>NW_020621603.1:19520520-20213955 GCF_003573695.1 Papaver somniferum | reverse complement strand
AATTCCCCCCCCCCCCCTTTTTGTCAATAAAATTGGCAAAGGTACGAAAACGGGATCCTAATGAAATTTCCACGAAGATGCTTCAAGACAAAAAAAACAACTAGATATCAACTTGTTTAGATGCAATCATAAAGCCGAAGCTAAATGCATTCATCAAGGAGTTTATCAAGATACAAGATAACCCCTAAAATATTCCACAGCCGCACTCCCCACAAAGATATGGAAATTAAGCGCAAGTTCAAAAAAACTCTCCCCCATTTGATGTCATTCCCGAAAGAACAACAAGAGTGATGTTACTTTTACAAGATGTAGATGGGGAAAAACGATTTGCTGGTTTTTAAGGAATTGAGGAGACGACCGTACGGAGGATATTCCTCGAACCGAGCTAAATGTTAAACCTCACACAGATGCACCGCTGCAAAGGGGGTGCTTTAGATTCGAGAGATCAATCTGTAGTACTCCGGCCTAAATCAAGACAATGACCGTTCCAGAGTAAATTCGGTCACAAGAGAGGATGGGTCGATCTGTGGGAAGGAAGCTGAGAAATGTGTGGAATCAATGGTAATCAAAGATTGTGGGTGTGTGAATTCTGAATACGATAAGCTTTGAGTGATTGAAATTGCTCAATTGAGAGTAGTTGCTCAACTGATGAGTTGATGATCTCGTGTTATCAGTTTGACGTGAGATTGATGATACTGATGATGCTGATGATTCAATTATGATTCAGAGACTTATTTATATTGCTGGAATTTTAGACACCATGATTCCATGAAGTGTGACAGTTGATGGAATCAAGGAGTGGGGAAGTGGAGATCGTGTTTGAAACCTGTTGCTCAACATGTGGAGACTTGGTCGATTTTCCACCCACTACCTCGTGAATTCCTTCAACTGATTGCACGACTTTCTCACATCCATCGTGTGTTTGAACACACGTGCCGTAGACCGCCAGACCAAAACCCTAAGTGATATCCCCCCAAAGTGACACGATTGACGTCTCGTGGTTTGTTAGTCAATTGATGACTTCGTGGTTTGATGGGACGATGAGTCCATGTAGTTGCTGAGTTCAACATGATGTTCTGAAACTCATGAATTGAACATGTCATGAGACAGAGGTATAATTCTTACGATGAAGTGAGCCAGTATTGCTCATTCGATGAATCGTTGAATATTGATTGTTGAACCAATATTCCTTGGTTTTAGCAAATATTTATCATCTGAGCAAGTGTTGCTCATGTGATGAATTGTTGAATATTTGATCGTCTGAGCATGTGTTGCTCATCTGATGGATTATTGGCAGCGTACCCAAAAAATTAATTAGAATATTGGTCGTTGAACCGAGCATAATTAATAAAATTAATGACCATGAGGCCGTCGTAAAATTATTATGGTTGGAATCTGGAATGATGATCCTTGGATTCAGAAACCCTAATTTGATCAATTGATGATCAATTCATGGTTCGTCAAAAGTTTAACCATGGGACGAAGGAGGGAGCGACTACATGGGACCGTGGATCAAACATGTAGTGTCCATATCCTCACGTGAGCAAATACGAATAACTCCTGAAGAGTTGACGATTTGTTGGTGGAAGAATGATTAAATGATGGCTTAATCATTTATTCAAAAATGCTCGTCTGAGCCTTAGGCGAGAAAACCTAATTAATTATGACGAGGCGAGGGACCGACCATGGAGTCATGAAACCAGCCCTGGGTTGTCACGTGACCGCCTGACGATCACTTCATGAAAATCCAAAGTGTTTGGAAGAGTTTTGGACCTAATACGAGCAATTGTGCAAATTAGGTCAAAACTGTGAAAATTGATGGGACCGGCTTCCGTGAGCCAAAGAGCCAATCTTGGTCGGTCAAGATAGTATGCTCGTGTCCCCAAGGCATCCGCGTCTCAGTCCTGAGAATTTTGATATTTTCTGAGGTGCAATTGAGCATCCATTCGAGAAAATATGCCAAAATTAGGGTTTCGACGAAACTGAGGAAAACACCATGAGATGATGAAAAATAATTATAAAATAAGGAATAAGGAGGCGTGGGACCGCCGTAGTCAAGGCATAGTCGTCCGATTGTGACCACGGTCCCATGGTGCCTTTTCCTTAATTTTATAATATTTTTGATGATTTTATGAAAAATTCATGAATTTTGAGAAATTTGATGAATTTAGGGAGTTTCCATGAATTGAAGGAGTTTTCATGAGTTCAAGGAAGCAAAAAATATTAAAATAATAAAAACAAGGGTGTGTCGGACCGTGGAAGGCATGGCCGGCCGGCTTGGGACCGGTCCCACGAGTTTCCCTAATTTTTGTGTATTTTTCATGTATTTTTGATGAATTGAGGGAATTTTTCCTAATTTGAGAGAAATACCATGAAATCAAGGAATTTGATTAATTCAAGGAAAACTAATAATAAAACAATAAAACAAAGGGGCGTGTGGGACCGACTAGGGCATGGCCGGCCGGCCAAGGCCCGGTCCCGCAAGTTTTCATAATTTATTTTATTATTATTTGATGATTTGTGCAAAAATACCATGAAATCAAGGAGTTTTTTCATGAAATTAGAGAAATAATAATAATAATAATAATAAAATAGTAAGGAACCGTGGGGTGTGGGGCCGGTTGGCCAATGGTCACACCCCACACTCCTTTCCTTTATATTATTTTTTATGGATTTATGGAAGTACCATGAAACCGAGGAGCTTCCTCGAGACGAAGGAGATTTGATAAAATGAGAGAATTTTCATCAAATCAAGGAAAATAATAAAAATGCATTAAAAATATAAAACTGGCGTGGGATTGACCATGACACGGTCGGTCGGTCGTGTGTCCGTGCTCCCAGCATTCTGGTCAATATTTTTAATTATTTATTATTTTATTCTCTATTTTGCATAGGTTCATCGTTTCGTTGTATTTTTGAAATACTCGTTCGTGCAGTGACTGTTAGTGTATCGTCGTTGAATACACCGTCACCATTTGAATCGGGGCTTACTTAGAGGTAGCTCAGACCCCCGGTTGTTGATAATTTATTACTAATTGTGGAATTCGGTGGAGAATAATTCACAAAACTGAGCAATAAGATGTTTATTATTAATTCATAGGATCAGCTGAGGATTCGACTACGAATTCAGAATAATAAAGTGAGCATTACCATTCCATGGGATCGTAGATTCGACCATAGAATCAGAGTAATTAAGATTTATCTATTACCATTTATGAGACCAGTTGTGGATTCGATCATGAAATCGGAGTAATGAGATAATATAGTTATTGCTATTCTATGAGATCAAGCTGTGGATTCGATCATAGAATCAGAACAATTGTTTATTGCCATTCCATGGGACCAGTCGTGGATTCGACCATGGAATAGGAGCAATTGTAATTAGGAATAATTAACTTTGTGGCTCTATACTAGCAGAGCAAGCTGTCTAGGAGCATTAATTATCCCGATATGAGCTTGTCAGTAAGTCATATCCTTTATATAGTCAGGGTAAACTCGTTGTTTGTTCCTGAAGACGTTATCGCTCTATACTAGCAGAGCAAGCTGTCTAGGAGCCGTCCATCTCGTGATACTATATAGAAAGAATCACTGAAAGTGTTCAGTATTCATGAGATATTCCGTTGTCCAGTCGTGAGACTACATATCTACATGTACTCTGAGAGAAAGTACTCTCCGTTGAGAATTCGATGAGAGAGCCGTGTCTCGATACTCACGTCTGATTGCTGAATCAGAGCTTCATATAATAATGAGTTTACGATTTTAGCCTTTTTCGAAAATCCACCATCTACATTAAGTCCCCTGCTTACTGAGGAAAGTTGTGTTCCTCAGTCAGCATTAAATGGTGATTTTCCGGCCATAAATGATAATACCAGTAATTGAACTTAGTCATAAGTTGAGACGTCACCGGATTAAGAGAGCATGAGCAAACCACGACTTTATGAAGGCTTCAATGTCATGATTGGAGCGTCGTTTGATGAGCATAAATTGGTGTCGAACCGCTGGTTTGGACGCCGAGTCCGTGGTCGGTTAGGATTCGCGGGTCGGGCCCAATAAGGAAATCCTTAGAAAATTAGGTTTTGGAAATAAAATTGAAATAAAAGGGATTAATCTTTTTTTTTTATTATTATTTTCCTCACACACGACCAGCACCTTCATCACCTTCACGCCAGGGAAGAAGGGTTTTTCGCCGGAGCCGCCAGCCGCCACCGATCGCCGGCGTTGCCGCCAGCCGATTTCCGGCCAAACCGACCAGGTGCAATTTTTTTTTTGTTTGCTGATGTTGTGACCTTCATGAGTTTTTCATGTTTTGATCATGATGAATTTATATACATGTGTGTATATTTGTGTGAGTTTTATGAAAAACCCTCGTTTTTGAAAACGTATGTTCGTTCGATCGTTAATTTTGTAAGCTAACTATAATCCCTGATTTAGGAGAGTTTTTTTTTTTAGTATATGAACCTAGGTTCAGTGATAAAACTTAGTTTATGAGCTTTCATGTGTACCAAGGTTCTATCATAAAAGAAGTGAATTTTCATGAAATTCGGAATAATCCTTCGTTTTAAAGACAAATAACGATGACACGAAGGAAAATATGTATGATGAACTTGTGTCCACTGATAAAATTTTGCTTATGAGATTTCATGTAAATACAAAACTTTATCATATGTATGAGATGTGAGCTTTCACAATATTTTTTGAAATAAACCTTCGTTCTAAAGACAAATAATAACGATACGAAGGAAAAATAGTTATATATATATATATATATATATATATATATGCAGCCGTGACATATATTATGCAAAATATGATGATATATTTTATTTGCATGAATTTGTTTTCGTTAGATAAAATCCTTGAAAATTTATGTATGCAAGTTGCATTAATTGCTGTTTTTTCGAAAAATCAAAACGTGGGTTTTGAGGAACCTTCGAAGATAGACGATATATTTATGATGAAATATTTTATTGTTTTAAACTTCATAGGTCAGTTGTGTGAATGTTCACATCATGAAAATTGTGTCCATGATTTTATGAAAAATCAGTTTTGGAAATTAAAAAAGTTTCGTTCGTTTTTTTGCAGTTTTTCGAAGAGACGAACGATTTTGAGGTGTTAACTCTACCGTTACTATCACTATTGTTAGTGGAAGTACAAAAGGTAAGAGTTGAGAGTTACCATTTTTTCCGTATTTCCTTGATTCGTGTCTGGAAAGCATACTGAAGTAGAATGTAATGTGGACTTTGCAGTTGTTTTTAGCAAAATGACCAATTCCCCAGCCAACGATACTTCAAGGGACGAATCGCATACTGATGATGACATCTCCAGGGATGATGCATGCATGGACGAGACCTCTATTGGTGAAGAAAAGGAGGATTCCACTGGCGTGAAGAACATCCCGAATATAGACGACGCATTCTTTGAGGAGGATCCGAAAGGAGCTGAAGCATATCTCAAATCCCCAGTATATGGTCTTCTGATCAACCCTAGGACTGTGACTCAGAATAAATTGGTGACCCCGAAGATGGTAATACGGCTCTGTCTCTAACGAGGGCTTTTACTTGCATCGACCATAGAGTTTAAGCTTTCTCGACGCCCTTTGGAAAAAATTTCTGGATGGGCGAGGCATATGTTGGGCTTCCCACATGTCAGGGCTATGCTCAACCAGGCACAAGTGACGAGAGCTATTCAAGCTTCTGGAGACTTGTCTATTAATCATGATGTGAAAAGTATCGTGGCTTTGCTGGCTCGTTGGTGTGTTCCCACTCACACCTTCATATGTAGATGGGGAGAATTTACTGTTACCTTAGAAGATGTGGATGCTTTGATGCACCTCCCGATTACAGGTAATTTCTATGGAGGTCTTTCGGATGAGGAAAAAGTGGTTTTTGACACTCTGACAGCTGCGATGGAAGAAGTGAACAAGGCGTCTGGTAGTAAAGGTTGTTATTCCCATTGGTTGACACGTTGGTGGCCAAGAGATGAAGTTTCTGATAGTCCCATCACCGATATGTTACCTATTGCCGCTTTCTTTTGCTTATGGTTATCCAGAGACATATTCGAAGACAGTGGACATTTGTTAAAGCCTTTCGTAATCCCTTTTGCTATTAAGATGGCTCAAGGAGAGCGACTCTTAATAGGTAGATTATTCCTGGGTTCCTTGTATTCTAACGTAGACTCCTTGGTGTGAGATTCCAGCGTGTCGAATGGCTTCATGAAGATTGAGTGTTATGTTAACACGATGTTTCTTCAATCTTTGATGTGGGAGCACTTCAAGAATTATGCGCCTATCCCACGTAATATCTTGCAAGGACCAAATAATGATGCCCGTCACATCTTCACTGAGAAAGATAATGCTCGAATCATGCGTTGGTCTACAAAGCAGCCTCGGTCTAAAGAACGCCTCATTGATGTGTTGGATGAAGAACCGGAATTCAACTTTCGTCCGTGGGTGTCGGTTCCTGATTATGTTTCTCAACTAACGACTTTCAATACTGGAGAGAGCACGACTCTGAAATCTGGTGCTAACCCGAATGATGGTGAGAGATCCTTGATGTTGAGCTGTACTCCTGGTCACTTGTTATCCGTTATGCATGGAGAGTGGGCCGTAGAAGAATACAACATTGATAGGGCAGCTCGACAAATGGGTATGGATCAATTTGTCCCAACTACCCGGAGAAGGAAACCATCAGTTGATCAACTTGCGTCTCGTTTAGATCACACTCACGTGGAAGGGAGTAGTTACTGGTTTCCTGGTTCTGATAGATTTGCATATGTAACCCCAGGTTATATAGAACTTTGGCATCAACAATTTGAGAGGTTGCATGAATTCGTGACAGTTAGTCAGCCTCCAGTGAAGATTCCTCTGTCTGCTGAGATGATCTCTGGTCGACCAAGACTGAAGTACCTTTCTGGTGATAAACAAAAATTATCTCCAGGATGTTCTCAAGTAAGATTCTCCACATGTCTTTTATGAAACCATGGTAACTGTATTCTGATCATGTTATTGAATTCTTTACAGTACGGTCGTAGTGTAAGACCTCGAATCCATGTAGATTTTTCAGATATTGGAGAAGTTGTTCACGGTGGAGAAGGAAGGAACAAAAGTTATAAGCTGTTACCTAATATCGTGAAGTCCCCAGTTCGTTCTTTGGTGAGTTCCCAATATTTCTCACCGTGACTTTCATTGCTATTAACATTAGAATCATGAAGCCAACGTTGTTAATTTTGTTGCAGAATTTTACTCCATCAAGTCTTGAAGGTCTTCAATTTTCTGCTACTGAACAAGCAATCGCTGATTTGAATGACGAAGAGACTGTAAGTATTTCTTCACATGTTCCAATGTGGTGCTTCATAGATGAAAATATTGATTGTAAAGGAAGTGTACAGGAGGATGTCGTCATGGAGATGGAGAATTCTGGAACTCAATCATCCTCTGGGAAGGGGAATGGAGGTAATTCCCAAGATTCGGAGCCGGATGGAAGTGATGTTCCTCTTGTCGTTGATGTGGACAATTCCAACCCCTTGGACACTTCGGGGACTCCTAAAGTAAGTATATATACCTGTATATTCTTCATATAAGTATAAAAGTGCTGACTTGTGAATGAATGAATGAGAACCCATGTGAATATATGAAAACTTAGTCGAATTTCGTTGTCAGAAAATTCAGAACCCAGCTTTTTAATAGAAACGCTGTAGAATCTTCGTCCGGAGTCGGATTTTGATGATCTGCATGTGAAAAATCAAGCCCGGAAAATTTCCAAGCTTTAGCTAAGAAGCTTTTTAAATTTTGAGCAAGTTCAGAGCCTGAAAAAGGCAAAACAGTAAACTTCCAGGAGACTTCCAGAACTTTTTCAGATTGCGCATCACTTGATATTTTGACCATATCTACTCGCTCGTTTATCGGATTGTCATGAAATTTTGACATTTCATAGAGGACATCCATACGAAGAGAATGGGCATATGACCTATCCTCAGATTCCTTGTAGATTTCTCCCAGTACGTCTCTTAGTACAGGGAAGAGTTCAGTTTCTTCAGACGGACTCATCGTAAAACGTATTTTCATGACTTTCATGTTATTTGCTCGTGTCTTGAATGTAGTATGAGTAAATTTGATGATATTTCCTTGCTAGTATATTGTGTTTCATAATCTTCTTTGGCTTCGTGACTCTAACCTCATGTAATCTTCGTATTAGGTGCTAAATACCGAAGTTGAGGATACTGGAGCCAATGATGACAACTCTAACCCTTCTGAAGTCATTGATGAAGAGACAACCATCCCTTCACTTCGAGGCCATGAGAAGGTCGCTGCTGATGTTATGGAAAACCAGATGGTTGTTGCCTCAGTGATAGAAGAAACCGATATAGCAGCGGAGAATACCGAAGGAACTATTGCTTTGGTCGTGGAAGCAGCTCCAGTAACTGAGAACCGTATAATAGTGTATGAATATCCAACTGCAGGGGTTGCTTTCGATCCTCACTTTAACACTTCACTCCCGTATCATGAACTGGTCGGTGGATTCAGCGTTCCCATTGGATATGCACGCTTGTACGAGACGATATGGAAGAAGTTTGGCCACATGATCGTTGACAGGAACCCTGGGCGTGCTTATGCTTTAACCATGCAAGTAGGCGTTATCTTGCGTGTCATGAGTGATATGCATACGAGACCCAGGAATACCGTGACTCCAGATATACTCTTTGATTGGGAGTTTAACTTGGAGAATTCAGAAAGACTTGGCCTCAACCTGAAATGGCTTCGTAAGCAAATAAACATTATCAAGGATTCATGTGAGAAGAACATACCCTTTCCAAATGATGCTGTGAAGGAGAAGGAGGACAAGATTTCCAAGCTGACCGATGAGTTGAACAAAGAGAGGGCGGCTTTCCAAATCTTGAAGGATGTTGATGAGCGAAAGCCTTTTCTTGCTGATCTCTTGAACTTCTGAACTTCTGAGAGATGTGATGTTTATACTTGGGTTTTGATATTTAGATGGTTTTGGATTGACTGATGGTTAAGGATTTTCTTGTAGATTTGATAGAGATTTTCTTTTACGAAATATGAACTGAATTTTGATAAATTGCTGAATTCAAATACTGATTGCAAGTATTGCAAATGTTTTGGAGGAATTGAAATACAAATGAAAGAAAATCCTAAATGTTAAATCCCAACGCCATGAGTGCTTCAAACGCCCAATACCTTAAATGTCCAATAATTTCAGATAAACGCCTTGAGCCAATTTTCGTGAATTATTGGTAGGGTTCTACCATCCGTGTTGGTCAATTTGTAGTATCCTCCGGCCACGGACTCAGCGACCATGAATGGTCCTTCCCAATTGGAGTTCCTCGTAGAATGAAGACCGCGCTGAACTGCTTTGAGAACCAGGTCCCCTTCATGAAACTTGTTGGGCTTGGTCGATCGTGCCTTGAATATCTTCCGCTGATTCGGAATTCCCTGTTTGATGGAATTCCACGATTGTGGCCCATATGGACACTCGCGAGGAAGAAAGTATCCAGCATAGTGTTGATCATGCTTAGCCAAGTCTTCAGCAATAAACCTCTCGATGGAGTGACCTATTTGAAGAAATTCTGAAGCCAACCATTGAGTGTAATATTGCTAAGGTGAAGTTACCCACTCGTAGCTTTTGATGACTGCTAAATTTTTCATGGGGAGAAGTCCTTGGACCATAGTAGCATATTTGAACATTGGTAATATTGGAGCAAGAGGAGGAATAAGACTTGCCTGAGCTCGAAACCTTCTGACAAAGGTGTGCGGATTTTCTCCAAGTTCTTGCGTAAGCCCCATCAGAGTTTTTATTTCTTCCAGATGCTCAAACGGTGGTGTGTCCTCTGCTTCGTCTTCCGACTCGGAATCCTTGTCGATGACAGAATGTGTTGAAGGCATCGTCATCCTTCCGACATGAATCCAAGTTCTTCCAAGGACTATGTCGTACCCAGGGTCTTCCCGGATTATGAAAAACTTGGACTCAGAGCAGATCAATCTTTACGTAACTTTAAGAGTGATGAAGCCATATGCGCCTCTGGAGATTCCTTCATGGTCCCTAATTTCTATGAGAGCGTGGGTGGCTTCCTATCGAGTAATACCGGCAGCTCTGAGAGTTTTCAAAGGGATGATGTTGACAGCGGTACCAACATCGACAAACTCCCTTTTGAACTCATTTCCTTTAATATTCAATGTGGTGAGCAGTCCCCAGTCATACATTTCCTTGTCGATGGCTGAAGATTCGGTGGCGGTTTCTTGGATCAGCAGACGCTTTCCAGACACGATGTGGTTCAGTGCAACAAACATGTCTTTCCTTTGAGCTTTCGAAAGATACAACAACTCGCAGACATGTTCGATCAGAGATTGGACCGCTTCCTTGACAGGAGGTTCAGAGATGGTAAAAGTTCTGACTGGAAGGGGTTTTTTGTGCACTCCCTCAGTCCCCAGGTTGAGCTCTCCTGATTCGACTTTTTCCTTAAATATGCGCTTCAAAATTTTGCAATCACTTGTGGGATGGCTGACGTATCTATGGAAACGGCAATACCGAGGATTTTCCATGGCCTCTTCAGTTGGTTCCTTCTTGACATAAGGTAATTTGATTGCACCATCTTGAATCCATGCATCGAGTAGTTCATTACCTTCTTCCATTGAACAGGGAAAATCAAGTGCTTCTGGATCTTCCATATGTTGAGGAGGGATTTTCGAATTCTCCTTCTTGTGTGCCTTTGAAGGGGTGGAGGAAGTCTGCTTGTGCTGTGGTTCTGCTTTTCGCTTACTCCCTTTCGCGACAGCATTTGTTGAAGGTTGCAGGTTGTATTGCTTGTTGATCAAACGCCTGCTTCCTCGAGTGTCTTTTGAATCCTCAGTCTTTGTAGACTTTGCTCTTTCCAAAAGAGCGGGTGCAGTGGTTGCCGACCTCTTCGCAGCTTCGTGAAGCTCTGAGAAAGTCTGGAATCGAAGGTTTTCTAGCAAGGACCTATAGACCGGGAGCATGCCATTGATGCAAAAGTCCACCAGTTGTTGCTCCGTGACGTTTGGATCATGACAATCCAGGGCTTGGACTCTAAACCTTTTCACATAATCATTGGGATTTTCACTGACCCTCTGAAACATCCTTCCAAGGTCGGAGAGGGTGACTTGTTCTGACACGAAGAAGTATTTCCTGTAGAATGCGTTAACCATTTCTCCCCAATTGTTAATAGTCTCTGGTGCGATGTTGTTATACTAGGTGTATGCTCTGTCTTTCAGATATTTTGAGAATTCCTTGAGACGAACGACATGATTATGTTCATGTTCTCCTAGGGCTTCGAGAAAACAAGAGACATGTTCCCGAGCATTACCAGTTCAGTCATACAAGGTGAAAGTTGGAGAAACGTAACCTTTGGGGAATGGAATCCTCTGCGTAGAGGCAGGATAAGGAGGTTGATGACGATGGTCATGCGATGTCTTGTCTTTTCCACGGTTCTCCAAGAGGTTCTCCAGATCCTCGCGAGTAATGAAGTTCGATGATCCCTTCGCTGATGAGTTGTCTGCAGCAGTTTTGTGGACTTCATCGTCTTCCACTGTATGGATTGGAATTACTTCAGGTTCGTCGTATGAGTATTTCTCCTTCTCCTTTCCCTTCTCTTGAGTTTTCTCTGACATCTTGTCAGTAAGAGTTTTGAGATAATTACACAGCTCCTTCTGTGTAGCAGCCATGTCAGTCTGATTCTTTGCAAGAGCTTCCTGCGCTTTGATAAGATCAGCAATGGTAGGTGGTGGATCTCCTCTGACTTCTTCAGGGTGTCGTCCGGACAGTGGATGACCTTCGACGTGAGGAGGAGTAATGTCACCACCATCAGTGTTGGAGGTCTGAATTGTCTCCAGGATATTATGATTGTTGTTGCTAGTGCTAGCACGGTTTGTGTTAGGATTCGTAACTGAACCCGACCTGAGATCAACCATCTTATGAAATTATGAGATTGCAACCGAGAGAATAATCTCCCACTGTGGTCGCCAATCTGTAGATGGGGAAAAATGATTTGCTGGTTTTTAAGGAATTGAGGAATGACCATGAGGCCGTCGTAAAATTATTAAGGTCGGAATCTGGAATGATGATCCTTGGATTCAGAAACCCTAATTTGATCAATTGATGATCAATTCATGGTTCGTCAAAATTTTAACCATGGGACAAAGGAGAGAGCGACTACATGGGACCATGGATCAACCATGTAGTGTCCATATGCTCACGTGAGCAAATACGAAGGAATCCTGAAGAGTTGACTATTTGTTGGTGAAAGAATGATTAAATGTTGGCTTAATCATTTATTCAAAAATGTTCGTCTGAGCCTTAGGCGAGAAAACCTAATTAATTATGACGAGGCGAGGGACCGACCATCGAGTCATGAAACCGGCCCTGGGTTGTCACGTGACCGCCTGACGATCACTTCATGAAAATCCAAAGTGTTTGGAAGAGTTTTGGACCTAATACGAGCAATTGTGCAAATTAGGTCAAAACTGTGAAAATTGATGGGACCGGCTTCCGTGAACCAAAGATCCAATCTCGGTCGGTCAAGATAGCGTGCTCACGTCCCCAAGGCGTCCGCATCTCAGTCCTGAGAATTTTGATATTTTCTGACGTGCAATTGAGCATCCATTCGATAAAATATGCCAAAATTAGGGTTTCGACGAAACTGAGGAAAACACCATGAGATGATGAAAAATAATTATAAAATAAGGAATGAGGAGGCGTGGGACCGCAGTGGTCAAGGCATGGTCGTCCAGTCGTGACCACGATCCCGTGGTGCCTTTTTCTTAATTTTATAATATTTTTGATGATTTTATGAAAAATCATGAATTTTGAGAAATTTGATGAATTTAGGGAGTTTCCATGAATTGAGGGAGTTTTCATGAGTTCAAGGAAGCAAAAAATATTAAAATAATAAAAACAAGGGCGTGTGGGACCGTGGAAGGCATGGCCGGCCGACTTGGGCCCGGTCCCACGAGTTTCCCTAATTTTTGTGTATTTTTCATGTATTTTTGATGAATTGAGGGAATTTTTCCTAATTTGAGAGAAATACCATGAAATCAAGGAATTTGATGAATTCAAGGAAAACTAATAATAAAACAATAAAACAAAGGAGCGTGTGGGACCGTCTAGGGCATGGCGGGCCGGCCAAGGCCTGATCCCACAAGTTTTCATAATTTAATTTATTTTATTATTATTTGATGATTTGTGCAAAAATACCATGAAATCAAGGAGTTTTTTCATGAAATTAGATAAATAATAATAATAATAAAAAATAGTAAGGAAGTACCATGAAACCGAGGAGTTTCCTCGAGACGAATGAGATTTGATAAAATGAGAGAATTTTCAACAAATCATGGAAAATAATAAAAATGCATTAAAAATATAAAACTGGCGTGGGATTGACCACGACATGGTCGGTCGGTCGTGTGTCCGTGCTCCCAGCACCCTGGTCAATATTTTTAATTATTTATTATTTTCTTCTCTATTTTGCATAGGTTCATCGTTTCGTTGTATTTTTGAAATACTCGTTCGTGCGATGACTGTTAGTGTATCGCCGTTGAATACACCTTCACCATTTGAATCGGGGCTTACTTAGAGGTAGCTCAGACGCCCGGTTGTTGATTATTTATTACTAATTGTGGAATTCGGTGGAGAATAATTCACAAAACTGAGCAATAAGATGTTTATTATTAATTCATAGGATCAGCTGAGGATTCGACTACGAATTCAGAATAATAAAGTGAGCATTACCATTCCATGGGATCGTAGATTCGACCATAGAATCGGAGTAATTAAGATTTATATATTACCATTTATGAGACCAGTTGTGGATTCGATCATGAAATCGGAGTAATGAGATATTATAGTTATTGCTATTCTATGAGATCAAGCTGTGGATTCGATCATAGAATCAGAACAATTGTTTATTGTCATTCCATGGGACCATTCGTGGATTCGACCATGGAATAGGAGAAATTGTAATTAGGAATAATTAACTTTGTGTCTCTATACTAGCAGAGCAAGCTGTCTAGGAGCATTAATTATCCCGATATGAGCTTGTCAGTAAGTCATATCCTTTATATAGTCAGGGTAAACTCGTTGTTTGTTCCTGAAGACGTTATCGCTCTATACTAGCAGAGCAAGCTGTCTAGGAGCCGTCCATCTCGTGATACTATATAGAAATAATCACTGAAAGTGTTCAGTATTCATGAGATATGCCGTTGTCCAGTCGTGAGACTACATATCTACATGTACTCTGAGAGAAAGTACTCTCCGTTGAGAATTCGATGAGAGAGCCGTGTCTCGATACTCACGTCTGATTGCTGAATCAGAGCTTCGTATAATTATGAGTTTACGATTTTAGCCTTTGTCGAAAATCCACCATCTACACAAGAAAATAAGGATTTCTTTGGACACCAAAAACCACAAAATGATTTTGTATCCAAAAATTCTCAATTAAACTAATCACAAGAGAATCCATGATTAATTTAACCGGAATACACAACCAAATTAATCACAAACTAATCTATGATTTTTTTAGTTGAAAATGCTCACATAAGAAAACTTATGGATCCGCACAGTATATACATAAAATATGAATCATGGAAGATCAATACTGCGGAATATACAAAGATTCATTCTATCTTCATCATTATTTGCACAATGACATACAATAGACATAATCTTTGTAAGCAAAAGATTTTAACCTATCTTCCATCAAAGAATTGACATAATAGGATTAACGTTTGTTTGTCAAAAGTTCATCGATACATGCATATCGACATATGAAAGAGATAACTTTTGACATCGTATGGGACAATAATAGTTCACGGACGCAAACACACATATCCCATAACATATTGCAATATATAAAACCATAAAGATTAATACTGCAAACATCATCTTCCAAATCACTTTAGAATTTAAATAAATAAATCTAAAAACATTGCAAGATGACAACGTTGGACATAGCTATGTGTACTCACAATAATGGCTATTCCAAACCCTAGTTATCCTTCTTAAACAAAAACAAGAATAAAAATTCTCTTAAGAAGTTTTACTAGAATTAAGATCTTTGAAAAATTCCTTATCGTCCCCGAACTCCTTGTCGTCAACAACCATTGATACGTATGGTTCATGGAGGAAGGAGTCAATACCAATAAACCGTCTTGGCTGATGATGTCGAACCAGGGCCTTCTGAATTTCTAACAATCTTAAAACACAAGCCTTTATTTGTTGAATCTCTTTTCTTTCCAGCTTCAACTCTTCAAGAACATCAGAAAACTTCTGAGAATTAGAAGGAACTGCTCTTGGATTCCTCACATTCCTTATTTTCTTTTCAAAGTTGGATATAAAGGAGATTTCTCTTTTTCCTTGGTGATTGATGTCTTAACAATCATATTGATATCTTTTCCATCAGGAGACATGATGCTTGGAGTACCCTTATGCAACCGGTTTTTTGTGAGAGGAATTCACAATCTCAACAAGGAGTCTTAAGATATAAAGAGTATCAGAGAAGGAAAAAGGAATGTAGGGTTTCGAAACCTTTAAACAGGTTCGTACACATCCAACTCACAACCCTATAAAGAGTAGAATTGTTGATAATCACCCTCTTCTTTTGGAAAAACTGTCCTTTCCAATATCAACAGTGATATAGAGGAATTCCAACAACCAAACAACACAAAGCTAAAAACTAAACTAAATTTTTAAAGCCCGAGGTGTGCAAGATCTTGTCTCTTTTTAACAGGCACGTGAGACAAGATGCACATGACAATATAATCAAGTTGTGCTGTGGTGAACAACAATTTGTCCACCATGACCCTTTTGGTTGGAATTCATGGAACTCTGCCTTTCCTTATGTTTAGACCGTGTTTTCTTCTCTAGTGGTCTAAATCTATCTTTGGAAACTAATTTCTTCGATGAAGATAAGATCTTACATACCTCAGCTGTTTTCTCCGCTAATTTAAGCTTGGTAGCCAGACAATCTGCTCTTCGTTGAAGCTTGTTGACATATCTCATCTTGTGTTTGTACTTGAAACACTTTGAAAGTTCATGACCCTTGAGAGAACAATAGGAGCATGTCAACGCATAAGATGATTCATGCGCCTGTGAAGTGCAAGCTGCTAGGCACAAAGTAGATCCTGAAACATTAAACATAGAGTTTCCAAAAGAAGGGTCAATTGATTCTTCCATCTTGATTGGGTTCTCTTCTAAAAGATTATCAAGATTGATGTATGTATTGCTACAGTTATCAAAATCAATATTTTCACATAGAAGAGCAACACTTGATTTTTTGTCTTCATCAGAATCATAATTGTCAGACATCTCATCAAGTGTTGCAGAAAGACCTTTGTTCCCAGTGTATTTTCTACGATTTGGGCATTCGTTTGCAAAATGACAAAAATCCTTACACTTAAAGCACTGAGGCATATCCTCGTCATCCGTTTCATCAGTGTCCCTGTTGTTTATGGGTGAAAATTGTTTCTGCGGTTTTTGGTAAATTTGGGTGTGTGGATGAGAAACGAATCTAAACCCTAAAAAAATGCACTGCACGGGAGTGCTTTCTGATTCGAGAGATCAATCTATACAATTTTGGCCTAAACCAAGAAATGGACGTTCCAGACTTGCTTCGGTTACAAAGTGAAGGAGATGGGGTTGATCTTAGGGAGGGAAGCGAAGAAGGTGTTGAGATTGTGATGGTGTTGGTTGTTTATGACTTGTATCAGAATATCGAGCTGGCTTGCAATAATGTAAGCAATCAGCTCTGGGTGTTTTCTGGATATCAACACTTGATTTTCTATCTATCTTGGAAATAGGGAGGAGAACCTATTTATACAAGTCATTGAGCACAACCTTTGTCTCTCATAGGAAGTGGAGGAAGTGGAGTGATGGAATAGTGGGGTCGTGTTAGTGTCACACGATCAGTCTTTGCCCGCTTCTCCTATCATCGCTAACCCTCCATGCCTCCTGACACGTTCTTGTAATGACGCGTTGCACGCTGCACGCTATAAACCGCCAGACCAATACCCCAGTAAGTATTCCCAGTTGGTGACATGTTTGATTTCTCGAATGAGTGGATCGTGGGACCCACTGTAGGAATTAGCATGTGATGCTAAAATAAATAAGGATTTTATATTTATGAAATATCGTGTATGCTTGATGCGTGTAATGCATTGCATAAAATCAGCATGTATGAAGCATCGATGTTTTAAAGCCTGACTGAATAAGTCGCGGACCAAGCGTCTTAAAATAGCACCACGTCCAACCATCTTCGAGTGATCGTTTGGAGGCTGCATGGGCAAGCTATCTCCTGGACGATCACTCCTGTGGAAGAGTGGCGAATGACGATCATCGGGATGCCATATTGGTCGTCTAACTTTCAACCTAGGCTATCCGACCAAGCTAGCAAAGTTGGACGGACGAGGTGGTTTAAGACTCTCATCTGCGACCGTTGATGGATTTTTAGGGTTTTAGGAGGTGCGCGAGCATCACTCCTATACTTGACCGAATTTGAGCTTGGGCGCAAGTTTTGGTGGTGCCGACCAGGCATGCGTGTAGACGGCCTACCAGTGTATATGCCCCTACCTCTTTATTTCATGGGGGTGCGATCTAGGCCACTCAATTTGACCGACAAAGGTGAGTGGTCGAGATCGATTTGTGGCAGAAATCCATTGCCGTAAAGGATTTGGAAGCCGCTCAGCATGCCACTTTTGGGCGCACGTTTCGAGGTCGTTGGATCCTAGTCTGCCTAGGCCGACCAGCTCCACGCAAAGGTGGGCCCACAGTGATCATGTTGACATGCTTGGGACCTTTTAAGTCTATATCTACACCCTCCATCCAAGCTTGCGAAAATGGATGGCCATGATCGAACTGCAGCAGTTATGCGCCGCCGCAAACCCTAATTTAGGGTTTTAAAACAATCACGTACACACGATTTCCACCAAACGGTTTGGCAGGTTATGCTCCTCTTTTGGAGGGACCAATTGTGTGGGGCTCACGTTGGGATGACGGTGAACGTGTGTGCACTTCTCTAATGATCTTAGGTACAATCTAAGCCATCCAAACATGCTGTCGAAGTTGGATGGTTGTGATCAATTTAAGACATTAGTGGAATTTTCGTGACCCTTGCAAAGCATCACACCAGCCATGTTTCGGCATTCGATCGTGGCTATATGACCACGCCGTGAGCAAACCGATCAGGAAGGGATATAGTGGGCCCGCTAATGTGCGTGCTAGCGCCTCCTCCATCTTTCATGGTGCGATCTAAGTCGTCCAATCAGGCTAGTGAAGTTGGACGATCACGATCACTTTGAGACTGTCTTAAGCAGTCTTGCTCGTTCGAGCTTCTTTTAAAGCAGCGCGGCCACCCTATTTTGGGGCTGGCGTTTTGGCATGCTGGGAAGTAAAGTGTAATATTCGACCGGCTAGGACATAAATAGGCCCTCCAGTGGTCATCATGGTGATAGCCTGCTCCCGCTAGGGTTCGTCTAGGCTGGTTAAATCATGCGGTCAACCTGCGTGGCCGTGATTGTTTCTGAGACTGATATGGACAGTCTAGATTTCCCTTATGAAATTAAATATGCTCAATCGGGCTAATAAAACATACCGAGAGATTTAGCCTGTACGGGTATTTCGTGCATGCCTCACCATTGACACTTGGAGATTCGTGTTACTCTGTTAAGAGCAACGCTCAGTCGTCATGCCACACCAATAATGAGAGTTCTGCGGGAACAACACAGGAAATACTAGGCAAATCATGCATTATAAATAATGCTAAAAATTCACAGGGTATTTGGGATTGTTGTTACATGCTCCATCCTGGATGAATTTTGTGTATTTAATTCACAGAATATTTGGGATTGTTGTTACATGCTCCATTCTAGGTGAATTAATAAAGCAAATAGGTACTCATCACTTATCAAATAGCTTTATCCTCTGCAGGATGTCAGTGATCGCTGTCGTATGCGTCAAAAATAATATTACTTTCTCACAACTTAAAATATCTAATATAGCAAGGGTAAGAAAGGATCGTTCCCACATAGAGGCTTTTGTTGTTATAAAATTTTCAGATTCTTAAGTAACCAAGGGGAGATTTTTGTTTTTATCTAAGCAATAAAAGTAATTGAAAGCAATAAAATAATTGGAGTAATCAATAAGGAGAAGATATTGATCACGGGATAGTATCATTCACAAACATGTATTTTCATTAATGACTATAATTGATATTTTAATCTCTCATTTATTAAAAGTCGTAGGATATCTTGATCGCAAGAGTATCCCGTTTATTTCTAGATTTTATCACAAACAATATTTAAAGATGTTATTGTGAAATCTACCTAGAAAGCAACCTAAAGTGTAAAAGCACAATTAAGTTTAACTCCCTAAGAGCAATAAGTTCTATGAAATACGATTAATCAATGCAAACAAACGTGTAAAAGCACTAATTCGTTTTAACAAAGGTTATGATTCATATGCAATTAAAGAGATGTATCACTACAAGTAATAATGGCACTATGCTACTTGCAAAAAGGAATTATCACTTTTTCGTATAATAACCCTAATCTAGCAATAGAGATGAAGACTAATCTAATTGATTCTGGACTCAACCAAACTAGCACTCAAATCATATAACAATATAAACCATGAATCATAAACAATAAAGTTGAGACAAAACTAATTCATTGAATCAAATATCATTTGTGAAATCCACTTTATCCTATAACCAATAATAGTATTTAGCTACTCATAACTTTTGAGTTCATCATAATCATAATCAATAATGAATTGAAGAAGATGAAAAATAAACGAAAGCAAACCCTAATAGAATCGCCGCTCTCCAAAACTCCAAGTAGAAAATTATACGTAATCCCCAAAGAAGTAAAAGTCTTCCCTTTTTGTAGCTTTTCTCCAACTTCTAAAATTAAGTCCAATCTCTAAAGTCCAAACACAAGATATCCACCAAGCCCATATGTGAGGATTACCCAAGTGAAAATATGTCCCAAAAGAGATCGCCGGAAAACGGATACATGTGCCGGAAATTGGTTGGAGAAGTTGCCGGAAAAGTGCTCAGGTGACCGGCAAAGTCAAACCGGGTCAACGAGTCAACTCGGGAAATCAACTAAGTCAAGACCGATTCAAACTAGCTGATGTCATCAGGTGAGTCAGGGATTCAGATCAGCTAACTCATTTGAGTGGGCTGATCTGGTATTGGCCAAGGAAATTGCACATGCCAGAACCTTGTGTTGCACCATCTTTGTGCTTCAGCAGTGCTCTCCAGCCATGATGGTTGTGCATCATCCTCCACTTGCAATCCTCCTCATTCTGTCACAACCACATCATATCTCCCTAAACCATAACTTCCACTTGAACTGCAGCTCAACTGCAATATCAAGATCATTCCAACACCTCAAACAGCTTCCCTAGAACCGCCTTAGTTTGAGCTGCATCTCACTACCTGCACCTGCAATATCAATTTCAGTCACTGCTCCTTCTTGTTCATCTGCATCAACTCCATTCCATTGCAGCTTGCAGCCATCAATCATACCACCTGCAATTTCCTACACATACATCTAAAACACTCATTTCATGCACCTGCAGGTCATAATCACTCTTCCCTGCCATTGTGTCTCTTAGCATTCTTGGCTCCAGTTTAGCAGCACTTCAATTCAACTCTGCAATCTGACAGCAACACCATAACCTGAAACCCATTCTGGATCCATAAGCCATTATCAAATACCACCAACCATTTACACTAACAGCTACCCTTTATTGTACCCTGAAGCAGCGTCGCCAACACTAACCATTTTAACCAACTGCAGCTGCACCAAAACGGTGAACCAGTACTGCCATTCAGTTAGCTACCAACACCCCCACCAGTTCCCTGTATAATAGCAGCACAAAACTTCCAACATCTCCTTCATTAATAAACTACTGCAACCATCTCCATGTCTTCCCTGCACAGTTAAAGCATACTGCATTCAACCATGTAACTGCAACAGCATAACCACAACAAACCAATTGCAGCTCCATTGCCAATCTCCATAACTCAGTTTAAGCTCTAAATCTGAGTCTTCCATCTTCTGCAGCATCACCTGCAACAATCTCAGAACCACTATCATTAGCAGCTCAGCCTTCAGCTGCTTCATAACACAGCAGCACCAGCACAATCCCAACAGTTCAGATCAAGCTCCCTGCAACAGCTGCTTGCAGTAAACAACAACAACACCACCACCACAGTTCATCTCATCTGTTTCAGGCATCACCACAATGAGCATATATACCCATCTGCTCCATCTGTAGCTACAATATCCAAAGTAACCAACCTTCTTCTCCCTGTTATCGAATCCACCAACACAGAACACCAACTGAACCTTCTCTGCATCTTCCCTGTAACATCTTAATCTTCAAGACTCACCCTAATTCTTCATCAACTTCACCAGCAAACTCATACCCTTCTCTCAGATTCTTACCGACTGCAACTTCAGTTACCAATTTCTTCAATTCAATTGAACTACAGAAGAACCCTAAATTCTAGCACCAGATCCCCTTTCTTGTCTGAAACCCATCTCAAACTCTATCACCATTTCCTGTTTCATATCACCACTCCCCTGAACTTCCTCCCATCTTCAATTGCAGCAACAATTCCATTTTCCCAACTGTACAGCCACAAAACCCATGAAAATCAACTCATTGCCACCATCTAACCCTAGTTCATTACCAGAGCCTCCAAATTTCATCTCAATCACCCATTTCTTCCATTTAATCACCAAACCCATTCTCAATTTCAACTTGCCTTCATCCTCTATTTCTTGCAGTCGACTGATTTCTGGGTTTAACTCAAACCCTAACTTTGAATCCTTCTTTATTCTCAAATCACCCGCAACATCATCTCTTGCTTCTGAGTTCACACAATCAGTCAAAACCCACTAAATCTCTTCTATGGTTCATGAATCCTCTCTTCTTCGCGGATTTCCTCCACAGCAGCATCCGCTATCATCATTTCTTCTTCTCTCGTCTCTGAATATTAGAACAGCTGCCCCTCAATGAAAATAAAGAGACAAATTATTGTTTGTCTGAATTTTAGGGTTGAGTAATGAGTGAAACTAATATTGGCACCCTACACTTCTGGGTAAGGGATAATCACTTCTTACATAGCTTGTCGGTTCTAGAGAACGAACAGCCTATTCTGTTTTCTTGCTCAACTGTCAGTTGCACAACACTGGAAGTTCATTCTTAACCTTCTTCGCCCCATAATCTCAGCTAGCTCCAGCTACACTCGCCTGTGAATTGACGATTATGCCCTTTATGCTCCAAAAGAGTGCTTTCCTCCTTCTTTTGCTCCAAAGGACTCCATTGCCCCTAATAACTCAAAACTAAACATAAGAGATGCAATTCACAAGGATAATAGCAAAGAAAGCATAAATACTAGATATGAAATTAGGTGTTTTACAACACCTATCAGTCAGCGTATTAAGTTTGGCTTTTAAAATTTTAGGCTTGAACAAAAATCCACCATCAACATTAAGTCCCCTGCCTAGCACATAATGGTTGCATTATTGTGGGGTAGGCATTAGATGTTGACAAATAAATATAAAACTTATGAGGCAAAGTTAGATGTTACCAGGAGAGATAGGTCGGCCTGTCTTTGGAACATGTCACGTTCAAGAGGCATCCAGGTGAGCGTTCCCCTAGCATGATGTCGGTTGGCCCCATGTAGATTAGGCATGCGGTTGGTTGCGATCTCAGACTATCCATGACGATGCCATAATCCTCGACTCTGATGTGGACGAGCCCTATCACGAGGAATATCCTTACAAGGATGCTTAAGCAATTTCTGAAAAATATGTTGAAGCAGCTCCCAAATAGAACGTTGATGTAGAATCCGGCAAGCGTGTTGAAGCAGCTTTTGAAGCGAACGTTAAGGTGTCTCCTGGAGAGAGCGCTGAAGCGGGTCCTGAAGAGCGTTGAAGAAGATTCCTCTGGAGAGCGTTGAAGTCTTGAAGCGACTTCTTCTTCTGGAGAGAGAACTGAAACGCCTCCTTCTGGAGAGAGAGCATTGAAGCGACTTCTGCGGGAGGGAGTGTTGAAGTGGCTTCTGCTGGAGGGAGCGTTAAAGATGCCTCTTCTCCAGTTTGGTTTCCCCTTGCAAATTACATGCTTCTTGATTGACCATCTCTCTTGTGTTAAAGAAATTCTTAACTGACGGCGAAGGAATTTCATGCTGAGCCTCAGTCCCCAAGCGTGGTCTACGTGGCTCTATCTTGTATGCCTGATGGGCCTTTGTACGTAGTGGTCGTTGATATGGTGAATCTCTGGATGGTATAAATCGATGAGCAACAACGGTTCTTGGAAGCAACTGTGATCAGAAGAGACTGGCAGGGAGAAGCGTGGTGGCAACTTGTACGAACTTGTCACTCTTCATACAATGGTAGAGATCGTCTCGTTATTAGAGGGATAAGCTGGAACCGATGGCTTTCTTGATGTTTCTTCATGGAATAGAGAAGAGGGAGACAGTCCCCTGCCCACGAGTATCCAGAGCTTTCGACTTGATAGATGTTGTCACGCTAGGTTCATGAGGCCGTCTTTACGTCTGCTCTCTTGAGTATATCCTCGTCTTTGGACATCTTGGAATCATAATGATAGCGTGCTTGCATCTCTCTAAATTCATCATTTTTGAGATGGGCGGTGCTAAGCAGTCCCCAGTCATACTCCTTTGGTAACGCAACTACTTCTTCTACGAGAGACAAATTCTGAAAGCGTCTCTCATTGACGTAGTTACCGTCGATCCAGATATGGAATATCTTGGACGTTGTTTCACCGTTGTGGAAGTCGTGCATATGGTACTGGAGTTTGGAGTTGGTGATTTTGGACGTGCAGGATGTTGTATCTCGATGGTTTTCCTCTTGATGCTTCAGTGAAACTGCTTACAGAAGGCTGAAGCTTGCATTGCTTGTTGGTGAGATGTATGTTTCCACGAATATCATGAGGCTTTTTATTACGGGCAGGCTTGTTCTTTCTAGCAGGGAAGGTGTTGTTGCAACCTGAGCGTTTAGCAGCTTCACGGAGTTCAGAGGGTGTCTGAACGCACAAGCTCTTCGACAAATCACGATTGACAGGTACCATCTATTGATGCTCAATTACACCACTTGTTGTTCAATCACACTTGGATTGTGACCCTTCAGTGCCTGAATTCGGGACCTCTTGACATAATCATTTGGATGTTCGCTGTTTCGCTGAAGAATTCCTCTTAAGTCTGACAGAGTGATTCACCCAAGCTGCGGATTCTTTCTCGACATGATGATGCAAACATCGCTATCTTCTCGAGGCTGCTCCCTTGAGGTGTCGGCTCTAGTAGATCTGAAGATGTCCCGGGCTCGCTCTTCGTCCGGGCTGACATAATAGGCGAACCCTTTATGATGATCTGGAGATGACAATATTCGCTGAATCTTCCGAAACGCTTCCTGTTGTAGCGTGGTCCATGCGAAGCTTGCTCCTTTCTTCAGCAAGGGAGTGAATGAAGCAACAAGCTGGGACAAACCAGGTATAAAACGTCGAATGTAGTTCACCTTGCCCATGAAGCTTTGGAGCTCCTTCACAGTTCGCGGAAGCGGCATCGTGAGGATAGCTTGAGTCTTGGATGGGTCCACCTTGACCTCCTCAGCAGTTAACTGGAACCCCAGAAACTTGCAAACACCGAAAGAGCATTTCAAAGGATTTATCTTCAATTTATATTCACGGCACCTTTCGAACACTTGTCGTAGGACTCCTGTGTGATCCGCCCGAGCTTTCGATTTGACAACTATATCATCTACATAGTCTTCGACTTGCTTATGTATCATGTCGTGGAAGATTGCCGTCATAGCGCATTGATACGTTGCACCGGCATTCTTGAAACCAAATGGCATTACAGTATAACAAAAATTTCCAAGAGGAGTTCGAAAAGCTGTCTTACTTGCGTCATGCTCGTACATCCTTATCTGATTGTACCCGCTATATCCATCAATGAAGGAGAACATGCCGTGTCCACTGGTGGCATCTACTAACATGTCAATGTTAGGTAGAGGAAAATCGTCTTTTGGGAAGCATCTGTTCAAGTCTCTTAAATCTACGCAACACCTGATTTGTCCGTTTTTATTTTTCACCGGAACTACATTAGACAACCAGGTCGGATAATGGATAGGCTTAATGAAGCCAGCAGCTAGAAACTTTTGAATCTCAGTCTTGATTTGCTCTTCTACCTCGTGCGTGAATTGTCTCGGAGATTGCTTGATCGGCTTGGATCCAGGTATGACATGTAGATGATGGGTGACCAATTTTTCGTTTAGACCGGGCATTTCTTCATACGTCCAAGCGAATATGTCATGGTATTCTTTGAGAAGTTGCACGAGCTTCGTGTGTTCATCCGTGGACAAGGTTGAGATGATGGAGATAGGCCAGGGAGATTCTTCATTCCCGATATTAACGATTTCGAGATCATCGGTCGTGGAGCTGGTTTCGTCCTGCAGTTGTCGTGAAGCATCCAACACCTCTTCTTGTGGCTCGTCGTTGTTGTAGCATTCCATTGGACGGAGAGACTGGGTAACAGTCTCCCCTACTAATTGCTAACATCGGCGTCGGTAGACGATTTTCCCTTTCTGATCACGACTTGCCACAAAGGTTCGCTCCCTATTAATGTGAACGTGGGAACGCCTTGTCAGCAAAGATGGATCGTGGGGTTTAGCCCTCAATGATGCAAGTCGGTCCTCCTCTTGGATTGACGCCCACATGGGGAGTGGTATGCAATGAACTTTGTCTGCTTCTTCCCGAAGATCTTCTCTTGGTTCAAATAATTCCACTCCACATATCGGTGTGTAAGGAGACAACGATGCAGGAATACGAACGACTTCTTTATTCAGCATAGTCTTCAGGCACTGGTGATACGTCGAAGGTACAATCCTGTTGTCATGGAGCCACGGTCTCCCCAGTATCATATGGTAGTCCAGGTACTTCTCTATAACTTCAAATTTCACTTTTGACTGAACCGTCCCTACAGATAAATTCAAATTAACATACCCGTACGTGTTGGTTTGGTTTCCTTCGAAGTCTGTCATCATGGTAGGCCTCCGTACGATCTTGCCTGGGCGAAACTTGGTCGTCCTGAGAGTCTTGAGAGTAATCACATTCGAAAACACTCCCGTGTCGATGAGAGCCCTCTTGAACTCCGAGTTCTTGTAGCGTGCAGTAACATGTAGGGCTCGGTTGTGACCTTCCTCTGCCATCATTTATTCTTCTGTAAATGTAACATTATTCACAGACATCTCTGATGTTTTTGAGGTTTCTGGGTGCAAAGGAGTTAAATGCACGTTTAGGGCTATCTGGTTGATTGCAGCAAATGTCTCCGCCCGCTGGTCATTTGAAAGATGTAAAAGTTCGCATAAACTTTCCACTAGAGAAGCCGCTTCCTGATCCACCGGCCTCTGGTTCATAGTGAAGCTATTGATATGAGGAGGATCGCTGCAAGGATCAGTCCCCAGTGTAGAAATCTCGGTCACAGGAAAACCGCTCATATCTGACGTCATATTGATGAGGAGATCGAGTATGCCGTTTATTGCTTCTTTGATCAGGTCCATGTTCTTTGCGCGAACCTCCTGCATTCGTGCCAACTCGATCAATGTTGGGATTCTTCCAGCCGCGTCGTCAGACATACTGTTGGAAAGAGGAGCATCTTCGTTGGAGGAACTCCGACCGGGATCTAAAGTTGTTGGGGAAGTCCTAAGACCAACCATTTTGAAATCATCCAAATGGGATTGGGTATTGAATAAATTGACTTCACAACCGAGAGATTAATCTCCCACTGTGGTCGCCAATTGTTTATGGGTGAAAACAGTTTCTGCGGTTTTTGGTAAATTTGGGTGTGTGGATGAGAAACGAATCTAAACCCTAAACAAATACACTGCACGGGAGTGCTTTCTGATTCGAGAGATCAATCTATACAATTCTGGCCTAAACCAAGAAATGGACGTTCCAGACTTGCTTCGGTTACAAAGTGAAGGAGATGGGGTTGATCTTAGGGAGGGAAGCGAAGAAAGTGTTGAGATTGCGAAGGTGTTGGATGTTTATGACTTGTATCAGAATATCGAGTTGGCTTGCAATAATGTAAGCAATCAACTCTGGGTGTTTTCTATCTATCTTGGAAATATAGAGGAGAACCTATTTATACAAGTCATTGAGCACAACCTTCGTCTCTCGTAGGAAGTGGAGTGATGGAATAGTGGGGCCGTGTTAGTGTCACACGATCAGTCTTTGACCACTTCTCCCATCATTGCTAACCATCCATGCCTCCTGGCACGTTCTTGTAATGACGCGTTGCATGCTGCACGCTGTAAACCTCCAGACCAATACCCCAGTAAGTATCCCCCAGTTTGTGAGATGTTTGATGTCTCGAATGAGTGGATCGTGGGACCCACTGTAGGAAGTAGCATGTGATGCTAAAATAACTAAGGATTTGATATTTATGAAATATCGTGTATGCTTGATGCGTGTGATGCATCGCAGAAAATCAGCATGTATGAAGCATCAACGTTTTAAAGCCTGGCTGAATAAGTCGCGGACCAAGCGTCTTAAAATAGCACCACTTCCAACCATCTTCGAGTGATCTTTTGGAGGCTGCATGGGAAAGCTATCTCCTGGCCGATCACTACTGTGGAAGAGTGGCGGATGGCGATCATCGGGATGCCTTACTGATCGTCTAACTTTCAACCTAGGTTGTGCGACCAAGCTAGCAAAATTGGACGGACGAGGTGGTTTAAGACTCTCATCTGTGACCGTTGATAGATTTTTAGGGTTTTAGGAGGTGCGCGAGCATCACTCCTATACTTGACCGAATCCGAGATTGGGCGCAAGTTTTGGTGGTGCCGACCAGGCATGCGTGTAGACGGCCTGCCAGTGTATATGCCCATACCTCTTTATTTCATGGGGGTGCGATCTAGGCCACTCAATTTGACCGACAAAGGTGAGTGGTCGAGATCGATTTGTGGCAGAAACCCATTGCCGTAAAGGATTTGGAAGCCGCTCAGCATGCCACTTTTGGGCGCACGTTTCGAGGTCGTTGGGTCCTAGTCTTCCTAGGCTGACCAGCTCCATGCAAAGGTGGGTCTACAGTGATCATGTTGACATGCTTGGGACCTTTTAAGTTTGTATCTACACCCTCCATCCAAGATTACGAAGATGGATGGTCATGATCGAACTGCAGCAGTTATGCGCCGTCGCAAACCCTAATTTAGGGTTTTAAAACAATCACGTACACACGATTTCCACCAAACAGTTTTGCAAGTTATGCTCCTCTTTTGGAGGGACCGATTGTGTGCGACCCACGTTGGGCCGACGGTGAACGTGTGTGCACTTCTCTAATGATCTTGGGCGAAATCTAAGTCATCCAAACATGCTGGCGAAGTTGGATGGTTGTGATCAATTTAAGACATTAGTGGAATTTTCGTGACCCTTGAAAAGCATCACACCAGCCATGTTTCGGGCATGCCATCGTGGCTATATGACCACGCCGTGAGCAAACCGATCAGGCAGGGATAGAGTGGGCCCGCTAATGTGCGTGCTAGCGCCTCCTCCATCTTTCATGGTGTGATCTAAGCCGTCCAATCAGGCTAGTGAAGTTGGACGATCACGATCACTTTGAGACTGTCTTAAGCAGTCTTGCTCGTACGAGCTTCTTCCAAAGCTTGCGCGATCACTTTGAGACTGTCTTAAGCAGTCTTGCGCGACCACCCTATTTTGGGGATGGATTTTTGGCATGCTAGGAAGTAAAGTGTAATATTCGACCAGCTAGGGCATAAATAGGTCCGCCAGTGGTCATCATGGTGATATCCTACTCCCGCTAGGGTTTGTCTAGGCTGGTTAAATCATGCGGTCAACCTGCGTGGCCGTGATTGTTTCTGAGACTTATATGGACAGTCTAGATTTCCCTTAGGAAATTAAATATGCTGAATCAGGCTAATATAACACACCGAGAGATGTAGCTTGTACGGGTATTTCGTGCATGCCTCACCATTGACACTTGGAGATTCGTGTTACTCTGTTAAGAGCAACGCTCAGTCGTCATGCCACACCAATAATGAGAGTTCTGCGGGAAAAACACAGGAAATACTAGGCAAATCATGCATTATAAATAATGCTAAAAATTCACAGGGTATTTGGGATTGTTGTTACATGCTCCATCCTGGATGAATTTTGTGTATTTAATTCACAAAATATTTGGGATTGTTGTTACATGCTCCATTCTAGGTGAATTAATAAAGCGAAGAGGTACTCATCACTTATCAAATAGCTTTATCCTCTGCAGGATGTCATCGTATTAAGTTTGGCTTTTACAATTTTATCCTTGAACAAAAATCCACCATTAACACCTGTCTTTAGGAGGAATACGATTATGAGGTTTGACTGATACCATTGTCTTATCTCTGGAGAACCGTTTACTTATCTTCAACAGAAGATCCCTAAACTGTCTTTTGATCATCGAGACCGATTTGTCAAGATCTTCATCTGATGAATCCGTCTCAGAGTGATCATCTTCAGAGATATACACATTTTTACTTTTATCAAGTAATTTTGTGTATTTTAGTGCTTTGAACGCCACATTCTTAGATTTGGACGAGTTTTCATGATCTAAGATCTTTAGCTTCCCAACCAAGGTATTTCTGGAGAGGGTATCAAGGTTATTTCCCTCAACGATGGCATGATTCTTAGAATCATATCTAGATGGCAGCGATCTGAGAATTTTCATCACAATGTCTTTTTCAGGGAAAGTCTTACCCAATGCAAAAGATGCATTAACAATTTCAGACACTTTATGATTAAAATCATCAAATGAATCTTCATCTGCCATACGAAGGTTTTCCCAATCGGAATTTAGGTTTTGAAGTCTGGCTTACTTTTCACTGGTATTTCCTTCGAATATGGTTTCTAAGATATCCCACGCATCTTTAGACTTAGTGCAATTTGACACATGGTGCTGAAGATTTGGGGTAATGGCATGTATGATGGCATTCAAAACGTCAGAGTTTTGCTTTGCAGCAAGTATCTCAGCAACATCGTATTCGCCAATATTCTTTGGAATAATAGAGTTACCTATTGCCACAACAGGAGCATCATAGCCATTAACTACATATACCCATGATTGAAAATCATGTGCTTGAAGAAAAGATCGCATAGAAATTTTCCACCATAAGTAGTTTGAGCCATCGAAGATCGGTGGTACATTAGTAGAGATAACACCTCTGTCCATAGAGTCAGATCGCTACAAACACATACTTTTGAGGTTTTAACGTGTTTGCCTGCTCTGATACCAATTTAAAAAACGGGGGTCTAACAACCTCACCTAATATTTCGATTAGCAATCTGTATGGACTAACTCCAATATACTTTTGTAGATGGTGGATTTTCGACAAAGGGTAGAATTGTAAAAATATACTCCAAATTCGGCAACCGGATGAGTATTGAGACTCATGTCTCTCATTAAAGCATGAAAGCTCATGTCATAAATCTCTGGCTGAGAAGGCTGTCTCTCAGAGTACGTGTAGATGTGTAGTCTCTCAGCTGAGGCCACGACACATCTCATGAATACTGAGCAATTTCAGTAATTACTCCGGATCCGGTAATCGGATGAGTATCGAGACTCATGTATTTGTGCATGAAATCTCATGCCACCTCTGATGGAGAAAGTCTCTCAGAGAAGATGAAGATGTGCAGTCTCTCAGCTGAGGCCACGATACATCTCATACTGTATAAAATCGAAAGATTGGGCGGCTCCTAGACAGCATGTCTGCTAGTATAGAGCGACAACGTCTTCGGGATGTAACCAGATTTTCCATGACTATGCAAGAGGAATATGACACTCCAGCAAGTTCATATTGCTCAACCCTCTGATAATTAATGCTCCTAGACAGGAATCCCTTCTAGTACAGAGCCAGCAATTAATTATCTTAAATCGCCTGAATATCCAGCAATATTCTACGAGCCATCGCATGAATATCCAACAATATTCTACGAGCCATCGTCTAAATATCCAGCAATATTCTACAAGTCGTCAATTAATCGCCTGAATATTCATCAATATTCTACGATTCCTCGTTATATTTCGTTACTTCAATATGTGGTTCTTCCCAGCAGAATTCCACAGGTTAGTAATAAATATTCAACGAAACAGGCATATGAGCATCGAATAATCCCTGACAAAAATGGTTCAAGTGTAATTAGCAGATAATGCAAAGACCAGCATTTTGAATGCACGAACGAGCATTTTTAAAAATACGAAAGAACGAGGGAACCTATGCAAAATAGGAAGGGAAAATAATAATAATAAAATATTAAAAAAAAGCGCCAGGGGACTAGGCTCACCAGCCGGCCAGTCATGTCGTGACTAGTCTCACGCCCAATTTTATGTTTTACCATATTTTTACTATTTTCACAATCTCTAGAAAATCCTCTCGTTCGAGCAAATTTTCTTTATTTCAAAGAAATTATCTAAATCACATGATTTTATCAAAAAATAATAAAATTAGGGAAAGGTGTCGCGGGACCGAGCACTAGCCGGCCATGTCTTGGAGGTGGCCGGTCCCACACCTCACGTCTCCATTATTTTATTATTTCTCTCAAATTATGAAAATTCCTTGATTTTATGAATTTTCCCCAAAATCATGAAAATTACCTAATTTCATGTATTTTTATCTAAATCACATGATTTTATCAAAAATAATAAAATTAGGGAAAGGTATCGTGGGACCGCCGGCCGACCGGTCATGCCTTGGCCTTGGCCGGTCCCACACCTCACGTCTCCATTATTTTATTATTTCACTCAAATTATGAAAATTCCTTGATTTTATGAATTTTCCCTAAAATTACCTAATTTCATGTATTTTCTCTAAAATCATGGAAAATATTAAAAAAAAAATTAGGAAAACTTGTGGGACCGGGCTCTAGCCGGCCGGCCATGCCCTAGTCGGTCCCACACGCCCATTATTTTATTATTATATGGTGTTTGGTTTCCTGATTTCATGAAAACTCCCTGATTTCAACAAAATATCTTGGTTTTCAACAAATCCCTTTGATTTTATGAAAAATTATCTAAAATCATCAAAATTACATAAAATTGGGAAGAGTGCCTTGGGTCCCGCGCCCATTGGCCGGTCGGCCATGCCACAGCCATTGTCGGTCCCACACTCCCATTCCCTATTTTATATTTTAATTTATGTCTCTCATCTCATGGAAGTTCCCTATTTCGCCAAACTCTCCAGTTTCATGGAATTTCCTTTAAATCATAGAAAAATACATAAAATCACATAAAACTGGGAAAAGCATGTGGGACCGCGTGTCATCCGGCCATCCATGCCCTAGCCGTGGCCAGTCCCACACCTTGTGATTCCTTGTTTATTTATTATTTTCATCATCTCATGTATTTTTGCCGGTTTTAGCAAAACCATGGATTTTGCATATTTTCTCCAAATGTTGCTCAAACGTGCATCAGAAAACATCAAAATTCTCAGGACTGAAGCACGAACACTATGATGACACGGACACATCTCCTTGACCGACCAAGGGTGACCCTGAGGCTTGCAAATAGCTGGTCCCGCATCTTTTAATGATTTTAACCTAATTTTCTCAGTTGCTCATATTAGGTTCGAACTCTTTCCAAACAATTGGAAGTTCGCTCAAACGACCATCTACTGGTCCCACGACCATCAAGATCCGGTCTCATGACCTCTTGGTCGTCCCCTCATATTTTCTATATCAGGTTTTATAATTTGTTGCTCACACGAGCATTATTTCAGTAAATGATTAAACGAGCATTTAATCATTCTTTCACCAACTGATCCTCAAGAGACTTTGGTATTTATTTCTCATTCGAGCATCTGGGCGTTATATGGTGAACCCGTCATCCCATGTAGCCGGTCCCGTGTTGATTTGCAATAAATCATCATTTCGGTAAAATTAGGGTTTTGAATCCAGAGCTCTGCAGAAACGTGATTCTGTGCAGATTCGAACACTCTGATAATTTTATGTTGATTCCATGATTAACATTCGTATTTATTTTTCTCGACTCAGCAGTCAGTAACTTAAATTAATATTTTATTTGATCCAGCTACCAACAATTCATCAAAAGAACAATATTTGTTCAAACTAGCAATATTCGCTCGAACCGGCAATATTTACTCAATTAGCAATATTCGCTCAAACTAGCAACATTTGCTTAAATCAAAGAATATTGGTTCAACTATCAATATTCAAAAATTTAGCAACACAATTTTGCTCATCTTAGGTTATGATGATACCTCGTCTCAGCAGACACATTAAATTTATGAGTTTCGAAACATTTGCTAATAATCACGTTCAACTCAGCAATACATGGACTCATCGTTCCATAAAGTCATCAACTGACTCCACAATCACGAGATTTCAATCGTGTCACATGGGGGGATACTAACTAGGGTTTTCATCTGGTGGTCTACATCACGTGTGTTCACCAACGATGAGAATGTGAGAAAGTTGTGCAATCAGTTGAAAGAGTCAGCAAAGTAGTAGGTGGAAAGTTAACCAAGTCTCCGCACGATGAGTAATTGGTTTTAACACGATTTCCCCATTTCCCACTCTCTGATTCCAGCAACTGTCACACTTCATGGGATCATGGTGTTTTCAACTACGGCATTATAAAATGTCTCTGAATCCTGATTGAAAAGATAGAGGTTTTTCGAACAATCGAACAACATTCGCCCAAACGAGCAATTTCTCATCAAAGTTCATACGAACAATCTTTCGTCTACACGAACTCACAAAAATTACTCTCAATCGAGCAAAATTCAATCATTCAGAGCATTTTCACGCTGAATTCACAACACACCTACAATCTCAGATCACCATTAATCTCACGCATTTCTCAGCTTCCCTCCTACAGATCAACCCATCCTCTCTTGTGACCGAATTGACTCTGGAACGGCCATAGTTCTTGGTTTAGACCGGGGTCTTAAAGATTGATCTCTCGAACTTAAAGCACTCCCTTCTTGCAGTGCATCTGTGTGAGGTTCAATATTTCGCTTGGTTCAAGGAGTCTCCACACGGTCGACTCTTCAATTCCATAAAAACCAGTAAATCGTTTTTCCCCACTCACAACTTTCTAGAGAGTCAACTAGACATTCAGACTCAATCTAGATAAAAGTATATCAAAGAGTTAATATCTCAATCTCTCGATTTTATCTTTACTCAAGCAAATGGAAATCTGCGAGTCTTTATCAAATACTAGAGAGATAAACTTGGATGGTACCAAATACCAATGTCCAAGTGTCAATCAATTTAAATCAACAACCAAAGGTTGGATATTCTAATTGATTGATCTTAAAGCACAACCTGTGATATTTCAATTATATTACAAAATATAATGCGAAATAGAAATAACACGGACACCAGAAATTTTGTCAACGAGGAAACCGCAAATGCAGAAAAACCCCGGGACCTAGTCCAGATTGAACACCACACTGTATTAAGTCGTTACAGACACTAGCCTACTAAAAACTAATTTCGGTCTGGACTGTAGTTGAACCCTAATCAATATCACGCTGATTCAAGGTACAGTTGTGCTCCTTACGTCTCTGATGCCAGCAGGATACTACGCACTTGATTCCATTAGATGATCTCACCCATAACCAAGAGTTTCTACGACCCAAAGTCGAAGACTTTAATTAACAAATCTGCATCACACAGAAAAGTATATGATGATAGATAAATCTGTCTCCCACAGTCTATGCGGAACAAAACTCTTAGGTTTATCTGTGGGAGACAAATTTATCTATCATCATAGACTTTTTTGTGTGATACAAATTTGTTTATTAAAGTCTTCGACTTTGGGTCGTAGCAACTCTTAGTTGCGGGTGAGATCAGTTAAGGGAATCAAGTGCGTAGTATCCTGTTGGGATCAGAGACGTAGGAGAATAATTGTACCTTGGATCAGTGTGAGATTGGTTTGGGTTCAACTACAGTCCAGACCGAAGTTAGTTTGTAGTAGGCTAGTGTCTGTAGAGGCTTAATTCAGTGTGGTGTTCAATCTGGACTAGGTCCCGGGGTTTTTCTGCATTTGTGGTTTCCTCGTTAACAAAACTCCTGGTGTTGTGTTATTTCTATTCCGCATTATATTTTGTTATATAATTGAAATATCACAGGTTGTGCGTTAACATCAATTAATTAGAATATCCAACCTTTGGTTGTTGAATTACATTGATTGATACTTGGATATTAGTCTTTGGTACCATCCAAGTTTATCTCTCTAGTATTTGATAAAGACTCACAGATTTCCGTTTGCTTGAGTAAAGATCAAATTGAGAGATAGAGATATTAACTCTTTGATATACTTTTATCTAGATTGAGTCTGAATGTCTAGTTGATTCTCTAGAAAGTATATTAGAGTTAGTCCATACATATTTCTAATCGAAATATTGGGTGAGGTTGTTGTTCCCCCACTTTTTCAGAAACATAAGGTTAAAGTGATAGGTACCGTGATATTTATCTATTATTTATGCTTTCTTTGCTAAGTTTACTTGTAAATTATATATTTATGGTTAATTTTGAGTTTTAGGTACTTTGGAGCAAAAGAAAAAGAAACGTCGCTTAAAAGGGCTAAAGTGTCATTACTGTTGGAGCGAATTATTCCTCATTATTTGCTTTTATTTCTTCATCTCTATCTGAAAAGCATGTCGGGTTTAGTGATGCGAGTTATGTCTCAAAAGTATGGCAGCTTTAGTGATGAAAATAAATTGAAGTAAAGAAGTGGATATGAGAGGTAAGGGACGGCTGCTAATGGTGGAAGAATTCGAAAAGTGGTGTTTGAACCTTTCCAGAAGAGTTGATAAAGGCACCCAGGAGTTTTCACTATCTACAACCCAAAATTTATCTTTGTACCCCATGAATTGCTATTCGCACCCCAAGAATTGCTAAATGTACCCCAATTTTCTAAAGGGACACCGGAATCGGATAAGGGGCAGTCATTTTCAACAATTTCAAAATAAAAATTTGGCGGGAAAGTTTGGACAGTTACAGACAGAATTAGGGTTGGATTATTTGAGGCCTTTCGGAGAGATTCAATCGTCGAAACTAGTTGGGATGGACTTGAATAAGCTAAACAGGGTTGGTATGATGGATTTATTCGATTGGAATTAGTTGGATAATCGGTTCACGATAAAACAGTTGTTGGAGGTATATACGAAGACACTGTGATGAATTTTGGAAAGTATTTAACGAGATTCAATCGTTGGATTTAACTCGGATGGGCCTGTTAAATAAGTAAAACGAAAATATATAAGTTGGATTGGATCCAGTTTGGCTTGACAAGCCGTTTGGACCGAAACAGAGCAAAGGAGATATACAAAGATTCTGTGATGGTTTTGGGAGATTTAACCGGAGTTTGTTGCATAATTGGATTGGCATTAGTCGGTGGGGATTAAACCGGATTGATAGTTTCCTTTGGATCGAAGAGTTAAGGAGATTTCATAAAACAGTTTATCGGAGTTATCTCGGGATAGTTTGGTTGTTCTTTTGGAAGTTATGGGGAGTAAATAAGGCAGAATATATTCCCTGAGGATTCATTCATCAAATACAGAAGATTTGGGTTAAAAATGGAAGCATAATATGTGTGAAGAAGAAAGACATGGAAATAATTCTCAAAACAAAGAAAGAAAACCCGTAACTTGTTGAAGAGGAGAAAGAGAGATTTCATCGAGATTTATGGACCTTGTTGTGTATATATAGGCTGCTGGGAGGTCAAGAGAGGGCATATGGAGAGCCTAGGATAGAATAGATACTGTAGAATCGAAAAAAATTACAAGTTTCAGAAAGTTACCTGCTGCTGCAAAATTCAAGAACACGAAGAACATATAGGTTGTTCAAAACAGTCGCACTAGCAGTCATACACTGTTGAAATTGCGGTAGATCTTTCACAACTGAGCTATTGTAACAGTGTTAGAGAATATCTCGGTCAACCTCGCATACGTTGCTATATCAAGCATGTTTGTCAATGTTAGTGATCAAAACTATAAAGTCTTGATTTCTAGCCTATTAGCTAAGACTCGAACTAGGATAGGAAAAGTGTAGTTGAGCTCAAGGACTTCATGGTGATTCAACGACAATGACGAATATCTACACCAAGGAACCGTGGAACTTCATCAACAAAAAGTATGTGAAGACTTGAACTTATCTATCACTCGAAAGTCTATATATTCTTCTCCTACTTCTTATGAGATAAAAGTCGTATGGTATATAGACTAGATCATATACACTTGATATTTCGAGCTGAGTATTCATTGCTTATCTTTTACTCGAAATCATGTGTTAGTAAAGCGTTTCGCTTTGATCAGGTTTATCTTCACCTAGTGACGAAAGTCATGAAAGTTTCAATCACTTTGGAAATTGCTCTAACGAGAAAGGTCTGTTGTTATTCACGACTGAACCTCGCGCTCTGAGAATGTTTCAATGATTGAAATGAGAGTTTAGATTATATAACCATGTATTCCTCGAACCGAATTTTTCAAACTTTGTTGATCAAGAGAAATCGGTAGTATTGTGGAATTGACTTGCCAAGTCCGCGAACCCAGTCCGCAGACTCAGTCCGCGAACTGACGGAAGTTCTCGACCGAGAATTTTTGCTGGGATTTCCAAAACTCGTTTGTGTGCTAAGTCCGCGAACCCAATCCGCGAACTGGCGGAAGTTCTCGACCCGGGAATTTCTACTGAGTTTGGAAAACTCAACTGATTAACTTAAGTCCGCGAACTTGTTTGTGAACTTAAGAGGTTATGATCTAAAGATGTGCTCTGAACATGAAACTTTAATTATTAAGGAATGCTTTATGCAAACCGTGGCTATAATGTTCATTAGTCGATTCTAATCGAATCGAATCATCTTTGTTTCAATTGTGTCTTGTGTAGTTACATAAGATCTCATAGAAATTGAACAACTCTTAACTAGTTCATTTGAGTCAATTGAACTAGTTATGGTGAAGAAGAACATGATTAATATGAGATGCTCATATGGTTGACCTTTTGGGTTATCATGTTGAACCAACATACGTGTACTCGCTTGGGCATGGTTTTCTCAAAACCAGTAAACGTGTATCCAAGTGTGTGTGACAAGCTATGTCTTTCGATCTAACGGTTGAGAGATATTGGCTTGAATCTAAATCAGGTTTTCATCTAACAGTGGATAGAGTTTGCTTTGTACCTAAGGAAAAACCCTGATTTGAAAGGCTATATATAGGAGACATCTAGCAGAGAAAAACTTAATCCCCACACGTCTGTGTGCTACTAGTGCGCTCGCTAGAGTCGATCTCCATCAACTCTTGAGTTTCTTCTCTAAACTCGAGTTAACGACTTAAAGACTTCATTTGGATTGTGAAGCCAGACCGATACTACTTTTATCGTAGTTGTGTGATCTGATCTTGCATCTTCTATCGTACGAGTACAATCGATTGATTGACTTGAGATCGTGAGAGTTCTCCGATAGGAAAGATAAAGAAGTCACAAACATCTTCGTCTCACTATTTTTGATTCTTCGACAATCCGCTTGTGTAGTCAGGAAGGATTGTAGAGAGGTGATTGATTAATCTAGGATGTTCTTCGGGAATATAAGTCCGGATTATCAATTGGTTCCTGTTACCTTGATTTTATATCTAAAGACGGAACAAAACCTAGGGTTTATCTGTGGGAGACAAATTTATCCTTTCGATAGACTTTTCTGTGTGAGACAGATTGGTTTATTATCAAGTCTGTGATTTTGGGTTGCAGCAACTCTTAGTTGTGGGTGAGATCAGATAAGGGAATTAAGTACGCAGTGTCCTGCTGGGACCAGAGGCGTAGGAGTACAACTGTACCTTGTATCAGTGGGAGATTGGTAGGGGTTCAACTATAGATCAGTCCGAAGTTAGTTTGCATTAGGCTAGTGTCTGTAGCGGCTTAATACAATGTGTATTCAATCTGGACTAGGTCCCTGGGTTTTTCTGCATTTGCGGTTTCCTCGTTAACAAAACTTCTGGTGTCTGTGTTATTTCTTTTCCGTATTATATTTTATATAGTAGAAATAATACAGGTTGTGCGTTCGTGATCATCAATTGGAAATCCAACCTTTGGTTGTTGATTGATATTGATTGATCCTTGGACATTGGTCTTTGGTACCGTCCAAGTTATTCCTTGTATTTGATAAAGACTCTATTGATTTTAGCTTGAGTAGAAATCAAATCAAGAGAGAGATATTAACTCCTTGAGATACTTTTATCTAGATTGAGACTGACTGCCTAGTTGATTCTCTAGCAAAGTATTTCTGAGTTAGTCCATACATATTGCTAAGAGAAATATTGGGTGGTGTTGTTAGACCCCCGCTTTTTCAATTGGTATCAGAGCAGGCAAACACGTTTAAGACCTAACAAGTCTGTGTTTGTAGCGATTTGACTCTATGGACAAAGGTGTTATCTCTATTAACGTACCATCAGTCTTTGATGGCTCAAACTACTCAGCATGGAAAGTTGCAATGTGTGCTTATCTTCAAGCATGTGATTTTCAAACCTGGGTATGTATTGTTAACGGCTATAATCCTCCGGTTAATACAAAAGACGATGTATCTATACCAAAAGATGTTGGTAGTTATAGTCCTGAAGAATCTCTTGTTATTATGCAAAACTTCTTTGGATTAAATGCTATCAGACAGGCTGTTACCCCAGATCTTCAGTACTATGTTGCTACTTGCACTAAGTCTAAAGAAGCCTGGGATATCTTAGAAAATGTATTTGAAGACAAGAGATATGTTTCTAAGAAACAAGTCATCAATGGAGGAAACAACCTCAGCACTCCTTCCATGAATACCTCATGTGGACAGGTAACAATTCGTGATCCAAATTTTGTTCAAACCTTTGCTTTCAACTCTGTTTCCGAGACAAGTAAATCCTCTAACTTATCTTGGGATGATGAGTGTTGTTCATCTGGTTATCAGTTCAATAAACCGTTGTTAACAGAAAGGATCAAGGATTTCATAAAGAGGAGCGTTAGATGTGATAAACATCCACTGTCAGCTATTGCTTTTAAAGATTCTATAGAAGATAAATCTCCTTGTGTCGATGTCTTGAATACGTCTGTTGAATGTGAAGTTACATCTCTCGCAGCAGAAGCCTCCATACACTCAAAATCTGATTCAGAAATTGAGTCTGACACAGAGATTTTCGATTTCTTAAACAAAGAGGTCCTTCAATAAAATATTCAATTAAAAGCTTTATTGAAGAAACTAGAATCATTAATCCAAGTGAAAGATCTTGAGATAGATTGTCTTAATGATCAACTTACCAGGAACATTTTTCTAAAGGAAAAAGAGATTAATACTCTTAAAGATGATCTTCAACTTTTATCTGGAAGTTCTGATAAAATCTCAGCAATGTTATTTGGTCAGAAATCCTTTGGAAACACCAATGGTTTAGGATTTAAGAGCAAGACTGCAGGTATCGTCAACTATGCTCCTAAGTGTCATAGGAAAACAAAGGATGGCAGTTGTAATAAACAGAAGGCACTTCAACAAGAAAAAGGATCGTCGGGTTGTTCGTTTTGTGGAGATGCAAATCATGTTCAAAACACGTCTTGGAGATTCAAGCAGAGGAACAAGAGAATTTATAAACTACAAGAGAACATGCATATGTTGAATCTGGATAATCAAAGGTCGTGCAAAACCAATGCTTCCAGAATCATAAGAAGGAGGAAACCTGTTTTTGCAACAAGCCTTGACAAGCAAGGGGAGCATCTGGATCACTTTGTCTCTGGTTGAGCTCGGAGACGCCTGCATCCTCATTCTTAGCTTGAGAGGATTGAGGCTTTGTATCTTGTGGCTCAAGTATGTATCTTTGTTTGTTAAATATCCTACTAACAATTTTGTTTGTGGATCCTTAAACTGTGGAAGACTGTGTCAATAATTAGGGTTTTACACTTTTAATCTTCTTATCTTCTTCCTTCTCATACGTTTTCATGGATCATGTAACTAGAGGCACTACTAAAAGTATTACAGTAGAAGCAGTCAACGTACATCTATGCAAAGGAATTTCTTCCTCAAGGATGATAAATAAGAAGTCTACAATCAATAGAAAAAGTTCTTCCTCTAACTATCTCCTTTCTGGTTGTCGTGATGATGATCATTTTTGAGGAATTGAACGATCCCATAAACAATGGGTTTTTCAATAACAAAAAGGAGTTTTCTGTAGATGCCCTGAGAAAGATCTACAATGCCTAGTAAGTCTTCTTTTTGGATTAGTTGGAAGAATAACTAGTGCTTTGAATAGCAATGATTGTGACTACACATAGTTATTTTTGTTTCATCTTCTTATGTTTATTTTTTTTAGGTTTATTGCTTTAAATTTTAAAAATATTTGGAGGATGATGATTATTGCAGTATTTTCTTTGTTTGTTATATTGCAATATTTTTATGGGATATGTATTGTTTGCGTCCGTGAACTTGAAGGTCCCATATTGCTGTCAAAAGTAAAGTCGTTCATGAATCGGTATTCTTATTGATGAAAGGACGAATGGAATTTTGACATATACAAAAGTTATGCCTATGCAATCATGTAATTTATGGAAAATAGGATTAAATCTTTTGTGTGACAAGGATAAAGTCTATTATGTTGTTACGCATATAATGATGCAAAAATAGAATAGATCCTTGTATGTTAACCACGATATTGATCTTCATTGATCCATCTTGCTATGTTTTGCCGTGAAGGCTCCATTGTGTGTCTTATGTTGAGAACCTTACAACTAAGTCGATTAACCTTGGCTTTGTTGGTTGAATACCTTTAGCGACAAAAAATCGTTGTAAGCATATTTATATCTTTTTGAATACAATGATTAATCAAGTTTTCTTCAATTTTCGATCCATGAGTAGCTAAATCTCTTTTCTAGGGTTTTGGAAGAAGCTATTTTTGATGCGTAATTTTTAGTAATTATTTTCTTTGACAAAAATACTCCAACATTGTGCTTTTTAAATTATTAAAAATTTTCTCTTCTTTATATGCTTCGTGAAAATTGTTTTGGGTAGTTTAGATATCGTTCTTTTATAAGCGAAGGAAAATTAGGACGTAGAATAGTGACGAGAGTCATAAAAAAAAGAAATTGTAACGATTATATTTTCCAAAGCATGAGATTGGGTTCGAAACTGTTTTGAGTGAAGTAGGAGTATTTTGTCAAAGAAATTGTTATTGAGTTTACAATATTGGAAGTAGTGGAATCCAAAACCCTACAATTATCTCTCCTTGATTTACCAAAAAAACAAAGTTATCCAAGTTAATTAGTTTTTCTTTCATTAGTTTTTCTTTCATTAGAAAGTCCGAGAATCGAATCCCTTTCTTACCACACTTCAAAACTACATCAGTTTTTGGCGCCGCCGACGCGGACTTGCCTTTAGGTTAGGTTTTAGATTTTTTTTTTTTAAATTATTATATTATTGGATAACTATTATTACATGAAACTAGTTGGAAGCCTAACAAGCTAAGCTCCAACGACAAAATACTACATTAATTGAACAGGTTGTTGTGCTAGCCTACTAGCGAGCCTCATGGGTAACCTAGCCAAAGGAGCCGAAACGGATGGGGGCTGAGATTGTGTCACAAGGGGGAAAACTAACTCTACCTTCCATGTTAATTTCTGCAATATTACGCCATTGTGGACTCGAACCTGGGACCTCCTGGAACGCATGAAACTTTTGGGGAACGAGGATGACCAGCTGAGCTAGGTGCCCGTTTTAGTTTAGTTTTTGTTTTATTTAATTTTATTTTCTTTGATTTTACTTGGGTATTTTCCTTGTTTTTATTGTGCAGGTAATATTCTATATTTATTATGGAATTACCTACCAAAAGAGGTAAGTAACAAAACCCAAATTTTATTATTTTTTAGTTTTTATTTCCTTTTTGTGTATATCTATTTTATTTTATTTTTGTAAAAAAATACACGTGCACACACCAATTGCATTATTCGTCTGGCACCGATTCTAGGAAAACACGTGGTTTAGTACGGTGAACCATCTGGGCGTTATCATCCTGTAGCGCCCCCTAAGCTAGCAGCTGACTAATCCAAGAGATTAACTAAATAAAGAGGCACTAAGAATCTAAAACATTTACTTAACATTCAATTAAGAAATCTGCTATAAAGCTTAACCCAAAGACTAACCCCGCTCAGAAATATATAAATAAGAATTCCTCTCAAATGATACATATACAATAGTCATTTGGTTTGCAAATAGAATATACAACATAATAAACATAACAGAAAACTCAACGCTACAAAGCTTCCGCTGCGCAACTTTGATCTGTCTCTGAAACTGAAAGTGGGAATGGGTGAGCACATCATCCCTAAAAGGGGTGCCCCGCAGGAATAACATTTTACTTTAAAGAAATCATGAGCAAGATTTGGAAAGCAATTCATGTTTTCCCAAACATCAAAGTGACCAAGTCACTGGAAATGCACAAACAAAGTATATGGACAAACTCCTTCTTCAAAGAATATATAATAGTGATGCCGGGTTTTTCCACACCTACATAGCTATATTGATGCCGGGTTGTTCCACACCTAATAAGTATAAAAGCTGGATTCATGTAGATATAAATATGAAGGAGCGTATCCTATATACCACACGTGGAAATTCTCATTTTCCATAACAATTCGTAATGACGACAAACATTACAAGCCCTTTCCAATTCATGGAAAGATTCAAAGAATCAACAGAACAATCATAACACAAATTAAACAATGCATGAAAAGCACGAAAAGACAATGCATGAGTTTGTTAAACATAAACTTTTGTAAAAGAAACAAACAATGGTTTCAAAAGAGTTAAAAGTATTTACACCTCTTTTGATGACAAGCCACGCCTACCTCGAGATCCACGATCCACTAGTTCATCCTTTGAATCGATCATTGTTAATAACTAATTGTTAATCATAAAAGAAGTCTAAGTATCTAGCCAAAATGTCTCACACAAGAATCATACAAGTATATCTAATGGTTTTAAGCCCATTTGTGGTTCTACACCTTATTATTATCTATCTTTAGCATATCTAAGAGTTACTAACTCAATTAGGTTGGTCCTATACATCCTTATCGCTGTAGACTATGTCTCTAAGTGGATTGAGGCGGTTGCGTGTAAAATCAATGACCATAGGGTTGTGATTGATTTCTTGAAAAATAATATTCTTTCACGTTTCGGTACCCCGCGATCTATAATTAGTGATGGTGGGTCGCACTTTTGTAATGGACCTTTTAGGCTTTTGATGAAGAAATATGGTATTACACATAAGGTAGCTACCCCGTATCTTCCACAGACTAGTGGTCAGGTTGAGGTTTCCAATAGGGAGATAAAACGTATATTAGAGAAAACAGTTAATCCTAATCGGAAAGATTGGTCGTCTAGGCTTACTAATGCCTTATGGGCTTACCGTACTGCGTTTAAGACCCCCATTGGAATGTCTTCTTATCGGCTTGTGTATGGCAAGGCATGTCATTTACCTGTCGAGTTAGAAAATAGAGCTTATTGGGATGTTAAGCAGCTAAACTTTTCTCTTGACAAGGCAGGAGCCCATAGGAAACTCCAGCTCAATGAGTTGGACGAGATTCGTATTGATGCTTACGATAGTGCGAAGGAGTATAAGAACAAAATGAAACTTGTGCATGATAGAAATATTTTAAGGAAGTCATTTTCTCGAGGTCAAAAATTTCTTATGTATGATACCCTCTTGCATCTTTTCCCTGGGAAGTTACGTTCTCGGTGGACGGGTCCTTTTATTGTTCGCACTGTCTTTCCTCATGCAGCTGTTGAGATCGAGACACCGGATGGTAGTAGTTCTTCGAAGGTTAACGGTCAGAGATTGAAACCCTTTTTAGAGCCCTTTCCAACAGGTGATTTTGAGGAGGTCCCTCTGGAGGACCCTGTTTACCCTTGATTGACCATCGAGGCGATTGTATGTTGTATATTAGTTTTTGATTTCTCTCTTCACCCAGGTACTATCTTTCCGACTTCTCTCTTTACTGATTCCTCATGTTACTTTACTTTTTGGTATTGCTCTTTCATTAGAAACATTGAGGACAATATTAGATTTAAGTTTGGGGATGGGGAAGAAACTTTTTGTTAGCTTTTAGTTGCAATAAATAAACTCCAGAGCCTAGAAATTTATGTTTATTAAGGTTGGCATTAACCGATCTAAGTGGATGGGAACATTTTGATTGTAGGAGTTGAGGAACCAATATGATTAGATGGAAACATCTAGAAGAGTCTATTCATAAAAGCACAGAGCTCAGGTGTTAGAAAAGAAAACATAGTAGTTTCGCCATATCCTCGTGATGGAAACATCGAAAGAATCCTGATCAATTTCTTTTTTTTCTTTTTACCATTACTAGGGTGAAATAGAGTGACTGAGATGAAAGAAGAAAATTGAGACCAGACCACCAGACCAACCGGAATAAATACAATAAGTCGACCACTGGTACCCTTGTATATGCCAGCTGAGTTGACCTAAAGTTAGGATTATCGACCAGTGGTTCCCTTGTATTTTCCAGTGTGTTGATATTAGTCCAGACCAGTATCTCAGTCCATTAGGATAGGTTCACCTTAGTCAACATCATCCACATTTTTCTCTACATCCATCTTCTTAATCTATCCATGTGATTGGTTGACTCCGGTTTATGATGTCCAAAAACTATCTGAGTAGAGCTCTGTCAGTTTATATGAATTTTAGTATGCTTGAGTGCAAACTCGTGTACAACAATTGGAATTTCGCATCAGTGTACTTCTTCCTATAGTCAATAAGTATGCCAACCAAGGAGATTCTTTAGTGCCTTCCAAGGTTCTGCATAGATAGCTAGGGTCTGGAGTAATGGTTTTGTGGGCACACCTCTGGTAAACCCTCACGAGATTAACTCGGTTTTATTTATTTTTTATTAGTTTTGCTCGAGGACTAGAAAATAATAAGTTTGGGGGTATTTTATAGACGCATTTATGTGTCTAATTTGTCCTCAATGTTTCGTATTGTTGGTACTCGTTTTCGTCCTTATTATGGTGTTTTGTGTATTTTTAGGTATTTTTGGAAAATAAATATTGTTGGAAAAATCGGATCGAAAAATCACTTGGAACACCCCCGGAGGACACTTGCTATACAGAGCCCAGATTTGGTTAAGGGGCATCTCAATTACTAAGGGGCACCCCCAAAAAGGCAGCTGCTATTCGCACCCCACAGCTGGTTAGGGGGACACCATCTTCTTCATTTGAAACTTAAAAATAGGCGGGAAAAATGTGGCAGCTCTCAAAGAATGTTTCGATCGAAATTTGAAGATGTTCTAGGTGGACTAAAGGGCTGAAAATTCATGGGTAGTTGTGATATGTCATAAAAGAGCTGGTATGGGTGTTTGTTCCGATCAAATTTGGCTGGAAAATCCGTGACAAGGAATCAGGGCAGCCCGTGCATGAGAAGAATAGTTCACGGGTTTTAGAAGATTTATGCGTGTTCTGCTCATGTATGATGACTCTAGCATTACTATGGACCGTGAAGAAGATAAATGAGGAGATTTTGCAGCTGTAGAAACACGTGAGAAGCTAAAACAGGGAAGAAAATATTCCCAGAATATTTTTCTTCACTGCCGAGTTTAATGAAAATTTGTGAGAGTTATGGCGTGATATTTTGCTGCTGTTGAGTATATATAGGGTGAGGGGATCATAGAGAAGGGAGACGGATAGATTGGGAGAGAAAAAGAGCACCACAGAGCGAAAAATCAAGTTTGCAGAGCTGCCATTTCTGCTGCTGCAAAACTGAAGAACACGAAGAACGGACCTGCACCAGCAGTCGTTTTTGAATAGTGACAACAACTCATTCTGTGGGTCGCAGTTTACAGGAGGACTTAAAAACGAAACAACAACGGTAACGGCTCTTTGTAACGGTTTTTGCAACAGTTATAAGCGTGAAAACCCGATTTTTATTATAATTCTCCCTTATTCATCATTTGTAACCCTTTGAGCATAAATGAAATCAACTTTTGAGCGTGTTTCCAACATGATGAGCGGCTAATTCTCTCGTAACCAAGGCAATGGATGAAGTTATTCACACATGAACAATGGGTAACTATTTCATTTTCTCTAATATTTAATTATAATTCACTTAATCACTGCTTTTGCAGAGTTCTTAAAAGTTTACATAATTTTTTTCATTAGTTGTGATTCAATTAGATAGGTTATGCTTTGGTTAGATAATCTATGCTTAGGTGATACAATTAATTTTTGAGAATATGTTTGATTATATGTGGATTAAGAAATAAAGGATTAAAAGGATAATTAGAGTTATGAAATATTTCACATCATTCATGTGTAATAGTGGATTCTAGTGTCTTGGTTATTTTCCAATCACATAAAATCAATTTTGAGTAAAGTTTTCTATATTTTTAAGTTCTATTAAGTCTATAATTCATTGCCTTCACAAGCCTCAACGAACTCTTTACTACAACATCATTGAAAATACCATCAATTTTTGGCGCCGCTGCCGGGGATGCACTGAAAATTAAAAACCTTAGTGATGATGCACTGAAACTTAGGTTATTACCCTTTTCCTTAAAAGATAAAGCCAAATCTTGGATGTATAGTTTGGATTCTGATTCAATTGAAACCTATGAACAACTTACATCTGCCTTTGTACATAAGTTTTTCCCAAGGCACAAAACATCGTCTATTAGGACACAAATTTGTACTTTTGCTCAACAAGAGGGAGAATCTTTATATAGGTATTTAGAAAGGTTCAATGACTTAATATCTCAATGTCCTCATCATGGTTTAGAGAAGGTTAGGTTAGTTCTGATCCTCTACGAGGGTTTATATTATTCAACAACAACCATGGTTGAGTCCTTATGCACAGGTGGGTTTGAGAATAAAACTGTTGATGAGGCGATGGCATTTTTGAATGAAATCGCCAATAAGACCCAACAATGGGAAAATAATAGGGAAACCCAGAAAACAATTCTTCTAAGTAGAGGAAATGTCAATAGGGTAGAAGGATCCTATGAGTCAGATGCTAAAATAGCAGCCATAGCCAAAAGGTTAGAAGCGTTGGAATTAGGTCATTCTAGTGGTACTAGTGGTAGAATAGAGCCTTTTTGGGAAGACCATACTGTTGAAGAGCAAGCCAATGCTATTTATAACAATACTAGATTCGATAACCGTCAGAAGTTTGACCCTTATTCAGAAACCTATAACCCTGGCTGGAGAAACCATCCCAACCTTTCTTGGTCTAAGGGCCAGAATCAAGGTCAGTCTAGTAACTCTCAAGCTCCCCCAGGTTTTGTCTATCCTAAGAATCCTTCAGCCCCGGCACAGTTTCAGAACCCTTCGGATAAGAAGATTATGAGTTTAGAAGAGTCTCTTGCTTTGTTAACTCGTAACACTATGCAGTTTCAGCAATCTGTTGCTCAAGGTTTAGAAGAAAATAAGAGAATAGGTCAGGATAACTCTCAGGCTATTTCCGAGTTGAAAACCCAGGTTAGTCATATAAATGAGTCTTTAAGATAAAGAGGTAAGTTTCCTAGTCAAACTCAACCAAACCCTAGAGGAATTAATGAAATAGGTGAAAGACCATCTGATCATGTAGATGCTATTAAAACCCTTAGGAGCGGTAGAGAGATAGACAACAAGGTTTCCATGCCTAATAGTGAACATGTTGTAGTTCACCCTTCTGAGCCAGAGAATGAGAAGACTGATAGAGTCTCCAAAGAGACCAATGAGGGTCCTGCTGAGCCCGGCTTTGTTCCCAGACCCCCGTTTCCCCAGCTTCTAGTTCCGAATAAGAGGGAGTCCAACTGTAATGATATATTAGAGGTTTTTAAGCAGGTTACTATCAACCTACCACTTTCGGATGCGATTAAGCAGATTCCGACTTATGCCAAGTTCCTTAAGGATTTGTGTACACGAAAGCGTAAGCTTAGTGTCCAAAAGAAAGCCTTCCTAGCTAGTCACGTGAGTTCCATTATTCAGAATACCACTACTCCTAAGTATAAAGACCCAGGGTCCCCTACCATTTCTTGCACAATAGGTAAACACCGTGTTGAGAAAGCTTTGCTTGACTTAGGAGCCAGTGTGAATTTACTTCCATACCATGTGTACCTTAAGCTAGGACTTGGTGAGATGAAACCTACCCAGATGACACTCCAGTTAGCTGATAGGTCCGTTAAAATTCCTCGTGGTGTGATCGAGGATGTTCTTATTGAGGTCGACAAGTTTATTTATCCAGTGGATTTTGTTATCCTAGATACCCAACCTGTCCCTGACCCAGAGAACCAGATACCGGTGATTTTAGGTCGCCCATTTTTAGCAACATCCAATGCGATCATTAACTGTCGAACTGGTATTATGAATTTGTCTTTTGGTAATATGACTATTGAGCTGAACATCTTTCACATTAGTAAGCTACCCCAGGAACTGGACGACTCGAGCGTAGAAGAGGTGAACATGATAGGCACCTTAGTAGAGGAGTCATTACCAAACACTTTGATAGAAGATCCATTAGAGAAATGCCTAGCTCACTTTGGGATTGATTTTGATGATGATGATGTGATTAATGAGGTGAATGCTTTGTTAGATTCAACCCCTTTGTTAGACACTAGTAATGGATGGAAACCTAAGTTCGAACCTTTACCCGTTCCCGAGTCTACCCTAGTTCCTTCGTTGGAAAAGCCTCCCAAGTTGGACCTTAAACCATTACCAGATACCCTGAAGTATGTGTTTTTAGGCCCCTCTGAAACTTTACCTGTGATTATAGCATCCGACTTGGATAGTGATCAGGAAAGTAGGCTAGTGACTGTCCTTCAGAATAACAAGGAAGCTTTAGGGTGGACCATAGCAGACATTAAGGGTATAAGTCCTATTGATTGTATGCATCATATCTATTTAGAGAGTGACACCAAACCTTCTAGGGAGATGCAACGTCGACTGAACCCTAATATGAAAGAAGTTGTTCGAACCGAGGTTCTGAAGCTGTTAGATGCAGGCATTATCTACCCCATTTCAGACAGTAAGTGGGTCAGCCCCGTTCAGGTTGTTCCCAAGAAATCCGGTATTTACTGTAGTCCAGAATGATAACAATGAGTTAATCCCAACCCGAATGACCACGAGTTGGCGTGTCTGTATTGACTATAGAAAATTGAACAAGGTCACTAGGAAGGACCACTTTCCCCTTCCCTTCATCGACCAAATGCTAGAGAGATTAGCTGGACGTAGCCATTATTGCTTTTTAGATGGATACTGCGGTTATAATCAGGTTCCTATTGCCCCAGAAGACCAAGAGAAAACCACTTTTACCTGTCCCTTTGGTACCTTTGCGTATAGACGCATGCCTTTCGGCCTATGTAATGCCCCTGCGACCTTTCAGCGTTGTATGATGAGCATATTTTCTGACATGGTAGAACGGTTCTTAGAGGTCTTTATGGATGATTTTTCAGTGTTTGGTTCGTCTTTCGATGAGTGCTTGCATCATTTGTCATTAGTTTTGACTAGGTGTAAGGAAAAGAATTTAGTGCTTAATTGGGAGAAATGTCACTTCATGGTTCGTTCAGGAATTGTTCTAGGGCATATCGTATCTTCAAAGGGTATAGAGGTAGATAGAGCCAAAGTTGACCTTATTAAAACTTTACCGGTCCCAAAAACCGTAAAAGGTATTAGGTCATTCTTAGGGCATGCTGGTTTTTATCGTCGATTCATTAAGGATTTTAGCTTGATTTCTAGACCTCTTTGCAATTTGCTTGCAAAAGATGTTAAGTTTGTCTTTGATGATGCTTGTTTAGAGGCTTTCGAGAAGCTTAAAACTTTACTCACTACCGCCCCCATAGTCCAGGCACCCAACTGGAACCTACCCTTTGAAATCATGTGCGATGCTTCAGATTATGCTATTGGTGTTGTGCTAGGTCAGCGAGAAAACAAGTTACTTCATGTAATTTACTATGCTAGCAAAACTCTGAATGATGCCCAGTTGAACTATACCACTACGGAGAAGGAACTGTTAGCCATTGTGTTTGCCTTAGACAAGTTTAGACCCTATCTCTTAGGTTCTAAGATCGTAATATATACTGATCATGCTGCTTTGAAATATTTTGTCTAAGAAGGATACGAAACCTAGATTGATTAGGTGGATCCTGTTGTTACAAGAGTTTTCTCCGGACATTAGAGACAAAAAGGGTGCAGAAAATGTAGTAGCAGACCACTTGTCTAGACTTGTTGTGGATACCCTTAATGATTCCCTTCCTATAAGGGACAACTTTCCTGATGAACAATTGTTCTTTGTTACCCAATTACCTTGGTATGCGAATATAGTGAACTATCTTGTTACTGGTCGAATGCCCCAACATTGGGGTAAACAAGAGCGTTCTAGATTTTTAGCTGAGGTTAAGCACTTCTTTTGGGATGATCCTTATTTGTTTAAGTATTGTCCAGACCAGATTATTAGGAGATGTATACCTGAGAGTGACCAGTCCAGTATTATTTCCTTTTGTCATGATCATGCGTGTGGGGGTCACTTTAGTGCTAAGAAGACTGCTGCTAAGATATTGCAGTGTGGATTCTATTGGCCTTCGTTGTTTAAAGACTCCCACAGTTACTGTGTTACTTGTGAACGTTGCCAGAAATTAGGAACCATTTCCCGTAGGAACATGATGCCCTTGAACCCTATTTTAGTTGTCGAGGTCTTTGATGTGTGGGGTATTGACTTTATGGGTCTGTTTCCTAATTCTTTTGGTAACCTATACATCCTTGTCGCTGTAGACTATGTCTCTAAGTGGATTGAGCGGTTGCGTGTAAAACCAATGACCATAGGGTTGTGATTGATTTCTTGAAAAATAATATTCTTACACGTTTTGGTACACCGCGAGCTATAATTAGTGATGGTGGGTCGCACTTTTGTAATGGACCTTTTAGGCTTTTGATGAAGAATATTGTATTACACATAAGGTAGCTACCCCGTATCATCCACAGTCTAGTGGTCAGGTTGAGGTTTCCAAAGGGAGATTAAACGTATATTAGAGAAAACAGTTAATCCTAACCGGAAAGACTGGTCGTCTAGGCTTACTGATGCCTTATGGGATTACCGTACTGCGTTTAAGACCCCCATTGGAATGTCTCCTTATCGGCTTGTGTATGGCAAGGCATGTCATTTACCTGTCGAGTTAGAACATAGAGCTTATTGGGCTGTTAAGCAGCTAAAATTTCTCTTGACAAGGCAGGAGCCCATAGGAAACTCCAGCTCAATGAGTTGGACGATATTCGTATTGATGCTTACGATAGTGCGAAGAAGTATAAGAATAAAATGAAACTTGTGCATGATAGAAATATTTTAAGGAAGTCATTTTCTCCAGGTCAAAAAGTTCTTCTGTATGATACCCGCTTGCATCTTTTCCCTGGGAAGTTACGTTCTCGGTGGACGGGTCCTTTTATTGTTCGCACTGTCTTTCCTCATGCAGCTGTTGAGATCGAGACACCGGATGGTAGTAGTTCTTCGAAGGTTAACGGTCAGAGATTGAAACACTTTTTAGAGCCCTTTCCAACAGGTGATGTTGAGGAGGTCCCTCTGGAGGACCCTGTTTACCCTTGATTGACCATCGAGGCGATTGTATGTTGTATATTAGTTTTTGATTTCTCTCTTCACCCAGGTACTATCTTTTCGACTTCTCTCTTTACTGATTCCTCATGTTACTTTACTTTTTGGTATTGCTCTTTCATTAGAAACATTGAGGACAATGTTAGATTTAAGTTTGGGGGTGGGGATGAAACTTTTTGTTAGCTTTTAGTTGCAATAAATAAACTCCAGAGCCTAGAAATTTATGTTTATTAAGGTTGGCACTAACCGATCTAAGTGGATGGGAACATTTTGATTGTAGGAGTTGAGGAACCAATCTGATTAGATGGAAACATCTAGAAGAGTCTATTCATAAAAGCACGGAGCTCAGGTGTTAGAAAAGAAAACATGGTAGTTTCGCCATATCCTCGTGATGGAAACATCGAAAGAATCCTGATCACTTCTTTTTTTTATTTTTACCATTACTAGGGTGAAATAGAGTGACTGAGATGAAAAAAAAATTGAGACCAGACCACCAGACCAACCGGAATAAATACAATAAAGTCGACCACTGGTACCCTTGTATATGCCAGCTGAGTTGACCTAGAGTTAAGATTATCGACCACTGGTTCCATTGTATTTGCCAGTGTGTTGATATTAGTCCAGACCAGTATCTCAGTCCATTAGGATAGGTTCACCTTAGTCAACGTCATCCACATTTTTCTCTACATCCATCTTCTTAATCTATCCATGTGATTGGTTGACTTCGGTTTATGATGTTCAGAAACTATCTGAGTAGAGCTCTGTCAGTTTATATGAATTTTAGTATGCTTGAGTGCAAACTCGTGTACAACAATTGGATTTTCGCATCAGGGTACTTCCTCCTGTAGTCAATAAGTATGCCAACCAATGAGATTCTTTAGTGCTTTCCAAGGTTCTGCATAGATAGCTAGGGTCTGGAGTAATGGTTTTGTGGGCACACCTCTGGTAAACCCTCCCGAGATTAACTCGGTTTTATTTATTTTTTATTAGTTTTGCTCGAGGACTAGCAAATAATAAGTTTGGGGATATTTGATAGACGCATTTATGTGTCTAATTTGTCCTCAATGTTTCGTATTGTTGGTACTCGTTTTCGTCCTTATTATGGTGTTTTGTGTATTTTTAGGTATTTTTGGAAAATAAATATTGTTGGAAAAATCGGCTCATCACTTGGAACACCCCCGGAGGACACTTGCTATACGGAGCCCAGATTTGGTTAAGGGGCACCTCAATTACTAAGGGGAACCCCAAAAAGGCAGCTGCTATTCGCACCCCACAACTGGTTAGGGGGGACACTATCTTCTTCATTTGAAACTTAAAAATTGGCGGGAAAAATGTGGCAGCTCTCTGAGAATGTTTCTATCGAAATTTGAAGATGTTATAGGTGGACTAAAGGGCTGAAATTTCATGGGTAGTTGTGATATGTCATAAAAGAGCTGGTATGGGTGTTTGTTTCGATCAAATTTGGCTGGAAAATCGGTGACAAGGAATCAGGGTAGCCCGTGCATGAGAACAATAGTTCACGGGTTTTGGAAGATTTATGCGTGTTCTACTCATGTATGATGACTCTAGCAACGCTCTGGACCGTGAAGAAGATAAATGAGGAGATTTTGTAGCTGTAGAAACAGGTGAGAAGCTAAAACAGGGAAGAAAATATTCCCAGAATATTTTTCTTTATTGCCGAGTTTAATGAAAATTTGTGAGAGTTATGGCGTGATATTTTGCTGATGTTGAGTATATATAGGGTTAGGGGATCATAGAGAAGGGAGACAGAGAGATTGGGAGAGAAAAAGAGCACCACAGAGCGAAAAATCAAATTTGCAGAGCTGCCATTTCTGCTAATGCAAAACTGAAGAACACGAAGAACGGACCTGCACCAGCAGTCATTTTTGAACAGTGACAACAACTCATTCTGTGGGTCGCAGTTTATAGGCAGACTTAAAAACGCAACAGCAACGGTAACGGCTCTTTGTAACGGTTTTTGCAACAGTTATAAGCGTTGAAAACCCGATTTTTATTATAATTCTCCCTTATTCATCATTTGTAACCCTTTGAGCATAAATGAAATCAACTTTTGAGCGTGTTTCCAACATGATGAGCGACTAATTCTCTCGTAACCAAGGAAATGGATGAAGCTATTCACACATGAACAATGGGTAACTATTTCATTTTCTCTAATATTTAATTATAATTCACTCAGTCACTGCTTTTGCAGAGTTCTTAAAAGTTTACATAATTTTCTTCATTAGTTGTGATTTAATTAGATAGGTTATGCTTTGGTTAGATAATTTATGCTTAGGGGATACAATTAATTTTTGAGAATATGTTTGATTTTTTGTGGATTAAGAAATAAAGGATTAAAAGGATAATTAGAGTTATGAAATATTTGACATCATTCATGTGTAATAGTGGATTCTAGCGTCTTGGTTATTTTCCAATCACTTGAAATCAATTTTGAGTTAAGTTTTCTATATTTTTAAGTTCTATTAAGTCTAGAATTCATTGCCTTCACAAGCCTCAACGAACTCTTTACTACAACATCATTGAAAATACCATCAGCTTCCCCTATGCGCCTTGTTCATTGGATCACTGTATTCTCATATGGACGCCTTAGCAAAAGACATGCATGTTTCCAACGGGTACAAGAAGGTAGATACGCATATCCACATCGCTTTTCTTCAGGCGTTTTTGTGGGAACATTTCAAAAGTTATGCTCCTGTTCCTGCAACTTCGCTCAGCAGTTTGTATGGTGGTTCGAGAATACTCCGTTGGCAGAAGAGACGTCCCAAAACCGGTGTGAAGCTCGTGGATGTATTCGACAATGTGTCCTCCATAGATTTTCGTCCATGGGGCCGATCCATCCTTCCATTGTTCATCCAAAGACTTTTTCTACTGTTCCTGATGCCCTGTTGCGTACTGATGTTGAAACCGCAAGTCTTTGAGACTCATTTACTTGCGAAGCTGCACTCCGGGATATGTCTCGTCTTTATTTAACGAAGGATTTACTGTGACTCCGTACAATATTGACAGGGTTGCTTGACAAATGGGATTTGACCAGGGTGTTCCGTTCCTTCGTCCGTTGGATGCTCCAAAAGAACTTTTCTCGGATATTCTTAATTCTGACGCCTTTTCATCAGTGCAGAGCCTTCCTTTCTTTCCTATCGGAAGAAACGCGACGGTGACCAGCAAGTATAAGGAGTTTTGGAGGACACAGTTGTTAGCTTTCAAAGACTTTTCGGAGGATATTATAACAGATTCACGCGGCGAACCATCTCCTGACACTTTGAAGGAGCATCCTCGATTGAAACCGCTCCCAAGTAAACGAACCAGATCCGATGATTGCAGTCCCCAAGCAGGAGTGAGGTCTAAGAAGCATTCATGTGGTTCGGTGATCCTCAATTCCTCCCATATGCAGGTATTTAAATTTCTTTCTATTTGATCCCTTGGTTTCGTTCTTCCTGAGAAACTTTCACTAAAGATAATCTTTTGTTGACGGTCAGGGAATCCCGAAAGAAAATGCTTTCGCAAGGCTGGCTCGTAGTCATAACGAGAGGTATGGTGATGTTGATCTTCATGCTGGGAAGTCTGGTAATCCTCCCAAAGAAGGGTTTGGTGACACTGATCCTCTTCAGGATAAAAGATGGAGAAAACTCGACGGGACGGAGTACCTCCCCAAGTGGTAACCTTAGTGAGCTTGTAGACGAGGTCGTGATGGAAATCAGCACTCAGAGCGAAGTAGACATCCGGAAGAATGCGGGAGAAGAAACATCTGCTGTCGAGGCGACTCCCCTTAAAGATCTTCTTGAGCCGGTCCCCATTGATAAGGCAGCCATGGTGACTTTTTATGAAAGGCCTCTTACAGCTGACAAGGTTTCTAATGAAGCATTGGCAAGGCAACCTGTTGTTCCTGGGGCTATCTTCGATCCTCCCTTTGATGTCCCTCGTCCAGGTCATGTGTTGGTTGGGGGGTTCAGTGTGCCGGCTCAGTTCGAGGAGTTATACACGACGATATGGAAGAAGCACGTCCACATTTCTACCACCACGAAGCTCAAAAATCTCCTTGCATTATTTAATCGCGTCCAAGGAGCTTTATTCTCCATTCAAGGGATGAGCGTCACGACTGGTCACACCGTTTCTGAGGAGATGGTCGAAGACTGGAAGTGCCATCGAGATGTGTTTGTCAAGTATGACTTTAACGCTCCTTGGTTCTTCAAATGGTTTTCCGAAATCCAGGAGCTTCATAAATTGCAAGGTGAGGTTCCCTCCATAGAATGCGTTGTTCGCCAGGAAGAAGAGGTTGAGAGGTTGTCTAAGGAGTTGAAGCTGAAACAAGACGCGCTCCAGAAGATGAAAGTTGCTCTTGCTCAAAAGGATGAGTTGCCGCTGAAGGACTTTCCTTGAAGGATTTGTGACGCCTACTTGTGTCCTTTATTTAGATGCTTTTTTGAGTGATTGTAGGGATTTCCTTTCACAATTTGTTTTCAGGTTTTGAACTAATAGGTGGTTGAATTGGTTTATTTTGAGATAGTTTTGTGAATGACTTTTCTGAAAGAGATTTATTCTAAATGGAATTTGCGTCTTGGTTATGAATGATTGCACATGTCATATGAAATTGCAAATGTCGTGCAAAAAGGAAAGTATGAAGGGAAACAAACATGGCGTTTGATCATTGAACCTCTTTCCCCATGTGTGAGATTCCAAGTCCCCAGTGAATTCTAAAACTATATTTCTTGTAAAAATGTTTAATAGAACTTACTTGCTTTTGAAGCCTCACTTGTATGAAACCGAAGCAGCCTCTCCAAGGAAATCGTCCGCACTAACTTTCACAGAAGGAAAGCTATTCTTCTGAATTGAGCTTCTTCTGAACAATGCGCTTCAAAACGTTGCATTCACTGGTAGGGTGGTGAAGGAACCGGTGGAAATGACAATACCTCGGATCCATTATTTCTTGATCAGTGGGTGGACGTCATACAGGATGTATCTCCACTTCTCCGTTTCGTACCCACGTCTCCAGCATCTCCAAGATCTTTTCCATTGGGAACGGGAAATGTAGATACCTTGAGTTTATATTTTCCTGCGTTAGTGGACGTTGTGACGTCTCTATGTGGCTTTGGTGTGACACACGCTTCGGAGACGGAGTTGGAAGACTAGTGAGCGCCATCATATCCGTGAGTCGTTTGACTGGGTGACAGAAAGTGGAAGTTGTCGTAATATCACTGCTGAGTGAACGAATTGAACGCTTCCATCCTCCGTACTCACGTGTTTCTTGATTGATCTCTCCTTCCTCGAGCATTTCTTCACTTAGTTGAAAGGTCGTTGTGGATTGGGCAGTCCTCTGAGCTTCAGCAAGAGTCTTGAGATACAAATCTTCTAGCAAGGCTCCGTAGGATGCCGGCTCCTTTTCTTTATCCGGTAGACGCTGTGGCATCCCAGAAAAATCTTTTCTTCTGTGGAGTTGTTCCGAGTCTCTGTCGCTGACTGGACCATGTTGTTCGTCTCTCCTGAGTTCCCTGCGGCTACACGCTCTCTCTGTATCTCCACTGGTAAAGGCATGACTTTTAGATAAGGATTCAACATTTCTTGCATTGTCTGGGTAAATGCTTGCCGATCTTTCTTGTAATTGAGCTGTTATATCATTCAAAAGGCGGAAGGTTTCGCTCTGCCTTGTAGCGATACCAGCTTGATTTTCCAGGACATCCTCCAGCATTCTTGCCACATTTCCCATGATATCTGAATCATTTATGGTTTCCGAAGAATCTAGCGGGTGAAGATACATCGTAAGATGAAAACCGAGATGAAAACCGAAGATGAATAGGTTAATGATTGAATCAAAACCAAGATCTATCCCCAAAATTGAGAAGGTTGGAATGAATATTTAGAATTCAATTTTGCAACCGAGAGATTAATCTCTCACTGTGGTCGCCAATTGTTTATGGGTGAAAACTATTCCTGCCGAATTTGGTAATTTGGGGTGTGTGGATGAGGAATGAATCTAAAACCTAAACAAATGCACTGCATGGGAGTGCTTTGTGATTCGAGAAATCAGTCTGTACAATTCTGGCCTAAACCAAGAAATGGCCGATCCAGACTTGCTTCGGTCACAAAGTGAAGGAGATGGGGTTGATCTTAGGGAGGGAAGCGAAGAAGGTGTTGAGATTGTGAAGGTGTTGGCTATGTATGACTTGTATCAGAAAGATGAACTGGCTTGAAGAATGTAAGCTATCAGTTCCGGTGTTTGAATACGGTTGTATCAACACTTGCTTCTGTTGTCTTCTCTTTCTTTGGAAATAGGGAGGAAAACCTATTTATACAAGTCATTGATCCTTACTCACGTCTCTCGTGGGAAGTGGAGAAAGTGGAGTGATGGAGTAGTGGAGCCGTGTGTTAGTGCCGCATGATCAGTCTTGCCCACTTCTCCCATCATCACTAACCGTCCATGACTTCCTGACACGTTCTTGTGATGGCGCGTTGCGCGCTGCACGCTGTAAACCGCCAGATCAATACCCCAGTAAGTATCCCCCAGTTTGTGACGTGATTGATGTCTCGATAGTGTGGATCGTGGGACCCACAGGAAGTAGCATGTAATGCTAGATTAAATAACTAATGTTATTTAGGAAGTCGATACTTGTAAAATATCGTGTGTATTTTATGCATGTAATGCATCGAATATACTCAGCATGTATGAAGCATTGTTGTTTTAAGGCTTAACGGAGTAAGTCATGAATTAAGCGTCTTAAAATAGCATCATGTCCATCCTACTTCATGTGATGGTTTGGAGGCTGCGCAAGCAAGTCCTCTCTTGGCCGACCACATGGTTTGGTAGAGTGGCGGATGGTAACCGCCACAACACCTCATTGACTAGTTAACTCCTGACCAGGGTTGTATAACCAAACAGGTGAATTTGAACGGACGAGATGATCTTTGAGACACTCATCTGCGACCGTTAGTGGAATTAGGGTTTATGAAGAGGTGTGCAAGCATCACTCTTCAGCTTGGTCGAAACCAAGCTTGGGACACGTTTTTGGTAAGGTCGATCGTACATGCGTGTAGACGGCATGATGGTATAGGCGCCCGTACCTCATTGTCTCGTGAAAGTGTGATCTAGGCCACTCAATTTGTCCGGAGAAGTTGAGTGGTCGAGATTAATTTGCGACAGAAATCCGGTGCCGCAAAGGCCGCGCGTCATGCCAATTTTGGGCGCGCGTTTCGAGGCGACCAAGCCTGGTTGGTCTTGGACGATTAGTCTGGTGTGCAGACGACGGGCTGGAGTATACGCCTGTATTTCATTGTCCCATAGAAACGTGATTTAAGCCACTCAATTTGTCCGGCAAAGTTGAGTGGTCGAGATTAGTTTGCAATTGGGAGGTGTGACCACGCCTAGTTTGGGCGTGCGAATCGAGGCAACCAGGCATGATAAGCTTTAGCCGATCGGGTGTGGAGATAGATGGGTCCACAGTGATCGTTTTGATGCTCACCGGACCTGCTTAGTCTACTCCTAAACCCTTCATCCGAGCAGGAGAAGATGGACGCTCGTGATCGCAACACAAGCTCTAATTAGGGTTTTGTCGGTCGTGCGTCATGCCTTGTTTGGGCGCACGAATTGGGACGACCAACCATAGTTGGTCCTGACCAACCATAGTTGGTCCTGACCAACTTGTTATGTATGTAGGCGGGCCCACGGTGTTTGTGTTGATATTCTCTGGGCCCTTTGAATCTACATATACACCCTCCATCTATGCCTGCGAAGATGGATGGTTGAGACTGCTTTGCGACACATGTAATGTGTCGCAGACCCTAAATTAGGGTTTCACGTCCGCGCTGCTTTGGCTGGACGATTTGGAAAGCCATGCTACCCTTTTGGGGAAGCCGACATGCGGGGACCGCATTGGGTCGGTGGTGAATACTCCAATACCTGTCTGGGGGTTATGGATCCGATCTAAGCCATCCAATCATGCTGGTGAAGTTGGATGGTCATGATCGTTTCTGAGACTGATACGGACAGTCCAGATGCTCGATCGGGCTAGTATAACACTCCGAGAGTTATAGCCTGTACGGGTATTTCGTACATGCCTCCTTATTTAATGCTTGGAGATTCGTGTTGCTCTGCTGAGAGCGATCACTCAGTCGTCATGCCGCACAATAATGAGAATGGAGTAGTACAGGAAATACAAGGCTGGTCATGCATTAATTGGTAATGCTATAAGTTTATAGTGAAGAAGTATTCTCCACTTTATCAGTGGCTTTTATCCTTTGCAGGATGTTAGCGCATAGTTTTGGCTTTTACAATTTTAGCCTTAAATGAAAATCCACCATCAACAATGACTCCCTACAAAACCTTGTATTATGCTTATTGGATCAGAAGTCCTATAATTCAATCCACTAACTGCAGTCATTTCCAGAACTCATACACAACCATCTTATACTTCCTGCACATTTAGTTTCTTTCCACAACATTAACCAATCCATAATCTATCTTCAATTCAGTTCACTTTAGCACTATCAAGTGTAGCTCAATATCATACAAAACGACCACTAGTTCAACAGTATTAGCACTAATCTCATGAACTGAAATCCATACAATCAGCACTATCAACATTCATCTACAATACCAATCTCAACTGTCCAAAACTATCTCAAATGCACATCCATTACTTAGCACATATATTCAACAATGAACTGAATAACTTTACTAATTAACTCAGAGAAACAATTACCTCAATAGGTTCCACTTTAGCAAATTAAGATCACTTCCTCTTACTTGACTTGATTCAGAAAGCCATATGACGTTATATCCTTGCTTTGCTCACACTACAGTCAACTCAACATTTTGACAACTCCATCAGCTTCCTACTAACCGAATCAAATCCTAGCTTCTTCAACAGATTCAAATCATTAATCCCATAAACACAATTTAACCCTAACTTCATTAACAACTTCAAAATATCAATCTCAAAACCCTAACTTCATCAAACCCGAATTACTCTTCATCTCCAAACCTATTTCATCCAGTCGATCAATATCCATCCCAAATTCCCTTCTTAAAACATCAAATTCATCCTCTAATCGAACTTCTACACAATCTTCTGACCAACCCTAATTCTTTGATTCTTCTCCACAACCACTTTAAACTGAAATTAAACCTCAACCCTCGCTTATTCATCTACCTGTAGTTCTATTATTCAACACTCGATCTTAATCTTATCATCTTCACTTTCAACAATTTATAGAGAAACCCTAAATTAAACTCTCAAATTTGATTCAAAAACAAACTCCGTCACCACTGAATGCGCAAGGATCTTCTTCACCTTCTTCCAAACACGGAACTTCTATTTGATTCTCTCCAACCCGCAGAAGCAGAAGAACGGAAAAAGAAGAAGAAAGAAGAAGAAAAAAGAAGAAGAATAAAGGAGAAGAAGAGAATAGAAGAAGAAAAAATAAATAAGAGTTATCTTCTCGATTCGGTCCAACTAAGACTAACGAAAAAGACACGTTCAGTTGAATAAGGAAGCTACCTGTCTAACAGCGAAAAGGCTAATTTGCCCTTCAAATAAAGTTGATGATATATTCTTCGTCTGATATCCGAATGACACGTTCGAGTAGTCCGTTCCGCGTAACTTCTTGAGATCTATCTAGTGATACTAATTGCGTATTTAGTTCGTTGTTAGATTAAACGTTCGTGTTAAACTAATCGAGTCCTTAGCGGCTAAATCGTCTCTTGACTAGCCTAATAGCGTTGACGAGATTGAGGGTCCTTACACATCCGAAACACCACAAACCTCACCCCGATACCTGTGACCATTCTTTGACTGTAGGTATATTTTGTTGTACGTAACCTGAGCTTACCTAAATTAGTGAACCCCAACATTTGCATGTGCACGATTTTCTTGCTTCACTAGTATTTTTGCTTGTGTATGCGCCGTTGGAAACGACTAGGAAATAGACTTGAGGAAAACGACCATTTTAATTTGAATCCGACCCGCTACACGGATATAGGTGGTACTTCGATTTTTGCCACGATGGTTAATGAAAATGATGGTGAAGTCCCGTCAACCAAAACCCTTAGGGACCATTTGAACCCGTCTAGAGTAGTACGAGAACCTGGGGTTGTTTTACCGTCCACTACCGTTAAGTTTGATATTAAACCTGAGACATTTAGCATGCTTAGAAAATTTAGGGGAATAGAGAATAAAAACCCGTATACCCACGTGAGAGACTTTGAAATGATCTGTGACACAATGAATTATCCGAATGTCACAAAAGATGGGCTTAGGTTGCGTTTGTTTTATTTTTCCCTAGAAGAGAGAGCCAATGAGTGGTACCATTTGATTCCCTCTAAAACAATCACCACCTGGGATGGCCTTGTAGAAGCCTTTGTTAAGAAGTTTTACCCAACCACAAGACTGCTGCTATTCGACAGTCAATCCAAACCTTTAAGCAGAAAATAGGTGAGAGCTTATATGATTACATAGAAAGGTTTCATGAATTGTTATACCAATGCCTGCACCATGGCTTTGAGAAAGCCCTCATGGCCCAAATCTTATATGAGGGCCTTGATAGTGAAACCCGAATGCAGGTAGAAACAATGAGTGGTGGAGAATTTACCCATCAACACCCAAATGAATGTTTTAACAAGTTCATCGAGTTAGCTGAAAAGACTCTTCAATGGGTTTCAATAAGGGAGCCTGAAATCACTAGGAACCCTATCCATAGGGTCAATAGAGTTGATAATGGTCTGATATCCTTAGGCGTCTGGAGGTCTTAGAAATGAACCAAAGGTCTACCCAGACTATGAGTTGTAACAGTGAGCCCAGAACTTATCCATGTACCATTTGTGGTAAGCAAAGTCATACTGGACCTCAGTGCCCCCTGTTTTACCCAACTGAAACTACCCGTGACCAGGTTAGTATCCTACATGGTGGTATGAACTCTAAATTTGAGGGTAGACCCAAGTTTGATCCATATTCTAATACATATAACCATGGTTGGAGACAAAACCCTAATTTTTCGTGGTCCAAAGGTGCCCAACAGGATGGCCCATCTAGCAACCCACCACCATGTATTCATAGGAACCAAACTCAATTCCAAGAACCAAGCCTAGTTGATCATAAGTTGACATCTTTAGAAGAATCCATGAAACTTTTAGCTCAAAGTGTTGTCCAAAGCAACCAAAAGTGCGATGACTTTGTCCTAATGAGTCAGCGTAACCAGCAAAATAATGCCCAAGCTATTAGCAACTTAGAGACTCAAATAAGTCAACTTTCAAACCGGTTAAATGATAAGGAGAACGGGACATTTCCTAGCCAAACGACTCCAAATCCGAAAGGAGTTAAACAGGTTAATGGGTCGGGTAGTTCTAACCACAATGAACATATCAAAACAGTAATCACCCTTAGGAGTGGTAAAACTCTAGAGAACTCGGTAGAACCACCTAAGGACAAAAGTCCAGCTGAAAAAGAGAATGAGGTCGACCAAACTTCGTCTAAAGACCTTAATGGGCCTGAGAGTGCTAAGAGTCCAAGTGAGGAAGATATCCCCGAGAGAGTGTACATACCACCCGCATCATTTCCTCAGAGACTCGCTAAGAAAAAGCCTAGTACATATGCTGAAATCCTATACATCTTTAAGCAAGTTAAGATCAACCTGCCTTTATTAGATGCAATAAAACATGTACCGGCTATGGCCAAGTTCCTAAAAGAGATGTGAACTGTCAAGAGAGACGCGAGTGTCCATAAAAAGGCATTTTTGACCGAACAAGTTAGTTTCATAATCTCACAAAAGTACCCAGTCAAATTTAAAGATCCTGGTTGTCCTACAGTCACATGTGTTATAGGTAGCCAAAAGATAGAAAATGATTTGTTAGATCTTGGGGCTAGTGTGAATGTTTTACCGTTCTCGGTATATGAACAACTTGGATTAGGTGAGATGAAACCAACTAGGATAACACTACAGTTAACCGATAGGTCAGTCAAAATCCCACGTGGAATTATTGAAGACGTTTTGGTTCAGGTAGAAAACTTCATCTATCCAGTTGATTTTGTGATTTTAGACACTCAACCTGTCTCTAGTCAAGATATCAACATCCCAATCATCCTAGGTCGTCTGTTTCTAGCCACTGCAAATGCAGTCATACATTGTCAAACTGGCCTAGTATAATTTTCTTTTTGGAATCAGAAAATCTCGGTGAACGTATTTAAGGCATGGCAATCCCCACCGGACCCTGAACACTATGATTCTATATGCATGATTGACTCTCTAGTCGAGAATACCTTTACCACTAATAGTGTTAGCGATCCTTTAGAGGCCTGCTTGGCCCACTTTTGAGCCTACTATGATGAGGATAGTCATTTTAAAAAAGTTAATGCGTTGTTAGACTCTGCGCCAGTAATGAATTACGGAAAATGGCAGCGCAAACCATGACCTCTTTACCATATATAAACCCCTTCCATCATCAGTTAAGGCACCCACCCTTGAATTAAAGTTGCTACCAGATACACTGAAATATGTATTTCTTGGTAATGAGAATACTCTTCCTGCCATAATTTCCTCTGACTTAGAGCCCGATCAGGAAAGTAGACTATTTAGTGTTCTCCAATATCATAAGACTGCAATAGGGTGGACTATAGCAGATTTGAAAGGATTTAGTCCTGCTGATTGTATGCACCACATCTACCTAGAAGAATGTGCCACAACCTCAAGAGAAATGCAGATACGTTTAAATCCTAATATGAAGGAAGTTTTCCGCACATAAGTACTCAAGTTATTATATGCGGGTATCATATATCCCATCTCTGATAGTAAATGGGTCAGTTCTGTCCAGGTTGTCCCAAAGAAGTCTGGGATTACTGTAGTTGCGAATGAGAATAATGAATTGATCCCTACCCGTGTTACTATCGGGTGGAGAGTTTGTATAGACTACCGTAAGCTGAACTCATCAACTAGGAAAGACCACTTTCCTCTACCATTCATCGACCAGATGTTAGAAAGATTAGCTGGCCACAACCATTATTGTTTCCTAGATGGTTACTCTGGTTATAACCAAATCCCTATAGAATTGGAGGACCAAGAGAAAACAACCTTCACATGTCCATTTGGTACTTTTGCTTACAGGCATATTCCTTTTGGGTTGTATAATGCACCCGCAACATTCAAATGTTTCATGCTAAGTATCTTTTCGGATATGGTTGAGCGATTTCTCGAGGTCCTTATGGACGATTTTTCGGTTTTTGGATCCTCTTTCGATGAATTCTTACACCACCTTACACTAGTTCTAGAACGTTGTAAAGAAAAGAACTTAGTTCTTAATTGGGAAAAGTGTCATTTTATGGTTAAATCTGGAATAGTGTTAGGACACGTGGTGTCCTCTAAGGGAATAGAAGTTGATAAAGCCAAGGTTGAACTAATTTCAAAACTAAGACCACCTAAGAATGTAATAGATATTAGATCTTTCCTTGGTCATGCTGGATTTTATCGTCGTTTCATCAAAGACTTTAGCAAGATTGCCTTACCTCTATCGAACCTACTTGCTAAAGATACTTCCTTTGTATTTGATGAAGCATGTGTTGCATCTTTTCAGAAGCTAAAATCGTTGTTGACTTCTGCCCCTATTATCCAACCACCCGATTAGAACCTCCCATTTGAACTCATATATGATGCGTCCGATTATGCGGTTCGTGTTGTCCTTGGCCAACGACTTGATAAAGCACCTAGTGTGATTTATTATGCTAGTAGGACCCTAAACGATTCCCAGTTGAACTACACAACCACTGAGAAATAAATGTTAGCCATCGTTTTTGCTTTGGAGAAATTTAGATCATATCTTCTAGGGTCTAAGGTCATAGTTTATTCTGATCATGCCGCACTCAAATATCTCCTTTCAAAGAAGGACTCTAAACCACGGATGATTAGATGGGTATTGTTGTTCCAAGAATTTACTCTAGATATTCGTGATAAGAAAGGGTCTGAAAATGTAGTAGTTGACCATTTATCCCGTATACTTGATGAGACTATAGCTAATGAGAGACCGATCCATGACACGTTCCCTGATGAACAGTTATTTTCCATCTCTGTGTTACCCTGGTTTGCTGATTATTTGGTAATTGGTCAAATGCCCGACCATTGGTCTAAACAATATAGAGCTAAATTCTTGTCTGAGGTAACATACTTTTTCTGGGATGATCCGTACTTATTCAAATATTTCCCTGATCATATCATCCGTCGTTGTATTCCTGACAACGAAATCTCCAGTGTCCTGACTTTTTGTCATTATGGAGCTTGTGGGGATCACTTTAGTTCTAAGAAAACAACTGCGAAGGTTTTGCAATCCGGTCTTTATTGGACAACTCTGTTTAAGGTCTCCCACCTATTTTTTCAAAATTGTGATAGATGTCAAAAAGTTAGGAAAGATGACCCGACGTAATATGATGCCACTTATTCATATACTAATAATAGAAATATTTTATGTGTGGAGTATAAATTTTATGGGTCCTTTTGTCAACTCTTATGGAAACTTTTACATCTTATTAGCTGTTGACTATGTGTCTAAGTGGGTAGAAACAATCGCTACCGAGACAAATGATTGCCACGTTGTGATCAAGTTTGTTAGGGACAATATTTTCTCTCGATTTGGTATGCCTAGAGCAATCATTAGTGATGGAGGTTCCCATTTTTGTAACCGGTCTTTTGAGACGATCATGAAGAAATACTCCATCACCCATAACGTTTCTACACCTTACCACCCACAAACTTGTGGCCAAGTAGAAGTGTCTAATAGGCAGATTATATAGATTTTAGAAAAGACTGTAAACCCTATCCGAAAGGATTGGTCTCTGCTCCTAGTAGAAGCATTGTGGGCTTACCGAACCGCTTTTAAGACTCCACTTGGGATGTCTCCGTATAGACGTGTCTTCGTAAAGCCTGCCACTTGCCTGCAGAATTAGAACACCAAGCTTATTGGGCCATTAAACGACTAAACTTTGACCTATCTACTGCTGGTGATCACCGTAAACTGCAACTCAATGAGTTAAAAGAAATTCGTAATGATTCTTACTAGAGTGCGAAAATATACAAGGAGAAAACAAAAATATTTCATGATAAATCAATTATTCGAAAGACATTTGAACTAGGTCATAAAGTTCTCCTTTACAATTCTCGTCTACATCTTTTCCCTTGTAAATTGAGGTCTCGGTGGTCCGGACCATACTTTGTCAAAATTGTTTTTCCTCATGGTGCAGTTGAAGTTAAAAATCCTAAAAACGCAGAAACTTTCAAGGTTAACGGTCAACGGTTGAAACCATTCTTGGAGTTACCCAGTCATGCAATAGAATAATCGGAGCTGAGAGATCCTGTCTACCAGGATTAATTTTAACGGGTAACAAAGTCTGACTGAAGAAACTAAACTTAGAGCTTATTGGGAGGCAACCCATACATGGTGATATTAAGGTCCCTCTGGAGGACCCTGTTGCTGTTGTACATTAGTTTTATTTTTGTTTTTATTTTCTTTCTTTCTTGCTCCCATGAAGGATTGCTACGCTTCATCCAGGTACTATCTTTCTCACTTACCTCTTTATTCCTCTTGTTACTTATATTTTTGGTACTGCACTTTAATTTGAAACATTGAGGACAATGTTAGGTTTAAGTTTGGGGATGAGGGAAAAACTTTTAGTTAGTTTTTAATAAACTAAAAAAATTAAATAAAGTATAAAAAATTAAAAAATTAAACTCCAGAGCCTAGAAATTTGTGCGACATCAACATGACACTAACCAATCTAAGTGGATGGAAACATCTTGGTTATAGGAGTTAAGGAAACGAATAACAGAGTCTATTCATATAAAGACAGAGTTCATGTGTTAAAATGGAAAAAAAAGAATAATTTTTATTTTATTTTATTTGAAAAATTATGTTTCTTTAAGTGATTTGGTGGGGCCCACACATCGAATTGTTACCACTGTCGGATGGAATAGAGTGATTGAGTTACTAAATAATAAATAGACCAGACCAATTAGACCGAACAAAATAATAATTAATTAAGAAAAAAAATTGATTAACACTTGGATAGCAATATGTGTGTGTTTTCCTCGAGGACTAGCAAAATCTAAGTGTGGGGGAATTTGATAGGTGTCTAAAACACCGTGATATTTATCTATTGTTTATGCTTTATTTGCTAAGTTTTCTTGTAAATTATGTATTTATGTTTAATTTTGAGTTTTAGGTACTTTGGAGCAAAAGAAGAAGAAACGTGGCTTAAAAGGGCTAAAGTGTCATTACTGTTGGAGCGAACTATTTCTCATTATTTGCTTTTATTTCTTCATCTCTATCTGAAAAGAATGTCGGCTTTAGTGATGCGAGTTATGTCTGAAAAGCATGGCAGCTGATGAAAAGAAAATGAAGAAAATAAGAGGATCTGAGAGGTAAGGGACGACTGTTGTTGGTGGAAGAATTCGAAAAGTGGTGTTTGAACCTTTCCAGAAGAGTTGATAAAGGCACCTAGGAGTTTTCACTATCTACGGCCCAAAATTTATCTTTGTACCCCACGAGTTACTATTTGCACCCCAGGAATTGCTAAATGTACCCAAATTTGCTAAAGGGACACCGGAATCAGATAAGGCGCAGTCATCTTCAACAATTTCAAAATAAAAATTTGGCGGGAAAGTTTGGACAGTTATAGACAGAATTAGGGTTGGATTATTGGAGGCCTTTGGGAGAGATTCAATCGTCGAAACTAGTTGGGATGGACTTGAATAAGCTAAACATGGTTGGTATGATGGATTTATTCGATTGGAATTGGCTGGATAATCGGTTCACGATAAAACAGTTGTTGGAGGTATATACGAAGAGACTGTGATAAATTTTGGGAAGGATTTAACGAGATTCAATCGTTGGATTTAACTCGGATGGGCCTGTTAAATAATTAAAACGAAGATATATTAGTTGGATTGGATCCAGTTTGGCTTGACAAGCCGTTTGAACCGAAACAGAGCGAAGGAGATATACGAAGATTTTGTGATGGTTTTGGGAGATTTAACCGGAGTTTGTTGCATAATTGGATTGGCATTAGTCGGTGGGGATTAAACCGGATTGATAGCTTCCTTTGGATCGAAGATTTAAGGAGATTTTCATAAAACAGTGTATCGAAGTTATCTCGGGATTGTTTGATTGTTCTTTTGAAAGTTACGGGGAGTAAATTAGGCAGAGTATATTCCCTGAGGTTTCATTCATCAAATACAGAAGATTTGGGTTAAAAATGGAAGCATAATACGTGTGAAGAAGAAAGACATGGAAATAATTCCCAAAACAAAGAAAGAAAACCCGTAACTTGTTAAGGGGGAGAAAGAGAGATTTCATCGAGATTTATGGACCATGTTGTGTATATATAGGCTGCTGGGAGGTCAAGAGAGGGCATACGGAGAGCCTAGGAGAGAATAGATACTGCAGAATCAAAAAAAATCACAAGTTTCAGAAAGTTACCTACTACTGCAAAATTCAAGAACACGAAGAACATAGGCTGTTCAAAACAGTCGTAGTAGCAGTCTTATATTCAACCGCAGAAGAAAAATATCGTACACTGTTGAAGTTGCAATAGATCTTTCACAACTGAGCTATTGTAACATCTTCGTGGCTGAAAACCTTTAGCGACCAAAAATCGTTGTAAGCATATTTATATCTTTTTGAATACAATGATTAATCAAGTTTTCTTCAATTTTCGATCAATGAGTAGCTAAATCTCTTTTCTAGGGTTTTGGAAGAAGCTATTTTTGATGCATAATTTTTTGTAATTATTTTCTTTGACAAAAATACTCCAATACTGTGCTTTTTAAATTATTAAAAATTTTCTCTTCTTTATATGCTTCGTGAAAATTATTTTGGATAGTTTAGATACCGTTCTTTTATAAGCGAAGGAAAATTAGGTCGTAGAATAGTGACGAGAGTCATAAAAAAAAAGAGCTTGTAATGATTATATTTTCCAAAGCATGAGATTGGGTTCGAAACTGTTTTGAGTAAAGTAGGAGTATTTTGTCAAAGAAATTGTTATTGAGTTTACAATATTTGAAGCAGTGGAATCCAAAACCCTAGAATTATCTCTCCTTGATAAACCAAAAAAAACCAAAGTTATCCAAGTTAATTAGTTTTTATTTCATTAGTCTAGAACCAATTCTTTATAAAGTCCGAGAATCGAATCCCTTTCTTACCACACTTCAAAACTGCATCATAAAGGAGAATCGACTCTACCAAAACCAACTAGTATCACACGGGAGGTGTAGGGATTAGTTTTTCTAGTTTCTAGATGTCTCCTTTATATAGTTTTCAAATCAGGGTTTGCAATCCAAGTTACCTTGGTAACAAAGCATTCAATATTCACCGTTAGATGAAAAACCTGATTTGACCAAGCTAATATCTTTCAATCATTAGATCGAAACTTAGCTTGTCACACACAAATGAAATGTATTTCATTTAGGTTTGAGTAACCGTACCTAAACGTGTACACTTAGTTGGTTCACAAATAGTCAACCAATGGTTAGCCATATGAGTACTTTCATATTAACCGTATTCATCTTCTTCACATAACTAGTTCAGATGACTCATAAGAACTAGTTGAAGAGTTGTTCAATTGCTTAGGTCTTTATGAATAGACAAAATTGAAACAAAATCGGTTTGATTCACTTGAATCAATTCATGAACAATATAGACACGGTTTGAAAAGATTGCATTCCTTATTGATTTCTTGTTTAAGTTCATGAACTTCCGATTTGAGAAATATAACCAGCTTGGGTACGCGTACGGGTATGTGTACCTAAGGTGACTGGTTTAACAGTTTGCAAACTTACAAACTCACATGTGTCCTTCATCAATACCGTATGCACACATATGCACACACTTTATTTCCGACACATGGATTTATACACTAATGTGCGAACACACTATACATGCTTATATCCATAGTTGGTTACGTAATATCAACTCTACATTTAAATCATTGGAACATTCTTCTATAATGTTATAACCGTCGTTATTTACAACTATCGTCATCAAAGCTATTTTGAAGATTGAAACGTCATCATGACTTTCGTCATGAGTTAAGATGAAAAGTGGTTAAAGCGAAAGCTTACCAACACATATTTCGAGAAAAAGATTGATGAGTAATCTTGGCTCGAAATAGCAAATGTGTATGTATGAAAACTATCATACTTATACGACTTTGTCTCAAGAGTAGGAGATAGATAGACTTTTGAGTGATAGATAATTTCAAGTCTCCACATACCTTTTAGTCGGATGAAGTTCCACTGGTTCCTTGAGTAATTCTTCGTCTTCGTAAGATGATCGTCATGGAGTCTGGAGCTCAACTACACTAAACTGTCCTAAACCGAGACTTAGCTATAAGTAGTCTTGAAATCAAGACATATAGTTTTGACAACTAAACTTGACAAACATGCTTGAGATAGCAACGCATGGAGTTCGACCGAGCAATGCTCTAACAGTTTGATTATTTTCTAGGATTCGAGCTTTTCTTTTTTAGGGTTTTTATTTTGCAGTCGCAATGCCTATAATCACTAGGTCTTCTTCCTGCATTGCAACCTCTTATTCCCAGATGCTTTTGGATTCCTCTTCTCACATAGACGCAGCTGCTCCAGACGACAATCTCTGTCATTGCTCTTTCAAGCACTTTCATGGCTGCTAGGATGGGATTAACGGCAGAGGCTTCGCCAAGGGTTCCTTCTTGAAGCATTTAGATGACAGGCACCTTTTCTCTGATGATAATAAAATCATCTGCAGAGATTTGACCGCCAACAGCTTGAACATCTATTTGGCGTGAGAGAAGGTTTTGGGCTGTTTACGAATGTGGTTGTATTGCAGATGCATGCATCCACATGGTTGGAAGAAGGCGTGTAAGGGGCAAGAAGGAGTTGTGCATGGATATGTCATCGCAGAACCTCTCAACAGTGCAGGGGTTGATTCTCTTCTACATGGTTTAGATAAACTAGTTGAGGTAATTGGTGAGCGTTAAGGTTTTACTAGTGCTGCAGTTGGTGACGTTGTTTCAGAGAATCGTGCTGATGTTCTTTCAGAAGATGGTGTTGTTGTAGCTCTTTCTACCGACCTTCTCAATGTTGTGCTACAAAGACAGCTCCCGACTGTCACTTGCATACCCCATAAATGCAGGTTAGTCTTTTCGAGGACGTTGAAGCTTGTCTCTACAGGGTTATTGTTAACCCTGGAAACTTGTCAGCTTGGTTGCAGCTTGTTCTTCTCCCAATTTGCACTATTACCTTGTTCCAACCGAGAAATTCAACTGAGAAAAAGTCTGGAAACATGAAGCGTTTGCAAGTCATGGCCATCAACCAAGCCCTTGCAGTTTATAAGGAACCTAACGGCTGCTTCATCCTAGTGAATAAACTGCTACAACAGCATATTCGTAATGGGTCTAATCAGGAAGATTCGAAGAAACTAAGAGCTGCTACTTTGATGGTTTGTTGGAAAAAGTTGAGTTGTGGTCATTTCGCTGCAGCTATCAGGGTGTTGTCTTATTATGGGGTGGCGTCGTTTAATAAGAATACGTTCCATGAATTACAGGACAATCACCCACTTGCGCCTCCCTCTGATGTCCTCGGTGATGCTGTCTTGGTTGATCCAATCACAGTGGACTCACGTGCAGTTTTGGGAGCTATTAATAGTTTCCCAAAAGGCACATCATGTGGCCGTGACGGTTTATGCACGCAGCATTTGGTCTATGTAATGAGTGGGGCTGCGGCAGCCATTGCAGATGAGTTACTCGCTTCGATTACAGGGGTTGTCAATCTTTGGTTGGATGGAAAATGCCCCGTGGTTTTGGGAGATTTCATTGCTAGTGCGCCCTTAACTCCGTTACTTAAACCTGGGGGTGGTATTAGGACCATTGTTGTTGGTACGGTTTGGCGTAGGTTGGTTTCGAAAGTGGCTAATTTCTCTGTTGGAAAGGACATGTCGTCTTATTTAAGTGATTACCAATTCGGGGTTGGTGTGCCTGTTAGAGCATTGCTCGGTTGAACCCACCAAGCGTTGGTATATCAAGTTTGGTTGTCATATTTAATTGAATCAAAACTCATTTAAAGAGTCGCTTGATTATTTACTAGAGTCAACTTCGTATAGGTTATCTAGAAAGTTACTAGGATATGAGACTTACAAGTATTACGTGAAGACTTGAAGAATGTGAAGAAGTAAAGTGCTACAACGACGACATCATCCTTCCTCTTGAGGTTAGTAATATTTGACTTGAATGGTTTCATTCCTAACGTATCTTTCAAGCTGTGCATATTGAAAACATAACTGCGAAGCTGTGAATGATTATACTCTAGTTATACATAGTATTAAGGATTTACAATACGAAGTATAACGTCTATCTTTTGAACTTCGTATATAAGACATCGACATAATCGTATGAATGTTATTGTGATTATGTATGGGTATGGGTGAAGATTTCGTCCTAGGAAACAATGTTTTACATTCGTTTAAAGTAAGTACAATTCATAAACTTGTTTTATGAATCGAAAGGGAAATCACTAGGCTTATTGGTATTGTTACTCATTGTAAATCTTTGGATTACCAATATGTGTGTTTAGTATAACCGCTCATAACTTGTTTATGTATCTTGGTAAAACTATTCACAAGGCCTGACTTTTGCATTGGTATGACTTTTATTAGTGAAACCGATCTTAAGTAATCACCTGAGATAGTATGATCGATATGTTGTAATTGATATGACCAACTCTAGACATTGGGGAAACCATCCTAGTAAAAGGTTCAACCGATCACAAGTATGGGGAATCGATCCTTGTAAGAGGTACAACGAGTCTTAGTAATTGGTAACCAATCCAATGACTTGTGCAACCGAATACAAGTTAAATACCATAATTATGTGGTAACCGATCCTAGTACCTAGTCAACCAATTTTTGGAAAGCTAGTGTGACTGATCCTAGTACCCACATGGAGGTAGAACCGAAACTTGTTTTGGTAGAACCGTGAAACCCATTAATGGTGATTTGATAGGATAATCAATCACATAGTTCTTGGAAGTCAGATGAACCAATTCTAAACTCGTTTGGAAGTGTGGTAAATCGGTTTCAAGATTGTAAATATGAAAAAGGATTTACAAAGTAAAGATGTCGACACACTTTGAACATGTGCAGTAATTCTTATCTTTTATTGTTTAAAGATATTCCTTAATAACTAAAGGAGAATCCCGGATCGAAATAAATTTAGAATCTTTTAATTAAGGTTTTTAGTTTTAATATGCTTTTAATTTCCAGCAATTAAAATGCATATCTTTAGAAAATAAAAATGGGTAATGTTCATTTACTAATTGAAGATTTTCGACTGAGATTTCGGTCAATAATTGGACAGAGCATTTCCAGGAATTATGAAAACCGAATTTGGAAATATATTGCATATCTTGAGAATATTTTCGGTTTTGGAAATTCCTTGGTGTCCAAACTTCCTTGGTATATAAATATTGAAGTTTGCATTTCGAGCAAACTAATCCTTAGAGCCAGCAAAACTACCTAGTTGTGTTGTTGTTGGTGGAGTCGTCTATTCGGAGAGGAAAATACCCTAATTAGGCGAAATCTCTTACAACTGCTCGTTTTAAAGACTTCTTTGGGATTGGGAAGTTCTACGAGTACCGTTGGTGGGAAACTAGATAATTGCAGTTTATTATTAGTTTTCGATTGATTTGATTGACTAACGGTTGTTGAACTTTGATTGCACCTAGTTTGTTCATGCTTGAGAATGTTCTCTTCTGATATAAGATTCACTCAAACTAGATCGAAGTATCGACGGGGATCTTTAGACTGTTTGTAGATCTAAAGACGTATTTTGATAATCCATTGTTAACAGACTCCGTTCTGTGTGTGATTGATCACAAGGGATTCAAGTTGATTGTGTGCAGGTGTTTATTGAAGATTTAAGAAGATTTGAAGATGAAGAAGATTTCTGATTTGGGTTCATAATCTTTGGTGTGCACAAAACTTGAACGGTTGGGGATCCAACTATAATCGGTTATCTTTGTGATAACCTTGATTGATTAGTTGAGTAGATCAGCATCATTACGTTTCTTTGTGATCCAAAGTATTGATTGCATAGTCTAAACAATTACTTTGGTAATTGTTGATAGATTGATCTAAGAACTTTGTTGCTCCTTTACTGTTTGGAATACGAACCAAAGGAATTGTTCCAAGTGCGTGACTTATTGCAAGTTGGAGGCGCAGGGATACAGACGGAACTAGGCGAACTATAGGTTTGGTTTCTTGGTCTCAACTATACGAAGTTGGTTTAGATTTTGTATAACGGCTTAATTCTGAGAGTATTCAATTCTGGACAAAGTCCCGGGATTTTTCTGCATTTGCGGTTTCCTCGTTAACAAAATCTTTTTGTGTCTTTTACTTTTCTATTTCCGCAATTATAATTGTTTTTATTATAATTAGAAGTAAAATATACAAACGTTAATTCCTATTTACTTGATAACAATCCTATTGTATTTGGTTAAGTCTGAACCTATTATCAAGTAATCATACTTCGTTATTGTATTGTCTCGATCTTGTATCCATAGTCAATCACACAAGTTATCTTGTTGTCGTATTGTCTGGATCTCGTATCTATAGACGATCACACGAAGTGTGAACCGATTCGTTGTATTGTCTCGACTCAGTCCATAGACAATCATTTTCGGAGAAAGGACTTATAGGTGAAAAAGTTTTAGATTGAGGTATATTTGGGTACCCTCGTCTTTCCAGTGTCTGTTGGTGGGGAAAGTATTTTACATGTTGTAAATCGCCTACTTGGGATGAAAGGTCACTCAAACAAGATGTCAATGTTGCTCATTGACTTTTCTAATGCTTTCAACATGGTGGGAAGATCTCAACTCATCAAGAAAGTTCGTCTTCATTGTCCAAGTATTTCTCGTTGGGTAGAATTTTGTTACTTTCGGCCTGCTAAACTCTATTATGACCATTATATTTTGTCCTCTGCTCTTGGTATTGAGCAAGGTGACCCTCTCGGTCCCTTGCTATTCGCTTTGACGCTTCATCCCCTGGTGAAGATTATTGCTTCTTAATGAAAACTTGATTTACATGCCTGGTACCTTGATGATGGTACAATTATTGGTGATACTTTGGAGGTAGCCAAAGCCTTGAGCATTATCGAATCAGAAGGACCATGCAGGGGTTTACATCTCAACATAAAGAAAACAGAAGTATTTTGGCCTTCTGTTGATCCCAGAAACACAAATGACGGTGTTTTCCCTATTGATATTGGTATACTTTCTAACGGTGTCAAACTTTTGGGTGGACCGGTGAGTTTAGATCTGAACTTTATCAGTGATATGATGTTGAGCAGAGTGAATAAAACTGTTCAATTAATGACTGCAATCAATAAACTTAAAGATACCCAAAGTGAGATGTTATTACTTTGCAATTGCACTGGTGTGTTTAGACTATATTTTGTAATGCGTACTACCAATACTGCAGCCCTGCTACCAGCCACTACGCTTTTTGATGATCATTTACTTAAGTACTTGAGACTACTAATCAGTAGTGATGGTGCTGGATTTGGTTCTTTACATCAGCGATTAGCTACCTTGCCTATCAAAGATGATGGACTTGGCATTTATACCATGGATGACACCAGCACCTACTATTACCTTGCTTCTCAGAGTCAGACTACTTCGGTGCAGAAGGTGATCCTTGGTAACTCATTCTCAACAGACAAAGGTTCTTCTTATCAGTTTGCACTTCAGAGACTTTTCCAGGTATGTGGATTACCCTCTTCTTACTGTGTCAATGATACTGCCCCACCTTCCATGCGCTCCCTGGAAGTCACTTATTTTGAGGCGGTTAAGAAGCAAATCCCATACCAATTTTCTATTTATGTAAGAGATTCCATCTCGTGGCAGTGCAACTGTGTTAAGCATGCTCAAGACTATTTGTTGGATGTACCCATTAGTGGCCTCAATCAGTGCCTTAGACCTAGACAGTTCAGAGCTGTGCTTTGTCATCGTCTTGGCATCCCACTATCTGTTGAGAATGGTTGATACCCAAGTTGTAACAAATCCATGGACATTTTTGGGGATAACTTGCTTCATTGTGATAAGGATATATGCCCTAAATTTCGACATGATCTTGTTCGTGATGTAATCGCTGGCACTCGTTACAAAGCTGGTGTGCATGCGCGTAAGGAAGTTTCTATTGGTTTTCTGATGGATGATGACAAAGATTTGAAACCTGCTGATATTCTTGTGCTCAATTGGGAAAATGGACAAGATGTTTGTATGGATGTCACAGGTGTCTCTCCCTTCACTGGAGAAGGTATTCGCTCTTTCGTCCCGGGAAAAGCTATATCTAGTGCGGATTCTTGTAAACACACTAAATACTTGGACAAGTGTGTTTCACATGGCCATGCTTTGGGAGTCCTAGCTTTCTCTACCTTAGGGGAACTTGGTGAGGATACTTTGTGTTTTTTCAAGCGTCTGAAGAATTGCATAGTTAGTAATGACGCTAGTAGTGGTTTTGGTAGTTTTATTTTTCATAGATTAGGCATTGCTATTCAAAAAGGTGTTGGAACCCAACTTGTTGCTAGGTTGCCAACCAAAAGCTTTGTTTGAGTTATTATATTTTATTGATTTAATGTAACAACAAAAACATATATACTTAATACTCCCTCCGTCCTAAGTTATTAGTCCGTTTTGACTAAGTCAAGATATTAACGAGACCGGAGGAGTGTACAAAATTATCCTATTAAATGCTATGTTATTACTAAAATTAAAAGGAATATATGGAGCATGTAAGAAAAATACATATTTGATAATTTTATTATTTATAGAAATGTTTAAATAGAATATAAAAATAAAAAATATTTATGGATTGATTTAATAATTTTGTTTCGACGTTTAAATAGAAGATAAAAATAAAAATATTTATGAATTAGTTTAGTAGATTTGTTTCTTATTGAGAAAGAAATTTGCTTGGTTATATTTAAGAATAATTTTATAATTATAAAAATTGAAGGATATAAGAGTTTGACTAAAAATATGACTATAAATAGAGGTTGTCTAGTGTTTTAGGACGGGCAAAAATAGAATAGAGGACAAAGATTTTAGGACAGAGGGAATATTAAATAATTACTTAATTAATTTAGTTTGATTTTTTGTTTGAAAAGTGGTTAAGTAAAATAAATTTTATTAACAATCATAATAATAGTAACAATTATTAAATTTAATATTATATATATTAGTAAAAATTGATTATTTTTAAACCCAATAAAACTGTATAAAACTATTTTCAAAGATATGTCTGTTTTTGTCATTTGCTACAACAATAATGGTTGAATATGGTATTTTACCAAACACACTTTGACTGCTTTCTTAATCAGCTTTAACTTTAGTTGATATTTTACCAAGCGTCAAATTGTTTTTTTTCTCACAGTACAGGACAACAACGCACATCAGGAAAGTGCTTTTACAAAAACTGCAGTAATACAAACTAAGTCTGATTTTATTGAAAGATAAAAAATTAAGTAAAACAAATCAATTGGTTTGTTTTGTGCATACTCAAAAAGACATTAGCGCCTAGAAAAAAAGAACAGCCAGTTCTTCATCTAATTTAGACCAATCAATCATAAACTCGGTGTTGGCGATGCTGTGGCGGCGGAGGAAAAGGTCCGTTGCACGTCATCAAATTACGACAAAAATCTGCAATGAAATGTGATCTAATGTAAGCATAATTTCGCTCATTTGCGTTAATTCCGGTGGAAGTTCTTCAAACCCAATTGCCATTGTAAATTTGAGTTTGCAATCAACTTATTATAGGAAAAAACATTGGATTTCTTATTGATTTTTCAAATGCTAAAACCAGAAAGATACTTGTCATAAAGACCATGGATTTCCTTTCTTACCGGGCCGTATGAGAAAGAGTGGTCTAGGTTGGACATGAAAATAACTTTTGATATGAGTTTTACTGCACAGAATAGATCACGCAAATATTTGGTGAACTAAAATTCTGTTATTTTCGACAATAAAGCTGTTGTACGCAAATCCTCTCGTCTCGTATGGATTCCTGAAAGACAACAAACTTTTTAACAGATTTCAGCCTATTCAGCTTCTGTTGAGTCAGTGTCAAGCTAATCTGATTCGGCTATATAAACAACTCGTCTCCCACTCTCCCTCTCTCCCAAATGAAGTTGTCTCAAAAATCAACCCCATTTCGTTTAGACAAATCCGAAGTTTAATCATTTTGGTTGAATTCCCATTTTGGTAATAAGTTTCTCTTTTTTTTTTCCCTTCAATGATTAGAAAATTGAATTGTTATTGGGTAGTCAGATAATGTGAACTTGGGAGTTGGGAACAAATTTTAATGCAAAGATCCTCTATTTTTAATTACTATTACATGGTACTTTTATTTACTTTTTCCGTCAGCCCGCTTTTGTCCTTGTGGGTGAAAATTAAAGAAGTATTCTGTTGGCCTCATTGAATAGCTAATTTTGGACTCAGGGTCAAACATGGTGGAGTTTATGTCCTACGTCACGCATCAGCCGTTTTTAAGTTCAACTAATGTTGATTCAGACCAGTAAACAAACACAATAGATTCATTAAAACAAAAAGTAAAAACAGTCAAAATTACCGGAGATATACAAAGAAGACCTCAGAGATGTGCAAGCCTCGAAAATTAAACTGGATATTAAAAACAACCCTTAAATAACTTGGTTAAATTGGGGCATATGCCACTTAATTGGGGCCTATGGATTTTTTCATCCACCCCATAAAGAATGATAAGGGGTGTCTAAGTTTGATGAAACTACCATTTTACCCTCTATCAAATATTAATACTACTAATTTGTCCCCATCAAATCCTAATCATAAAATTAAAAACTAAAATCATAATCATAAAACTAAAGTCATAAAATTTAAAAACTAAAATCAAAATCATAAAATTAAAAACTAAAATCAAAATCAAAATCATTTCCATCTCCACTTCAACTGATTCTTCTTCCTTTCTTCTCAACCAAATCCTATAAATTAGGTTTTAGAAACATAAAATTGCTCAAAAATTAAAAATTTTGAAATCAAATTTTTCCTCGTTTATCAAAATCGGTTAACGTTAACGTATATGTGATCCGATTGCAAATAGAAACAGTTTATGTTCATGCCCACAAAGACTGATTGTCCTTGATATGTTTTCTGGTTCGAGAAATTTGAACCAGAATCGGATTACATTAGTACTTATAAAAACCGATTGTTGATGTATAATGTTAGAATCAGATTTTATATGTGTGTCGAGTAAACCGATTGTTGTTCTCAATTTTTCTGTATCTTTTTTTTGTTAGAATCGGATTACATGAGCATTCTTATAAACCGATTCCTGTTGTGCAATGTCAGGAATCAGTTTTTACATATGTATCGTGTAAACCGATTCTAGTTAACCCATTTTTTTCCAGTTAATACTCGATCATAAAATGAGTATGAAATCATACTCGATTTCATTTCATTAACTCGGGTGTAGAATGAATTTTAATTTTATTTGATGTTTAACAACACATAATTCACAAATAAAAAAGAGAAAATTTACCCGCAATCGGTTTACGTTCATGCCAATATAAACCGATTATGGATAATCGGTTGATTTTCATGTCCATATAAACCGATTCTGGGTAGAAGCTAGTTTCAAAAAATCTCTGTATGTTTATGAGGTTACAATCGGTATATGTTTTTGATAACATATACCGATTCTGAGTTGGTGTTCTTCAAAAAATTTCAAAATTTCAAATTTTTTCATGTTCAGATGATTAATTAACACAAGTTAATTTCACATCTAACACTATATTTTACCACTAATTAATCAGGAGTAAATTAGTCATTAAGAAAATAGTTGGTTAAGGGGTTTCTATGAATTACTTCTTAATGACCCTATTTTGTCATGTAGCTATAGGCCCCAATTAAGTGGCATAGACCCCAATTTAGCCAGGTTAAATAAAAACAAAAATGAATTAGACATCAACGATGCATTATACGTGAGATGCTCCTCTTTGGGAGAACACGTATCAGGCACTTATCATCCGAATAGCAGTCTCATTTATTGTACGTCCTTTTTTCTTTAAAAAAAGGAAAGATATACTAGAACACCGCTGCCACGGTGGGGAGGGCCGACCGAATAAAAGACAAATAGACCAAAGTGAAAAAGTAAGTATCAATTTTGTTGAAATGGAGGGAGTACATCGTTTTATTAGTTGTAAAGGAAATTTAGTTGATGCATAAAGCATAATATAACTGCATAATGTGTCATCCATCTTTTATGGTGGTTTGCATAATGACTATGCATTCAATTTTCGAAAATTGTGCCTAAAAGGATAAACACCTCCGAATTTTTCGTAAAAATGTTAAATTTGATATTGTTGTTTGTGTTCATTGCGTTGATTTCTTTAAAAGCTTTCCAACGAGATAAAATTTGTAAAATTCCAAGGCACGGATTTTTAGATATGTTTTCTAGTTTGCTTGCCAATTATACCCCTGAAAAAGTAGGATACATAAGGAAAAATAGGATACATAGGGAATTATGTGAAAAGGCTTCACCAAAAAAAAAGCCTCACCAAATCCAATCTTTTTTACCAAATTGGACAATTGTGTTAGGTTTCATTTTACAAAAAAAATGGTCATAAAAGGGACTCCCTCCATTCGGGCCTTCCGGTCGGTCGGCCCAATTGAAAAAAAAGATTATGTACAAGATAATTACAGTGGTCATAAGACCTTCAAAAGAAACTTCTGTGAAGAAGTTCTGAAAGAACTAAACAAACTACATATTCATGATATCCTTCCAACGAGTAAAAATATGGTTCATAGAAAAGTTTTTGAAAATCTCTGTATTTGAGCTCCAAAGATAAATATCCAACTTGACAGTCTAAAAAACATTTGCCTTTCAATAAAATACATATCATCTTACTTTGTAAAATTGTTTGCTCACACCTCGAACATTTTTTAATCTAGAAATGTCACAACTAATTATAAAGAAATATGAAATACATTTAATCAGATTATTTAATTTATACAAGTTTTTACTTTAATGTTTTGGAAATTATCATTACAATGATTCATATGTTTAATTGTTGGTTGGGATGGTGTTAGGTCAAAAATGCTCGAGCAGCATACGAGATTTTTCCCCCTTTCATTTGTGCATACTCGAAGGTAACATAAAGAATTTGCGCTCTCATCACTTTGGCAGCATTTCAGAACCTGAATCTCTCCACGGGAACTATGTGAGAGGCACCGGTGAAGAAGAATGAAAAATCAAAGATCTCCAATTCTAACAACAGAACGGAACCTGTGTCTTAAGTTCATAACCTAGTTAAATAACAAGAGTTTGAAACAAACAATACAAGGAAGACGTTGATTTTCAAACACATTTTATTAGCTTAAAAAAAGACAAATGTTGCTTTTCTTCAAAAACATGAGCATAGCTAGAAGGGAAAATATTTGCTCTCTCACCTCTTTTAAGCCAATCAATCACGAACTTAGAGATGACGCTGACGTCGGTGGAGGAAAGGGGTCGTTGCATGTCATGAGATTACGACAGAGAATATCCAATGAAATATCATCCAATTTAAACATAATCTCGTTCATTTGCGTTAATTCCGGTGGAAGTTCTTCTAACACAACTGAATATGATAATGCTGATAATGTAAATTCGAGTTGGCAATCAGCGGTGTAACTACCGGCAGCACTTATGTCCACGTTGGTTGAAAGGTAATCACCGCCCGGTTAGTGCCTCGATTGCCATATTACGAGCATGCATAGAACTCTGGAAATCTTCTCGACACCATCTAGCGCTGGCACTGACGTCTTTACTGGTCTTAATCAAGTTCGAGATGTAATTCAAAACTCTGGAAGCATTTAGATTAGCAAGATCGATGGAGATCCTAAGAAAGCCTAAGATATCTGCTTTAAAGCTCTTGCGATTAGATTTAAACGAAGATACGCATATATCATAGGCACTCGTGTTTCTACAGTTTTTCGATCAAAGCAGCACCATGATTACTTCTACTCTTCTCATCAACGATCCTAATAGAAAAAGATTTAGGGAACGATATAGTTACAAGGAATGACATCACAGAGAGCATGAACATGAGAGATTGACGGCTAGCCATTGATTCTTTTGAGCTTTTCTTTGTCTTCTTTTTCTTTTCTAGTCTTCTTTTATACGCAGGGAACAAAATCTTTCAAATTTTTCTTTAAATTTCCGGCAAAGAAAATCTTTCCTTTAAGTGTCGATTAACGAGAAATATTTTTCTCTTTCTTTGTATGAAAATAAGATCCCTGTTATTGTAGGAAATGACCATGGATTCCCTTTCTGTTATATATCTATATTTGGAATTATTATTATTCGTATGGGTTGTATCAAAAATAGTGATCTACAAAAAAAAACTTTTGAGGCGACTTATGTGTGAGCGACGGTTTTTTTTACTGCACATATACGGTGAACTAAAGTTGTGCTAGTCATGTTGTACAGTAAAACCTATATAAAATAATAGATTTCGAACCACCTAATCCTATTATTTTAAAGATATATTATATAATAGATAATTTAATAATTTATTATCTTATAGATATATTAATAACATGTTAATTTAATGAACAATTCTAAATTTTTGAACTTAAAATTGTGGTTTGATACAAAGCATTGGGAGCTGTAGGTATTATACTAATCACAAACCCTAATAAAATACAAAAACCCTATTAGAGAAGTCAAAATAACTTTGATTTGTTAACCCTATTTTTTTTTTCTTTTGAAATAAGTAAACCCTTGAATTTTCTTTTTCTTATCTTGTGTTTGACACTTTCAGAAGAAGATTGAAGTGCGAATATAGAAGTTTCAAGTACAAATCTTTGAAGATATAGGTATAATTTCTAAAGCGATTGTTTTTCTCTCTATATATTTTGGTTCATTGGGATTTAAGTACAGTAAAACTTTTTTAAAATAATACTCGTTAAAATAATAATCTCTCTAAAGTAATAAAATTCTTTAGTCCCAACTAGGCTTGCACAGGTTAAATTTCTTCTCGCTAAATAATAATCTCTCTAAAATAATAATTTTTTCCGGTCCCAAAGCTATTATTTTAAAGAAGTTTTACTGTATGGGTCTGTCAGTATTGCTGGTGGTTATATCATATTGATCTTTAAGGTTGACGAAGAAGGACAAGAAATGAACAAGGTTTGGTGTTGGATCTAAAACTAAAGATAGAGTATTTTTTTTTTTGAATAACACATAGGATTTTAGAACCCCATTTAGTATAAATGCATCTCCAATAGTTAGGTCCAACTAAATATAAATGATGAAATACTAAATACGAAGGTGTTAAAGAAATTCTTGACTACACCTTCAGAATGACCCGTAACTAATTCCACGCCACGAATATTATTTTAAAAAAAATATTTTTTAATACAAAATCATGCTAAAAAAATCTTTTTTATGTTTATCCAAATTTAAAATACATAACCAACTGGCATTAGCCCAGTTGGCCAGGGGTTGGACTTCCAACCTATAGGTTGCGGGTTCAATTCCCGCGTTGATTGTTTAAAAAACATGAATTAAAATACATAATCAATACCCTAGGTTTTGTAGGGGTATCTGAGGATCGAACAACTATCTGAGTTGAATCAATTCAAAATCGTTTTTAAAAATCTTATGATTCCTTGATTTGGATCATGTTTATTAAGTTTTTTGAAACTTCTTTCTGAACCTTTATACGTTTAATAGCTATTCTTTTACCTAGATTTATTAGATTATTGTGGAGTTAATTTATGATCTAACATTATAATATTTCCATATTCTCCTGCTTTCCTTAAGTTTAAAATCTCAATATTTTTGTTAATGGGTTTGTGAATCTTGCAGGTCTCTAATCAATCTTTTTGTGAGAACCAGTGGTGGAAGTTAGCATGAATTTTGTAGCTGAAATAATAAAAATGGTGTGGCCAACAATGGTGCTAACCGTCTTCGTCTTGATGATGGTCCAAATTAGTAGTTTCAGAAGGTTCTCTTCATTCATCCAAACATAAAACACCGACAAGCCAGTTTTACAATCTATCAAAAGCTTCATTTATACGTACATTTACATGGGTTCAATCCTATCTTTTTCCTGATTTTCGTTTTGGAAGTTATCATCTTTAGCCTCCATCCGAAATAGTCAATTCAACTAGAAAATTCAAAAAAAAATTGGCTCCCAAATCTCAGTCAATTAATTCCCGTGATTTGAGTAATCTTTCCAGAAAAAACCAGTTGTCTTCTTTGTTCCCTTATTCTATGGAATTTTCAACTCATTCTCTCCAATAGTATAGGACTAAATTTGGATATAAACTAGATTCTGTTTTACATCCATATCCAACAAGATTTAGGGTTACCCAAAAACAAAAATATTATTTCCGTTTACCATATATTTGTATTCAAGTCCCCAAGATACGAAGGAGTATAAAAACTGAAAAAAGGAGTGAAGTTTTGAGATTCAAACAACTATTCATTGGAAAACCTAAATAAACTTTTTTTTCCTCAGAAGTTAGGTCTACATGTCATGGTGATAGTATCAATCAACTATCACGTCAACTTATGCATGCAAATATTGATTTATCTATATATATCAGAGAAGAACGGTGGGATCATCTCAAATAATAAATAAAGCTATGGAACAATGTACTTATGGGATTTTAGGTAAACTAATGGAGAAGAATAAGACGAAGATGAGGGTCATAAGAGATGAAATTAACTCTCTTTGGGGAAACTATCGTAACAAAAAGATTTGAGTCATGGGACAAAATCTTATGCTTGTACGATTAAACAATGAAGCTGAGCGGGATGAAGTGACAACTGATAGAACATGGTTGATCGATGGATCGTTCATTTTCATATTCAAACATATTATAATTATATTCTTAAGGATTATGTTTTCAAGAATCAGGTTTCACTGTTCATTTTAAATATCTAAAGATGGAGCATATAATGAACGTGAGTTATTAATTTTATGGGGAAAAAGATATCAACACATACATATCTTAAGAATTGCAGGCCACACGCAGGAAATACTGTAAAAGAAAAAATCGAATTGACTTAAAGAAACCTCTTCACAGAGGAGGATGATACAAGACTTTAATTGAAGAAGATGTATGGATCAAATATCATTGGGAGCTTCAACCCAAAAATATATGTCCAAAATATTTTGTAATTGATCGTCTTGATGAAGATTGTGAGTACACATCTCACTTATTCTTCTGGGACAGTCTATCTTCTATTGAATATGAATCTCTTCTAAGGGAAAATAATGAGTCCAATAAAGGTACTGAAGCACGTAGTCTCACCAACTATATGGAGGAGGAGTTAGCTGATGAAGAAAACCAGGAAGGTTTCAGAAATATTAAACGTATGAGGAATTCACCTCTCAATGTTGAGCCATCAATGAACCCTCACAATATTCACATCCAACCTCCTACCAATATGCAAGGAAATGAAACTATTATTATGGACCACTATCATAACTCAATGGGGAAATCGGATGATTCAGCTGCAATAATTCATGCACCCATGAATGATTATGTCAGAGATCCCTTATAGGTATACGCAAAAACCCTACTCTGCATTAAATTCTTTCTTAGAACTTCTATAAATCCTGTTTTAATTGCTTTTACAAAGTTCTACTTAGTTCTCAACATGAAAATAATTGCATGGAATTGTCAAGGTTTTAACGGCGTATTTACTAGGAATCATTTAAAGAACTTGTCTAGAATTCATAACCCTGATATTATTTTCTTACAAGAAACAAAAGTCAATTTAGAAAAGATCCGCAGGCTTTCAAAAAGCCTTGATTTCCCTAATATTGCTTTTGAACCATCTATAGGTCTCTTTGGAGGTATCCTTTTCTTATGGAAGGATGGTTTTCAATTTGAGATAGTGCACTCCTCTAAGAACTTTTTTTATTGTCTAGTAAAGAATGACCAATCCAAACCGGAATGGTCTCTGCATTTATGGGTCTTGTAATCCACAAGAAAAGAAAGAAAATGGAATTTTATTAGAGACTTAGGACTAGAAATCCAACAATAGTGGGTGTTAATTGGAGAGTTAAATATAGTTCTAAATACCACTGATCGATGCGGCATATTCACAGCTTCTAGTTCCTTTTCCCCTTCCATAGTACAATGTGTGCATGATGCAGGTCTTATTGGCCCAAGTTATAATGGAAAACCATTTCCCTGGTGTGAACACATAAATCACGAAGCCATCCACGTGTTCACAAACAATATTCGCATACAGTCTAATTCTAGAATTTTACGATGTATGTGTAAAGGGGATGATTATATCGATTCATCGACTCGAAGCCTTCGAGCTTGTCATTGTATAGTCGAATATTATCATAAATAATGTTCGTATAAAGGAATAAACAGAGAATCAAGTATAAGTGTAAAGCACATGAAGTTCAACGCTGAATGTAAGGTGCTGAAATGTAAATAAGACAAAGATTTACGTGGTTCGGCACTAAGGCCTACATCCACGAGGCTGGTGTTTCACTATGTATTGAATGATTACAAATATAGTCAAATGACCTTAGAGTATACATAGGTCTGCGGAAGTAGGGGGATTACTTACTCTTCCTATTTCTCTCTCCTATATTCTCATATAATTGCTCTGGATTGGTCGACCCCTTCTCTCTTAGTGGAGAGGGGTAATTATAGGGTTGGAACGTGGGTCCTACTTCTGAGGTTCCGTTGTAATCTTATCTTCTTGTGCTTTGTGCCCATTACCAGAGGTCTTCGGCATATGCTGCGGCCTGAGCTTGAATACGAAGGGTTATCCTCGCCTCATCCACGAGCTGATTGACACGTGTATATCTCTTTGGTATCTAATGCGGGTAGATGGATGTCTGCTCGTGTCAGACAAGTGTCTCTTTGTCTGGTCACATCTATGTCAGTCAAACTTCCTCTCAGCCGTTGATCTAGGATCTTCTTGTACTTTGTGCCCATTACGCAGAGGTCTTCGGCATATGCTGCGGCCTGATCTTTAATACGAAGGGTTATCCTCGCCTCTTCCAAGAGATGATTGACACATATATATCTCTTTGGTATTTAATGCGGGTAGATGGATGTCTGCTCGTGTCAGGCAAGTATCTCTTTGTCTGGTCACATCTGTGTCAGTCAAACTTCCTCTCAGCCGTTGATCTGGGATCTTCCTCGGGATTGGGTGTATTAACACCCAAGGGGTATTATCTGGTGATCCTCTGAGCCATCATACCTCTGTGATCCTCTGTCCCTGACCGTCGGATCTGCTGACCGGTGGCATCTTCTGATGAGATGCTTGCTATCATGTTTTGATATATTGTTTTGCATGCCTTCCACGTGTCTCTTTCTGTACACGTGGTGGATGATGAAAGGTGTACATACAATTTGCCCCTCTTCTTCTGACTTGGGCGTATTTTGCAATTTGGAAGAAGAAAGGTCGTCCTAAACGTTTCCCACTTTGCATTAACTTTCCCCATAACTGCTCCTTGGTACGAGGAACAATTATTGTCTTCTCTACCTTCATAAATAGGAAAGAGAATGTGAAAAAAAAAACTTTTATCCTCTTCTTGTCAGTGTTCTTCCTCTTCTTGTTTTCTATTCTTGTTCTTTAGTCATTTATTATCGTCATTCTTGTGAGGAAGATAACAGCATTCAATTTTCTGTCTCTTTCGCTCTCGATTGTTGTTACCCCTGTATTGCAGACAACTAGCTTTTGATATCTCCTATCCTCCTTTCTTCGACAGTGGTTGGTGCTTGTCCTCCTCTTCTATACAGGTATATGGTTTTTCATTAGATGCTCATCATTGATTTATCTATGTATCTACCCGTTTGTTTCCTGCTGCTGTATTGTTGGTTTTGTGATGAAGAACACACATGTCGAAGCATATATGCTTGCCCCTGTTCTTTGTTACAAAGTCTGTGAGTCTGTATCTAAGTATTATCCCTGGAGTTGGATGGAGTATTTCTGGTTATTTTTAGTTCTTAGGGTTTTTAATGTTTATCCGGATGAACCATCAATTATGGTTTTTTTTTATCTTTAGTGATCTTTTGTATTCTTCTCTAAACTGTTTTTGTGTTTCCTTGTAGATATGTTTGATCGTTCGCGGGTTCCTTACCAAACCCCACCGTCTAGTCCGCCAAGATCCCCTCCGCGTCGAGATTCTGACAGATCTCCACTTGGGGAAGGTCCTTACAAGTCTTCGCAATCGGATCCTCGGGGTCATAGGGTTTCATCTTCCTCTGGTGCGAAGGTTGTTCCTACTAAGAAAGGGGATGTGCCGAAGGGTCCTTCTGGATCTAGGTATGTTGTTAACCGCGCCCCTTCTCGTCCTCGTGAATATTCTAGGAGTACGCAGGCTCCTCCTCGTGATGACTCTAGGAGTACGCGGGCTCCTCCTCCTCGTACTGAAACACTGGATGTTCTGCCCCTTCGTTCAATGGCTCCTCCTTCAGTGCCTCCGCAGAAATCTTTGCCGCCTCCTCCCGCGGTTTCTTTCAAAGGGAAGTACTCCAAGGGTACTATGTCGAGAGCTGATCCGTCTAAAAATCTTCCTTCTAAAAGGAAAGCTTCGGAATTGAGTCCTACTTCTGATTCCGCAGACGAAGAAGAAACTGTCCCCGTGATACGCAGCATTTCAGTTGGTAATAAGAAAGTCACTTTCAAGCATATTGATCTTGAGATGTTCAAGGAAAAACATGAACTTCAAGCTTTTGAGGTTCGCTTCTATGCCCCTGACGATGATATCACTTACGAGCTCCTTGCTAAGTATCAGTTTGACGAGTTTCATCTGTTGATTACGGTTGGAGCCTTCGAGGAGGGTCTCATGTTGCCCCTATATAAGTCGGGTGACTCCTTTTATTATGACGTGTTGGCTAGTCGCGAAGGCTCTTCCAGGAACACTCATAATCGTTCCTTGTCACAACTATCTGGTAATTATCTTCGTTCACTGAAGGAATGTTACCTGCGAAGCAAGGGAGAGACTATGATGACCTGCTATGTTCCAAATCCTACTGAGAGAGAGTGGTACACTCCACAGAATTTTAACAGTTCTTTTGGGGATTATGTCAACAGTAGAAACCGTAAGCCGTGGAGTGTTAGTCTTCGTAATATTGCTGCTCCCCGTGGTGAAATTCGTCTTTTGAGTGAGGTGAGTGATGCCAAGCTGAAGTATGTTCCTGGTACTGAGGGATCTGCTAAGGGGAAACTCTTTCCTGCTCGTGAAAGGATTAAGCGTGACCATGATTATGAATGACATGCTACTGTTATTGAGGTAGTTGGTCTTTGGGATTATGGTTGGATTCCGGGTCCGCGCGGTTGGCGTCCTTCTGAAAACAGCAAGCCTCGTGAAACTCCTCCTGCTCGTTATGGAGATTTCTGTCCTTGGAGTACGAATTTCGCGGGCATGAATTTTCCTTACGCTCTTGATGTCGTTGATGGAGATGAGGAGGAGGGTTCTGGTGCTACCCATCCAACGAAGAGTGCTGCTGCTGCCAAGGTATAGTTTCTTCTTATATTGTCTATTCTATTTGCCTTTTTTTCCTTGCTTGAAATAATTTTCATTTTTGAAGTGAGGGAAAAATGAGCCTTTATGGGGATGTGTACTGGTTTGTAGGTGTCGAAGAAGAAGAAACTTGGACCCAAACAATCTTCTACTGTGGTTACCGGTGAGGCTGAGGTTTATGACGAGGTTACGAGTCCTGTAAACGAAGGGTATACTGAGGATGAAGAAATGTACGATGGAGAAGAGCGTACCGACACTTCTCACCCTGATGACGAAGGTGGTAATGGTGAAGAAGAAATTGCCGCGGGTGGTGATGGTGAAGAAGGAATTGCCGCGGGTGGTGATGGTGAGTCTGAGGGTAATATTACCGTTGGTGGTACTGGTGGGGGTGGATCTTCCCCTGTTGGCGATAATATTGTTGGTGTGGGTACTCTACCCGTTATTTCCCCTGAATTTTCTTTCGGTAGGATATATTCCGCGGGGGAATCCTTTGATGTGAATGCTGCCATGGGTCTTGCCGAAGACTTCTCATTGCTTTCCCCAAATGATGAATGGGATGTGCTTGGGGATATTGGTAAAGAAGATGCCACCGGTCAGCAGGCTGAAAACGCCGGTGGTCATACTGAGGCTGGTGATGTCGAGACTTGCGCGAGCGAGGGGAGAACATCCAAAGGCAAGTCTGCGGTTGAATCTCCTTCAGAGGATTTCCCTTACTCGCTAATGCCTGAAGGCGAAGATGCCATTTTGGCTTGGCTTAAGAAGAAAAATCTGATGTTCGTCCCCAACCCTGCCCCAGTGGTCCCCGGTGAGAAGAATTCTGACGCTTATACTCGTCAGATGATGCAAGTGTCTTCTGAAGTCCGCGTTGCTGAGATGTGGGAGAAGAATCTGAGATCTTAAGAAGCTAACCTAGTGGTTGACCCTCCCTCCTCTGTTGCTGATATGATGGCCATAGCTGATGGGTACCAATATGGTTTTCCCCAGCAGCGTGTCTTAGAGGTAAATCCTTGTACTGATTCCCTCATGATGTACGAACATTGTATTCTTCGCGATATCCGATCCCTTGGGTATAATAATGTTTGTCGTTTGTGACATAGATGATGAGGAGCGAACATTATAACCATGTTCTATACCAATTCTTTAAAGCAAAGTCTTTAAAGTTGGAGGCTAAGCTTCGTCATAGAGAAGAAGAACTATCTGCGGCCGAGATGGAAATAAGTGAACTGAAGAGTCGCCTGAAGGAAAAGGAGCGGCTGGGTAATGCCGAGGAGAGTCTCCGTTCGGAACTTGCTATAGTCCGCAACGAATTGGAGCAAGCTCGCAGAAATGTATCGTCCCTCACTAGTTCGTATTTTTAATTGGTCTTTTACTCCTCGTGATTCCCTATTTGTACTTTGGTGTTCTGTCTCAGTATCCCCACCCTATCTTCAGTGGGTGGAGTCCCCGAGTTCATATGGCTTCGGAAAGAAAGGGAACGACAGAAATCCCGCATTGCAGAGTTGGTGGGTAAGTTGAAAAGTCAACCCGTAAAGTGGAATGCTCGTGCTGATGAGCACAACGCCTTAGCAGCTGAGTGGTGTGAAAAGCGAACAATGATGGTTGATATGCAAAATAAGTACAATCATGACCGTTGTCTGTTTAATAGTACGCTGCTATGGACGCGTGACAACCTGCGTGATGCTCGAGGACATGCTTCGGACTTAGAGGCTAGAGTGCGCTTTTTGGAAGGAGAGTTACAACAGGCTCGTTCTTTCTTAGGCCCCGGGGTTAGGGATAGTATGCTGCATCTTTCCGAGGAAAGAGATAATGCTAGGGCTGAGTTTGGTGCTCTAAGTAAAGCCCTAGCAGCGAGCTGATGTTGCTCGCCAAGTGGAATCTGAAAGAGATCTTGAAGTGAATGTGTATCGACTCCATAAAAGGATGGGGGAGATGAATGACGAAGTCAACCATCTTCGTCACTTGGATTCAATGAAGCAGGTAGACTTAAACGCGAGTCAATTTTATCTTACGAACCTTTAAACGGATTATAAGAAACTATCCGACGAATATGACTTTCTTGATGAGTCTCGGGACGCAGTTGTTAATGAGTATGAAGAGGCTTCGGCTAATGTCGAAGGTATAACCTCGTTTTATTGAGTGTGATTCTGTTATTTCTTCGTTTTAACCCCTTGGTATTTCTTGTTTTCAGCACTCGAGGGACAGCTTCACGCAGCAAATGATGAGCTTAAAAAAACTCAATCTGCCTTAGTGCAGCAGGAAGGACAAGCCAACTATTTCAAAGGGTTGGCCGCGTCTCGTGAGGAAGCAGCGGAGATTGCCTCCAAAGAGGCGGAACGTCTATCTGCATTGCTGTCTCAGGCCAACCAGCGGACCGCTGTTATCACTTATAAAGCTCGATGTTAGTTGGCTGAAGAGACCAACAAAGTCCTAGATAATATTGAACTTGATCTTAAAGTCGAACATGGTCTTGTCAAGAATTATCCGCGTCGTCCCCTTCCCGCGCCCTTGCCTGGTTCTTCTGGGACTTCGTCAGGTGGTAGCGTACCTTCATCTCGCAGAGACAACCCTGTTGATGGAGCTGTATCGTCCAAGTAAATTTCTTTTATTAGTCATAGAAAGTTGATCCTTGTTGATTATATAATTTCAGATCATTTTTTTATGTGTTTACTGCTTTATCTTATTTGCTGAATCTTGTAATCAACTCTTTATGAAATGGATCATCCTTTTGGCATACCTGCGTTATCAATTCATCTTTATTTTAAGTATTGTGAAGTGTTAAACTAGAAATAACTTGGTTTGTAAAAAGTTGAGAGTGTTTGGGTGCGACACCGAAGGTAAATACCTTCGTGATCGTCTTGAGACCTGTCACCCCGCTGGCGAATCCTGGGCCAGAGGATTCCCAAATGGTGGGGGCCGAGGCAGCGTTCTAAGATATGGAATGCTTATTTGAAATATTTACATGCACCCATTCCGTCGACCCGCTGCCTTAAAATTGGTTGGGTATCTCTTTCTGCTGGGTTCCTTCCCTCTGGTCTTACACTCATAGACACTGATGGGGGAGCCCTGAGAGATTGTAGATTAACTACTTTCCCCAATATTGTTAATTTATTATGTAATGTACATGCGTTCACCCAGCGGGCCTTTTGACCATTTCGTTTGCTTGAATATTTCCCAAAAAGTTTGTTTGATTGATAGGTTGAGGCCTGATTAATGATTTTTCGTGGGTTGTAGTAATGAGGTTCAAACTCTCGGACTTGTGAAGGATAATTTTTTAAACTTAATAAAAAAAAAGATAAATATATAAAATAAAAATATTAACACTGGTGCGAGAAACTAGGACTAAAGATTCGGCCATTTTTCATTTTCAAGTGGTTCAGAATTTAATTCTAGGCGATTATAGTTCAAAACAAAACAAATATTAACTCTATTCTTTGCCAAAGTAGATTCTATAAAATATTACATGTATTTTATGAGCATGGCGCATCAAGAATCCCTAAGACTAAGCATGCTCCATCAAATAAAATCACAAATAATTAATTAAAATCTTAATTCAATTAAAATTGGTGCAAAAAGTAAATAAATAATTAATTTAAATTACCACATGGATGAAACACGGCCTCCTCCGTCGTCCCAGTGCTTGGGGTTTAACTCGTCATATTAATCATGTTCTCAAAATACATAATTGATGCTCAAAATTTGATTAAAGAGTGAAAAAGTATAAAACAGTGAATCTACGACCCACAAAAGGCGTCCAGATTTCAACGATAGAAGTTTACTGCTGTAAAACAACGATACTTAGCTGCTGCTGTTGACACTGTTGAAGAGCGACGGTCCTGGGACGTCTGTTCTTCGTCTTCTCCTTCTTCTTCAACAGCAGCAGGAAACTTTCCTGCAGTTCTTTTCTTCGCCTCTGCAACCTCCCTGTGGTCTCCCAATCGACCCCAAACTCTCGACACCCTTTCTCTGACCTCCAAGGACTCTATTTAAACCCGAAGCATGCATCGAATCTCCTCCATAACTCCACAAATCCTCGGCACTGAAAGAAAATATTTTCGGATATTTTCTTTCTTGTTTTAGCTTTTCACGCGTTTTCTCTTGTCCAGCACGCTCCAATTCGATTACACATGCTCCAACAGGTTGCTCGATGCATGAAACACGAGCAGAACACACACAAAATCTTCCAGAAGTCGTAGAGAAACTCTTCTGCATGTGTTTTACCTGTTTTGAGCCCGTGAATTGGCTAGCCAATTATAGCCAAATTTGAGCTAAGAAAACAATCACAACAGCTTTTCCATGTTAAATCACAACTTCTCAGCAATTTTCAGCGATTGAATCGCACTAGAACACCTTCATTTTGCTGATTGAAAATCTGCCAGGAGTGAAAATGGTTTTCCCGCCAAAACATGAATTTGAATGTTGAAGATGATATGCCCCCTATCCTGAACTGGGGTGCGAATAGCAGATGCCTTGGGGGTGCCCCTTAGTAATTAGGTTACCCCTTATCCAAAAGCGAGAGTCCGAATAACACTTGTCCTCCGGGTGCCAAAATCAACTTTTCGAGCCGAATTTTCCAAAAATGTTTATTTCCTAAAAATACATAAAAACACAATATTAGTACAAAAATATAGTTCTAACAATACAGACATTGAGGAAAAATTAGACACAAAAATGTGTCTATCAAGGCCTTATACTCCTCGTCCAGAGATAGAAACATGTAAAGCGGTTACGCTGCCTTATTCTTCTGGTGTTCTTCACGCAGATGCAAAGCTGCGCTGTTCCTATGAGTAGTACGGTTTGAGCCATTTAGCATTCCAAGGGTGCCGGAGGACCTCGCTTTTCAGATTGCGAAGATAGTAGGAACCGTTTCCCGCAATGTCGTGTATTATAAAAGGTCCTCCCCATGTAGGTGCTAACTTTCCCCATTTCTTCTCTCGTTGATACTGCGGGATTGTTCTTAGCACATACTGCCCTTCTACAAAATTTCGAAGCTTAACCTTTTTGATGTACTCTCTCGCTAGTCTCTGTTGATAATTTTCCATCTTTTGCAATGCTGCTTCCCTCCTTCCTTCCAGGTCGTCCAGTCTCTCTAACATCATGTCTGTTGTGAGATTTTTCTCCCATGCTTCGGTCTCTCTAACATCATGTCTGTTGGGATGACTGCTTCAGCTCCATAAGTGAGGAGAAATGGGGACTCCCCAGTGGCAGATCTTTGTGTTGTCCTGTATGCCCATAATACATTGTGTAGCTGTTGACACCATCTCCCCTTGTGCTCGTCTAATTGCTTTTTGAGGATAAGGGCGGGGGTCTTGTTAGTAGCTTCCGCTTGTCCGTTGCTTTGAGGGTATATGGGGGTGGACTTGTTTTTCCTTATTTTAAAAGTGTCGAAGAGCATGTCTATGTTTTTCGCCCATTATCGGACACGATTTCCGCTGGTATGCCGAACCTGTAAAATAATGTTTTGGAATATGAAAGTAAACACGTCCACGTCTCTGATCCTGGCTAAGGCTTTGGCTTCCACCCATTTACTGAAGTAGTCCGTGGCTACTATCAAAAATCGTCTTTTCCCTGATCCTTCGATGAAAGGCCCAACGATATCTATGCCCTATTTTGCAAATGGCCACGGACTATCCACAGAATTCAACGTTTTTGCTGGTGCGTGTATCTTTTTGGCGAAATGCTGACATTCTTCACATCGTCGGGACATTCTTGCAGCATCTTGTATCATTGTGGGCCAGTAATATCCTTGCATTTTTGCTTTGTCGGCTAGTGATCTCATGCCGGTATGATTCCCTGCGTCACCATAATGGATGTCGTTTAGAATTCGATGCCCCTCTTTCCTGGATAAGCAACGTAGTAACGGTCCGAGGAAAGATTTCTTGTACAGGATCCCATCCCGAAGATCATATCTTCCTACTTTGGAGAGTATTTTCCTGGTTTGTTTGTGATCCGTGGGTAAGGTTCCATCCTTGAGAAACGCATGGATCATCATTCTCCAATCATCTTCGTTGTTGAAATCTTCGTCTTGATTTGCTCTTGACAGGATATCTTCTTCGTCAAAATCGTCACGGATGTCTTCTCCCACCTGATCTTCGATATTTTCTTCCATTGTATCTTGATTTGTAGCAAAGGAAAATTGTGATGCAATCGAAGGCTCGTATACCCTTGTTATTTTGATAGCTTCGATACTCTTGTACTTCAGTATGGATGATATATATGCTAGGGCATCCGCGTGCCTGAGATCCCTTCTGCATAAGTGCCGGAACTTGATGTTCGGAATTTTTGATGCCAATGTTTGGACCAAGGCCATGTAAGCTGAGAGGGTGTCGTCGTACACATTGTATTCGAGCCCTATTTATCGTATGACAAGCTGCGAATCACTTGTAAGTCTTACATCAGTTACCTCGATCTCTATTATTAAGCGGAGGGAATGTACGACTGCCTCGTATTCGACGATGTTGTTAGTATGCTCTTTGAATTCTAACCTGAGTGCCTGTACGATCCTTTCTCCATTTGGGGTGGTGATGACAATGCTTATTCCTGCCCCTTCCTTGTTTTTGGAACCATCAACGAAGACATCCCATTTTATTTGACTCGCGGGTTCGAGGACATCAACTGGATCCTTGCTTTCCTCGTCGGCTTCTGGTATTCCCCTAATATCTTCATCGTTGTCCAGGGGGAGGTCTGCTAAGAAATCCGCCAAAACTTGGGATTTTTGAGAATGTTGAATTTCATGAATGATGTTGAACTGGTCCAGGTGGGTGTTCCACTTGGCTATTCTACCTACTTTTCCCGCGCTTTTGAGGACTGCTTCCAGTGGTGCTTTGCATGGGACGCAGATTAAGTGAGTTAGGAAATAGGTTCTCAGCTTTTGAGTAGCCCATACTAATGCCAGGATGAGTTGTTCGATCTTCGTGTAATTCCTTTCCGTAGAATTGAGGGTCTTGCTGACATAATAGATAGGGTGTTCTATCTTCGTATTGGTTTTGACCAACACTGCGCTAACTGCGTCTTCTGTCGCTTCTATGTACAATTCCAAAACCTCATCAGGATCAGGCTTCTGCAGGATTGGAATTGAAGCCAGGTGTTCCTTGATTCTTTGGAAGGCTTCTTCGCATTCTGCGGTCCATTCAAACTTACTCCCTTTTTTGAGAATATTGAAAAAATGTTTGCATTTGTCCGAGGATCGGGCAATAAATCTGCCCAAGGATGCTAAGGACCTTTGAGATTTTGCACTTCTTTTAAATTCTTCGGAGATGACATTTCCACTATGTCCTGAATCTTCGCGGGGTCTACCTCAATACCCTTTTTTATTACCAGATATCCGAGGAATTTCCCTGAGGTGACACCGAATGTGCATTTTTCTAGATTTACTTTCATGTGATGTTTTTTCATTGCTTCAAAAATATCTCTCAGGTCCTGGTGGTGATCTTTGCGCAACCTAATTTTGACGAGCATGTCATCAACGTAGACTTCTAGAGTACTACCAATCCATGGCCTGAAGATAGCATCGACCATTCTCTGGTAAGTTTCCCCTGCGTTTCGAAGTCCAAAGGGTATTCTAGTGTAGCAATAAATGCCATGCGGGGTGTAGAATGCTGTGTGTAGTTGATCTTCTTCTGCCAGGGCTACTTGGTTGTAACCAGAATATCCGTCCATGAATGACATCTCTTCGTACCCTTCCACTGCTTCAACCAGTTGATCTATGCTCGGTAGGGGATAGCTGTCTTTTGGACATGCCTTGTTGAGGTTAGTAAAGTCGATGCATATCCTAACCCCTCCATTCTTCTTAGGAACGACGACCATGTTGGAGATCCATGTAGGGTATTTGACTTCCTTGATGAAGACTGCTTCTAGTAGTTTCCGAAGTTCTTTTTCTACTGCCTTATGATACTCTGGTGCAAATTTTCTTATTTTCTGCCTGAAAGGTGGCGTGCCTGGTTTGATGCGCAGCTCGTGTTGGATTATTTTCGGATCAATCCCGGCATGTCTCCTAACTTCCAGGCGAATACATCCGCGTATTCTTTAAGTATTTTGGTTAAGGAATCTTCTATTTTTTCGTCCATTATGGTCCCTACTTTGATCATCTTCTGGTTTTCTTCCGTCCCTATGTTGATTTCTTTTACGGGCTCCACTGATGTGAACACCGGCTTCGGGTCCCCAAGGACTGGGACGTTCTTTAATTGCTATTTGATATGTCTCTGTCCTTCGTTGGCTGCTGAAGTACTTGCCTCTGTGTTAAGGACATTATCATCCTTTGTCAAGCCCTTCCCTGTGGTTTTCTTGAGGAACAGGTCTATGGCCTTTTCTTTCGCAGCTTCTTTATTTTTGATCCTTCAGGTTTTTCGCTGCTCTTCCTGTTCGTTGTTGATACGATCCTGAGTGGCCTGGCACTCTTTTGCAGAGACCCGATCTCCCTTGATTTCCATCACTCCCTCGGGTGTAGGGAACCTGAGATATTGGTAGTAAGTTGCTGCCACTCCCTTGAGTTTATGTACCCACTTTCGTCCAACAATGGCGTTATAGGGGGATGGGGCGTCTACCACGCTGAATCGTGTTTCTACTTTCATGGGCCCGGCATTCACCTGCAACACGATGTCTCCCAATGGATTTGTGGGCGCTCCGTTGAACCCGTAGATGGTGTAATAAGAGGTCATCAGTTGTTCATCATGGAGCTTCATCCGTTTGAAGGCGTCGTAGAATAGAACGTTCACTGAGCTTCCCCCGTCTATGAGGATCTTTTTGAGGTTACATCCGGCCACTGGTAGTGTGAGGATCAAGGGATCGTTATGGTCTTCTATATCTTCTTCGATATCTTCAGTATCGAAGATGATAGGTGCGTCCATCCACTCTTCGTGCTCGTCTACCTCTACGCCATCAATCTTATATAATTCGCAGTGGTCTTCGAATTGCTTTCGTATCCTCTTTCCTATCTGCAATGTAAGTGAGGGCCCTGCGGCTTCGGAACACGAGATGGTGTTGGTTGTGCGGTTTTCCTCTGGAAGTTGGACTTGCTTGGTTTGTTTGGATCTGTCCTCGGTGACCTCCTTTCGTATGTATTTCTTGAGTTCGCCAGAATCAATCAATTTTTGGATCATTATTTTGAGGTTTTTGCATTTCTCGGTCTGGTGTCCATTGAAGCAATGATACTCACAGTAATCTTTAGACTTCTCGGTTCTTGGGGGCTGTTTTCCCTTAGACCACGACCACTCCAAATTTTCCCTTCCTTTGATCTCTCGCAAGATCCGAGTGTAGCTAGCATTGAGCTTCGTGTAAACCGGATTTTCGAATTTTTGATCGTCTTTTCGTCGTTCATCTCTTCGTTCCTTCCTATCTTCGTGCGGTCGTTCCACTGAGCTATTTCTTTTGGCCCCGCTGGTTTGTTCTGCGGAATTGGTACGGTGAGACCTCTGCGTTTGTGCCCTCGGGTTCTCACGCTGGATTTCTTCAAGACGAGCATACTTCTCAATAATTATTCGAAGATCTCCTTCTGTCTTAGGTACGCTTCCGTGGATCTCAACAAATAGTGGACTCATTCGGTCTAATCCCCACTTGTAGCAGTTGATGCTTACTACGGGATCCACACTCCCTATGGCTTGGCATATCTTGTGCCATCTGTTGGTGTATTCCTTCGTGTTCTCCTTATAACCAATTGCCAGAGAAAAACGTTTATCCATTCCAGTGTTGACAGCTTTGTTGTACATGTAGGTTCTCGAGAATTTCTCTGCGATTTGAACGTAGGAGTTGATGGAATCAGGTGGCAGGTTGTCAAACCAAGACAAAGACGATCCCTTCAGACTTGATAGAAAATACCTACAGAGGACGGCGTCATTTTGACTCCATCGGGATAAGATACGATTATAATACCGGATATGTGCCGCGAGATCACTGGATCCGTCATAGCATTCAAAAGTTGGGACAGGGAACTTTAACGGAATGGGGGTATTTGCCAGGCGATGAGTTAGGGGCGTGGATTTAGCTTCTTTCATCACCTCTTCAAGCCTTCCTCCACCTTGTCTGCTTTTAACTGCCTGATCTTAGCCATCATCTCATCACGCAGATCCTCCATTGCGCGGTAATATCCCACGTTCTCATGCTCAGTTGAGCGTTTCTTTCTTCGAACTTCACTGTCATAATAGTTTAAGTCTTCGGCGGCATATTCCGGATCGGATGCACTGCTTCCCCTGGCGGCGTTTGCTAGGATGATTCTTCGGTCTTTATTAGGCTCTGGTGCTTTAGAATTTGCTTTGTCCAGTTGTTGGCTAGTCTTCGTGCTTTGGGCAATCCTATCTTTCAAGTCTTGGTTCTCCCTGACCAGAAGAGCTACGACATCTGCGTAGACCTGCTGGCTCCTTTTCAATTCTTCGAGCTCTACCATCGGTACTAAAACCACTGATATGGTTTGATTCTGACCATTGGTTGACGGCATTCCGAAGACTGGTGGATGTGCGGGCTGATGTGTCATAGATTCTGCCACCCCTTCTCTTTGTTGATGGATTTGGTTTGAAACCAAAGTCTTGTTAGCTTCTGTATCCTGGAGGCACGCAACAGTTGCGTTGTTCTTTGTGGCTGCTGCTTTGAGAGCCGCGGATGCAATGGAGTTAGTGTTCATAGGTGAGGTGATTTCCGCAGCATCCTGCCTCTGAGTAGATGTTTTAGCTTTGTCTCCTTTCTGCTTGCTTCAGGTCATGACCGGGGTAATCCTCGGTGTCTCCTTTGATGAGGCTTTGGTTTTTCATGCCTCTAGTATCTTTTCCATTTTTAATCTTTTTCTACATAGGGGAATAAATAAGGAGAACCAAAGATATCCACGAGGATCGGGTTAGTGCCATTTGTATCCGCAAAATTATTGGAATAGAAGGAAATGAGCTGCCCAAGGGCCTTAATAAAAGAGAAACATAAAGACTCCATCGGTCTAGTTTTTGCAATACAAATCCTCTAATAAACAATCATGGACCTTGTTTTCAGACTACTTTTGAAAAGGAAAACTCTTGAAAAGGCAGATCCGTCGCGAGAACTCATGAATCTGGATTATTAAGTCTTAGTTTTAAAAGAAAAACGCCTCACGTGCAAATCTGTGATAGATAGCCGTGGATGTGTCTGCTTTGAAATGGTGTTTGTGAAAATGAAGACCATGAACCCAGAATAAAAAAGGTTTTGAAAGCACGCTGAACCCAGAATAAAAAAGGTTTTGAAAGCACGCTGAACCCAGAATAAAAAAGGTTTTGAAAGCACGCTGAACCCAGAATAGGGCACAATCATAATGCGCGTTTAAGGTGAAATTACAGGATAAGATAAATCTTTTACCGGGACAAAGTCCCTGTTTCTAGCGCCAGATTGTGAACACATAAATCACGAAGCCATCCACGTGTTCACAAACAATATTCGCATACAGTCTAATTCTAGAATTGTACGCTGTATGTGTAAAGGGGATGATTATATCGATTCATCGACTCGAAGCCTTCGAGCTTGTCATTGTCTAGTCGAATATTATCATAAATAATGTTCGTATAAAGGAATAAACAGAGAATCAGGTATAAATGTAAAGCACATGAAGTTCAACGCTGAATGTAAGGTGCTGAAATATATATAAGACAAAGATTTACGTGGTTTGGCACTAAGGCCTACATCCACGGGGCTGGTGTTTCACTATGTATTGAATGATTACAAAGATATTCAAATGACTTTAGAGTATACATAGGTCCGCGGAAGTAGGGGGATTACTTACTCTTCCTATTTCTCTCTCCTATATTCTCCTATAATTGCTCTGGATTGGTCGACCCCTTCTCTCTTAGTGGAGAGGGGTATTTATAGGGTTGGAACGTGGGTCCTACTTCTGAGGTGCCGTTGTAATCTTATCTTCTTATGCTTTGTGCCCATTACGCAGAGGTCTTCGGCATATGTTGCGGCCTGAGCTTGAATACGAAGGGGTATCCTCGCCTCTTCCACGAGCTGATTGACACGTGTATATCTCTTTGGTATTTAATGCTGGTATATGGATGTCTGCTCGTGTCAGACAAGTGTCTCTTTGTCTGGTCACATCTGTGTCAGTCAAACTTCCTCTCAGCCGTGGATCTGGGATCTTCTTGTACTTTGTGCCCATTAAGCAGAGGTCTTCGGCACATGCTGCGTCATGAGCTTGAATACGAAGGGTTATCCTCGCCTCTTCCACGAGCTGATTGACACGTGTATATCTCTTTGGTATTTAATGCGGGTAGATGGATGTCTGCTCGTGTCAGGCAAGTGTCTCTTTGTCTGGTCACATCTGTGTCAGTCAAACTTCCTCTCAGCCGTTGATCTGGGATCTTCCTCGGGATTGGGTGTATTAACACCTAAGGGGTATTATCTGGTGCTCCTCTGAACCATCATACCTCTGTGATCCTCTGTCCCTGACCGTCGGATCTGCTGACCGGTGGCATCTTCTGATGAGATGCTTGCTATCATGTTTTGATATCTTGTTTTGCATGCCTTCCACGTGTCTCTTTCTGTACACGTGGTGGATGATGAAAGGTGTACATACACCTGGACTAGTAATAAGCATGTGACAGGCAAGATCAAATCTAGGCTAGAAATAGCCATGCTTAATGATGATTAGTTTATTAACTTCACAGATACTAGTTTATCCCTTTTAACACAACAAGAATCAGATCATATTCCTTTATTACTTTCTCTTTACAAATCTAATAACGATCATTCTGGTAGAAACTGGAAATTTTTCTCGTGTTGGTTAAATAATAACTCTTGTAAGGATCAAATATCCAAAGCGTGGAGAATAAATATACAAGGCAGTTCTGCATATCGATTAAATCATAAGCTTCATGTTACTTGGAAATATCACAGCATATGGAACGATGAGTCTTTTGGTCATATTGATACTAATATCAAGAATCATCATTCTCAATTGGACACACTTCACCTCTCAGCTGCAACTCAAGATAATACTTCTTCTATCGTTATGGTTGAAAAGGAAATTATCAAGTGGGAAAATATTAAGAAGTAGTTTAAGATGCAAAAGAATAAAGACATTTTTTTGTTGAATGTAGATAATAATACTAAATTTCACCATGCAAATGCAAATACAAGGAGATCAAGAAACATGATTGATGTTCTAGAGGATAAAATGGGGTTTGGTGTAATGGTACTTCATAATCAAACTTATTATCTTCTCATTTCCAAGAGATCAGCACTACTTATAATCCTTACTTGAATGAGGATTTTCTGCAGCATATTCCTTCAGTCGTTACATCTCAAGAAATCGAAAGATTAGTAGTTATTCCATCAGAGAAATAAATATTGGATAACTAAAGAGCATGGATCCTTGGAAGGCACTGTGACCTGATGGTTTCCCACCCGGTTTTTACTTAAATCTGTAAGAGACCATAAAAGATGATGTTGTGTGTCTGTGATACAAGATTTTTTCAAATTTGGTTTTCTCAGCAAGAAATTGAACCAAACAAGGCTCATGTTGGTACCAAAAGTTAAGACACCGATTTCTCCTTTTGATTACATGCCCATAATATTATGTAACATTGTAATACCTCATACAAACTCATATCAAAACGGATGGCAAGATGGATGAAACATCATTTGAACAGAGTTATCTCGCCTCTCCATTCTGTGTATGTTCATGGATGTCTCATCTCTAATAATATTTCTCTTTCACATGAGATAATCCATACTATGAAGAGAAAGAGAAAAGGTGATAGTTATTTAGGTCTAAAACTTGATAGGTCGAAGGTATTCGACAGGCTTGAGTGGAGTTTTGTTATTGATGTTATGAAGCGTACGGGATTTGGGGGGAAATGGTGTGCACTCATTTATTAGTGCATATATATAACAGAGATCTCAATTTTACTCAATGGAGCTTCATGTTCTCCATTCAAACCCACTAAAGGTATACACCTGGGAGATCCAATCTCTCTGTATATGTTTATTACAGCCATGGAATCTTTCTCTCGTGCAATGTTTGCAGCAGAATATTCTAATCCAATCTTGAAAATATTAATAATCTCCGAGAGATACTTCAATCATTCAAAAATACATCAAGTCGGCATCTAAACTATCAAAAATCAAGCATTACTTCTCTAAAGGACTCAGTCAATATGATGTTGATTCTATTGTCAATATCATTGAAGTCAAGATAATGGATCCAGACGAGAAGTACTTGGGTATTCCACTTTTTTTGAATAAGAAGAAGAAGGTATCTTTCAACTTTCTAGTAAACAATATGCAAAAAAGATTAAGTGATTGGTGTAGAAAAATGCATTCTCAATCTGGAAGATCAATCGTAGTGTGGTTAGGATCAAGTTATTTAGTCAGTGATGGGGAGTAGAATTCTCCAGAAGAGTGAGTGACTACTTGGATTAAGTTACTTGACAAAAATATGGCCGCTAAGATGGCAATCATTTGGTGGCACTTAGGAAAGGACATATGCAGTGTTGCTGCATACTATAAAACAACTTCTCTAATGATGTTTCTTCTGTTTGCATGCCTATAATACTATTCCATTTATCAAACCCTTTAAACTCCTATTCCACTTTTGGGTGAGCGTCCCCGCCCCCTTGAAAATTCTCCGTTCCATTTTTTCTCTGATTACGTGGTGAATACCGATTTTTTTCCTGTTTCTTCACACAATTCTTCTGCAAAACAAAAGAAAAAACCAACAAAAAAAGAAAAAGTCTTTCTCATAAACCAAAAAAAAAACAGGAAAGAATACATGAGAGAAAAAAACCCTAAAACCAAGAGATTGTTTCCCTGTCTTTTTGTTCTTCATTGTTCCTTGATATGTTCTGATTGTTTTTTTTTTTTTTCTGATCGATCATGTGTTTGGATTATTCAATATAAAGAAGAGATGAATAGCCAAATCCATGTATTGGTAAACCCTAACGACTACCGGTTTCTGATTTTTACTTTTCCTTGATTTTCACTAAAAAGGTATGAGCTTTGACTACAAAACCCTAACCCTGTTTTCCATTTTTACTGTCTCATTATTTTCTTTTCATTCACTGGATTTTTAAGTTCTTTATATTTTGATAAGATTATTGATTGATTTTATTTTATCTTATTTTGCAGAAACAGTTTACCCTTAAACACTCATCACCTTTCATTTTCGCCTCTGTTCTTAAGAAAAAAAGTTAAACCTAGAAAATCACATGTTGCCTCCGTTCTCACTATTCGTCCTCCTTTTCTTTCTGATGTGTTCACTATTCTTCCTCCCTTCTTCCTAATGCGAGAGTAGATGGTTTTATTATTCAGGTATGCATTCGTTTCTATAGCCTTATTTATATGTATTTTTCTTATCTGATTGAAGTTATTTTTCCTTTTCCTATATTGATCGTATTTATTGAAGTTGATTTAAATGTAATGTAATTGAAGAGGATTTTGGATAGATTAAAAAATGGCTCCTCAGGATATCTAATAAGATTAAAACAATCACATGGTGTTTTTTTTTTTCCAAATGGGTTAAAGCAATCAAAAATCTGCAATCAAATGGGTTAAAGCAATCAAAAATCTGCGAGGATTTTGGATCTATACATTGTACTGCGAGTATTTCTCATTGAGGAAGCACTCTGAACATGCTAAATACACCTCTGTCATTTGTTATTCAACTGAGTTTAGCGCTCCTGTATGTGGATGACAAGTATATCTGGCATCTTTGGGTTCAGAAGCATATACTTTCTCATATTTTTTCAATTACCGCATTTGTTCATTTTCAAAAGTTTTTACTAATTTTAAAGTTGTAAGCACTTGATAAAAGCTTGCTCTTTGGCATTTATGCACACTCATTGCTAATTGTCATGTTACGAAGTTGCCATCATCTTCACTTTTGACTATTTTATAGTGCACAATATGAAACTATCTATAAGACATGTGGTGTTTCTCATTGGAAACGAGAAGTAAGGTGAGACTTATCCTTGAATTTGGACTGTCGTCAAACCCATATGTATTCCAACAGCTTAGTCAGTCAGGTATCATCACTGACAAATCCAAATTGGTTGCACCTCTTTGTTTGATGGCCCCACTGTGCTCTGCAAATTCTTTTACGTGTTTAAATTATTTTTGCTTATAACAGATTAGGGTCAGAGAGAAATAGAAAATAGTTTGGGCAAAGAAAATGTTAGTAATACGTGCTTAATCACAAAATGTCACTAATTTATTCCGTGAATACGCAATATCGGACCTTTATTTTTTTGATATTCTATAAATTACTAAAGCATATAAAACTTATTTGCAGATCAAATTCAAATTTGGTTTCGTAATTTCATTACCTCTAACGGGAGTTGCTGCAACGATCATTCCAATCCTGCGTGATGTGGAGTTTTTAATGAGCTTTCAGTGTCAGTTCCTGACTAAAGGATTAACTATCTTTGTTTTGGAGGTATCCTTTGAGAATAATTTTCAGAAATTCTAGAATTGATTTTACGTTGGTTTCCGCTTTTAGTTATTATACACTTGTATTTCACTTTTTCGGTTAAACTTAATTGCTTGATCTATCTTATGGAATGGGTACTTCAGCTTATTCATATTATTAGGGCCGGCACCCCTAAAATAAAGAGAAAAATAAACTATGCTTCTAGGTAACAACAAAGGGCAATCTGTGTCATTTGTGCCACTATCATTCCTTAGCTGATTTTATATATATACTTTATTTATTTCAGAAGCTTCTTTCATGTAATATGTCAGATGCACCTGTAGGGCTATTACAGCAAAGTGCATGTTGCACCTACTAGAGCCTCTCAATGTTTTTCTTTACTCATCACATCACTTTTAAGGTACATGTCTCAGGATTAATTCACTTTCATTTTTACAATGTTCAGGTGCTTCAATCTTTGTTGGCTGACAAAGCAAGTAATGCCGGAGCACCTGATAGAATGCTAGGTGAAATTCGAGGGGAATTCTAGGTGAGAGATTCTTTGAGAAATCTCTAGGACTTCATTTGTGTCTTTTTGTTGGGTAATCATTTTTCTCGAATGTAGTAGTACAACAGTCATTTGTTGTACAGTGACTGTAGTAGGGGGTGGCTTGGGGGTGCTCCAGCCACCCCTAAGTCTACAAAAAACACTCAAAATAAAATTTTTCCTTTGTGTTTTCCATAAATTTTTTTATTAGTCCCGTAGAAATTTAAAAATTAACCCATAGTATGTTTTTAACCCACCTAGACTTGGAATTCTGCTTCCGTCGATACTGGATTTAAGCATGGATGTACCACTCAGGAAAATGATTGTTAATTGTTATCAGCATCTTTGTGAAAACAACTTATCAGGTATAGTTTCAGGCTTAGGAAATTTTTCTCCTTCTAGATAATATTGATAGAAATTTTAAGTTTTGCAAGACACGTTTGTATATATTTTGTCTAACATGATCTATTTAACTACGCCATAGGAAGTGTATTCTGATTCCAAAAGTTGGGGTCCCATTCTGTTTTGAAAGTTGCTTAGTGAAGGTAGCGTCTGATCTAACTTGCATTTCCACGACGCAAGTATACGTGGCTGGATTGCATCTGAAATGCACATGATGATCCAAAGAAATGTACATTTCTCATCGTCCCTGTGGATGTATACGTGGTTGGATTTCTTTTGTTAGATGGTTGCGCCATTTATTCAAACTCGCATTTCTGTGTTTTCTTTTTCTTCAATGGAACGAGTTTCAATCCATCGTATTTGTTTCTTCATGTGCAGGTTCTGTATTTTTTAGGCAAAAATCATTTGGAAATGGTTCCAAGGCCTCCTCTTGCTGTTTTGAGAGGGCAGAAAGATTACATCTGTTAAGGCGGAAGTAAATGAATTTTAGGAATTCAATCACTTTCTCTAGAGTGCAACATCTGACTCAAGAATAATGGAAAAACCTGCTACTGGAATATGGAACTCATCATGGTTCCTTGGAACCTCATAGGCTCATACGACGTGGATGTTGAGGCAGACACAGAGTTTAGTATTTCCATTCATCAATTTTGTAACTATGTGAGAATGGAAAATCTATTCTTGAGGTACAATTTTGAGTTGGTATGTACCTGCTTGCTTAGGCATTTGTCTATAACTGTCGTAGCTTTCCATTTTGAACATTGCATCTCAAATACTAGCTCAGGTAACAATCTTTTCTTGAAATTCTTTTTCTTCTATATTGAGTACTTGCTATCTTATCTCAAATGGAAGAGCACATGGTTTTCAACCATGTAGATGTACGGTTCGACTCCCACAGATGGCATTCTTATTTGAGTAGGCTAAAACCTTACATGATTCCGATGACAATATTAACTCTTAATTAAAAGGGGCGTCATATATATCATTTTTGGTCGCGTAATGGTCGGGCAGTCCCATAGTGCATCGAGATTATTCAGATTTACATAACGAGCCTTAGACAAGAAATTAAGGGTAGCAATATTATGTTTTTGTATGGTTGAAATGTCTTAGTTAATAATTAGTTAATCATCACTAATTTGCCTACATGTTTTATTGTATATAACAACAAAAGTGTTAACGTCATGATACATACAGGAAGACAAAGCAGGCAATACACGATGGATCAACTGAAGTAGAGAAGAGCAGGCTGCTCGAGCAAAAAGCTCATCAAGAAGTTGTAACTATGTATGTAAACCCTGTCTTCCAGTTCACCATTATCAACAGGCTAATGTTGAAAGAGGATACCATCATTGTTCTACTAGATATTGATAGGTGTCTAAAACACCTTGATATTTATCTATTGTTTATGTTTTCTGTGCTAAGTTTTCTTGTAAATTATGTATCTTATGTTGGCTTTTGAGTGTTTAGGTACTTTGGAGTCATTTGGAACAAAAGAAGAAGAAACGTCGCTTAAAAGGCAAAAAGGTGTAAATGTTGTTGGAGGCGGAACTATTACTCATTATTTGCTTCTATTTCTTCATCTCTAGCTGAAAAGCATGTCGGCTTTAGTGATGCAAGTTCATATGTCTGAAAAGCATGACAACTTTAGTGATGTGTAAAATTGAAGAGAAGAAGTGGATTTGAGAAGTAAGAGACGGCTGCTGTTGGTAGAAGAATTCAAGGGAAGAAAAAGCGCCAAAGTGGATTGTATCCGTGCACGCGGCTAAAGCTCATTGGAGGCCAACGACATTATCAGCGAAGCTGGAGATAAAAGAGAATTTAATTCTCTTTGTTGGATCAGGAAAATACAAGGGCATGACTTGAAATGAAGCTTGTGTGCTGGCAATATGAATCATGGTTGCTGAACGTCTGAGACAGTCTAAAGTTTTTGACATGGGCTTAACAGCTAGGCAGTTACAAGCCTGGAAACTTGTTGAAATAAAATAGTGTCAGAAGCCCACTATATTTGTTAGTGGAAGTTCACCTCAAGGGCAGCACACGTGTGCACTCAAGATGGGCGGAAAATTAGGTCTTAAACAAGTCGAGCAAGTTCACTTCTTTCGTCACCAGTTAACAAACAAAGAAGGGGATAGAAGATAGTTCAGCTGAGTTATGGGTTGAGGTGAATGCTTGCAGCTATGCAGAAATTGGTGTTCCAAATACAGATCTAAGTGTGGGTGTCGAGTTGAGAGTAAGCTACAGAATGAGATGAAAGCATTGGTGGTGGCTGATGTGGAAGGAGTGTGCAAGTGTTGGTGTTGAGAAGATAAATTGCAGTAGATCTGAAGGTGCTTGAAGTTTGCGCATGAATTGCAGGCCATTTGTTGTTGCAGATGAAGAACAAGGAATGGGTTTGGCTTGTGTTTCGGGGATGAAGTTGGGATGAATTTAAGAAGAATTGCAGCATTGCAAATGGAGCAGGGAAGAACTGAAGCTGCAAGAGTAGGAACGGAGCCATGACCGGTCAAAGATGGTGCAGCACAAGGTTCTGGCTTGTGCAATGGCCTGTAAAGATCACATAACTGACTGGGTGCTTGACTCAGTATGAGTCGGGGATTGACCCGAGTTCACTCAGTTGACCCGACCGAGCTGACCCGTTGACCGGTAACCGGGCGGACTTGCCGGTCACCTGAGATACTTCTCCGACCACTTTTCCGGCCAACTTCCGGCGGTGGACCCAGTTTTTCGGCGACATATTTTTGGGATAATTTCTACATGAGTTTTCCTCACATATGGGCTTGGTGGATTTTATCTAATGGACTTTGAAGACTTGGACCTAATTTTGGAACAAGAGGAGCTATAAAGGAGGAATTTTCTACAACTTAGATATCACGTATTATTCTTGGAGCTAAGGAGAAAGCCGCTTTTGTTTACACAACTAGGATTTGCTTTCGTATTTATTTTTCATCTTCTTTATTTGATTATTGATTATGATGAACTCCATAGCTATGAGTAGCTAATTTCTTTATTATTGGTTAAGGATGTAGTCCTATATCTAAAATTTGTGCTTGATTAATGTATTAGTTTTCTCTCTTGATTATCGTTCAAATCTCTATTGTTTTAATAATCACATGATTGATGTATTGTGATAGGACTTAGATGTTTGGTTAGTTAAGTGGCCGATTAATTTAACTTGCATTCTTGTCCATACCTATTTTAGGGTTTTCATCAAGCGATAACCCCGAATACAAGAGCATGATATGATTACGGTTTGTAGTGATACACTTTTGTAATCATATGTAGAGTTTGACCTTTGTACGAATTTTGATGCGCAATGTATGACAATTACATTGATTAGCCTATTTCCAAAACTCAATGCTCCTGGGAATTGAACTTAATTAGCGCAAGGCGTTAGATTATTCTTTAGGTAGAATTCACATACGCAGCTCTAATGTGTATGTTGATGAACTTAGGAAATTAATAGATTATCTTGCTCTCTTGATTCTCTAGGCTTTTGATAATAAAAGAGATTAAATTGTAATTCTAATCATGTATGCAAGCACTTGTTTAAGATAGAAGATGAACTCCTTGACCAATATCTTTCTCTCATTGATTACATTCTACTATTTACTTTGCTTTTGATTTACTTTTATTGCTTACATAAAAATCAGAAATCCCCCCCAGTTGGTTACTTTAAGAAAATTGAATACATAATAACTACAATTGCCTCTCAGTGGAAACGAACTCTTTCTTATCATATACTTTAGGAATGTGAAATTATTTTTGACGCATACGACAGCGATCAAATTTTGGCGCCTCTGCCGGGGAGGCAGACGGATAGTTATTAAGTTTTTAGTTTCTTATCATCATTTCTGCTTCCATATTTGATTTTTGTTTCTTGTTTCGTTTTTCTTACTTGTTTGTGAGAATTGTTTTTCAAGTACCTAGTCCTTGGCTTCTAAAGATTGGAACTATCCAAGGTGCGGGATAGCTACTCGAAGAGGCACAATACTCCAACCAAGTCAGGACGCAACGGAAGAACAAGAATTAGAAGTGGAAGAAGAGCTACAACTAGAAGAATACAAAGAGGTTCCATTTGTAGAAGAACCACTAGTTGAAGAAGAAGAAGAAGAAGCAATGGGTGATGCAAATCGTACACTCAAGGACTTGGATTCTCACAAGTTGGATACACAACAATGGTGTATTCAAACAAAATCTACTTTCGATATCCAGTCGGGGTTGCTTAGAGAATTACCAAATTTCCATGGCATGGTGAATGAAGACCCAAACAAGCATCTTATGGACTTCCACACTATTGTCATGGCCATGCTTCCAGCGGATACTGATGCGGATGGTGCAATGTTGAAAGTTTTCCGATTCTCTTTGGCGGATAGTGGTAAGGATTGGTTGTATTATTTGCCTTCCGGAAGTGTCACAACATGGAATGGGTTGAAGAAACTCTTTTTAGAGAGATATTTTCCAGCATCAAAGGCTACTCAAATTCGCAAGGATATTTGCGGGATGAAGCAAAATGTGGGAGAATCTTTATATGAATGTTGGGAACGATACAAGAGATTGGTGGCAAGCTGTCCTCACCACCAATTCAGTGACGCTATATAATCCAATACTTCTATGAAGGACTCCAAACAAGTGATAGGAATCTTCTTGACGCTGCGAGTGGTGGTGCACTAGTGAACAAAACGGTGGCACAAGCTAGAGAGTTGATTGAGAACATGACAGCGAACTCGCAACAATTCTTGAGTCGTGGTTCGGATGTGCTTCTTAGGAGAGTAAATGAAGTGAGCGAGGTCGAAGAACTTCGTCAACAAATGGGTAACATGACAGCAATGATGCAACAAGTTGCATCCGCGTTGATACCAAAGTCTCTTCAAGGGTATGAAGACCCCAATGAACAAGCTAATGCTGTCTTTCCAAATCAACAAAGACGGTATGATCCATACTCCAACACTTACAATCCGGGATGGAGAGATCACCCCAATTTTAGCTATGCCAACAAGCAAGGAGCGGTTCAGCAACCTACTTTCAACCGTCTGAGTGGATTTCAACCACAACAACAACAATTTCAGCAGCAACAATTTCCACAACAACAACAACAACCTCAAAATCAGGGGTCAAATATGGAAGAGTTGTTGAAATCTTTTATGCAAAGAACGGAGAGTACGGTTAAGGAGTTGCAAACTCAAGTTGTTTCTATGGCTATTGAGTTGAATCAGTTGAAGGCACAAAATGGTGGGAAACTCCCTTCTCAACCTATCAACCCAAAAGAGGGTGTCAATGCAATTACGTTGATAAGTGGTACACAACTTGTGCAACCCGAAGTTACTGATTCGGGCGAGGTGGAAACACCAAAGGAACCTGTTTTGGAGGAGAAAAATGTGGATTCTCCCCAAACTTCTGAGGTACCTATTTCTAACTCTAAAACTCTGGTTTCTACTTATGTTCCTCCTATACCTTTTCCTCGTAGATTTGCAAATTCCAAGAAGGCGAAACTAGAAAAGGAGAGTTTAGATGTTCTCAAGAAGATCCGTGTGAATATACCACTCATAGATGCAATCAAGCAAGTTCCAAAGTATGGAAAGGTGTTGAAGGACTTATGTACCAATAAGTAAAGGCTCAAAGGTAATGAAGTGCTAAGTGAGGGGGAGAATACTACGACAATCTTACAACACAAACTCCCATTTAAGTGCAAGGATCCCGATAGCTTTGACATTCCCGTCACAATTGGTAACACCACATTTAACAAAGCTATGTTGGACTTAGGTGCATCCGTTAATGTTATGCCTGCATCTATGTATAACTCACTCGATCTTGGTCCTCTTAAAAAGGCTGGAATTGTATTGCAATTAGCCGATCACTCTAATGTTTACCTAATGGGTATTGTTGAGAATGTTCTTGTGCAGGTTAATCAACTAGTATTTCCAGCTGACTTTTGCGTGTTAGAGATGGATGAAGGTTCACCGGACTCATCTCTTCCATTGCTACTTGGGCGTCCCTTCATGAAAACGGCGAAAACCATTATTGATGTGGACAAGGGAACGCTAACTATGGAGTTTGACGGAGAAATAATACGTTTCAACATTTTCGAGACGACGAGATATCTTAGTGATGTCCACTCTTGTTTCTCCATTGATGTGATGGATACATTGGCGCAACAAATGTTTGAGTTAAATGGTGTTGATACTTTGGAAACCGTGCTCACTACACCCATTGATAATGGTTTGGAATATGTTGATGAGATTAAAGAAACCATTGGTTCTCTTGACTCATTACCGGAAAAATCTGCACTTAAGAATATTTCATATGCTTCTTTACCTTGCAATGATGAAAAACTTGTGCCTTCTATTGTTGAATCTCCAAACTTAAAATTGAAACCTCTTCCAAGTCACTTAAAGTACTTGTACTTGGGTGATAACGAAGACTTACCTGTGATTGTTTCTAATGAACTTAGTGAATTACAGGAGCAAAAACTTCTAAGGGTGCTAAGGAAGTACAAGACGACCATAGGATGGATAATTGCCAATATCAAGGGTATAAGCCCTGCCGTTTGTATGCACAAGATCCGTTTGGAGGACGATGCAAAGCCTACAAGGGAAGCACAAAGTCGTTTTAACCCTCCCGTGATAGAAGTTGTGAAAAAGGAGATACTCAAGCTTTTGGATGTGGGTGTTATCTACCCCATATCCGATAGCAAGTGGGTAAGCCCGGTACAAGTGGTACCAAAGAAATCAGGGGTGACGGTGGTGGAGAATGACAATAACGAACTTGTCCCAACTCGTGTGCAAACCGATTGGAGGGTTTGTATTGATTACAGAAAATTGAATGCCACCACTAGGAAGGATCACTTTCCATTACCTTTTATTGATCAAATGCTTGAAAATTTAGCTGGACACTCTTACTATTGCTTCCTTGATGGCTATTCAGGTTACAATCAGATTGTGATAGCGCCAGAGGATCAAGAGAAAACCACTTTCACTTGTCCTTTCTGTACTTTTGCTTATAGAGGTATGCCTTTTGGCTTATGCAATGCTCCATCTACCTTCCAAAGGTGTATGGTAAGTATTTTCTCAGAATATATTGAAAACATAATCGAAGTCTTTATGGATGACTTTAGTTTCTTTGGTGATTCATTTGACCTGTGTTTGCACAATTTATCATTAATCCTTGAACGATATGTTGAAACAAATCTTGTGCTGAATTGGGAGAAGTGCCATTCATGGTAAATCATGGCATAGTTTTAGGCCATATAATATCTTATAAAGGCTTGGAAGTCGATAAATCTAAGATAGACCTTATTCGTGCTCTAAACCCTCCCACTACGGTGAGGGAGATACGCTCTTTTCTTGGTCATGTAGGTTTTTATCGTAGATTCATCAAGGACTTTTCCAAGATAGCATCACCACTTTGCAATTTATTGCAAAAAGATGTGGTTTTTAACTTTGATGATAAGTGTGTGGCGGCATTCAATCGTTTGAAAGAACTTTTGATTTCAGCCCCTATCGTTAAACCACCGGATTGGAGCAAGCCTTTTGAGCTCATGTGTGATGCAAGTGATTATGCGGTTGGTGCGGTGCTTGGGCAGCATGTTGGGAAGATACCTCATGCCATTTATTATGCTTCTAGGACGCTCAATGAAGCCCAAAAAAACTACACAACCACTGAAAAAGATTTATTAGCTCTTAGGTACTTGCTTACAAAGAAAGAGGCGAAACCGAGGATCATACGATGGATTTTTCTCTTGCAAGAATTTGATATAGAGATCAAAGACAAGAAAGGAATTGAGAACACCGTTGCGGATCACTTGAGCCGTCTTGCTGTGGACAAGGAAGTTATCCCATTGCGTGAAAGTTTCCCGGATGAGCAACTATTCTCAATTGCCTTTGGAGAACCATGGTACGCTGATATTGTTAATTACTTAGTGTCTAAACAAATCCCAAAGAACTTGTCTCGTGCTGAGAGGGATAAACTTAAGAAGTTAGGAAACCAATACATATGGGATGATCCATACATATGGAAACATTGTAGTGACCAAGTAATAAGAAAATGCGTTCCCGAAACAGAATTTAATTTTATCTTGTCTTTTTGCCACTCATATGCTTGTGGAGGACACTTTGGGAGCAAGAGAACCTCTCTCAAGGTACTAGAATGTGGTTTTTATTGGCCAACTTTGTTTAAGGATGCGCATGCATTATGTATCACATGTAATAGGTGCCAAAGAACATGCAATCTAGGTGCCCGAAATCAAATGCCACAAACTATTATTCAATTTGTTGAGGTTTTTGATGTATGGGGAATTGATTTTGTGGGCCATTTTGTCAGTTCTAGTGGGAATTATTATATCTTGCTTAATGTGGATTATGTCTCGAAATGGGTGGAAGCTAAGGCCACCCCAACTAATGATTCTAAAGTTGTTTCAGATTTTGTGCAAGCAAATATATTTGCAAGGTTTGGAATTCCAAAGGCTATAATTAGCGATGGAGGTTCACACTTCAAAAAATGGTTCTTGCAAATCTTGTTAAGGAAGTACAATGTGTCGCATAGGATTGCAACACCCTACCATCCACAAATAAATGGACAACCCGAGGTTTCTAACCGGGAGGTGAAATCCATTCCTGAGAAGACGGTGAATCCAACAAGGAAAGATTGGAGCATGCGACTTAATGATGCTTTGTGGGCGTATGGAACCGCATACAAGACGCCTATTGGGATGTCTCCCTTTAGGCTTGTGTATGGTAAACCTTGTCACTTACCCGTGGAAATTGAGCATAAGGCGTTTTGGGATATTAAACAATGCAATATGGAGTTGGATGGTGTTGGAAGGAAAAGGAAGTTGCAACTCCAAGAGTTAGAGGATATTCGCAATGATGCATTTGAAAGTTCACGGATTTACAAGGAAAAGACTAAAGCATTTCATGATAGTATGATTACAAAGAAACGATTTTGCATTGGGCAGAAAGTGCTTTTGTTTAATTCTCGTTTGTAATTATTTCTGGGTAAATTAAGGTCACGTTGGATTGGACCTTTTATTGTGACTAATGTGTTTTCTCATGGTGCAGTGGAAATTCGTAGTTTAGCTACAGGAAATGAGCTTAAAGTGAATAGGCATCGGCTGAAACCATATTATGAGAACTTCTCTTCGGAAGTCGTGGAAGGAGTTAACCTTGTGGAAGTACTCCCTCTGGAGGAGTGATTGGAGTTGCAAGTCGGGATGACGACTTTAAACCAAGCGCTAAGTGGGAGGCAACCCACCGGTTTTGTATCTTTATCTTTTTATTTGTAATCATTTTATCTTTGTTTTTGCATATCATTTGCGGAATTTCCCACCTTGAACTTTACTTTGAATGACTAAATTTTACATTGAGGACAATGTAAAGCTTAAGTGTGGGGGAGCATTTCTATGTTTGTATAATTAGTTGATTTGATGCCTTTAGTGAAAAAATTAGGAAAAAAACAAAAAAAATAGAAAAAGAAAGAAAAAAAAGAAAAAAAAGATGATAAACTCCAAAGTCTAGCAACTTGTGCCTTACACTAATGGAAACATCGTGGTTGTAGGAGTTGAGGAACCCATTAGTAGAGTCTATTCATATGAAAACGAACAAAATATAAGAATAAATAACATGTTAGTTGTCACCATATCTCGGAGTCGTCATCATATCACGTTCTATTTTTATTTTTTTCCATATTTATCTATTGTTTCTCTAATTGAATTGGTGGGGTACGAACATCGTATTGTTATCACTGCTAGGATGAAATAGAGTGATTGAGTTACTAAAAAAGAAAAAGAAAAAAAAAGAGACCGACCAATTGACCAAAAGGAATAAATATGACACTTGGATAAAGCAATATGTGTGTGTTCTCCCTGTCTGCGTCGCTTAAGCAAGCATGGAGTGCAGGATCCAAGGGAACTATCATGTAATCTGCTGACAAGAAACATGCGCTTGGATCCACAAGATCCAATCATGATGTCAATGAAAAAAAAAGAGAAAAAAAATTGAAAAAAGGAAAAGAAAAAAAATATTATTATTGTGTTGAATAAAATCGATCACTGGTTCCCTTGTATATGCCAGTGAATTAATCTAGAATTAAGTTTGTCGACCGCTGGTTCCCTTGTATATGCAAGTCGTGTTGATATTAGTATTCAGGCCAGTAGCTCAATCCAATAGGATTTTTAGGTTTGTTTTGGCAGTGACCTTCAGACAGATATGAGAAACACCGTTCACCTTAGTCAATAGTCCGCCACCATCTACTTTCTATATCCATTTTCTTCATCTTTTCATGTGATTGTGGTTGTGTTCAACTTTCTGATAAAGTTATATTACTAATTTATGAATTGGATTTGAAAGTGGGTACTTCCTCCTGTAATCATTGATAGTATGCCAAGTACAAAATGTTTAGTGTCATTCATAGATTCTTCACAGGGAGTTGGAATTTGGAGTAAAGGTTTTGTAGGTACACCTCTTGTAAACCTTCACGAGACTAAAACTCGTCCACCAGGGACACCTAGGGGTTTAAAGGCTTGTTATTTATGCTAAGAGTAACCGTAGCCTCGACGAGACTGAGTTGTATGTATCTTTTAGAATTATTTGGTTTGATTTGCTCGAGGACTAGCAAAGTCTAAGTGTTGGGGAATTTGATAGGTGTCTAAAACACCTTGATATTTATCTATTGTTTATGCTTTCTTTGCTAAGTTTTCTTGTAAATTATGTATCTTATGTTTTCTTTTGAGTGTTTAGGTACTTTGGAGTCATTTGGAACAAAAGAAGAAGAAACGTCGCTTAAAAGGCAAAAAGGTGCAAATGCTGTTGGAGGCGGAACTATTTCTCATTATTTGCTTCTATTTCTTCATCTCTAGCTGAAAAGCATGTCGGCTTTAGTAATGCAAGTTCATATGCCTGAAAAGCATGACAGCTTTAGTGATGTGTAAAATTGAAGAGAAGAAGTGGATTTGAGAAGTAAGAGACGGCTGCTGTTGGTAGAAGAATTCAAGGGAAGAAAAAGCGCCAAAGTGGATTGTATCCGTGCACGCGGCTAAATCTCATTGGAGGCCAACGACATTATCAGCGAAGCTGGAGCTAAAAGAGAATTTAATTCTCTTTGTTGGGTCAGGAAAATACAAGGGCATGACTTGAAATGAAGCTTGTGTACTGGCAATATGAATCATGGTTGTTGAACGTCTGAGACAGTCTAAAGTTTTTGACATGGGATTAACAGCTAGGCAGTTACAAGCCTGAAAACTTGTTGAAATAAAAAAGTGTCAGAAGCCCACTATATTTGTTAGTGGAAGTTCACCTCAAGGGCAGCACACATGTGCACTCAAGATGGGAGGAAAATTAGGTCTTAAACAAGTCGAGCAAGTTCACTTCTTTCGTCACCAGTTAACAAACAAAGAAGGGGATAGAAGATAGTTCAGCTGAGTTATGGGTTGAGGTGAATGCTTGCAGCTATGCAGAAATTGGTGTCGCAATTACAGATCTAAGTGTGGGTGTCGAGTTTGTAGTAAGCTACATAATGAGATGACAGCATTGGTGGTGGCTTATGTGGAAGGAGTGTGCAAGTGCTGGTGCTGAGAAGATTAATTGCAGAAGATCTGAAGGTGCTTGAAGTTTGCGCATGAATTGCAGGCCATTTGTTGTTTCAGATGAAGAACAAGGAATGGGTTTGGCTTGTGTTTCGGGGATGAAGTTGGGATGAATTTAAGAAGCATTGCAGCATTGCAAATGGAGCAAGGAAGAACTGAAGCTGCAGGAGTAGGAACAGAGCCATGACCGGTCAAGATGGTGTAGCACAAGGTTCTGGCTTGTGCAATGGCATGTAAAGATCACTCAGCTGACTGGGTGCTTGACTCGGTATGACTCGGGGCTTGACTCAAGTTCACTCATTTGACCCGACCGAGATGACCTGTTGACCGGTGACCGGGCGGACTTTGCCGGTCACCTGAGATACTTCTCCGACCACTTTTCCGGCCAACTTCCGGCGGTTGACCCAGTTTTTCGGCGACATATTTTTGGGATAATTTCTACATGGGTTTTCCTCACATATGGGCTTGGTGGATTTTATCTAATGGACTTTGAAGACTTGGACCTAATTTTGGAACAAGATGAGCTATAAAGGAGGAATTTTCTACAACTTAGATATCACGTATTATTCTTGGAGCTAAGGAGAGAGCCGCTTTTGTTTACACAACTAGGGTTTGCTTTCGTATTTATTTTTCATCTTCTTTATTTGATTATTGATTATGATGAACTCCATAGCTATGAGTAGCTAATTTTTTTATTATTGGTTAAGGATGTAGTCATATATCTAAAACTTGTGCTTGATTAATGTATTAGTTTTCTCTCTTGATTATCGTTCAAATCTCTATTGTTTTAATAATCACATGATTGATGTATTGTGATAGGACTTAGATGTTTGGTTAGTTAAGTGGCCAATTAATTGAACTTGCATCCTTGTCCATAGCTATTTTAGGGTTTTCATCAAGCGATAACCCCGAATACAAGAGCATGATATGATTACGGTTTGTAGTGATACACTCTTGTAATCATATGTAGAGTTTGACCTTTGTCTGAGTTGTCATGCGCAATGTATGACAATTGCATTGATTAGCCTATTTCCAAAACTCAATGCTCCTGGGAATTGAACTTAATTAGCGCAAGGCGTTAGGTTATTCTTTAGGTAGAATTCACATACGCAGCTCTAATGTGTATATTGATGAACTTAGGAAATTAATAGATTATCTTGCTCTCTTGATTATCTAGGCTTTTGATAATAAAAAAGATTAAATTGTAATTCTAATCATGTATGCAAGCACTTGTTTAAGATAGAAGATGAACTCCTTGACCAATATCTTTCTCTCATTGATTACATTCTACTATTTACTTTTCTTTTGATTTACTTTTATTGCTTACATAAAAATCAGAAATCCCCCTCAATTGGTTACTTTGAGAAAATTGAATACATAATAACTACAATTGCCTCTCTGTGGAAACGAACTCATTGTTATCATATACTTTAGAAAAGTGAAATTATTTTTGACGCATACGACAGCGATCAGATATTATTGCTTCCAGAAATAAAACAAGTTTAATTTCCTTTATTCATTCGTATCCACCATACATTCTACATGTTTTACAGATAACTAATAAGATACTACAATGATATTACTGATGATGACCATGAGACGCGATTGGTCTTGGAACCCTCATTGCGTCCACTGCTACCAGCACCTTTTCAAGGGTATATTTAAAAACCTAAAACATCAAATTTTAACAAAAAATAAGTAAAAGCCTTTACAAGATCCATTTAAAAAGACTTTATAATTTAATTTGCAGGGAACCGTTAAGCGTGGTTGTTCTATCAGTGGGGAACAGTAAGTGTGTGTTAAAAGAATGGGAACCAGGCCAGTCACTATTGGTTGTTGATTGATCAGGAGGAGAAGCTGTTATTATCACCGTAGTCAGGATTGTGTTTCCACACACAGAAACAGAAAATGAATGATGAGCAGCGATGGTTGACTGAGCTATGGTCGGAGATCATTATAACGATGATGTAGCAGTGGAGTTGGGGTAATTACCAGCTGAAGAGTTCAAACCTGTTGTCACTGTGATATTGTAGCTTCTTATGGTCTCTTCCAGCAGGTAAATTAACCCACCATTCAAGAGTGGTCCTATATGATAGAGACATGTTATACTTGGAGCAGAGGGTGTAATGCAGCCAAACCTTGGCCAGGATGGTTGTATGGTAATGAAGGCAAGTGTTATGTTATTAGTAATAAAAAAAAATTGTAAATTTTTTTGTATATGTTTCTCGGAGATCTCTTTCAAATTCAAATAGTAACTAAAACATGTATAGTACTGTTAAAGCCTTCTAACAGTTTTATGACTCTCTTTACCATCTAAATTCCTATATAATGTGCTGAATAGAATCTTCTAGAGTAGCAAAGTCGTAAATAAAATTTGAGTTACGTTTCATAAAATTGAATTCTCACAGTGTTACATGCACAGTCATATAACAGGAATTTTCAAATGTCTGATTTCTTACAAATCTGTGGTGATATTCAATTATTCTTCTCAAATCGAGGCGAGGCGAAGCCGAGCCACACCAAATCAAATCAGGACGGACGAGGCGAAGCCGAGCTTTACTAAATCAAAAATATGGTTAAAAGAAAAAGATGCCCGATTCGTAACAGACATGGACCAAATAATGGTGGATGGTTTTCGGTACACACCCGGCACAGAATCTAGTTCATATATAAATGGTCTCATCCTCAAGGAGATTTAGTTAAAGTTAATACAAATGCTTCTTTATGTCATATAACTAAGAATGGAGGATATGGATTAATTTTTCTCGATTTTGCGGGGGGAATATAGCTTCAGCATGTGCAAAGTTCAAGGATGCATCGGGGTTAGAACTGCTAGAGAGTCTTGCTATTTTGGAGTCTGTTAAGCTTGCATTACAGCTGAAGATACTAAATGTAGAGGATGTAACTGCCATATGGAGACAACAATGCATATACTTCTTGATTGTCCTTTTGCAAGAGTAGTGTGGTTTGGATCAAGTTATTTAGTCACTGATGGGGAGTAGAATTCTCCAGAATAGTGAGTGGCTAGTTGGATTGAGTTACTTGACAAAAAGATGGCCGCTAAGCAGACAGTCATTTGCTGCCACTTGCGGAAGGACATATGCAGTGTTGTTTTCAGTAACAAACACTCAACACCTCAACAACTGCTTCATACTATAAACAATTTCTCTAATGATGCTTCTTCTGTTTGCAGTCCTAGGAAAGCAAATACTATTATTTCATTTATTCATATATATATAAATGGTCTCCTCCTCAAGGAAACTTAGTTAAATTTAATACAAATGCTTCTTTCTGTCATATAGCTAAGAATGTAAGATATGGACTAATTTTTCGAAATTTTGCAAGGGACCATTTAGCTTCAGCATGTGCAAACTTTAAGGATGCATCAGGGTTAAAACTGTTAAAGAGTTTTGTTGTTTTGGGGTATGTTAAGCTTGCATTACAGCTGGGGCATAAGAAGATTATTATTGAAGCTGATTATTTATCTCTTGTCCAAACTGTCCATGGGGAAGAAACTGAAGTTCCTTAGGAGTCGAGAAGAATAATTGATGACATATTGTTTCTTTTATCGTCTTTTAAATTTTGGTCATGTAAGCACACAAATCGTTTAGCCAATAAGTGTGTAGATAAGTTAGCAAAATATGCTCAAAAAAAGAATTACTCAAACGCTTGGTTGGGTGATCCTCTTAACTTTTTGTTAAACTTCATTCAACACGATAGTGTTTAAGTAATAAATCAATAGCTTGGATAAAAAAAATTGAAATTAAAATACATAACATAACCTTGACTATTGAAGATGAGTTTTGGGAAAAGGGTCTTATTTAGGCTTAATAACTTGGATAAAAAAACTTACATTAAAATACATAACATAACCTTGACTATTGGAGATGATTTTTGGGAAAATGGTCTTATTTAGGCTTATGTTTGAAAACCCAACAAATGGAAATCTACAATGAACTCCACGTAGGATTTTTTTGACATAATAATTATCAGGGGGAAATGTAATTAGGTAATTTTATCCACATTAGACAACCTTCATCCCACTATTATGATTAAAAGAAAAATTTATAGCCACAGCTAATCTGGATATACCTCGATAAGGAAAGGGATAATTTATAAAGTACTCCCGTTTTTTTGACCTTATTTTTTTGTTACCCCCGTTTTTACAAATTTTCTAAAGCACCCCAGCTATTTAGTTTTCCATCCCAGTTAGTCAACACTAGTTTACTTTCTTTAAATTTTACTTATTTACCTTTTACTTGTTAGTACGTTAACCTTCTACATCATTTTTCCAATTTGTCGAGCTCGGTTCAGGATCGTGTTATCATTTTCGGGTTCGTTTCATCATTCCCTGAAAGGGTTCATCATTTCCAAGTGTCTTGGGGTTTTGGTTGGTGAAGAATCAATCTTCTACAACATTTTTATGGTTAGTCGAGCCCGGTTCAGGGTCGTTACACCACTTTCAGGTTCGTCGAGCCTAGTTCAGGATCGTTACACCCGCATTCAGGATCGTCGAATCATTTCCTCTCTACCAAGGAGATGTGTTCGGGGGTAAATAGGACTTTCAATAGGTAAGATAACTGCCACCTAGTATTTAACTGAATGGAAACTGTTACATGAAAAAAATGGTCGAAAAAATGGTACTTTATAAAATTTGTAAAAGACAGGAATACTTTAGTAGGTTATATTTTCAAATAAGGGTACTTTATGAAATATCCCACAAGGAAACTATCACATCCTTATTCTATTTAGAAGATTTATTTTCCTTCAAAATTACATAGGGAACTACAAATTTTAATCCTCACAAAGCTATTAATTTTGATCGGATATAAGCAGCCATTGAAGTGTACGAATCTGTTAGGAGACATTAGCACGCACAAATAATCGGAAAATATTTTGCTCTAGCACTGCTAGATCTAGCAGTATTAGGGTTAAACATGTGACATTTCATGATGTCATGTAACTCATTGTTTAAGTATGGTTGTATACCATTTTAACGATTTTTTGTTGTTGCTGCCAAAATATTCCGCCGGCCGTATGTTTAACTAACTGTTTTTATCTTCCCTCGTTTGTAGATGGGTATGTAAAACAGGATTTTAAGTTTCATCGTTCTTCTTTACATTGCAGTGACTGCACTCGGTCGAAAACATCATAACTAATTGGTTTTAGGAGTGAAAGCCACGCGCCATTAATTCACAACAAATTGAAAAAGAAACGGTAAATTCTTATCACAACCCAATAAGCACCAGTAACCAGCTCTATGTGTATGTGAATGGACTTCTTAATGAATATACTAGAGGAATCGATGAATGGGTGGAAAGTTACGTTGATGAAGATGAATTATAGTGGCGTTTGAAGTTGGATAAGAGAAAATCAAAGTGAGCCTATATATTAATGTATAGCTATAACTGATTGTACACTCCCCCCACATGACTTAACTGTAGCTTCTAATGTGTATGAAGCAATCTAGAGATTGATTCCAGAAGTAATGAAGATGAGTAATGATCATTACTTAGAAGACGCAGGAGATGAACGAAGGCGAGATAACATAAAGGCAAAAGAAGGAAAAGGTCACTTGACAATTATTGTTAGTTTTTTCTTGGCTTCTTGAACTGCTATAATAAGACCATGAAGAATATAAAATTATCACTTATTGATATCGATCAAAATTAAATCAAAACCTGTATCGAGAACCCTAATTAGTTTTTGATCATATTTGTGGGTTATTATATTGATTTCAGTTTGCCAGTTTGCATGATTTTATCCTGATTTTCGCAAATAAAAACAAATTTTTTTTTCGAGATCGAAAAAGAAATATGTACACTGCGGTTAGATCTCAAAAGGTAAACTATTGGATTACCGCTCTTTATGGGGCTTAGACTTCCCCCTTTAAAGAGCCACCGTGAAGAAATGTTTACGAATCTCGTGAAAAACCACGATGGTGTAGTTACAGGGGATGTTGGCCAGCTAAATGATAGCGGGTAGTAGTGCGGTTTGATTCTCAAGTACATTGAGTTGTGTCTGTTGTTGTCAATACTCTTTGTACTTTGAATTTCTATTGTTTTAGCTTTACCATTATTTTGTTGCTTTTTCTAGAGCTTTTTGCTCTCTCTTTTAGTTGTATGCGCCTGCACATGGCTTATGTGCTTTTGAATCTATTCTCTTGATCGATCAAAAAATGAAAAAGAAATATGTACAGACTCACAAGCCCGAGGCTTCTTACAAATTGAGGTCTCAACCTAAAATACGGCTGAATATTTTTCTTAGTAAAAAACCCTGTTAAAAGATAACTGTGCATGGTTTAACCGTGGTTTAGATCCTAGTTAGCAATTCGGGATTCGGCAAACGTACGGAACGGCAAACGTACGAGTATTATACGGTTTTGTAAAATCCAGATTCGGTCCAAAATTCGGTCAAGGGGACGTGATTCGTCAGTAATTCGGAACGGCATACGTACGTGTATAATTCGATTTATAAATGTGAGTTCGGTTCTGAAAATTCGGTATCTATATATAACAAATAAGTTGTATTTATAAGGTCATAGACCAATTTTTATGCATATGTGTGAGTTATTTAAAGAAAAAATAAACTTAATATGATGATATTAATAATATATACAACATTAGTTATCCAAGAGGACGTCGTATGGTGGTTTAGATGTTTGGTTAGTGAGTTTGAGATCTCTCTCACCTTCACCTTCAAATCTCTTCAGTCGTTTTTGTTTCATAAAAATTACAACACCTCTAATATTCGGTCGTGTATGCTCGGAAGGCAGTAAAGCCCAAAAAGTGGAGTCTTTGAAAAGTAAAAGCTAAAGAATTTATGGCGAATTAAGCGAACGTATCATTCGGAATACGTAAAATTCGTGAACGGTTCGCGAATAATCCGAGAATGCCACATAATACGCGACTTGGGTTCGGAGTTGCAAACGTACGCGAATAAAACGGTAAAATTCGTGATACGGAAAAATTCGCGAATGATTCGCGAATCATTCGCGAACTTACTAACTAGGGTTTAGATGACCTCTTAAAATGCCACATGTTTAACCATAATGCTGCTAGATCGAATATGATCTAGCAGGGCTAGAGCAAAATATTTTTCCAAATAATCAATCTCAAAACACCAACTGGGAAGGATAACGATTACGTGAGGCTGACTTTCACAACTAGCGACTGGCCGGTGACTCTTTCCACGCTTACTGTTAGGATAACGATTACATGAGGGCCCGCCTTATGTCTTAGGTTTAGTTCCAACTCAAGTTAACCTCCCAAAACACGTAAGGCTGACTTAGGCAATAGTAAAAAAAAGTCTTCTAATTTCCTAGTTTTCTTCTCCTTTCTTTGTATTTCTCTCCCAACTAAGGTGAGCCTTGCACGACAAAAGTAATCGTTGAGAATTTGATGAAATAAAATTATTTACGACAAGGACATAAAGAAATGAATCGGACAGAGTTCAAATCTTAATTACACCCATTTCGTTTTGTATGAAAGGCATATATTCTGGTGCCTTATTTTACTTAGTGTCAGACAAGTGAGGCTCTACAGTCTGAAATGTTGTCATGTGTGCACATTTTAATCTATTTTTAAGTTCTTCAGCTTTAAAATTTTATTTCCCATGAATAGTAGCTTCATTATCTTTGGGTCGGGTCCGTGGGGAGGACCCTATGGAAAATTCAACAAAACACTCGATTGCAAGAAGTTCAAAAAAAAAAAAAAAAAAAAAATTGCACAACTCGACTGGATTTCGTACCCACAGATCGCACCAAGTCTTGACAGAGAAAGTGACAGTGAAAGCAGTGACCGCACTTATCTACAAGACTTTTGATTAATAAACTGATGGAATCGGTATTACTTGAGACATAAATTTGATTGAAAAGGTATTACCCGAGACATATATTTCAGCGGTGAGGATTTTGACGCGTGTACGGTGAACAATCAGTACTATTATGCTCATTTGCCCTATAAATAGGATTTACATGGTTTCATTTTAAAATATAAACACACTAAGAATTATCTGAATTCGAAACAGAGTCAAATTTCTTAAGTTTTCTACTCAATCTCATACTATCAAAATGGCTTGTGGATGTGGTTCTTCTTGTGCCTCTAACTGCGGCTGCGGGTAAGATCTTGTTTTCTTTCTTCACTAGTCTTCTTATTAGCTTGTTATGTACATGGTCGCATCATGCATTAATTGAAGATTGTGATTAATACTTTTCTTCCTTTTCCTTTTTCTTGCAGATGCAAGTCCGCTGCTAAGGAGTATGATCTCAAACCCAAGTTTCTTCCATGACTTATTTGATAACCTGTGCTTTTATCTATATATATATTTCCACTAGAAGTCAATTAACATGATAATTCTTTTTGCATGGGTGCAGAAACCTCGAGGGAGGATGCAAGTGTGGAGACAGCTGCTCATGCACCGATTGCAAGTGTTAATCAAGAAAATGATGAAGATCAGGGATTTTTTTTCCCATGTCGAAAGTCCCTGACATCATTTTATCATGGCATGGTTTGTACGTGTCTTTGATGTTAGAATAAAGTAGCTGTCAATAGCAAATACTTGAGCTCAAGTGTTGTTATGGCTACACAGTGTTCGTATGCGCAAAACAGGAAAAAGAAAGTGTTGCGTTTTGTCGTGTAAAAGTGGTAATGGGAGATGTTTCACTCCTGTTGATTTCATAATAATATTTACGTCTACCTCTTTGTTTGGAGGATTTGAACTTTTATCAATCTTTTCAGTCCCTGATTAGAACTCCGCCTATCTAGTAGGGTTTGGAAAATCCTAAACTTCATCTATATAAAAGGGACGGAGGGAGTAGCAAATTTAGAGAAACAATTTGTGGCGCGTTTAAATTATCAGAAGCAGAAGTCAGAAGCAAAAAATTCAGTTTGGATACACATCCAGAAGCTGTTTTTTGACTTCTACAAACAAAAATGTCAGAAGTTAGTTTGTGAACATAATTTCAAAATGACTTTTAGAAGAAAAACAGTCAACCATTTGTGAAGTATTTTTACTTTTGACTTCTGCTACTGATTTCTGATTTTGGCATACAACCCGCTATTATATTTTTACTTCTAGATATCATCCGAAATTTTCAAAAAGTTAATTTTTTTTACACCCTCGGAAAGTTATTTCTCGTTTTTATCCCGAGAAACAACAACTGCAGAGATATTTGAAGATGTTAACTCCTGAGCGTTCCCATTAAATTAATGTTTGAATTTGAACAGACACAAAAATGAAAAGTATTCACCGAGCAAGGTGATAAGCTTCACAAGCATATAACCATGGTTGCGAATCTGCCAAATCATCTCATCTGCTCGGTTTAGTCAAATACTGTTAGGGTACCGACCCTAAACTCGTCATAAGTCCGTGGGTAGGACTCAACTCGAAAATCGGTTGATTAGAAGAGGAAACCCATTGACTTATAAACTACCAATTAAGCCCCATCTAACCAATGTGGGACTAGGGTCCCAACATCCCACCACGCTTCCAGACCCAACGTCCTCGTTGGCCCACTCTATCGGACACTGACCCGAAGGTAGCCCTTTGTCTTATGGCGGCTTCATTCCCCTATCAGTATTCAATGCGGGTGACAACTACGCCCATACATAGGTGCCCCAACACTTTAATTTAGCCTATAGGTCACCCCTTCCGTGGAGGTGGCATGGGTCGTGGTGGTTGGCTCTGATACCAAATGTTAGGGTACCGACCCTAAACTCGTCATAAGCCCATGGGTAGAACTCAACTCGAAAACCGATTGACTAGAAGAGGGAACCCATTGACTTATAAACTGCCTATTAAGCCCCATCTAACCAATGTGGGACTAGGATCCCAACAAATACACCTTTAGCGGTTCTTCTAAATATGTCATTTACCTGTACATAGATATTCTCGAATCAATGATTCTTAACAAACCGAGATCATAAACCAAGTAAAAATCACCTCTCACAGATTTTTTTTTATATTTATGGTCCCCGCCCCTCGGGAAATGTGCAGGGGGTGGGCTGTGAGAGGCGTTTTTTTTCTCTCGGTTTTTCGTTGTTTATGAAGAATTTTTGTTCTCGAATGGACGGTATCTTCTTTTTCTTTTGTTTCACTCAGCTCTAGAGAGGCTTGGATAGGAGCCTTAGTGGGCTATATCCAACTTTGCGTGTGGTGTGCTATAGAATTAAAAACGAACGATTTTTTGGGGACCATGGTTTTTTTGGGGGACCATGGTTTTATTTTGGATAAAGACATTAGAAGTAATTCTAGGTCACCCCATATCTAGTTATTTATTTAATACCTAATCTACCCTCTTAATTAATTTTAGGTTATGATTAGTGAATGATTTAGTTAAAAACAATTAGTGAGATTAAATTAAAAGATGGGTTTATTATTAGTTGAGTAGAATTATTGAGAGAGTAGAGTTAGAGAAGATGAAGGAGAAAAACATGGAAAATAAATTTTTTACCAATTCACTAAGTTTGAGTATTCAAATGATGAAAACCCATCTGATTCTTCGTCTTCATCCTCTCCTAGAATATTTGTTAATCTTCAAAATGATCCGGATTTGAACTGGATTTTGAATAGTTCGGTTACTTTATATGAAGAACAAGTAACCGAACTCATCTGAAGCTGTAGTTCGGTTACTTTATATGAAGAAAAAGTAACCGAACTCATCTGAAGCAGTAGTTCGGTTTCCCCGTGAGATGAACAAGTAACCGAACTCATCTGAAAGTGTAATTCGGTTACTTGTTCCAAACACGCAGGTTACCGAACTCTTTAATAAGTTCTAGGAGTTACAGTGTTATGTTCGGTTGGTTCTCAACTAACCGAACTTTGGTGTACAAAGTTCGGTTGGTTCGCAAAATGCATGCACTTTTGATCTCGAACTTTACGTAATATAAGAGTATATAATTTTACAAAGTTCGGTTCTTTCGCAAACTTGAACCTAACAGCTAACCAACCGAACTCTGAGTTCGGTTTCTACGATAAAATTGTGAAGTTACCGAACTTAACAAACAAAAAAAATGTGAAGTTCCAGTGTCTATTGGCTAAGTTCGGTTACTTTGTAGTTTTAAAATTTTTTGCGAACAAACCGAACTCTATTGGCTAAGTTCGGTTATTTTGGAACTCAACATAGTGGCCACAACAACACAGTTCGGTTAGACTGGATTTGTTTTTTTTCGGTTCTAAGGGTGGAGTTCGATTACTTTGTAATTTTAAATATTTTTGCGAAACAACCCAACAGATAGTTCGGTGACTTAGTTTTAAATCCAATAGAACCGAACTGTTCTTCGTGTTCTTCATTTTCAAGAAGTTCGGTTAGTAAACTAGGGTTTTTTGGAAAATCGACCTAACCGAACATGGCTTTGTAACTCCCATTAAAACCATATTTTGATGATTTCTATTCGATTGAAGCAATCAAAATCAAATTAAAGCGAAGGGTTTGTTGGAAAATACCTCCGGAGTGGTCCCATGGCAGAATCAGGTTGCGGCTGGCGTCTTTTATACTCGATAAAATTATCATGTAACCGAACTTAATTATGATTGCATTGATGTTGTTACATTTATTAAATAGGCGGTGGTGGTGGTGGTAGGAGGTGGTGGTGGTAATCGGTGGTTGGTGGTGGTGATAATCGGAGGTGGTGGTGGTGGTAATCGGCGGTGGTGGGAGGTGGTGCTGGGAGGAGGTGGTGGTTATATATATATAGGTGGTTATTAGGTTGGTTTTAAATTAAATTAGGTTAAGGATAGCAGGTTAGTCATTTCAACGTTTTAGGACATCCCTTATCACTATAGGGAAGGTGGCCTAATAAAATCATGGTCCCCTCAAAAAAACCATGATCCCTAAAAAATCATTCTTGAAAACCTGGGTGTACTTGGATGAATTTGCTACATTGAAGGAGATATCAATGTATTTGTGTCTACTCTCTGGTCTGTTTGGAACCGCAGAAACAATCTTACTTTTAGTTCTCAAAATAAAAAATAAAAGGAAAAAATAAAAAAGGATATTTAACATTTGATTCCCAGTAATGTCCAACGCTTAGATTTGATACCCAACATTTAAAATATTAAGAGTTGGTATCTTGACCACCAATTGACTTTGAATGACCATGGTCGACTAATTTTTATTTTTATTTTATTATTTTTTTAAAAAGGTATTACATTAACTAGTTGGAAGCCTAACAAGTTAAGCTCCAACAACATACTACTACATTAATTGAACAGGTTGCTGTGCTAGCCTACCAGCGAGTCTCGTGGGAAAAAATAAAAAAGGATATTTAACATTTGATTCCCAGTAATGTCCAACGCTTAGATTTGATACCCAACATTTAAAATATTAAGAGTTGGTATCTTGACCACCAATTGACTTTGAATGACCATGGTCGACTAATTTTTATTTTTATTTTTATTTTATTATTTTTTTAAAAAGGTATTACATTAACTAGTTGGAAGCCTAACAAGTTAAGCTCCAACAACATACTACTACATTAATTGAACAGGTTGCTGTGCTAGCCTACCAGCGAGTCTCGTGGGAAACCTAGCCAAGTGAGCCGAAGCGGGTGGGGGCTGAGATTGTGTCACAAGGGAGGCAAACTAACTCTACCTTCCATGTTAATTTCTGCAATATTACGTCATTGGGGACTCGAACCTGGGACCTCCTGGAATACATAAAACTTTTAGGGAACGGGGATGACCAGCTGAGTTAGGGACCCGTTTTTACTAATTATCTTTAATTATATGAAATTTTTTAATTAAAATTTACTAATTTATCCCTATTAAACCTTATATTCTTCTTCACATATTTCACTCTGCAAGGCCATTCACAACAATCTCTAGTCTCTTCATTGCAAACTTGTAGCATTTTTATCCCATTACGATTTGATACCATGGATCCCAATGATCGTAAATGATACAACAACAAAAAATACACTCAAATGTTGTAATTGTCTGTTATTATTATTTTATTTTTTTCATTCTACTGAATTTTAGACATTGCAGACATTACAGATCTGACTGATAAAGTAAGTGATCATGAGTATTTAATCCTCTTTAATGGCGATTCTTAATGATTTTTGAACATTTTTTTTTCGAACAAGTTTGATCTGATTTATATAGTAAGTCATATTTGAACTTAATTTAATTGATCTATACTTTCATGGTTCTGGTTCTGATAATACCAACAAGAGTTCTGTTGATTTTCGACATCAAAACCCCTTTATGGAGAGGCGATCCAACTGGTCCTAAGGTGTTGATTAATTTGAATGAACATCGGTATGAATGTCTTAATGAGATTATATTTCCATTAGGTTTTGTATATTTATCACCAATTTCCAATTTCACAGTATCTTGAATAGATCTCACTGAGATTATCTAGTGTGGTTTCTAAAACTAATCCATGGACAAATATATTAGATGGAATGGATTTCAATCTGCTCGTATAGATATCAATAAATGGTTTTCGGTTCTCTATCGGCTTCATTTTTAACTGTTCTTTTCTTAGAGTTAGGGAAACAACCCCTAGACAAGACTACCAAAACAATTGGAATCTTCATTCTTTGATTTCTCGGCTTCGACATTACCAAATTTCTATGGTCCAGACTTTACCGGAAGTTACCCATTTGTCAAACTCAACACACTTTGATCGTACTGAAATTGGAATCTTCCTTTTTTCCCCTAACCTATCGAACTCAACACACTTTGCCCGAAGTTACCCATTGGTCCAGACTTTACCGGAAATTAAGTTAGGATTTTCTGTTAATTATCTGGGGTAAGATGGAGTTGTCGGAAAGGGTAAATGTGGATTGTTTTTTTGGGTATTAAAATTATATTTCTTAAAAGAAAATAATAAATAACTAGATCAAAGCATGGTAGTTAAGAATCAAAGTTTAGTTAAGATACTAACCCTTAATATTTCAAATATTGGGTACCAAAATTAGGTGTTGGACATTTGTTGGGCACCAAACGTTAGATACCCAAAGAAAAGCTTAGGTCTTGTTATACATACAAAAATAAAGGTTATTAATAAATGCCTCGGGTAAAATATTTACTCATGCGACCGTTGTTCAGTTATTATATTTAATTTAATATAAACCAAAATTCTTTCAGCGAAACTTTATTGTTTATGTATGGAGTTGCTCCAAAAACCACCTGAGATCCAAGATCACCTCCAACAATAAGTTTAGTGTCATAACACCAAACCGGATTACCACAATAACACTTCATAGAACTTACATTCATGAGTCTCTTCTTCCCATTCTATGTACCTCCTCAATCCCACTCCAGTCGTGGTAGTAATCATGTTTGTTCATATTAAAATCATCGTTCGTCCTTATTGGGCCTGGTCACTCCTTATGGGTCCAACAAGAGGTTGGCTCTTAACTTGTTAAGGAAGATTGAGAAAACAGGGGTATAACAACCACACCGAGTAATTCTTTAGGAAATATGTATGGACTAACTCCAATATAATTCTGAGAGCACCAGCTTATAAAGCAAGATCAATCAAGAAATATATCAAAGAGCTTAATCTCAATTTCTCAATACAATCTACAATCGAACAGATAGAAACCTGTGAGCCCGATTGATATGAGAAATAACTCGGACGGTACCAAAGACCAACGCCCAAGTGCCAATCAATTCCTATCCAACAATCAAGGTCGGATTTACCAATTGATTGAACCGCGCACAACCTGTAATATTTCAATTATATAAACAAATATAATGTGGAAAATAAATAACACAGACACCAGAAGTTTTGTGCACGAGGAAACCACAAATGCAGAAAAACCCCGGGACGTAGTCCAGATTTGAACACCACGCTGTATAAAGCCACTACAGACACTAGCCTACTACAAGTTAACTTCAGACTGGAATGTAGTTGATCCCTAACCAAGTCTCACACCGATTAAGTTACAGTCGCGTTCCTTACGCCTCTAGAACCACGCTGGATTCTGCATACTTGATTCTCTTAGCTGATCTCACCCACAACTAAGAGTTTCTACGAACCAAAGTTGAAGATATATAAACAAATCTGTCTCCCACAGATAAGCCTATTCTGATAGATAAATATGTCTCCCACAGAAGTACCTATGAAGTTTTTGTTCCATCTTTTGATAAATCAAGGTGAACAGGAACCAATTGATAATTCGGTCTTATACTCCCGAAGAGAAGCCTAGAAATATCAATCACCTCACAATAACTTAACTATATAGTAGTAGAATAAGTTATTGTGGAATCACAAAGAATGAGACGAAGAGCTTTGTGATTACTTTTTATATCTTACTTATCAGAGATAAATCTCAAGCAAATTTTAGAGAAGATAGTACTCAATATGATAGAATAATTAAGATCAGAACATGCAACTACAGAGAATATAGTTGGGTCTGGTTTCACGAATCCCAAATGAAGTCTTCAATTCGTTAATCTATAATAGTTTTGGAAAAACCTATGTTAAAGGAGAATCGACTCTAGTCGCAACTAGGACAGAGGAAAGTGCCAGGATTAGGTTTTCCAGTTGCTAGAATTCTCCCTTATATAGTCTTTCAAATCAGGGTTTGCTTTCAATTAAAGATAAGATGCTTAGTAACAAAGCATTCAATATTCACCGTTGGATGAAAAACGGATTTAAGAGTCAAGCTAAATCTGCTTAAAATGAAAGCAATATCTTTCCACCGTTAGATGGTCTTAGATTGTTATACACAAATGAAATATACACCCATTTAAATATAGGTAACCATACCTAAACGTGTATACTGAGTTGGCTCAATAACATCTAACCGAAGTTAGCCATATGAACACTTTTGTCTTAACCACATTCATATAACACTTCTAGATCAACTATGATAATCAATGAATCATGAAAGATAATCAAATGAATCTAATTGTGTTTCACCGAGTTATTCAATTGTTCACTATCTCATAGAAATATATGTGAACCAATTGAATCAAAATCGAATTGATTCGTAGAACCAATTCATGAACATTAAGCCACAGTTTGCAAAGATTTCATTCCTTAATTCATAAATTTATTTGTTCATGAGTATGAAAAACATACTTAACCGATTTTAGAACTTAAACCACTAAGTTTGCGAACAGGTACGCAAATTATACCTTCCGTACTTTGGTCTTGTTCAGCAGTTTGCAAACGGGTATGCAAACAGCAGTCTCGGTTCTAACTCAGGTAGAACCGTTCGCATACTAGTATGCAAACAAGGTTCCCGGACTTTAACAGTTAAAACAGTTCGTATACTAGGTATGCAAACAAGGTTCCCGGATCTGAATCATACCAAAACAGTTTGCATACTAGGTACGCATACTGTGATGTATCCAGACAAAGGTTTTCGTTCTAAACTCCCATTTCAGTCATTGAAACATCCTTAGAAGATGACAGTAGTTATCTCACACAAACTATTAGCTTATAAGTAATTTTCAAGTGATCGAATGATCAATACGAAACTTTCCGAGTCGATATCAAATGATTGTTTCACAAAAATCATGTAAGATGTTTCAAGGCAATTTCCACATGATCATCATTTGACTTATTATTTAGTTTCCAAAAAATAAATTGTTTCCAACTAAACTCGTCAAGAATACGATGAACGTAGCTAAATCAAAAAGCTTCCAACACATATTTCGAGAAATAGAAAACCGAGTTAAACTCAACTCGAAATATCAAATGTGTATAATATAAAAGTCTATATATCTATATGACTTAGTATCATTAAGAGATAGAATAGAATATACTTCTGAGTGACAGATAAGTTTTAGTCTCCACATACCTTTTGTTGATTAAGTTCCTCCAAGCTCTCCTCAGTAGATCTTCGTTTTTAATAGATGAACATTGTGAAGTCTAAAGCTCAACTACACATTTTATCATAATCCGAGACATAGCTATAAGTAGACTAGAAATCAAGACTATAGTTTTGATCAATTAAATTTGACAAAAAAGCTTGAGATAGCAACGCTTGCGAGTTCGACCGAGCAGTGCTCTAACAAAGATTACCAACACTTGTGATGTTAGGCTAACTTATATTGTTGAAACACGGAGGAGTTTTGTTTTTGTGTCGAGCAAAATAGAGATGGGCGTTTTTTATTGTCTTGTAAAACATAAAGAAAAGAAGTGAGAGGAAGTTGTCATAGTTTTGTATTGGTATTGATTTGAGAGAGCTTGAAGAAGAAGGGTGTTCTAGCGTATGACCGGTTTGGTTGGTGAAGATTTATCCACCATATCCTATATATAAATCTAGGGTTTGTTCAAATCCTAGTAGTAAGTTTCTCACCTTCCTTGTTTGTTATTAGTTGAATATAACTTATTTGGTAAAGAATTAGTTATCCATTTTTAGGGGCGAGTAGAGAAAGAAGACATTGTTATCCAAGTGTGAAACCCCAATTTGGGAGATATCGTTGTAACTCATTATTTGTGATAGTGAAAGTTTTCCCGTGGTTATTTACTTGGTACTGCGTAACTATTTTCGTCATATTTGGATATTGCGTATTATTGTTTGTGTAGGTTTCATATTGTCATATAGTCGCTGATTGGTAATTCCCCCAACAATTGGTACCAGAGCTACGTTGGTCGGAATAACCTTGTGAAATAATGGAAAGTAGCACTAATACTAGAATGGTTAATTAGACCGTTGAGAACTATGTGGTACAGAAGGCGGAGATGGAAGACTTATTATACTGCAAATATCTTTATACTCCTATAGAGAAAAAAGGAGTAAAGCCTGATAAGACAGATATATGGCGTGTTACTAACTGCAAAGTTGTTGGTTTTATTCAACAATGGATTGATGATTTTAGTTTTCATCATGTGGCTAGTGAGACACCTGCAGATTCTTTGTTTACAAAGTTAGAGGATATATATGACCAGAAATCTCCTTGTGCAAAATCTCTTCAATTTGCAAAGCTTGGAAAGTTAAAGTACAAGGACGAGAGTTCAATGACGTAGTTTTTAGATGAAGTGAAGGGCATCATCAATCATCTCACATCTATGGATTTGAAGATGCTATAGTTGTTGCAATAGATAATATGGTGACATCATTTTATTGTCTGATTGCAATGATATGTGTATGATTCTGTGAGTTCCCATTCAGAATGGGTGGTAGATTCATATGTATTTTACCATGCTACTCCTTGAGAAGATGTGTTTACCTCTACAAGGATGGTGACTTTGAGCAGTCGGAATGAGAAACAATGGTGTTTCAAATATTGTAGGAAATGGTGATGTGGAAGTCGAGATTAATGTTGATTGCACGTACATTAGGAGTGTTATATGAGGGAGGGTACAAAAATTCCTTAGTTGGTGGACAATAGAATCTAACCAAGGGTTTCATGGTCATTCAAAAGGAAAGAAGTATGGAAAATATACCCCAAGTGAAGTTGATGAAATTTGATAAGAAGAGGTAGTTAGTTGATAAGATCCGTACATATGATAGCATGACAAAGTCACTACCAAAGCACAAGCATGTGCATTTCTGCAGCAGGGAAAGTTTGACGGTGACAAATACCTCGATATAAGTCATGAGGGGGAGATTATTGGGCCTAGTCACTCCTTACGGGTCCAACAAGAGGGTATCCCTTAACTTGTTAAAGATGAGCACTAACACTTCTTATGTTAGGTTTAACTTATATAGTTGAAACATGGAAGATTTTTATTTTTCTTTCGATCAAAAACATAAAGGAGATTTTTTTATGTCGTGGAAAACATGAACAAAAGGGGAGAGAAGGAGCTGCCATAGTTGTGTCTTGGTAACGATTTGAGAGATCTTTAAGAAGAAGAAGGGTGTTTTAGTGAATGACCGGTTTGGTTGGTGAAGATTTATACACCACATCCTATATCTCTTAAAAAGGTAATTCTAGAGTTTGTTCAAATCCTATTAGTAAGTTTCTTATCTTCCTTGTTTGTTATTAGTTGAATCTACCTTATTTGGTAAAGAATTAATATCCACCATTAATGGTGAGTAGAGTAAGAGGGAATCTTTATCCAATTTCTTTATGCACCTTGAAGTTGTGTGGAACCCCAATTTGGGAGATATCGTTGCAACCCATTATTTGTGATATTGGAGGTTTTCCCGTGGTTATTCTCTTGGTATTTAGTGATTGGTATTACTTTCGTCATATTTGGGTATTGCGTATTATTGCTTGTGTAAGTTTTGAGTCATTAAATATGTTTACGTAAAAGTATCCACTAATTTTCTCAAAGAAAACTTATACTAGGTTTATTTTGCTCCGTAATTCTGAAAATTTGTAGGGGTTCTACTTACTATGAAAAAAGCAAAGCCCACAGAAATCCAACACTAAACTCCTAAAACACTTTCTTGAACAGAACGTTGTGTGAGGTAAACGTTTCTCGACATCAAGGCTCAATAAATACATACATACATACATATATATATATATAAATAAAGAGTTATGTGAATGCAAGACATATATAGGCAGAAAAATATCTTAAAAGCAAATAAATTTGACATGGATCGAAAACGGTCAATAATGTTTTTTTTTTTTTTTGCACTGGATCGTTTTTTTTACTCATCGGAAACTCGGGACATAAAAAAAATACATCTCAAAAGCTTAGTAACAAGCAAAAGAAAAAAAATAAGAAAAAGCGAAACAAAACCAACACATGTTCTGAATTTTTGTAGTTCAAAGGTTTCAAAGGAGAAATTAAAACTGAAATGGCTTGAGATGACTATATTCTTTAAAATATTACGTTGATACGAGTAATCACCGCCTTCTTCATAATTATCGGCTAAGACTTGCGGACGCTACTAGAAATCTTACCCAAATACACTTCAACAACATCTTATAAAAGATTTTCGCTCGGCAACTTGTTGCTGCACCAGTTACAAGCATTCTTCTTGAATATATTTTCAAAAAGGGATAATCTAGCATCCAGCGACTCCAAAATCTCCTTCTCATCCTTTGTGTTTGATACAACTGGCCTATCAATTACTTGGAAATATATGTTTTGACCAACTAGGTTGTTTATGCCATGATATTCACTTAAATTGGTTTTAAGGTACTTCTTTATAACACTAGTACCAACTAATGTTATGAATTTCATATTAAAAACACTGTAAACAGATGTACGAATTTTGCTGTCTATAATTCTATACATTATAGAGGTTGTTTTGGTGGCAGCTTCCTAATATGCCGTTATTTTGGTTTTTGGATCATTTTATATAGCTTCCTTATATGTTATTTTATTCATTGCGGTTTGTGGTTCCACCTGGAAAATTTATTTACTAGCCACTTTCTTGAGTAATGCCACTACTAACATCCACTAGATGCAAGAAATCATCCGAAACTATACGAACCATAGACCCAACTTGTACTTCCATGGAAATATCGGTACGAAGAGGAAGTAAAAACAGTTTTTTTTAATTACCAGAGTAACATTCAAAGTTGACTTTTAAGATTGACATAGTTACTATTGTTGATGATGATTTTGCAAATATTCACATGCAACAAATAAAATTTACATCACCAGATATTATGTTTTTAACATACGAGATGTTAGTTAATGACAAAAATAAAAATACATTAACGTAGTATAAGTGTACTATTAATTTTTGTCATGCATGAATGCTTTTATGACATCCAGTTTTACATATATATAAAAAGATATATTCATTTGGAAATATTCGTATGTGACATTACCATTAAATTTGCATGTTTAATCTAAAATTTTAAGCATATTATTTTTTCTTCAAAAGTTTCAAAATGACAAAATCGGTTAATATATAACAAAATTTGGCTTTTTTTTGTAGTAGAAATATAGGGGAAAGTAGAGAAGTAGAGTAGTTTCCATTCATCAAGATAATAGGGTTACATGGAACAATATTCTTTATATATACATGTAGAAGGGAGACCCTAGATATCTAGTTGGGCCGCACACCTATGGGCCATAGGCCCTACAAATTCCCCCTTGTGCGGTCCAATTGAACTTCATATGCAGTGCTTCACGTTTAGTACTTCGAATGTAGTTCTTCAAATGTCATCCTCTCCTTAATGACTTATGCCGATATCAATTCTCTCATTAAAACTTTGACAACGGAAAACCCAGTGGGACAAAACCTTGGTACGACTCTTCACATGTAATACTTCACATGTTATCTAGTACTTTACATGTAGTTCATCACATGAAATACGATCTTCAAGGACCGACTAGTCTAAGTTAATTGCCTCATTAAAACCTTGACAAGGAAACCCAATGGGACAAAACCTTGACGAAGGGAAAAGAGTATAACGTGACAGATGCAAGTAAAGTTGATTAGTTGTAGATGATCACTTTGCTCAGTTGAAGTTGACTAGTTGCTTCACAACTCCTAAGGCAGAAAATCCTCGTGGGAAAGACAATAGCCTTAGCAAGGAAATTACATTTCCGATGTTTGTTGTTGTCTCATTAAAAACCTTGTCGAGTAACAAATCCCTGTGGGAAAAAGCAACCTCGGTGAAGGAAAATAGTTTTCTTTTATTTCAAGTGATTTGGTGGGGCACACGATTCAAGTTGTTACCTTTTCTAGGGTGAAATAAAGTGACTGAGTTACCTTTTCAAAAAAAAAAAAAAGACCAGACCAGTAGACCAATCGGAATAAATACTAACACTTGGATAGCAATATGTGTGTGTTCTCCCTGTCTCCGTCGCCTAAACAAGCGTGGAATGCAGGATCCACGGGAATCACCATGTAATCTGCTGACAAGAAACATGCGCTTCGGTCCACAAGGTCCAATCATGTTGTTAGTTCTTAAATAAATGTGTGTTTAATAAAGTCGACCACTGGTACCCTTGTATATGCCAGTTGTGTTGACCTAGAGTTAGGATTATTAAGCACTGGTTCCCTTGTATATGCCAGTGTGTTAATATTAGTCAGACCAGTATCTCAGTCATTTAGGTTAGGTTCATCTTGGCAGAGGCCTTCAGACAGATATGGGAAACACCGTTCGCTTTTCAACCATCTACATTTTTCTTTTTCCATCTTCTTAATCTTTTCATGTGATTAGTCTGACTCCGAGTATGATGTCCATCGTGAAACTATCTTAGTAGAGCTCTGTCACTTATATGAATTTTAGTATGCTTGAGTGCAAACTCGTGTACAGCAATTAGAATTTCGCATCAGGGTTCTTCCTCTTAGAGTCAATAATTGTATGCCAACCAATGAGGTTCTTTAGTGCTTTCCAAGGTTTTGCGTAGATATCTAGGTATGGAGTAAAGGCTTTGTGGGTACACCTCTGGTAAACCCTCCGGAGACAACACTCCGTCATTAGGGCCACCTAGGGGTTCAAATGATTTTCCTTTCTAGAATAAATTTGCTTGAGGACTAGCAAATAATAAGTTTGGGGGTGTTGATAGACGCATTTATGTGTCTAATATTTCTCTATTGTATGTATTGTTAGTGCTCAATTTTTTATTTATTGTGTTCTTTTATGTCTTTGTAGGAATTTTTAGAGAAATAAGCCCTTGCGGCGAAATGGGCTCAAAAAGCAGTGTTTTACACCCCGGAGAAATGTATCGTAGGCACCCCAGAAATGCACCGGAAGCATCCCAGAAATGTCCCGGAGGAACCCATAAAAATTACTATTCCCACCCAAAAATTACTATTTCCACCCAATTGCTATTCGCACCCAAGCTCTGGTTAAGGGGCATCCATCTTCTCTTTAAATTCAAAACAACTTTTTGGCGGGAAAAATATATTCAAAACAACTCATGAAAAAGAAAAATAAAAATAAAAAAAAAAAAAAATGGCAGATTTGTGAATCGAGAAATGAAGGGTTTTAGTGCGATTCAATCGCTGAAATTTGGTGGGAAGTTGTGATATGGGATAGGGAACACATTGTGGGCATCGGATTCGATCGGAATTGGCTGGAAATCCTGGTTTGAGTCACGAGCTCAAAACAGAGCAACGTGTCCTGTAACACGAGTTTGATTGTGTGTTTGCCATGCATGGAGTGTTTTGGAGGAGTTCGATGACTTCAGAGGCGTGGGGAAGGTTAACTAGAGCGTGCAGGATCAAAGTTTACGTGTGTAGAAGCCATAATGGAAATTATTGTTAAATATGGGCAGCGAGCAATGACGGGATTAATGGGATATTATACGGTGTTATGGTCGGATATTTTTGTTCTAAAACATTATAAATACAAGGCTAAAGAGTTTAGAAGAGTTGGAGAGTCTTTGGGAGAGTTTAGGAGCCGAGAAGAATCGAAAGAAAGTCACGCAGGAGAAAAGCTTGTTGCTGGTGCAAGGAAGAACACGAAGAACATAATACCCTCAGGGACAATCGTTGATTAGTGTCGCTTAATTGCGACAATACTCAATTCCTTTCCCCGACTTCGGAACAACAACACCTCTGTTGTATCGTTCTTTTTGAACGCTCTATATGTGTCGCAAACACTGTTGTAAACCGTTTTTCTCCATTTTCTCTTGATGTAACCCTTTTGAGTTATCAATGAATCAATTTGAGAGGTTTTTCATCATGAGTAGCTAAACCCAATCCCAGGGGTGACGGAGGAAGCCATTCTTCCAAAAGTTATGTGGTAAAATTTATTTAAATTTATTTATGCAACTCTTTTATGATTAATTGCACCGAATAAAAATGGAGTAAATGATTTTTATTAATCAATTGTGTTTTCACTTGATGGAGTATGCTTAGTAAATTGCTTTTGATACTTCATGCTCGCGATTAACAGTGGATGTTTCCAAAATCTAATTTAGGCAATGATTAGAAGCACAATTTACTTTGATTGGAGTTATATTGTCTAGAATTGCATGATAAGAATTGTTATTGAATCACATAAATTTTGGTGAATGGTGGAATCCTGATCCCCGGTAAAAATTCTCTCCCATATTTTGTTAATATTGTGCATATAAAATTATTTATTTATTTTTATTAAGTCTAAAAGAAAATTATCCTTCACAAATCTGAGAGTTTGAACCTTCACTACTACAACCACGAAAAATTATTAATCAAGTTCCTTTAATCATGTACTTTCGAAACTGAATATCGGTAATGACCTAGAAAATAGTCTACCATATCTCTCCCTGATTACTTTCGTTGGAGAAGAGATTATTGTTCCTTCATAATCAACAACTTTTGGATTGCACTTTCATTAGCATTCCTTTTAATGTCTTTGCAAGGATAAAACAAATTTATGTCAATGGTTACTTTTAAGTACATGATTACATTCACTATACCATTCCAATGACGTTGCGTTGGCGCTGAGCTATATCTAGCTAACAAGTTCCATGAGAATGTAAAATTTAATCGAGTACATTATTATACTAAGTACAACAATACGTCTATTGTACTTAGATATGGGAATTTCATCTCCCAACATATTTTCGTCATCTTCCTTTAGACGAAATGATCGCGTACTTACATTTGAACCTCGATTAATCATGGGAGTGATATCAGGATGCATGTGTTTGTTATATTGCCTGAAAACTTTAGACATATGCAAACTGGTGGAATAATATACCACAAACTCAGTACTCGGTCGAGCTTTTCCCAGATTTTTCATCTCAAATTCGGATTTCAAATAGCTTTTAAGGTCTCTTATTACATCAAGAGTTCCCATCATGTCTGTATCGTCGACATATATAGCTACAATTCCAAATCAAGAACTTTCTTGTGAATACGCAAGAAAAATACCTTACTTGTCTATCCCCTCCAAATCAAATAGTCACTTAGACGGGTATACCACATCCGCCTGATTGCTTTAATCTATAAGTGAGCGTTATATCTAACTGTAAACGCACTCTGTGGTTTAGAGTCACTTGATTTGGGAAACAAATTCTATCAAGTACTTTTGTGAATATCTGATATCTCTTGATTATTTCAGAGATACGTAACAACCACATACATATGTTGCATTTCAAGTCCTTTTGAAATTACCAAGCTAACTAAGTAGCAGAACGCTATAACATTCATTACAAGATAACAATTCCAGGGCTTTGTGAGAAACCTTGAGCCACAAGGCGAGTCTTTATACTTTAAGACTGCTTTCTTCTCATTATGCTTTCTGAAAAATTAATCATGTATGTCCAATAGGCTTTACACTTGGTTGGTTAGCACTACCACACCAAATACATGTATATTTGTCAAAGAATCAAGCTCTACCTGGATTGTATAGGCCAAATATGCTCTTTGTTGACATTAAGCAACAAGGAGCTTGGTTCGATCTCATTTTGCTCCATTTCCTTAAGCAAATGTATATGAAATTAATCATCAATATGCTCGCATGATCATTTCATTGAATCATGCGCATTCTCATAATCCACTTGGGATGTCATTGTTCTCTGGAATCATTAAACTTCGGACGTCCTCCAGTTTGATTCATGGACATATTCAGAGACAATCTTATGAGATAATTTCTGATGATATAAATAAGTTGTGCCTTACTCACCTACTTCCTCTCTAGGTGAGAATTTATCGAACCAAGTGGTCTCTCCAACTTCCTTTATGGAGCCACGGCCTCAACCGCACTTCCACTGAGTGTAGTTGCAACACCTTAGTCTATGATGTATATCCTTTATTGAGGATTTGTAACCTTGAAGGTAGGTTTGCAGCTGGTATGTGTGATCTCATCACTTTAGCGACATCAGTGTATATTCTGAAAATCGATTATTTTTTGTCACTTCACATTTACATGTGTGGGGTACCAGAATTAATATGAGACAGATTGGGAACACACCACGACAATTCCTGTCATTCCCTTAGAAAATACTTTTTTTTATCTCCCCCTAACGACGGGAAGTCTGTCTCATTAAAGTGATAACCCGCAAATCTAGAGGTAAGATTTCTCCTTCCAAAAGGTTTAAAATGCGGATAATTATTGGGAACTCATTTCCAACATAACTACTTAACAGTTTGGAGACCCGTCATAGTAAGATGTGGAGCGTAAGAACACGAATGTCGGGCTTAAATCCAGTTACCAACTGGTACACAGAAAAGGTTGACTAATATTGGGTTATAAAACGAATTAAGTAAAGTTGTTGTAATATTGCATTTCCCCAAAGCAATAAAAGGTAGGTTGGTACGCATAACCTATTCCTTAGACATCATCTGTAACCTTTGATGATAGCCTTTGCGAGACCATGGGGTATAGGATGCTCTGCATTGATCCTATTAAACATGCAATAACCATCAAGTCCTTTTGATGTAAATTCTCTAGCATTAACAAGGGTGGTGAGCCTTTGCACTTTGCATCGTGTAATATGTGCTAGGAATTCTACAAAAATTAAACACATCGTTTGTTGTGAGCAATAACTGATTCAATGTATCGAATCATCTACCAGAGCCATAAATCACTTGAATGGTCTGCATTCTGCATGGATATATGTTCACTAAAAACACTTTATTTCTTTGGATAATGAGTAATTTACCATTTGCATCTAAGTAAAACACGATGGTCTCAATCATGTTTTACTAAAGGAAGACTTTGTAAGATGAGTAACGTGGTTTCTTACTCTAAAGCATAATGGGGAGAGGTAGTGCAAATCTAGTGACTTTAGAAATCACTGATTGTGATAGATGTTGTAACTTCGCATTATATTAGTTCGTTGTCTTGTACACTCAAATGAAGTGATGCCCGTGCTAGTACTTTCAAAACGAAACATCGTGTCACAACCAATGTGTCTTATGGTTATGTCAAAGTCTTTATGAATCAATCCCAATCAGTTCATTGTTTGGGTTAATATGGATTCAGTAATTCAAGTTCCAGTGATTTACAATTCACTAGATTGACACATTAATTTTCTAAGAATATGTTTCCTTCCACATTCATAAGAAATAATTTATAGATGCAATCAAATCAATTCTCACTGTAAATTTCCAAAAAAGTAGGTAATAATTCACGCATGAATATCCTATGTGTTAGAGCATAGCTCGGTCGACCTCACATGCGTTTCTATCTCAAGCATGTTTATCAATGTTAGTGATCAAAAATATGAGTCTTGATTTCTAGCCTACATAGCTTAGTCTCGGACTAGGATAGAAAAGTGTAGTTGAGCTCAAGGACTTCATGGAGATTCATCATACAACGACGAAGATCTAATCAAGGAACCGTGGAACTTCATCAACAAAAAGGTATGTGGAGACTTGAACTTATCTATCACTCAAAAGTCTATCTCTTCTATCTCCTACTTCTTATGAGACAAAAGTCGTATGCTATATAGACTGGATCATACACATTTGATATTTCGAGCCGAGTATATCTCGCATATCTATATCTCGAAATCATGTGTTGGTAAAGCGTTTTGCTTTGACCAAGTTTATCTTCACCTAATGACGAAAGTCATGAAGAGTTTCAATTACTTTGAGAATTGCTCTGACGCGAAACGGTCTGTGAATAACGTCTATATAACGTCCTTTGAGAATGTCTCAATAATTGGAATGAGAGTTTAGATTACATAACCATGTATTCCTTAATCCGAAGTTTTCGAACTTTGTTGATTGAGAGAAACTGGAGGAATTGGCTTTGCCAAGTCCGCGAACTGTCGGAAGTTCTCGTACCGAGAATTTCTGCTGGGATTTTCCAAAAACTCGTTTGCGTGTAAGTCCGCGAACTGGCGAAAGTTTCTTTGCGAAGATTTTCTGCTGAGTTTGGAAAACTCTACCGGTTGTCTTAAGTCCGCGAACTTGTTTGTGAGCTTAAGAGGTTATGATCTAAAAATGTGCTCTGAACATGAAACTTAAATTACTAAGGAATGATTTATTCAAACCGTGGCTATAAAGTTCATGAGCCGATTCAATCGAATCGAATTATCTTTGTTTCAATTGTGTCTTGTGTAGTTACATAAGATCCCATATCAATTAAACAACTCTCTAACTAGTTCATTTGAGTCAATTGAACTAGTTATGGTGAAGAAGAACTGGGTTAATATGAAATACTCATATGGTTAACCTTTTGGGTTACTATGTTGAACCAACATACACGTACACGTTTGGGCATGGTTTTGACAAACCCAGTAAACGTCTACCCAAGTGTGTGTGACAAGATAAGTTTTCGATCTAACAGTTGAGAAATATTAACTTGAATCTAAATCAGGTTTTCATCTAACGTTGAATATAGATTGCTTTGTAACTAAGGCAAAACCCTGATTTGAAAGCTATATAAAGGAGACATCTAACATTGTGCAAAACTAATCCCCACACGTTTGTGTGATACTAGTGCGCTCGCTAGAGTCGATTCTCCTTTAACCTTTGGTTTTCTTCTATAAAACCAGGTTAACGACTTAAAGACTTCATTGGGATTGTGAAGCCAGACCGATACTACTTTAATCGTAGTTGTGTGATCTGATCTTGCATCTTCTATCGTACGAGTACAATCTTTGATTGTCTTGAGATCGTGAGAGTTATCCGATAGGCAAGATAAAGAAGTCACAAATATATTCGTCTCACTGTTTGTGATTTCTCGACAAACCGCATGTGTAGTCAGGAAGGATTGTAGAGAGGTGATTATTTAATCTAGGCTGTTCTTCGGGAATATAAGACCGGATTATCAATTGGTTCTTTTTCACCTTGATTTCATATCTTAAGATGGAACAAAACCTAGGGTTTATCTATGGGAGACAGATTTATCCTTTGATAGACTTTTCTGTGTGAGACACATTTGTTTATTATCAAGTCTGCGATTTTGGGTTGCAACAACTCTTGGTTGTGGGTGAGATCAGCTAAGGGAATCAAGTGCGCAGTATCCTGCTGGGATCAGAGGCGTAGGAGTACAATTGTACCTTGGATCGGTGTGAGAATGATTGGGGTTAAACTATAGTCCAGTCCGAAGTTAGATTGGAGTAGGCTAGTGTCTGTAGCGGCTTAATACAATGTGTATTCAATCTGGACTAGGTCCCTGGGTTTTTCTGCATTTGCGGTTTCCTCGTTAACAAAACTTCTGGTGTCTGTGTTATTTCTTTTCCGCATTATATTTTATTTAATTGAAATAATACATGTTGTGTGTTCGTGATCATCAATTGGAAATCTAACCTTTGGTTGTTGATTGATATTGATTGATCCTTGGATATTGGTCTTTGGTACCGTCCAAGTTATTCCTTGTAGTTGATAAAGACTCGCTATTGTTTTTAGCTTGAGTAAAAATCAAATAAAGAGAGAGATATTAACTCCTTGAGATACTTTTTTCTAGATTGAATCTGACTGTCTAGTTGATTCTCTAGCAAAGTATTTCGGAGTAAGTCCATACAGATTGTTAAGCGAAATATTGGGTGGTGTTGTTAGACCCCTGCTTTTTCACTTTGCACTTAACAAGATGTGACTAGCCCTTAGTACATACAGAGCTTAGACATTGAGTCTTGAGAGATTTAATAAGTGGTGTGGTCTTATTACGTAACAAAAGTTGGATTCAACTCAATTACGAGCGAATATATGTTACGTTTCATCCAGATATATCTCAAGTGGTTTAGATAATTTATGTCTCGTTAGAATGATGTACTTTTCATTCCATAAGCGCAGACATTTGATCTTGTTCAATTAAATAGTCAATTGGCCAAGCAAAGTTCTCCTTGTCATTAAAGTTGATATCTAAAGTATGACCTTCCTATGAAAATTGGTTGTTGCTATGGTACCCGCATTACATTGCTTGTACCAATACCGTTAAGGAGATTCATTCCCAACTCTTTGGTGAGATCTAGAATACATCTTAGCTTCATCCCATGTTCAGTTGATACCTGTACTTTGGTGTCATTACTACTGGAGAAAAAATACATATTTGTCTCATAATATATATGTCCCTTTTCACATGCTTCAAAAAAATCAGTAGGCCTAGCCCTCATTACTTCGGGTTCTTTCTATTTTCAAATTTTCTATGATTAGCTTAATGTGAGAAACTTTTTCATCTCAACGGGCCAAGAAAATGCCACTTTTCATGTCAACCACTTACTTTAGGTTGAATAGCTTACTAAAAATAGTGGATCTCCTGTTTGCATACTTACATGTACTGGTCGTCAGTATTACGAATAAAGTAGGGAAAAAATGGAAGAAAAAAAAATCTAACTCATGTCGTTTTCTGTGAGTCCTTCCACAAAAGTTGAGATTCATGTGCTTTTAACTACAAAATCAATTTGTTGAAGCTACTGATTATAATACAATAATCTAACAAGTGGATTTCATCCCACTGGCATTCATGTTCCGGGCAGAATTATCACGAATGTTTTAAAAAAATATCATATCATAGGGGAATATGGCTTCATATTTTAGACGGTACATTGTTATTGGAAGAGATCTTATATGGGATATATATCTTTTCCACATCAAATAGACAATAATAATGCTCAAGTACTTCTGAGCCCTCTAAAATAGATCATATTTGAAATGAGTTGGTTCAACGAATTAGACAAAAGACATCATTTTGAGCAGAGCCAATATCATATTTAAGAAAATAAAACGAAATTCCAAAAAAAAAGAAATCGAAATGGCGAAAAGATTGATTTTAGAAATTACATATCGTAATGGTTCCAGAGGTCAACTTCTACTCGATGACGTTTAGCGATTAATAATTAATGTCAAATTTATAACACATTATCACATTACATATGTTATCAAAATTTACAAGTATACGTTTACAAGTTTGCAAAACTTGTAATAAAGATTAATAAAGATTACCGAAACAGCGGTACAAAGCATACGTTTACAAGTTTGCAAAAATGTTAATAATAAAAATAAAGAACGACAACAATTACGACATGGATAAAAAACTCAAAGATTTTAGACATTATATGATTTATAGTACAGGTTCATATACACACATAGCTTTATATAGATTTACACACACACAGAGTAATATAATATGAACCTTTTATTATTACTTTTCAAAAAATGTAAGAATATCAAACAGTCAAAGAGACAGTCTAAGACAAATAGTGATGGTGGAGTGATCAAAATCAATCAATATAAACAGTGAAAATAAAACAATTTTGTTTTACACAGACGTAATCGAGGAGAATCAGAGGTGAAGGAAGGAGATGTAGAGACAAGAAGAAGAACCATCGTATTAGAGAGATTAGTAGTTTTATTACATAGGTTACAGTATATACATATAAATGGGTAACTGGATGGACCGGTTCGGTTGTACCTGGTCGGACAGGGTTGGATCGGTTCGGTTGGACCAGGTTGGATCGGTTCGGTATTTTCCTTCCTGACCTAATTTCTTCATCACGACGAGAAGGGAATTGCAACCGCCACATAACAAAAAAAAAATGAGCAGCACATAAGAAGATTAGAATCAATCTCCATGCCCATTTGAATACATGCTTTGTTATAAAATATACATATAATTATGGTTATGTCATGCTATAGAACAAATTCAATTTTCATGTCATGGTATAAAACAAATTCAATTTTCATGTTACTGATTTGAACATAAAATAGATCATGGTAAAGAAAAAAAATAAATAGATCATGGTATAGATCATGATATGAATATTCTTGTCTAATCAATCATAGAAAAGAAAAAAAAATGTAAGAAAAAATAGATATAACTTAGCTTATTTGATTCCATCAATTTTAATATTAGCTCGACCATAATCCATATGTAGAAAAAAAATAATCAACCAATTCAATATAGCTCTGCGGTATAGCTTCGTGCATGATAACGTTTTGTAGTGGAAATATAGGGGAAAGTAGAGAAGCATAGTAGTTTCCATTCATCAGGATAATAGGGCTACATGGAACAATATTCTTTATATATACATGTAGAAGGGAGACCCTAGATATCTAATTGGTCCGCACATCTATGGGCGATAGGCCCTACAACATTTTTGCAGATCTTGAATTAAAAATCAGCACCTTTTTTGAAAATATAGGCAAATATTAATTAAAATATATAATTTTGTAAAGGAGGATTTAAAAATTATAATATAGGTAAGGAAGTGGTTAAGGTAATAAAGATAAACATTATGATGTGTGAAATAGTCGTGGGAATAAAGACAACAATCGAGATGAAAATTTCCTTTCCAAGTTGTAATACCATAAGTGTAAACATAATGCCTGGAGTACAAAAAACTTGTTTCTTTTCCCCCATTGTAGTATGCTTGGACGTTGTTCGCGTGCTATTCATATAACGAAATAACTTATTAAAATATATAACTGACTCTTGAAGTGACCAACAATATATATTAAAACAATTTTTATCGAAACTAATGATGCTTCAACTAGTTCCCCCACTCTGATGTATTTGATTATCTTGTTAAATGAATGTGGGTATTGTTTTTGAATATGTTTCTTAATGAAAATATGATCATAAACACAAAAAAAATATGAGTAAAGATGTCAACAATATGTTCCCTAAAATAGTTGTTGATAAAGAAGAAGAACAGGATAATGAATTCATCTGGGAATTAAGTAGCTATGTTTCATCAGTCACCATCTCCCGATGGATGACTTTCTGGTTTGTTTTTGGGGAAACATTGAGAAATCACGCTTCATGTTTCAAGAGCCTAGTTTTTCTTTTCGTGATTCTAATCAATTTTAAAGTTTTTGGACGTTTGAATCTATGTTGCCCTCAAAATAAAAATGCTACATCCCCAATAATAGGATTCAACTCTCAAATTAATATTAGGGTTGTAAATTGGGCTTGGAAAGGCCGAACCACCCTACTCATACAGTAAATTTTACCAATGGTTGTAATGCGCGTTTACAGACGTTTTGATGGTTGTGATACCCTCACGAGATCATTATTTTGACGTCATATTCTGGCATAAACTAGTAGTTACTTTTAAACTGACCACATATTTTTGAACCGAGTAGTACCAGCTGTAGTTAATTCTCCACAAAGGATATACTTTACTAGAGATACCAATTGTGACAGTTTCTATGAACTACGTAATCCAAATTATCATGCACTAAACTTATATAGAGCAATACCAAACGATAAATCCTAATATACTTATATGGTAACACATAAATTATGTAAAACAGATAAAAGTAACAACGTACAATATTTGCTAACGAGGAAAAAGCAATTAAAATGAATCAGTTAAAAAAAACCCATAACCTAGTCTAGAAAGATATTCATTAAAAATATATGTGGGCCTTCAACCCTTCTTGGTCCATGCACCAAAATATTTTCTCCTCGTTCCAATGAGAAAGCTTCACTGTTGTGTTTTTCAATCCATTAAGAAAACTTCACATAATGGTTCTCGATCTTTGAGAAGACTTTCACCAGACAATGATCACCACCTTGGTTGCTACCTAACTGGCTTTGTGTGAGTTTGATTGTTGGAGGTGATGGAGTTCTTATAATTATTACTGTGATGAGCGTAAAGAACTAGTAAAATGTGAATAGTCTCTCGTGTACCTAAATCTGGATGGAGTCATCCACTCCAATAAGAGCAAAGAAAATATAGTCCCAATTGATAGTACGATCTCTATACCTTGGTGACTATTATTATAGAGGCGGAATTCAGAATAGCAATAGACGAAAACTTGAACATGCACAAGAACACAATTCGAAGAAAATATCTTATCTAAATTATCCAAATTATGAACAAGAAAACTATTACTATTGTCTTTTTGTTACGCTCACAATCTCTCAAAATAGTAAATAATGACCTTAAACTATTTCAGTTAAGCTTGCTTTTACAGTAAACTAGTAATTGTCTTACAAACTTCTTTATGAGTGATTTATCTCACAAACCTCCCCTAGGTGTATCTAGTTATGAGTTAAACATCCTTATTTATAGCCTGGTCTTAGTTTCCCAAACTTCCTTTTTTTTTTTTTTTTTTTTTTTTTTTTTTTTTTTGCAAATTGGTTTCATTAAGGAAAACTAACTTAGGATGTTAAAAACTCGTGGTATAGGCATAATAGAGCCATCTAATGCAGGGTGGGGAAGTTTCCTGGCATTAAATTTATGTACTGCTAAAGCATTAATGATACAAAATGGGGGAGAATCCTCCCAATTAAGAACATTAGTAAATAGTTTTGCTTTCTTAGGTACGAGCGATTAGGGGATATCAAAACTAATTAGGCGATATGAATTACTTCCCCCAACCAAAGGTGTCTGCTAAGGGGTGTTTTTTGGGGCGACAATACTAAAACACCCTTTGATTAATTTAAAAAATTATGAAAAGACTATTATACCCTTCCCACAAAATAAAAAAATTAAAATTAAAACCAAACACAAAATCAGTTATCCCCCATTTGTGTGTCGGCATACTCGTGTGTTAGGGTTAGGTTTTGAAAAAAAAATTCTTCCATCTTCCTCTCCTCTTCTTCATCGTTCTTCATATACTCTACGATTAATCGTTAAATCAAAAATTTCTTCGTCATTAAACCCAACCCATAAGAATGCCTCCACGAAAGAAATCAGATGCCCAATCGAAATCAAAATCGATTGCTCAATAAAAACAAGAAAAGAGGATTGCTTTGATTGCTCAAGAGCAAGAGGAAGAAGAACAAGAGAACTCGGACAATCAACCTCTCGTAAACATGGCTTCTGTGAGAAGGTAAGTGATTTAGAACTGTTTAATTAGTGTTTCAATCGATTTGTAGCTATGGGTTTAGGTCAAAATCGCAAACCCTAACTGAAACAGTTGAGTTTCAGTAGCTTCCGGCATTCAATTTAGTATGAATACCACACCGGAACAGTTTAACGATATTCGATTTAGGATGGTGTCGTCCCTTTACTAACCGCCGTCTCAAAGATTCCTAATTGTTCGGTCACGGCATGATAGCCACAATTTCCATCTCCATCGACATCATCTGCATATACAATATACTCGCGAATAACCTCGGGAAGTTGTTGTACATAAGACTCTATTTTGGTATGGTAATGTCTATAAGTCTTACCTGTTTTGGAATCCTTAAACATGTTCATATTACCAACTTTTAGCTTAAGTATATCCAATCCATCCTCTGCAATCTCTACATTTCCAATGTCTTCAATATGTGATGGGAGTCCGTACTTCCTTGGCCTACCCCGTCGCTTTTTAAAAGAGACTACATCACCATCGTGTTATTGATGACTAGGCATTGGTCGATTACCTTTGCTATCACTTATCTTTGGCGTGGCTTCAGAATTTTCAGCTTGATGTACTTGACTTGATGTAGGTTCTTTATTCGGCCTTTCATTTTTGATATGCAAAGCCACCCCTTCAACTATGGGTGTGACTTCATAATGCTCACCTTGTTCAATCATTGTTGGTACCTTCCTAGGCCTACCCCTTTTCTTTGAAACCGGCACTTCATCGGTTTGTGGTGTTGATACGGAATTCGTCATTTGTTCTTGACTTGATAGCGGTAACTTCTTCGGCTAACCCCTTTTCTTTGGAACCGGCACTTCATCGACTTGTGGTGTGGATACGGAATTCCCCGTTTGTTGTTGACTTGATAGTGGTTTATTCCTCGGCCTACCCCTTTTCTTTGGAACTGATGCTTCCGCAAACCTTGCTTCCGAAATCTCACATCCGATTGGGTCTCGTTTCTTACTTGCCTGGTCTTCACATTCGCGTTGACTCATTTCTTTCAATTCTTTCCTTTGTTTTCTCTTTGTCGTTTTAGTTTGTGGTCAACCGGGTTGATCTCCTTTTGTTGGCTCTTCACTTTGTGCTATCCATGGGAGTTTAATTAGCCTTAGTTGGCTCAACAATACTTGTTGGCTAGTCGAGTTGCCACGTGAGTAAGCTTCATAGAATTCCTTTGCTTCGTTTGTATCCCATGGTGATTTTCCGGGAGTTTCTGTGGGGGGGGGGGGGGGTCGAAAGATAGTTGCTTTCAAAACGGATCAATAACCTCAATAGGTATCACTTCTTCATACTTCACAAGCATATGACGACACAGAAGCCCCAACGAAGACATGTCGGGACAAATACACACATCACCTGGTTTTTCGTAGTTTATCTCCTTTTCCATTTCTTTAATCATACTGTTTTATTGCCCAATGCAAGACGTTGAATTCTGTTCCTTGGAGAAAATTACCATATCGAAAATGTGATGTCATCCTTTCCATTGAGCTTTTCTCAAAAGCCTTCTTGATCCTATCGACATCAGCCTTAAAGTATTGCTCCATTTCCTCGGTGACCTAACCACGTTTCCTTGGACGGACTGGATGAGATCTTGAAATCTCCCATGAGAGGACTCTGCTATACTAGTTGCTTCATTCCCGTAGTGTCTATACCGATTTTTCCATGTACGCACAAATTTTTCCTTGAACTTATCCAACAATTTATCCCGACAATATGAGACGACACTTGGATACACTTCGTTATATTTGGCAATACACATGTTCAATCTCTTTTCATATATATCCTCGGTAAGAGACCAATAAACTTTCTACCAATCCTTTAGAAATTCTAACCACTTTTTATGATTTTCATCGTGTTTTTTGTCCACTCGCTCTTTAATCTTTCCTCTTTCGTCTTCTTCTTCTTCGGGTGATAGTTTCTTCTTGCGAACATCTTCCTATAGTTGAACAATCATTATCTTCTTAATATCCGCCTTCGAGGGTTCAAACAAAGCATGACAATGTTTGTCACATTTTGACCTATATGATACGTACATAGGAAATTTTGTGCATCCGGAAATACGTCGGATATAACATTCATCAGTGTGTCATCTTGATCGGTTATGATGACCCTCAGAAATTGATTTTCTGGGAACAATAATTTCAATTTTCGTAATGCCCAATGATAATTGTAATCCCTCTCATTTTCCATTAAATACCAAGCCAACGTGAATGATACCTTGTCCGATGTTTTCCCTACGATGTTGAACAACGACATGTTGTATTTGTTTGTCTTGTAGGTTCAATCCATCATAAGAACACCACAACATGTATGAGCCAATTGTGAAAGCAAAGGATGCACAATGAATATTTGAAGGGGTTTGTTGTCCGGTCCTCTTTTGATGATACCCGTGTAGTTGTGATCACAAACTATGTTCTCAAATTCTTGGATAACGGTCCTCCCTTCCCATTCCACCATTCTAATGGTTGCTTGTGCACTATAAATTGTACTTAGAGAAGAAACGTTCGTATCATCATTTTCCTTGAAGCCTCTGAGAATCACTCTTGGTTTCATACATGCTTTGATCATTATCTTTACATCCTCGAATTCATGAGGTTTTAGCTTCGCAACTAGGGAGTGACCAACAAAATCTTTCGGATCCCGGTGGTTATGACGGCCAAACCACACCGTACAATCCCATTCATTTTCTTTGTCTCTTAAATAGAATACAAGCTTAAAGGGGCAATTATCCTTCCTCGTACGAGTCTTGTATACCCTATTAGTCTTCTTTGGATATACATAACCCTTTCTCTTATGGCTATCCTTCTTCTTGTATTGCCCACTTCTCTCGCAAACCATCTCAAAATGATTATCTGAACGTTGGGTATTCCTCACCAACACACACATGTTCTTAAGAGCCGTCTCTTTGGCCCAAGCAATTGCTTCCTCTGGAGATTTTATTCCCTACATAAGGAAAACAATGGGAGATTATAAGGTTCATTACAAGCAATCCCCACATAAAGTTTTAAAAACTAGGTGAAAAGTATTGTTTGGTAACATACCGGAGGCATTTTATAGTATTCGGACGTATCCGGACCAAGCGGTTTGAAATTTGTTGGATTAATGTATGTCACAATCTAAGGAATGAATGAAAAGAAAATTGAATTAGTTCCAAATAAAATAAAATTACTATGCCAGGTACTAGTTCCGGCATGCTCGACGACAGCTCCGGCATATTAATCTCAAAACAACCAAAGCCGAAAACCGGTGCCGGCATTCTCGAATAATGTTCCGGAATTCCGGAACTGCACTTGAAAAATAGGATCTAATTTTAAACAGTACCGGCATTGTATTTTCTTGAAGATAAATGCCGGAAATGGAATTGTCAGCATGCTCATTACACAAGTTTCGACGCCGGAACCAAGAGCCGGCACGGTCGATAATTTAAAAACCACGCCGGTATATTACCAAAATCACTAACTTCTGGATGTTTTTCTTGTGGTACCGGCATGCTATTTTTATAAGGTTCAAAGCCAGAATGTAGTACCGGCGTGCTCGATAATTTATATACCACGCCGGTATTGAAGTTCAAAATTCTTTAACTCCTGGATGTTTTTATTGGGGTACCGGCATGGTAAAGTTAGGAGTGAACCATGCCGGCTAAATATTCCATAGAATATTCGGTGGTAGGTAAAAAGTAAACTGCACGCCGACATGGAATTTTTGGTTGAAGACCACGCCGGTAAATGTTTCAAAATGGGGGATATTGTTAGCTGGCACGGAAATAGTATGAATACTATGTCGGTATTGACGGTGACGACATGGTATTCATAATATTTCTATGCCGGCACAGAGCTTTTTCAGAGAAAAAAATGGCGGATTCAAAAAAAAAAAGTAATCAAATTTTCGACCTCTTAGCAGCATTGCCTGTGTATTGGGGATGCTTGTATGTTGAACTGGTTTACTTTCTTGGGTTGGTTCTTCAAAAAAAACTTCATTCTCACAAAAATCATGATCCAAGGGTGTTGGTTCTTCATATAATTCCAATTGTGAGTTGTTATCATTAACCGAAGATTGAAGATATGCTTCTTGTTGTAGTTGAGCTAAAGATTCAGCAGCTGCAATTCTCTCCTCACAATCATCCTCCATTTTCACCAAAAAAAGTTCTCTCTCAAATACTTTTTCCGTCCTTCTACTCTCACCTCAGTCACACAAATTTAAATAAAAATACACACTAATCATTTATCAAAAATCTTAAGATTTTACTAATTATTATTAACCACTAAACCTGATTAGTGAGGGGTAGATTAGGAATTAAAAAATTAATTAGATAAGGGGTGACCCTGATTTGATATTTGGATCCAGTTTTTGTCCTTTTCCTCTATCCCCCAATTAGTTTTGATATCCCCTAATCGCGCGTTCTTTCTTAGCTAGTAAATCCGCAACATTGCTTGTCGATTTAAGAACGAAGAAAAATCCTAAAAATATTGGAGCAAAAGCTGATTTCATGTTTTGTTTCCTCCATAGTTGCTTGGTTCTGCAAAGATATGGGGGATGAAACCCCATTAAGATAATCAAAAGGATTCCTGCAATCTCCTTCTATGCTGCAGAAAGAGAGGTTGAACTCCTTCGCCTACTGAGAAAGCAGTTTATTTCCAAATCTAAGAAATATTCCTTATTAAGAAATATTTCCTCATTTTGGTTTGATTTCCGAAACCTCCTAGAAATTTATTTCCTTATTTAGAAACAATTCCATATCAAAGAATACTTCCTTATCAAGGTTATCTTATTGAATCAGCGTTCCCTCCTAAAGTAAAATTTTACCCTCAATTTAACTTGAAAATTACTCAATTCCTACAAGAGGAAAGATACCCTTGCATCAGAAATAGTTGACCAAAGGCATAAAAAGTCAATGATTAAACCTATATTTCCATTTCTTCACGACTTAACTCGCGCTTCTTTTGTTTTTTAACCTAGAGAATGGAGACAGATATTATCTCTGATATGTTTGTCTAGCATTACTCTATAAATTTAACACTTTATCGTTTTAAAAAATTGATATAAAAAAAATATTGTTTCAAATGAAACTCATTTAGTATCAAAGAGGGATTTTGAATGTCATCTAAGAAGTTGTGTTTCTGACTTAATATAGATGAAATACAAATACAGATCTAGAAGCAAAAAAAATCCTTCTTGTGAAACAAATTCTTTTTGTTTATAGCTTTACCTTTATGCGATAGGCTTCTGCTTGTGATGTCTATACACAGAGCCCAACTGTACTAGTCTCTTTCACCTGACCTTGGAGTGTTGCTTGATGGATCCATCCATTGAGCTAGTATGTTTGTTATTCTCTAGGTCTGACGCATTCTTAATTAGACCACAATTTATGATATTATTATTAGCTCCCAAGACTCTATGCAGTTAGATCCACAAAATGTAAATATTAATACATGTGGTTATATCATTTGAGTTTTCATTGCATATTTTTATTCCTTTAGGCGGATGTCAAATTTATTTTTAAAATATGCGTTACTGCACCCGTTTAGTGTATGTTTTGCTTTAGTGCATTCGTCTATATTTTTCAAATTAAAACTTCGCATAGGCCCCTTCTAAACACAAAATCAGTTTCGTCTATACATAGGGAACATGAGTTAGTAAATAAAATTAGTAGATATGTAGTGATGGGACCTTTTTAACTCTTTAGCCCGTGGAGAACTTACTAGTTTTTAAATTTATAATTGAAGTAGGCTCACCATAGGGACACGAGTTTGCGGGTAAGGATTTGAGAGTTATTGCTAAGGCTAACCCCTATGGTCTTCTAATCTAGCAGCTAGATTGGCCATCCACGTCAGCTAGGGAAACCTACTAAGTTCTATGGGATGGCGAATCTAGCAGCGGAACGCTGAACAGTGAAGCGTCGAACGCTGAACAATACAACGTCCAGGTGAACGCTGAACCGGTCAGCTAGGTTGACAACGCTGAACTGTTCAGCGTCCAAGAATCGGGTTTTCTCCAGTGCAGAAGCCCCTTCTTCCTCAGTTCTTCCCATTTCATTTTCCTTCTCAAACACACCCGCAAATGGATTTCGTAGATCAGTGATTCTAGACGTTTATTTCTCAATTACTTTCGTGGGATTGTACTCCATCGATTTCTTGATCGTTTGAGAGTATTTTCATTCAATTCCGTCCACGAAATTGATTGAGGTAAGGATTTAAAATTTCTTGATTTTTGATTATGATGAAAATTTGATGAAATTGATGATTGATAGTTGATATAATGCATGATTTAGATGATATGTTTACGCGATTCAAATGATATGTGATTGAAATTCCTTTCTAGAATTGTTAGGGTTTAATTTGATTATTTGTGATGAACAAAAAATGAAATTGTTGATAGTTTGATTATTTGTATGATGAATTGATAATGATAATTTAGTTTGTATGGATGAAAATGAATGATAATGATAATTTAGTTTGTATGGATGAATTGATAATGATAATTTAGTTTGTATGGATGAAAATGAATGATAATGAGAATTTAGTTTGTTTGTATGGATGAATTGATAATGATCATTTAGTTTGTATGGATGAAAAAGAATGACAATGATAATGATATTTTTTTCATGTTTGTTATTGATTGTAGTATGAGTATGGATGAAATGCTAGATCGGTTGGATATAGTTTCATCATGGAATTGTGATAGACATGTATGTCACGATGTTACGAAAGACCCTCGCAGAGTAAGATTTAGAGGTAGTTTGAATGATATTGAAGAGTATTACAAAATTGTAGTGAAAGATAATCCGGTAGCAAAACGATATTGTGACAATTGTGGCTTTTCTTCTGTTTTTGAGTTTGATTTCGCCAATGGAGATAGAGCCTTAGTTAAAGCCATAGCTGAGATATGGTGGTAAAAAACAAAGAGCTTTCATTTTCGGGATTTTGAAATTGGCCTCATTCCTTTAGACTGGTACATGTTAACGGGAATTCCCACTGGTGACCCTAGTAAACGACCAATAGTTATGTCGCAGTTGGGTAGTGATCTAACATATCCTGCTCTAGATGATTTATATTTTTTGGATATCAAAAATTATGGTGTATGGGACTCTAAGAAAAATTCATTATCCTTAGCGGTCTTCAGAGAGTACATTGAAAGTAGAAAAGACCAGGATAATACTGGGTGTGCAGTTCAATTGACACGATCATTCTTTATGTGGTGTTTTGGTCATTTTCTTCTATCGCATTCTACTGGAAAAGTAGATAAACGTTGGGTTTTGTTGTTGGCGGACTTATATAGAGTTTGGGAGTATGATTGGGGTCTAGCTTCGTTAGGTAATACCTATAAATATCTCGGCAATTGGTCAACAAAGGGTACGAATTTAGCTGGCATGGCTATGGTACTTGAGTATTGGTACTATTACTACTTACGCAACATGCAACCATTGCTTTGCAGACACCTGGAGGACATTTTGATGTTTTCCCAAAGATTTCTCTCTTTAAGAAGAATAGGATTGCATCAAGGAAGAGAGGACATCAAGGAGGCCAAAAGGATACTATGAAACACTCAGTCAAAAGCGCAAGAATTCAGATTGACATTAGAACAAGGGAATCATGTATTTGGCAACCATGTGCAGATAGTGAGTATTTTGTGGGAGACCAATATACTCACGCACTAAATATCTCCAAAAAGAGAGTTCTGTTTTTTGACTTTGAAAAACGCACAAGAGTTAGTTGTTACTTGGCAGAGAGATTCCAGAGGCAGATTAAAGGTGACATTGTTGTCCCAACAAATCCTCCAAATTTAGATCAAATTGATGACAGAGATATTGTAGAGGTCACCGACTATTATGCAGTCACTGAGGATCAATATAACACTTGGTGGACGAAGAAGAGTATTGGACCTTATGTCACTGAGTCATACCATGCACAGAACGTCGATGAGATAGCATTGGGTAGCTCAGCTTTTCCTCGCCGTTTGTTTCCTAGTCATCCGCCTCCTGACATGATGTCGCAAACATATACCTATGAGACACAGAATGATCCCCCATCACAACTAGGCATGTCGATGGAAATCCGTTAACCGTTAGCCGAATCCGATTACCCGGTTGCCGTTACGTTTAGTTCCATTATATCCGTTATCCGTTATCCGTTACCGATAATGTAGCGGTTAATTTTATCCGACGGTGACGGCAACGAAAGACCTATTTCTGTTAGCCTTAGTTTCGTTAACCGCTAACGTGTGCCTAGCACGTGTAACATTCATCTATACCTAGGTTACTATACTCGAATGAACATAATTTTCATCTTCTTCTGTTCTTCAACTCACAAACGAGAGAAGAAAAACTCACCCCTCAGTCGATTAGAAAACTAGGGTCATCTCCTTCCTTTCAATTCGAGCAAAATCATCATCTTCATTCGAGTTTAATTTCAATCCTAAAAACTAAATTTTCAATTTAGGGTTTCTGAAAATTGAAATTAGGGTTTTCAATTCGTGAAATTAATCATGACCCAAAGCGAAAGAGGAGCATCCAATTGCGTTGGTTCATCAAAAAGAAGTCATCCCTCTCAATCACTTTCAGTTGCATCTGAATTACCTTCTGCATCTCAAGTTCAACAATCAGGAATTCAATCAACACCTGCTGCTGTTGCAACAGAAGAAGCAGTAGAAGAAATAGAAGTAGATGGAGATCCAATTATAGCTGAAGCAAAGAAGAAACTGCGTGCAGTAAGGTCTGATGTTTGGGATGATTTTGAAAGGTTAACTGAAAAGAAGATGGTAAAAGGTAAGGAGATTGGGATACTTGTAGCTAAATGCAAACATTGTAATAAGAGAATGACTTCACCTAGTAGCCAAGGAACCAGCAAATTGCATTACCATGCCAAAACTTTCCAAAAAAAGCCTGCAAACAAGAAAGGACAAACAAAGATTACTACAGTCAGAACAGGTAATGCACAAACTAAGCTTGCTAATTGGAAGTATGATGTTGATGCTACTAGGATACTAGTTGCCAAAATGATTGCTAAACATGGTTATCCAATCACTATAGTTGAGCATCCATATTTTGTTGAGTTTGTGAAGTCTTTAAATCCTGCTGCTAAACTTTACACTAGGAATACAGTTAGGGAAGATATCATGAAACTAAGAACTGAGTTCAAAAAAGAATTACAAGACCAATTTGAGACAATTACATCTAAGTGTAGTTTAACAACAGATATGTGGTCATGTAAGCATACAAAGGATGGTTATTGCTGTGTGACAATGCATTACATAGATGATGATTGGAAACTGATTAAGAAAACACTTGCATATACTTTAGTGCCATCACCACATTCTGGAGAAGTTCTAGCATCTGTAGTGAAATCAGTATGTCTAGATTGGAACATAGATACTAAGCTTTTTGCTGTTGCTGCTGAAAATGCTAGCTCCAACAATGTTATGATGGACCATCTAAAGAAATGGCTTGATATCAAAGACTGTTTAGTTCTTAATGGGGATATGTTCCAAATGAGGTGTAGTAATCATGTATTACACTTGATTGTAGGGTGTGGAATGAGAGTGGCTGCTCCATTTATAGATGCAGTTAGAGAGTGTGTAAAATATGTCAAAGCAAGTCAGGCTAGAAAAGAGAGATTTGAATTTTCTATTGCTCAAGTTAAGCTTCCTTCTTCAAGGTCTGTGGGTTTAGATGTGGATACCAGGTGGAACTCCACCTATAAGATGCTAAAGGATGCAATCTTTCTGAGACAAGCTTTTGTTAGGCTAGCTGATTTAGATAATGACTTCAAGATACTACCAACCTCTAAGGAGTGGGAACAAGGAGTACACATATGTGAATGTTTGGAATTGTTTGATGTCATTTCAACCAAATTTGCTGGGATTAAGTATCCCACATCAAATTTATATTATAATGGGGTGCAAGAAGTTAATAGATGCATTAAGATATGGGAATCAAGTCAGCATGAGTACATCAGAGACATGGCCAATAATATGAGGATGAAATTTGATAGCTACTGGAAAGAAAGTAACACTTTGATGGGCATTGGGGTTGTTTTAGATCCTAGGTACAAATCTAAATGGGTGGAGTTTGTTATGAAGAGAGTATATGGTGTGGATCACTATAAAAGTCACTATAACACATTTGAGCTTGCACTCAATGCTCTTTTCTGTGCTTATGAAACAAACACTACAGCTCCAGATTATTTTGATACTGCAATGCATTCAACTGCATTTGAGAGCTGTGCAGGTACAAGTACAACAACATCATATGGATTTGGTTATGATGATTTCATTATGGAAAACAATATGTTTGAGGTTGAGAAGTCAGAATTGGAGACATACTTAGCAGAACCAGTTCTTCCTAAAGGCACAGCTGCTGAAGAAATGAGGTTTGATATCTTAAGTTGGTGGAAGAATCATTCTGCTAAGTACCCAATTCTCTCAAGGATTGCAAGAGATGTATTGGCTAATCCAGTGACAAGTGTAGCATCAGAATCCATGTTTAGTATTGGTGGCAGAGTTCTCACATCTCACAGGAGTTCATTAGCTCCAGATCTTGTTGAAGCTTTGCTTTGTTTGGGTGATTGGCTGCCAGATCTCACTCTCAGTGAGAGCAATTGTTGTGTTACTGGTAAGTTTCCTTATATCTTAATATTTTACTAGCTTTTACTGATAGTTGTGACTGCACTGACATTGCCACTTTTATTGGCTTATTGCACTGACATTGCCACTTTTATTGGCTTATTGCACTAACATTGCCACTTTGCCAACTTAAGTTGCTTCACTGACATCACTGTCTAACACTTTTCATTTTCCTTTCAAAATGCAGAAGTTGAGGACTAAGGAGGAATGCAGTTGGCATTGGCAGTGGAGAACTTGGAGATGGAGGAATGCATTTGCAGTTGCAGATGCAGTTGGCATCCCTTTGTCTTTTCTTTTGCAAAAACTTGGTTTTTTTCTTTTGATAGAACATGTGATGATCTGAACATGTAATTTGGTTTAGAACATGAACATCTGTATGTTTTTTTTTTCTGTGTGTCATGGATTTAGAACTTGTTTGCTTGGATTTAGAACTATTCTATGTAATTGGTTTGTGTTTTAAACCTGCTTTTGTGTTGTCCTGTGACATACCGGTTAATACCGGAAAATTAACCGTTAGCCGATAAGTCCGACGTAACGGCAATGGTTTTGGATTTTACAATTCCGTCGGCATTTAACAGATAGCGGTTAACCTCTAATTTAAACGGCAAAGGTAGCGGCAGAGCCATTATTTGTTACGTTAAGTGTCGTTGACAGGCCTAATAACAACCACCGGAGATAGATTTCAGTTTACCATTTTCCAATGAAGCCGGCGTAGCACGTCAATTACAAGTTCCAAGGGCTCGTTGTCCCTATAACTTTCGGGAGATGAATTTGACATTGGTAAGTACATTTATATTTTCTCATTTTAATTTTAAGTTTCTTGAATATTTGACTAAATTCCTCTAATTTATATACTTGTAGGATGGTTTCTTTAGGTTTATGGAACAACAATGTTCATTCGAGATTGGAGCTCGTCAACTCATATGGGACGAGACATACAAAATGGCTACAACTTCATGTTCCTCATCTGGTAGATCTACATCTTCTTCAGTACCATCTATCCATTCCCAAATACCAAACAATCCAAATGAAGCTACTACATCACAAGAACTCACATTATGTGGTTATGAATGGGCTACAGGTCAACAATTTTACACCCCTACGATCGAAGATGGGGCTACTTCATCACAATATCAACAACAAAGAAATGAATTTACTGCGTTGTTGACGGAAAGCGAGCCTAACATTGTTTATAATACTCAGCTCGGCCAACAACAATCTCATAATTTATTTGACCTGAATTAAATTACTTGTCGTAGTGTTTAAAGTACTTGTCGTAGTGTTTATGAAACCATATGGAGTGTTATTTGTTGTTTATGGAGTGTTATATTTTTAAGTACTATTTATTTTATGGAGTGTTTTAATTTATTTATTTTGATGGCGTGTTTTTATTTATTTATTTTTATGGCGTGTTTTAAGTTTTTTTTATGGGGTGTTATAAAAGCTTTGTGTTTTCGTTGTATTAGGTACATTATGCAGGGATCTTTGAGAAGAATTTTGTTCAGCCTTCCGGATGATGAAGATGATAGTGAGACGAATGTTGTAACAGTGTCTACACTTTTGGAGACGCATAGGAGGCAGGGAATACGTCAACCCGTCCCGAATGAAGTCAAGACCCGTCAGACGGTTCACAGAAAACGTGTAGATGCGAATGCTCGTATGATGCATCAGTACTTCAACTTCAATTGTATGTATGGGCCAAAGAAGTTCAAAGATCCGTTTGCTTTGCCTCGTCCACTTTTTCTGAGAATTTTAGAGCAAGTTTGTGATTATGACCATGATTTTCACCAAAAAACGGATGCTTGCGGTATTCTTGGTCATACTTCATATATGAAAATGGTTGTCGTCATGAATTTTTTTTCCAAAGGCATTGCACCGGATTCCTTAGATGATTACACACAAATGGGAGCTACCATTATCTACTATTATGTTATGAAGTTTATGGATGCAATTATTTGGATTTATAATGGTCGATACATGCGTCAACCTACCGCTCAAGATACAAAAAGGATTTTAGCATAAAATGAAACTCGGGGATTTCCTGGTACGCTTGGTAGTGACGATTGTTTTCACTGGGCATGGAGAGCATGTCCAATGGATCAAGCATGATCCCACAGCGGCTATAAGCCATATCCCTCGGTTGTTTTGCAGGCGCTAGCTACATATGATAGATGGATCTGGCATTCCTATTTTGGGTTTGGTGGGCAGAACTTTTTCGATAGAGGACTTCTTGGCGTAACACCTTCTTGTCATTATCAAATCAATGGAAGGAATTACGACCATGGGTACTACCTAGGAGATGGTGCATATCATATGTATGGTTGCATCATGTAAGCATACAAACCCTCCTCAAACAATAGAGAAGCTCTTTTCAATCAATACCAAGAAGCTAAAAGGAAGGACATAGAACGTGCATTTGGTGGTCTAAAAGGTAAGTTTGGCATTATATTGAAACCTTGTCGTTATTATAAAAAATCGGACATGAAGGCAATGAGGGGGTGCTTGATAATGCACAAAATGTGTGTTGAGATGGAATATCGCAACGAGGAATGGGGGAGGATCACGGGAGATGAACCTCAACCGCCAATTCAAGGAAACGTAAGGCTAGCTCCTCATATATTGTACAACCCTGCAATTTGGGCACAACTTCGCTTGGAACTCAGTACGCACATCTGGAACCGACACAGAGAAGGTTTGAGAGATGGTGATATTCCAAACATGCATATGGAGGATTCCTTGCCGGAATTTCATGAGGGTACAACCGACGTGGACACCGATGAAGACCAATATGACCCTCAAGGAGATGGTGCATTTTATGAGAATGGATAGTAAATTTCATACTGGGAGACATTTTATGAGAATGGAGAGTAACCATAATACTCCTTTATTTTAATCAAGCACGTTTTCATTACTAAGTAGACATTTTTATTAGTTCTTGTAAACTCCATAATACTCTTTTTATCACTTAAGTACGTTTACAATTACATTACATATTTAACTAGAACTTCGTATGCATACTTCTTCATAATACTTCTTTGGTGATATTCCATACTTCTTCATGCATATGCTTCATAACCAAGTATCTCCAAAGCGGTGTTATGAATGAACGACATTCCATGATTCGCTTCATATACAGTCATAGCATCCTCACGATTACCATTTGATGCCCTTAATGAAATGAAAAAAAACTTGTAATAACGCTTGATGTTTGCTAACAGAGATTGTAGTTGTTTTTTGCATCTTCCATTAGCATTACCATTAATTCTCACAAATTCTTCAACAACTTGTTCCCAAAAGATGTTGGTTGTTTGAGACATGTTAATTGTGTGAAAACTTCTCACCAAGTCATTGTCTTCGGCAATTGTGAATGCAACCATGCTTGATTTTTGAATTGAGAATTTAGGAGAAGAAGAAGAGAGTGAAACTTCACAAATTTGGGGTGGGGATTTTGAGTTCATATGTTGAGTTTATATAGAGATATGAAGTGATCTGAGTTTGGGCTGAAAATGCAGTCGTTTGCCAAAGCGTGAACCAAACAGCGTCCATCGCTGAACCAAACGGCGCTTTGCATAACAGCCGCAAGATCAAAAGTGACCGTTGAATCTCAACGGTAGGAAACCGAGCGTTGTAAATTCCGCGCTCAAACGCTGAACCAAACCGCGCTGAGCAATCTCAGCCATCAGATCAAGATGATCGTTGCATTTTCAACGACTCAAATTTAGTAGTCGTTTGAAACCTCAACAACTATATTTTCAGGCTTCCCTATAAATAGAGGACTACTTCTCCTTCATCCCTCACACCAAAATCAATTGATTATCTTCTTCATTGATTTTCTTCTTATTCTTCACATAATTTTGTTCATACAAAATTATGACACACTTTACTAGAAAAGAAGAAGAGGCACTAATTTATGGTTGGGTTATAGCAAGCAGCGATCCGATTTGTGGAAAAGATAAAAAAGGTGCAGTATTTTGGAGGAAGACTATTGAAGAGTACAATAAAAGAAAAGGTCCCGATGGTGTCGAAAGAGATAAAAATGCATTACAAACAAAGTGAAACACATTGAGAGCCGAAGTGAAAAGATATCTTTCACATGTTAGGGCCTACTTCCGAAACAGACCTACGGGGATGACTGAGGAGGATTATGTAAGTACCTCAATTTTTTTTAACGTTTTCTTTCTTCCATTTTAATTTCTTTCTTTCTTTCTCTAAATTTTTACTTTCATTTTTTCCCAGTATCGTCGTGGAAAAGAGAATTATGAAGCAGAGTTTGGAAGACTTTGGAAGCACGAATCGGTTTTCCAGATCCTGAAGACCTATCAACCTGATTACAACCCTACGGTAAATAATGATGATGGAGTCGGTACTTCCACTCAACCTACTCAACCTACTCAACAGACTCAAGCTACTCAAGAAAATGAAGATGATAATATGGATGCAGATTTGGAAAATATGGCAAGGTTTGGTAGCGCTTCATCTACTCATAATTCTGAAACCTCAGACATATCAAAGAAAAGACGTTATTTCGAACAAAAAGATGACGTTAGAAGTGAAGGGAGAGATCAAGCAAAGAAAAGGGCTCGTGAGGCTAAAGCATCGCAGAAATCAGATGAAAAAATGGATAAACTCATCGAACTTCTTGAATATGCACAAGCACAAAGAGTGACCAAGTATGAAACAGAGGAAGAGTATCTGAAGAAGAACATGGAAAACTCTTCAATCTTGGCACAAACGCAGCAAAGAGAATCGGGCATGAAGATCCTACGACAACCCTTGGATGAATTATAGGAACGGGAGAAACCCGTCTACAAAATATGGAAGAACGAGATTTTGGCCCGTCATGGATTGCCACTTATCCCCTAAATTAAAGTGATATATTGGTAATAATTTAAGTTATTTAGAAGTGGGATTTCAATTTCAATGTACTTTTTTTATGTTTTAAGTTATTTAGAAGTAGGATTTCAATTTCAATGTGTTTTTTTTTATGTTTTAAGTTATTTTAATTTTAATGTATTTTTTTAATTTCTTCAAAAAACATTGTAACCTTGTTTTGCAAAAAACATTATAACCTTTACTTTGGTAAATTCTCAAATTTGAAACAAACAACCATTGGAACAAATTGGCAAACATATAGAAAATGAAATTCTGGAAAAAATAGTCGTTGGAGGAAAAAGAGTCAAGCGCTGAATGGTGCAGCGTCGGCTGCTAACGCTGAATGGAACAACGTCGAGAGGAGCGCTGAACTGTTCAGCGTTGATACCTTGGAATATTCGCATAACGCTGAAAAGTTCAGCGGTTGGACCACTTTTTGAGCGCTGAACAGTTCAACATTTCAATCTCGCTGCTAGTTGAACTGCGAGCAAATGTTAGGAGAGAGAAGTATCCAGAAGTAGTGTTAACTTTTTTCCCACACTTTTTTCTTGATTTGCAACACTTTTTGGCCAATCTACCAGTTCAATCTAACCCATAGGGGTTAGCCTAAGGGCTTCTAAAAGAGGCCAGTCAGCCAGCCCTCTCTGTTATGCACCACGCTGAAGAGTGAAGAGGAAGAATTTTGGTGCCGCTTATCTTTTTATCTTGGGATTAAATCGCATGAATAGGTTAAAATTTGATGGCGATTATGTGAATGTTTTAGAATTTGATAATTGATGCTGCAAGGGTCCATCAACTAGTTTCTAGGAAATGGGGTAACAATTCCTACATATTTCTAGGAGGACCCATGAAGTTACAAGCTTGGAATATTTTGGAATTAACAAACTACTCAAAAAGCACTCTTAAACCGAGAAATTTAAGAACCCCTAATTCGATCTGTAATTTCTTTCTTTTTGAATGTCTTAATGAAACTCATCATGTTTTTCAGATGCTCTTTTCTTGATTTTCTTTGAGCATACAAGTGACAAACTACTGAGTCATGAAGAAAAAAAGAAAAGGAGAAATAGGAAATCCTGGCAGAGATGTCAGAATCTCCACATTGAAACTAGCCTAACTCGATGCAGAAGAACAAAATTCCTCCGATTAAGACAAAAAAAATCAAAGTTCACAACAGTAATCCAGCATAATGTGTTTCACACTTCCATGTAACTAAAAAAATAGCTGATTTCAAAATACTCAGATTGCTACAGTAACTATCTCTGGCCGGTGACTGACTTATGTGATATAATACAGACGTAAGTAAGATTACTTACAAAATTGAAGAAATACACTTCCCAAAAATCAGCAGCATGGATAGCATCTCCCTGCATTATATTCTTCATACACTTCAGTAAATATGCAAGTATTCCAGCATTTAACAAACTGCAGTGTTGGTGTGCCGGCCCTCCTATTGCAACCAAAGTTTTCATCATAGACTCCTCAAAAACAGTGAAAAAGAATACATGTACAACTGACAAGTTGCCTCCAACAGCTAACTTGCATTAAAAAGAAAATCAGATGCCTTAATTCCACTTACTCCGCTGCCTATGACGGGCATGTAGTTGTTTCTATAGCTCAAGCTATTCAGTAGTCAGTACTACATTGGCCATTGGCCACGAGAGAACTAGACGAGGTTTTTATGCCACTTGCAACAAAATTTACCAATTTCTCATCCAGGTTATACACAGTAAAGCATAAATTAAAAAGAAATTGAAAGTGTATGTACCATATTGTGCCATTTTTATTTTTATTTTTGAAGCATTGTCAAAAAAAAAATTGTAAAAATGCAAGTACTTCATTATGATTGTTCAGCTTAAAGTTTATTTTTTCATACAAGATAACATTCTGATGAATGGATCACCAAGTGCTGAAAATTTTACAAATGTTCCAGTTTATTGTGGTAGACATAGAAATTCCAGTGCCACAAGCATAGTAGTAAGTGCATACTGACACTAATTATTCGAACATATAACTACACTTATTGATTTGAAAAAAAAAATGTACTGGATTCTTATTTGTTATTGTCTATATACACCATATCTATTCACATGTCCACATATCATCTACATCAGCACAAACATCATACGAGGAAGCATATATCTTAGTAACATACCAAGTTTAGTTCCCCCAGTGCCTCATCAAATCCAGATTCCCATATTCACATCTTCCTGGTTCTTGTGTTTGACAATGTTCCTAGTACTGATGTGTCTAGAATAAAAACTATAAATACTAGGGTTTAGGCTTACCTCAGTTGAGCTTTGCTTTCCAATATCAGAAATTAGAAGATTCAAATCACCAGAAGAAATTGAAGGAAATTTATTTGCTGAGACATGTTTCTATTGTATTCTCCTCCTCCTTCGATGGGAATTTCCTGTACCTCTTTGTAGAATCCTTGCCATTTTCAGACACTCTCTTTCTGTTGATAATGATATCCTCATTGGATTGACCGATCTGTTTAAGAATTTCATTTTTCTTGTTGATTTGGTATTCAGATTTGGGTTTTGCTTTGGTTGTTTTCTTCCAATGACCAGGGACTGAGTTTCTCTTTGCAAGAACTTTAGAGGAATCACCTAGAAAAGGGTATGCAGAGAAGATTTTTGCTGATCAGAATTGGTTGATGGAGTTTCTTCTGTGAATTTTTTTGAGTTTTGACCAGTTCTTCTTTGGTGTTTCTGTCATTCCGAAGGTTATTGTCTCTTGTTTTGGGCCCGGGTGGGTTTTTTCAGTTTGTGGGCTTTTGTTTCTGTTGGAGTTTTGGGTTTTTGGAGCCTGGAGGTGGGGTTTGTTGCTAAGATTCTTCTCCTTGATCGGTTAGATTTAGAACACGTTTGTTTTCTCCCGACTTGCTTGACTCTTCTGGATCTGATTCATCTGGATCTGGCTGAAATCACCTGATTCATCTGGATCTGACTTGATATGTTTGTTTTTTGAGTAAGATCTGACTCATTTGATTCAAAAATATGAGTCAGTGGTTTGTTCATATGAGTTTATTACATGACTCAAACGGGTCCGAGTCAGGGGTTAAGTCTGACTTAGATCGCGAGTCAGATCTGACTCAAAAAGAACAAACGGTCTGACATCTGATACGAGTCAGCAAAAAACAAACATGTTCTTAGAGTCACTTAGAGCACAATTTGAATATAAAATGTCCAAGATGTCTTCAAGAGGAAGAAACATTAAAATGCTTATTGATTGTGATTACTCAAGATGAATCTGGCTGGCTATGAATGTGCATGTTGCCAACATCCAAAATATCCATACTGACATTACTACTTGGATTGCAAGTTGGTTCTGCAACTCTGCTAATTCAAACACAGAAAGCAGAAACCTTTAGATTTTAACAGTTATGATAACTGCTTGGTTTCTTTGGAAAAACAGGTGTATAAAAGTGTTCGATAATAAAAACCAAAATGTCAGATTAACAACACAGTCCATTCTGAGCATGGTGATTCAATGTTCAGCTGAATCTCAAAATCCTCATACAGAAGTTAAACATTTCAGGACTCCACCACCAGAAGATGAACTAAAAATCAATATTGATGCTTCGTATGATTACATTACAAATAATTTTGGCATGGGTCTGATTATTCGTGATTTAACAGGTTACTGTTGGGGCATCAGAGGCAGACACTTCTTTAGAATAGATGTTGAACAAGCTAAGTGTTTGGCCATGAAAGAAGCAATAATATGGGCCAAAGAAAGAAGATTGGAGAAAGTAAATTTTGAAGGTGGTTGTCTTAATGTAATTAACTCAATCAAGCATGCCATCCCTTCTGTACATTGGATGAACCAAGGGATTATAGAAGAAATAAGACATCTGCTTGAATCGTTTTATAATTTCAGTTTGAATCATGCTAAAAGAGCTGCAAATAATGTAGCACATGTAATTGCAAACAAAAATATAACTAACATATCTTATTTTGATTTTTGGTGTAACATCCTCGAAATGTTTATCAAAGAAATTAAGGATATCTGGTCTGTCAGTAGAAGTTATGTAAATCATCTTAAGAAATGAATTGCAGTCTTCTGCATCAAAAAAAAAGTATAAAATAATCCATGGTTACAATTTGGGGAAAAAAACAGTGAGGGAAGAAGAAACCCTCAAAAGTGAATAACCAGAAAAACGACGATATTGAGCATATATATATTCCCATATAACATGTATAAGTAGTTGGAAATCCTCCAAAGGTTTATGACGTTAGCCGATAATTCAAGAAGAAAAAAATAAGATCATTCTCCCCATTTTCCACCTACAGTGGGGCATCCATATAAATGAAGTTTTCTTCAGTATTTTTAAATTACGTGTATAGTTGATTTAATGGGGATCTTTACATTTTAAGATGGATCGGTTCCTATTTTTTTAGATGAAGAAGAGACCCATCTAAAATACCAGAAATCTTGAATTTTCTTAATGATAAGTTAGGGGTGAGCATATAATCCAAACCCTTCAAACCGACACAACCCGTCCGCAATTTGGGGGCTGGATACCCAACTTGTTCATGGGTATGTTGGACATGAATACATTTCTAAAAACCCAACAAATATTGGGTAGGGACTAGGGAGTGATGCGAGTTTAAAAATCCATTGGGTACTCGTACACGTTAGGTTAGGGATAAATAGAAAAATATAGAAAATTAATAAGGATGTTTTTGTATTTTATAAATGACATAAGTGTTAATAATTTATTTCATAACCTAATTGTTTTTCTTGCAACAACTCATAAGCAGCAACCAGCATAACAACGTTTCAACTTGCAGATTTAAGATCAATTTCTCTTAAAAGAAATGAAATCCGCTTTATATAAGTGTTAATGTTTTATTTTCTAACCTCTTTACCATTTTTATAAATTATATAAGTGTTGATGTTTTATTTTCTAACATATTCTCCGTTTTTTTCTAAAAGAAATAAAATCTGTGGATTTATCTGCATCCAGTTCGCCCAGTTGCCGACCCCCGGATGATGGATTGGACATGGACGCAAATTTAGCACCCGCCATTTTGATGGACTGGATTTGGGTGTCACCAAATCCAGGGGTTCCATCCGTTGCTCACCCCTACTTAGAGGTGTTTGTAAGAATACATTTTCATGACCTTTGCTAGCCGGGAAGGTGATTTCCGAAGCAAACCAAGTTTTAGTTGAGTTTTGTTCTGATGTAGTGGTATTAGGTTGTGCCTTGTCTAACTTTGAGCTTTGAGTTCTCCTATTCTCATCTTTTGAATGGTGATTTTACATTTTTTTGTTGAATGGTCAATCCATATGCAAATATTACAAAGTAGAAGTCCAAACAGTTTGTAAGAAGATTACATCTAGTCAGGGTTGAATGGGGATGAAAAAACTTGTGATCCATAAAGGAGAGCCTCGTTGAATTTGATGTTGACCAAGCATTCAACATTATTTTCTTCTTCAGACCTACCATATGGTTTGTTATGGGTTATATATTCACTTGCTGGACTACAAATGGCATTGAGGTTAACTTGATTATGAAGTTGTATGAACAATTCTTTATATGCATCCATATTTTGTTTTGGAGAAGTCTTCTCCATTAATGTATACAAAACCTTCTCCGAGAAATTCCACAAGCACCACAAGAGAATCCACTAACCACCAAGCACCATCCTCTTTTAATAGATTAAAATATTCTTTAGCTTTCAAGTGGAATTTGAAGTAGTTTCTTGTGTGATCAAACAACTTAATTGTGATTCGTGACTCTAGTTTCCAGTTAATCTTAACATCCATTATGATTTTGTTTAGCCTATAAGATATCCTGATGCATATGTTGGGGGAGACTTACGAATCCGAGCCGTTATGCACAATGTGAATCCTACACAAGCTATAACCACACTGCGGAAATAACACAACTACGACGATATAGAGCAATTACACAAGGATTATTTGGAAAAACCCCTCCGATGTGAAGATTAAAAAACCATGAGAAAATCTTCCGCTATGAATAATAATGCGTTCCACAATTTCTCCCTAACTGGGGTTACACTTCACTTAAAGGTGTATATAAATCTTAGATAACAAATTTTCCTAAATTACACTCACCGTTAAGGATGGAGCAACAATTAATCTACCAATAGGTTAGATTCACAAATAATCGACAAGAGTAAGTGAAAGAGATACTTACTACTAGGATTTGAACAAACCCTAAATCCCCAACCCCCTGAAAAGATGTATTTGTGGATTAACTTCACTAATAACAATATTAACAGCCAAATGTACCGTTAACAAGATCCCTTCTTATTTTACTTCTTCGTCGAGATCAACTTTTGAATCCTCACCAAAACTATCTAATGGTGGTTGCACACTATCTCTCTCACTTCTCATGTATCTTTATCTTTATCTCGCGAACTTAAATTAAAAACTCTTGTGTGTTTTTGTTATAACCTAACAATAACACATGTTAAGTTAATTCATAAAATTGTTAAGGGTATACCTGGAGGTTGGGTTCGTAAGTAGTACACCCAATATTCTCCCCCTTACGACTTATGATGAGGTACCTATCACCACCAAACCTGCTCTGCTGAAGAAATGAACATGTGTGTATTTTGATAGCGACTTTGTCATCATATCAGTACCATTTCCATCTGTATGGAACTTGTTGTTCCACTGGTATCTAATATTGATGTGTTTGTACCTTAAGCGAAAACTCAAATTCTTGCTGAGATGGATGACACTTTGGTTGTCAAAGTAAACAATGAATTTGTTGCTTTACGCCAAGTTCTCTAACGAACCTCTTCATTCATATCATCTCTCTGCAACTCTTCGTAGATGCAATGTACTCTATCTCTATAGTAGACAATGACATACATATTTGTAACTTAAGTTTCCAAGACAAAGCTCCCGCTACATATGTAAATAAGTAACCCGATGTCGACTTGAGACTGGTTCTTGAGTACCTACCAAATCTGAATCTGTGTAACCCACTAACTCTTACTGATCATCATAGAAAAAACACATGTTAGAAGTGCCCCTTAGATACAGTAGTATCCATTTCATTGCTTCACAATGCTTCATAGCAAGATTAGTTAGAAATATGCTTAACACTCCAACTGCATAAGTTATATCCGGCCTTGTACACACCATGACATACATCAAACTACCAATTGCGGACGCATAAGGAATTTCCTCAATATTCTGTTTCTCAATATCATTCACATGACATTAATCACAAGTTAACTTAAAATGGTTCACAAGTGGAAAACGTACCTGCTCAGCCTTGTCCATGTTAATTCTAGGAAACACACCTTGTCAATATAGGTTTCTTGTGAGAGCTACAACTTCCTTTATTACTGATCAAAAAAGAAAAAACTTCCTTTATTTCATATCCCAAGATATTTGAATGCCAAGAATATGCTTTGATGTACTCACATCTTTCATAGAAAAATATTTTCTCAATTTTAAACTTCAACCAGTCAATTTTTTTCTTATCTTTGCCAACAATCAACATATCATCAACATATAGCAAAAGAATAATAAAATCACCACTAACAAATTTTTCAATAAATACGCAATGTTAGAGCATTGGTCGGTTGAACCCACCAAGCGTTGGTATGTCAAGTTTGGTTGTCATATTTTAGTGAACCAAAACTCATTTAAAGAGTCACTTGATTATTTACTAGAGTCAACTTCATATAGGTTAGCTAGAAATTTATTAGGATATGAGACTTACAAGTATTACTCGAAGACTTGAAGAATGTGAAGAAGTAAAGAGATACATCGACGACGTCATCCTTCCTCTTGAGGTTAGTAATATTTTGACTTAAACTGTTTCATTCCTAACATATCTTTCAAGTCGTGCTATATTGAAAACATAACTGCGAAGCTGTGAATGATTATACTCTAGTTAGACGTAGTATTAAGGAATTATAATACAAAGTATAACGATTATCTTTTGAACTTCGTATATAAGACTGTAGATGGTGGATTTTCGACAAGGGCTAAAATCGTGAACTCATAATTATACGAAGCTCTGATCCAGCAATCAGACGTGAGTATTGAGACACGGGTCTCTCATCGAATTCTGAACGGAGAGTACTTTCTCTCAGAGTACATGTAGATATGTAGTCTCACGACTGGACAACGGCATATCTCATGAATACTGAATACTTTCAGTGATTATTTCTATATAGTATCACGAGATGGACGGCTCCTAGACAGCTTGCTCTGCTAGTATAGAGCGATAACGTCTTCAGGAACAAACAACGAGTTTACCCTGACTATATAAAGGATATGACTTACCGACAAGCTCATATCGGTATAATTAATTCTCCTATACAGCTTGCTCTGCTAGTATAGAGCCACAAAGTTAATTATTCCTAATTACAATTGCTCCTATTCCATGGTCGAATCCACGACTGGTCCCATGGAATGACAATAACAATTTCTCCTATTCGATGGTCGAACCCACGACTGGTCCCATGGAACGACAATAAAAATTGCTCTTATTCCATGGTCGAATCCACGACTGGTCCCAAAGAATGGCAATAACAATTGCTCCTATTCCATGGTCGAATCCACGACTGATCCCATGGAATGGCAATAAACAATTGTTCTGATTCTATGATCGAATCCACAGCTTGATCTCATAGAATAACAATAACTATATTATCTCATTACTCCGATTTCGTGATCGAATCCACAACTGGTCTCATAAATGGTAATAGATAAATCTTATGGTCGAATCTACGATCCCATGGAATGGTAATGCTCACTTTATTATTCTGAATTCGTAGTCGAATCCTCAGCTGATCTTATGAATTAATAATAAACATCTTATTGCTCAGTTTTGTGAATTATTCTCCACCGAATTCCACAATTAGTAATAAATAATCAACAACCGGGCGTCTGAACTACCTCTAAGTAAGCCCCGATTCAAATGGTGAAGGTGTATTCAACGACGATACACTAACAGTCACCGCACGAACGAGTATTTCAAAAATACAACGAAACGATGAACCTATGCAAAATAGAGAAGAAAATAATAAATAATTAAAAATATTGACCAGGGTGCTGGGAGCACTGACACACGACCGACCGACCGTGTCGTGGTCAATCCCACGCCAGTTTTATATTTTTAATGCATTTTTATTATTTTCCATGATTTGATGAAAATTCTCTCATTTTATCAAATCTCCTTCTTCTCGAGGAAACTCCTCAGTTTCATGGTACTTCCATAAATCCATAAAAATAATATAAAATTAAGGAAAGGAATGTGGGGCGTGACCATTGGTCAACCGGCCATGCCTTGGTCCCAACCGGCCCCACACCCCACGGTTCCTTATTATTTATTATTATTATTATTATTATTTCTCTAGTTTCATGAAAAAACTCCTTGATTTCATGGTATTTTTGCATAAATCATCAAATAATAATAAAATAAAATAAATTATGAAAACTTGTGGGACCAGTGCTTGGCCAGCTGGCCATGCCCTAGACGGTCCCACACGCCCCTTTGTTTTATTATTTTATTATTAATTTTCCTTGAATTCATCAAATTCCTTGATTTCATGGTATTTCTCTCAAATTAGGAAAAATTCTCTCAAATCATCAAAATACCTAAAAATATTAAAAAAAAAAAATAGGGAAACTCATGGGACCAGGCCCTAGCCGGACGACCATGCCTTCCACGGTCCCACACGCCCTTGTTTTTATTATTTTAATATTTTTTGCTTCCTTGAACTCATGAAAACTCCTTCAATTCATGGAAACTCCCTAAAGTCATCAAATTTCTCAAAATTCATGAATTTTTCATAAAATCATCAAAATATTATAAAATTAAGGAAAAGGCACCAGGGGACCCTGGTCATGACTGGCCGACCATGCCTTGACCACGGCGGTCCCACGCCTCCTTATTACTTATTTATAATTATTTTTCATCATCTCATGGTGTTTTCCTCAATTTCGTCGAAACTCTAATTTTGGCATATTTTCTCGAATGGATGCTCAATTGCACGCCAGAAAATATCAAAATTCTCAGGACTGAGAAGCGGACGCCTTGGGGACACGAACACGCTATCTTGACCGACCAAGATTGGCTCTTTGGCTCACGGAAGCCGGTCCTATCAATTTTCACAGTTTTGACCTAATTTGCACAATTGCTCGTATTAGGTCCAAAACTCTCCCAAACACTTTGGATTTTCATGAAGTGATCTTCAGGCGGTCACGGGAAAACCCAGGGCCGGTTTCATGACTCCATGGTCGGTCCCTCACCTCGTCATAATTAATTAGGTTTTCTCACCTAAGGCTCAGACGAGCATTTTTTAATAAATGATTAAGCCAGCATTTAATCATTCTTCCACCGACAAATCGTCAACTCTTCAGGAGTTCTTCGTATTTGCTCACGTGAGCATATGGACACTACATGGTTGATCCACGGTCCCATGTAGTCGCTCCCTCCTTCGTCCCATGGTTGAAATTCTGACGAACCATGAATTGATCATCAATTGATCAAATTAGGGTTTCTGAATCCAAGGATCATCATTCCAGATTCTAACCTTAATAATTTTACGACGACCTCATGGTCATTAATTTTATTAATTATGCTCGGTTCAACGACCAGTATTCTAATTAATATTTTTGGTACACTTCCAATAATCCATCAGACGAGCAACACATGCTCAGACGATCAAATATTCAACAATCCATCACATGAGCAACACTTGCTAAGATGATAAATATTTGTTCAAACCAAGGAATATTGGTTCAACAATAAATATTCAACGATCTACCGAATGAGAAATACTTGCTCACTTCATCGTAAGAAATATACCTCTGTATCATGACATGTTCAATTCATGAGTTTCAGAACATCATGTTCGACACTCAGCAACTACATGGACTCATCTTCCCATCAAACCACGAAGTCATCAATTGACTAACAAACCACGAGACGTCAATCGTGTTACTTTGGGGGATATCACTTAGGGTTTTGGTCTGGCGGTCTACAACACGTGTGTTCAAACACACGATGGAATGTGAGCAAGTCGTGCAATCAGTTGAAGGAATTCACGAGGTAGTAGGTGGAAAATCGACCAAGTCTCCACACGTTGAGCATTTGGTTTCAAACACGATCTCCACTTCCCCACTCCTTGATTCCATCAACTGTCACACTTCATAGGATCATGGTATCTAAAATTCCAGCAATATAAATAAGTCTCTGAATCATGATTGAATCATCAGCATCAACAGTATCATCAATTTCACGTCTCATCGACAACACGAGATCATCAACTTATCAATTGAGCAACTACTCTCAATTGAGAAATTTCAATCATTCAGAGCTTATCATATTCAGAATTCATACACCCACAATCTTTGATTACCATTGATTCCACACATTTCCCAGCTTCCCTCCTACAGATCAACCCATCCTCTCTTGTGACCGAATTTACTCTGGAACGGTCATTGTCATGATTTAGGCCAGAGTACTACAGATTGACCTCTCGAATCTAAAGCACCCCCTTTGTAGCGGTGCATCTGTGTGAGGTTTAATATTTCTCTCGGTTCGAGGAGTCTCCTCCGTACGGTCGTCTCCTCAATTCCTTAAAAACCAGCGAATCATTTTTCCCCATCTACAGATTGGCGACCACAGTGGGAGATCATTCTCTCGGTTGCAATCTCAATTATCACAAGGATGGACGGTCTTAGGTTTACCAATCCGGTTTCAAAACCCGATCCTAACATCACAAGCTCTAGTGGTACCGCTAACGCCACTCCTCCGAAGCAACCTGCTACTACTACTGCTCCAAGCACTGGTGCTCCAGTGATCACCCCTGCAAGTGACGGCACTTGCACCATCAAAAATCTACTCTTCGCTGATCTCCTGAAGAAACCAGAGGAAATCAGCCTGCCATTGTTGATCTCATGAAGGTTCAGATTGACGTGGATGCAGCACAGAAAGAGTTGTGTGCTTATCCCAAAACTCTCACAGAAAAGTTTGCGTCTGAACGAACTCAGCCTCAGCGCGAGAAAGTAAAAGTTAAAGGAACATCTTCAAATGCTGATCCTGAAATCTCTCCAATCCATGTTGTACATGATGAAGAATCCCGCAAAGTTGCAAATGACTATCCAGAAATGGAACCTACAAGTTTCATCAATCACTCGTGAAGACCTGGAGCACTCTTTTGAAGATCGAGGAAAAGACAAGACATCATTTGTCCATCTTCGTCAACCTTCATATCCCGCTGCCATACGGAGGATTCCTCTTCCAAAAGGTTATACCGCTCCAACATTCATTCTTTATGATGGAACGTGCAATACTCAAAAACACATTTCTCGGTTTCGGGTGAACACGAGCACAACCATGTCGTCCGTCTGAAGGAATTTTAGAAGTCTCTGAGGCAGAGCATACACCTGGTACAACGCACCGGGAAGTATCACCGATTGGAGAGAGATGATTAATGATTTCTACAGAAAATACTTCTTCGTGTCAGAGCAAGTCACTCTCTCTGATCTAGGAAGGATGCTTCAAAGGAGCGATGAACATCCCAATGATTATGTGAAAAGATTCAGAGCACATTCCATGGACTGTCATGATCCAAGCGTCACAGAGAAACAACTGGTAGACTTCTGTATCAACAACATGATCCCAGTTTACAGAGCTTTGTTGGAAAATCTACGTTTCCATACCTTCTCAGAGCTTCATGAAGCGGCGAAGAGATTGGCGACTACTGCACCCGCTTTACTGGAAAGAACAAAAACTACAAAAGGCTGAAGAACCGCGCTCGAGGTAGCAGACGTCTGATCAACAAGCAATGCAATCTCCAGCCTTCCACAAACGCTGTTGCAGAAGGGAGCAAAGGAAAATCGAACCGCCGTGCAAGCATACCTCAGCTCCTTCAAAAGCACAAAGGAAGGATAAACAAGATGCACAAACCTCGACCTAGCATCAACAAACGGGAAATGATCGGACAGACTCAAACCTCCCTGAAGTGATCGAGTTACCGGAAGTATGGGTGCAAGATGATACAATCAACTTGATGTTCATCAAACAGAGCCAACTGAAGCAAGATGGAGAACCCCAGGTACTGTCATCTTCATGGATTCATCAATCATCCAACAAGTAACTGCAATATTTTGAAGCACATATTCAAAGAGAAGGTTGATCTACACAAGATTCAACTGGGGACTGAAGGAGTACACATATCCTCTCCCAATCAATACCTCGACTCTATGAACAACCTTTCAAAGAGGCAGTTCAATCCTTGGTCGAATGTGGATTGCTCTATCCGTCGAAGGCACAAAGGAGAGACATGTTCACAGCACTGAACCACATCGTGTCAAGAAGTTCATTCCGGAAATACTTCTTGAGCCTCCACAGATCAAGAGATGTTCGACTGGGGACTTCTTACCACACTCAATCTCAGAAGAAACGAATTCGGGAGAACGTTGGTCCATGTCGGCACCGTCATCAACATCATTCTACTGAAAACCTCAGAGCCACAGGCATCAGTCAACAAGAATCTACTCATGCTACCATCTCAATCAGAGACCTTGAAGGAGCGCTTGGAATACTTATGTCTACATCACTCTCAAAGTGAACATAAGTTCAACACTGGACAGAAACCAAGTTTCACATAATCAGGAAGATCCAGGATATGACATGTCCTTCATACGAGAGTGGATCCACGCTGAAAAGATGGGTACTTACAAAGCGCCTTTGGTTACACGTCTCTCCAACGAAGAAAATTCTGATCCAGAAGATTTGACGGACATTCCATCATCAGAGTACTTGGAGGAATTTCAAACTTTGACGAGGTTGAAGAAAGAACCTGCAAAAGATGCATATACATCCATCAAGAGGTTCTGCACTCAGGAAAGTCTCATCCCACGTCTATGTCATTTATTTCCTCACATGCTATCCTAGCATGGGGACTCAATTCTGCTAGCAACTCTGCAAGACGTTATGAATGGTAGCTTCACCACATTAGTATTTTACCAAGTGGTTGAATCTGACGCTCCTCCGAATCAAGCACTGAAACATTCATTACCGAGATGATGTCCAAACATGGCAAAGAACACTTTGGGTGTTTCTCCTGCTAGTCCATGTGTTCCAAAAATCAGAAAGCTCTGATGTCTGCACAAGTGTCGAATCCCACTACGCAACGAAAGGGATGATGAATCAAGAAGATACTCCAGGGCCGAGATGATCAAACATTCGATGCTTAAGGAATATACGCTTCAACACTCAAGCATCTAAAATCCATCAAATTGTACTCCCAATCAAAGAGTACAGCTTCAGCACAAATATCTCGATGATGACACATTGATTCAACACCAGCATCAAAGTGTAACTAAACAATAAGTCTTCATTATCCCATGATAAGACTTCTGAAGCATATGCAACATCATTCATACATGGATGACACTAACTCCTTCAATATACTGGGCAACCTGAGGTGATTCGTGAAACTTCATCAACGGGTTTTCGCTACATCACAAGCCCCTGCATGATTGAGGAACTTTCTCTCTTCACCAATCACATCCAGTATGAAAACTGATGCATCTACCGCAACAATGTTGACTCACTGACAAAGCCAGTTCGTGGTAAAGTTATGCTTTCAGAGCATTCAGGTTGAACTCTCAGTACACCTTCATCTTACGGACGCTCAACTCATCAACTAGTTCATGAATGTAAAAGGCTCACTGGATGAGGAGCAAAGTTTATATCTATAATCATGGTTCTAGCCTTTTCGGTCTTTGGAGCAACTTCAACCATGGCATCAGCATCAATAATCTCTAAGGAACACCATCCATGATCTCAGCATCGACAAGGATCTCTGGAGCGTAATCATTCATGGTTCAGCACCAACAACGGTCTCAGGAGCAACATCCTCAGGGCTTCATCAACTAATCATTCTCTTAAGTGTTACACATGAAGCAGACTTCTCAAGACAATGATTCATATCAAGATGTGTAGACCTGATAACATGCTCACATGAAAGTCTTCCCAAAGCTGGCACGACTGGTGGGCATAATCCAAAGTCTCTCCAAGATGTTCTCATCCTCTATAAATGAGATACACTCCAGGCCATGGGTTTGAAACGTACAATGGGTGAGGAATGGGACAATACTTCCTCAACAAAGATGTTCGTCTATGTTTCTTCTACAACATACCAAAAGGGCGCATCAATCGGACATACGAGCTGAAAGATATGGCCTTTACGTCAGGTCTATGAATCTGAAAATTTGTACGGGATTAAATTGCAAAGCGCACTTCGTTGATGCCCTACAACTCCAAATTGAGATTATTTTCTCATGATAACTCGCTCTTAGCTTCGAAAGTTGGGGTCAAGCATCGTCGACCTTGTATGAGGTCCTACAGCTTCTGAGCGTACAACATGCAACAACAATTTTAGACGGGATTCATAACTTCCACAGTCGATCGGTGTCCACCAGGTCTCCGCTAATCCTTCATCAAGGTACCTCCAACTTCGACCACCTAGGTCTTTACATCAATTTTTCTACCTGGGTCCTCTATCTAGGTCTCACCAGAAGAAGGGAAAACGAAAGGGAGAGACTTAACAAAATACTGGGGACTGACGGTCCACTTGTCAAGACGATCGATTTCACAATCCAAAACCGATCAAGAAATCAAGACCAGAATAAAACCTCACATCTCTCAGAAGTCCAAGGTTCAAGATATCATGGAAAGAAAACTAAAGAAAGTCAGCAAAATAAGATTTCTGCTTTTCTTCATCCATCTTCTTCAACACGGCATCACTGGTGGTGAAAGAAGTGTCACCTTCCACCGCTTTCCTTATAGCATCAATCTTTTGACGAAGCCACTTCAGATTGAAGCCAAGTTCTTCAGCTTTCTTCAAGTTGTACTCCCAATCAAAGAGTACATCCCGGGTGACAGTATTTCCAGTTGTGATGCGGATATCATTTATAACACGCAATATGGCTTCTACTTGCCTCGTCAAGAAATAACTATGCTCCGGATCCTTGGTAACGACGATGTGCCCATACATCTTCCACGGTTTCTCGTACAAGCCTGCATATCCAATGGGAACGCTGAATCCGCCAACTAGTTCATGATACGGGAGTGAAGCATCGAACGGAGGATCAAAAGCAACTCCTGCACTTGGATATTCATGCACCACTATACGGTTCTCAATTACTGGAGCAGCCTCCAGGGCAACAGTTTCTTCAGTATTCTCTACTGGTGTTTCGGTTTCTTCTATCACTGAAGCAGCAACAATCTGAGTTTCCAAGACCTCAATGACAACCTTCTCACGGCCTTGAAGTACAGAGATGGTTGTCTCTTCATCAATAACTCCAGGGCAGTTTGAGTTATCCTCATTGGTTTCAATATCCTCAACTTCGGTATTTGGAACCTAATACGAAGATTACATGAGGTTAGAGTCATTTAAGCTTGAAATCAAATGATATCATAAAATACATCATACAAGCAATCCAACATTATCAAGATTAATCATTATACACTCAAGGCACGAGCAAATAGCATGAAAGTCATGAAAATACGTTTTACGGTAACCTCGTCTGAAGAAACTGTACTCTTCCCTGTACTAAAAGAAAAACTGGGAGCAATCTACGAGGAATCTGAAGATGGGTTGTATACCATTCTCTTCGTATGGATGTCCTCTACAACGTCTCAAAATTTCACAACAATCTGATGAACGAGCAAAGATATGTGGCTAAAACATGGAGCAACATGCCATCTAAAAAAGTTCTGAAGTCTCCTGGAAGTTCACTATTTCGCCTTTTTCAGGCCCTAAACATGCTCAAAATTCAAATAGCTTCTTCTATAAAGCTTGGAAATTTCCTGGGCTTGAAGATACATATGCAAACCGTGAAAATCCGACTTCGGACGAAGATTCTACAGCGTTTCTAGTAAAATCTGAAGTCTGAAATTTTCCGGTGACGTATTTCGGCAAAGTTATCCATAAATTCACATGGATTTTTATTCATTCATTCACGAATCAGCGATATCATACTTCTTTGAAGAAATTACAGGATATATACTTACTAAGGGAGTCTCTAAATCATTTGAAGGCTCGACGATGCCAGAATCTCCGTTGACAACACCGCTATCTCCATTCGGTTCGGGATTTCGGGAATTCTCCATATTCCCATCTCCCAGAGGAGAGTGCACTTCATCAACATGATTCTTATCTACAATGATTTCTTCCTGGATCCATCAACAAAAATTATTATTTCATTCAAGGAGATGTCGCGATCACCTGCACGAAAGAGATATTTACGTCGACTTCTTCATCAGTACTGGATTCCTGAATTGTTCGCCTGGGAACAAGCTGAAGACCGTCAATCGATTGAGAAAAGGTCTGAAAATAAATAAAAAAACCTTGGTCTCGTGATCCTAATTTCACGGGTAGGAAAAAGTCATGACACAAGGAGCGCTAACAACTCACCAAAGAAACGGCTGGGGACTGCACGTCATTTGCTAACATCCTGTAGTCCTTACTTCTGGGTGCTCCGCCCCGAATACTTTCTTCCATTTCCGAGGAGTCTACATTGATACGAAACCTCACTACATGATCATCCTGTGGTATAGTTGATGAAATAACCAGGAGTACAACTCTGTATGAAGGATCTCTCACCACCACTCAGAGGTCCCAGAAGTACCATTTCTTGAAATTACACCCGCGGAGATGTCATCCCTGGAAACATCGTCTTTGAAAGTGTCATCATGGGAGTCAGTCATTCTTGCAAAGTGGATGTGACAGATGCATAACATTCAGCGCATCATTTATACAAAGCGCGGGATTCAGCAAAACAACGAATCATGGAATAAAGATGCTCACATCAGCGTCTGCAAAAATGGTAACTTTCAACTCTTACCTGTTTACGATTCCACTAACAGTACATGAGTTAATACTTAAAATCTTGCTCGTTCCTTCAAACCTGCTAAGACGAGCAAAATTCTGACATGATTTTCACAAAACCATGAACAACCCACGTAAATTTTACAATATGAACATTCACTGGTTTCTCAAAATCTGGATAGACGTCCATTCTACGATTGTGAAAACTCACATATAGACATTCTTTCACCATGTATGGTTGTCTACTTTCAACAATTGTTCAAAATCAAAACATTGATTTTACAAAATATATTTTAACGTGAAACTCACGTAAATTTGAAAAATATATCTATATATTTTTGCTCCCTCGCAGGAGCATCTGTCTTTGAAGCGAGAGTATATTTTCAAAGATTTTCGAAAGCTCGAAGATAAAAAATTTCATGAAGGCTCATAAACAAAATTTTATTACTAGTAGACGCACGTCTATCAAAAAAAAAAACTTTTCTCTCGTATGAGCATCCACCTTTGAAACGAGAGTTTATTCCACTTTGTGAAATCTCACATATTTAAAATATAAAATTCCGGTTTTCGTGAAAGTTCATAGACGAATTTTATATCATTAGACTCAGGTCTATTTTGTTTGTTCCTTAAACTAACGAACGAACGAGCGTCTATTCATAAAACAAGGATTTATTTTCATGGGCCCGTCCCGCGAATCCTGACCAACCACGGACTCGTCGTCCAAACCAGCGGTTCAACACCAATTTATGCTCATCAAACGACACTCCAATCATGACATTGAAGCCTTCATCAAGTCGTGGTTTGCTCATGATCTCTAAATCCGATAACGTCTCAACTTACGACTAAGTTCAATTACTAGTATTGTTATTTATGGCCGTAAAATCACCATTTAATGCTGACTGAGGAACACAGCTTTCCTCAGTAAGCAGGGGACTTAATATAGATGGTGGATTTTCGACAAGGGATAAAATCGTGAACTCATAATTATACGAAGCTCTGATCCAGCAATCAGACGTGAGTATTGAGACACGGGTCTCTCATCGAATTCTGAACGGAGAGTACTTTCTCTCAGAGTACATGTAGATATGTAGTCTCACGACTAGACAACGGCATATCTCATGAATACTGAATACTTTCAGTGATTATTTCTATATAGTATCACGAGATGGACGGCTCCTAGACAGCTTGCTCTGCTAGTATAGAGCGATAACGTCTTCAGGAACAAACAACGAGTTTACCCTGACTATATAAAGGATATGGCTTACCGACAAGCTCATATCGGGATAATTAATGCTCCTAGACAGCTTTTTATGCTCGTATAGAGCCACAAAGTTAAATATTCCTAATTGCAATTGCTCCTATTCCATGGTCGAATCCACGACTGGTCCCATGGAATGGCAATAACAATTGCTCCTATTCCATGGTCGAATCCACGACTGGTCCCATGGAATGGCAATAAACAATTGCTCCTATTCCATGGTCGAATCCACGACTAGTTCTCATAGAATAGAAATAACTATATTATCTCATTACTCCGATTTCGTGATCGAATCCACAACTGGTCTCATAAATGGTAATAGATAAATCTTAATTACTCCTATTCTATGGTCGAATCTACGATCCCATGGAATGGTAATGCTCACTTTATTATTCTGAATTCGTAGTCGAATCCTCAGCTGATCTTATGAATTAATAATAAACATCTTATTGCTCAATTTTGTGAATTATTCTCCACCGAATTCCACAATTAGTAATAAATAATCAACAACCGGGCGTCTGAAACCTCTAAGTAAGCCCTGTGTTGGTAATTAGCATGTTTCCAATCAAAATGATTCAAATGGTGAAGGTGTATTCAACGACGATACACTAACAATTACCGCACGAACGAGTATTTAAAAAATACAACGAAACGATGAACCTATGCAAAATAGAGAAGAAAATAATAAATAATTAAAAATATTGACCAGGGTGCTGGGAGCACGGACACACGACCGACCGACCGACCGTGTCATGGTCAATCCCACGCCAGTTTTATATTTTTAATGCATTTTTATTATTTTCCATGATTTGATGAAAATTCTCTCATTTTATCAAATCTCCTTCGTCTCGAGGAAACTCCTCGGTTTCATGGTACTTCCATAAATCCATAAAAAATAATATAAAATTAAGGAAAGGAGTGTGGGGCATGACCATTGTCAACCGGCCATGCATTGGTCCCAATCGGTCCCACACCCCACGGTTCCTTATTATTTATTATTATTATTATTATTATTATTATTTCTCTAGTTTCATGAAAAAACTCCTTGATTTCATGGTATTTTTGCACAAATCATCAAATAATAATAAAATAAAATAAATTATGAAAACTTGTGGGACCGGGCCTTGGCCGGCCGGCCATGCCCTAGACGGTCCCACACGCCCCTTTGTTTTATTATTTTATTATTAGTTTTCCTTGAATTCATCAAAGTCCTTGATTTCATGGTATTTCTCTCAAATTAGGAAAAATTCTCTCAAATCATCAAAATACCTAAAAATATTAAAAAAATTAGGGAAACTCATGGGACCGGGCCCTAGCCGGTCGGCCATGCCTTCCACGGTCCCATACGCCCTTGTTTTTATTATTTTAATATTTTTTGCTTCCTTGAACTCATGAAAACTCCTTCAATTCATGGAAACTCCCTAAATTCATCAAATTTCTCAAAATTCATGAATTTTTCATAAAATCATCAAAATATTATAAAATTAAGGAAAAGGCACCAGGGGACCCTGGTCATGACCGGCCGACCATGCCTTGACCACGGCGGTCCCACGCCTCCTTATTCCTTATTTTATAATTATTTTTCATCATCTCATGCTGTTTTCCTCAATTTCGTCGAAACCCTAATTTTGGCATATTTTCTCGAATGGATGCTCAATTGCACGCCAGAAAATATCAAAATTCTCAGGACTGAGACGCGGACGCCTTGGGGACACGATCACGCTATCTTGACCGACCAAGATTGGATCTTTGGCTCACGGAAGCCGGTCCCATCAATTTTCACAGTTTTGACCTAATTTGCACAATTGCTCGTATTAGGTCCAAAACTCTCCCAAACACTTTGGATTTTCATGAAGTGATCGTCAGGCGGTCACAGGACAACCCAGGGACGGTTTCATGACTCCATGGTCGGTCCCTCGCCTCGTCACAATTAATTAGGTTTTCTCACCTAAGGCTCAGACGAGCATTTTTGAATAAATGATTAAGCCAGCATTTAATCATTCTTCCACCGACAAATCGTCAACTCTTTAGGAGTTCTTCGTATTTTCTCACGTGAGCATATGGACACTACATGGTTGATCCACGGTCCCATGTAGTCTCTCCCTTCTTCGTCCCATGGTTGAAATTCTGACGAACCATGAATTGATCATCAATTGATCAAATTAGGGTTTCTGAATCCAAGGATCATCATTCCAGATTCTAACCTTAATAATTTTACGACGACCTCATGGTCCCATCAAACCACTAAGTCATCAATTGACTAACAAACCACGAGACGTCAATCGTGTCACTTTGGGGGGATATCACTTAGGGTTTTGGTCTGGCGGTCTACGACACGTGTGTCCAAACACACGATGGAATGCGATCAAGTCGTGCAATCAGTTGAAGGAATTCACGAGGTAGTGGGTGGAAAATCGACCAAGTCTCCACACATTGAGCAACTGGTTTCAAACACGATCTCCACTTCCCCACTCCTTGATTCCATCAACTGTCACACTTCATGGGATCATGGTGTCTAAAATTCCAGCAATATAATTAAGTCTCTAAATCATGATTGAACCATCAGCATCAACAATATCATCAATCTCACGTCTCATTGACAACACGAGATCATCAACTCATCAATTGAGCAATTTCAATCATTCAGAGCTTATCATATTCAGAATTCACACACCCACAATCTTTGATTACCATTGATTCCACACATTTCCCAGCTTCCCTCCTACAGATCAACCCATCCTCTCTTGTGACCGAATTTACTCTGGAACGATCATTTTCTTGATTTAGGCCGGAGTACTACAGATTGATCACTCGAATCTAAAGCACCCCTTTACAGCGGTGCATCTGTGTGAGGTTTAACATTTCGCTCGGTTCGAGGAGTCTCCTCCGTACGGTCGTCTCCTCAATTCCTTAAAAACCAGCAAATCGTTTTTCCCCATCTACAAAGACGTCGACATAACCGTATGAATTCTATTGTGATTATGTATGGGTATGGTGTTGCATTCTGTTGCGCAGCATTACACTCCTTAATCCACTTATGAGAGATACGTTGGATGCATCAAGCTAAGAGTAGAGTGCCCTTAGTTCTTTTATATTGTCCATTGATGTTATGTAACGTGTCAGCCATCCATTGTGTAAACCTTAGGGTTAATCATTGGTTGTTATAAGCTGTAAGAGAAGGGTTATCTCCTTCAATATGATTTGAATGAAATAGAGTTTGTTGGTTAAGCTTCTTAAAGCCATATATTGGCCTGGATCGTCGATTCAGGAGGTGTTTACACCATTCATTTCCATTTTGTTTGTTAATTTGTTGTAGTAATACAAAAATTGGCATCAGAGCTGTTTTATCCACCAAATGTTTTTTCAATGACGATCAAAGATATTGTTGATAAAGCCGCTGCAAATGAAGTTGTTATTGTTCAACTTAAATCTGAACTTAATTCACTTTCCACAGATCTTACTCTTCAGATCGACACAGTGAAAACTAGTTTCAAGGAACATTTACAAGAGAATAATCGAAATCTCATTCAATTACTCAGTAAGTCCAACATTCCTAATCGACCTGGTGATGCAAGTGGTTCATAGAACCATGAGGATGACAACTCCAATTACTTCCATCAACATCATTCTAACTTTGTCAATCAGCACCATCGCATTCCAAAGCTCGATTTTCCAAGATTTGTTGGAGAAAATCCTAGAGGGTGGATCCAAAAGAGTGAACGCTATTTTCAACTCAACGACATTGAGGAACACAGGAAGGTTGACATAGCTTCTATCTACCTTGAAGGTAAGGCTGAGAAATGGTTTCTAAATTTTCAAGCTAATATAAATAGAATTACATGACAGGATTTATCTACTCATCTTTGTGCTCGATTTGAAAACCCTGTGGAGGAGAATTTTATTGGCAGTTTCAATAAATTAGTGCAAACTAATTCTGTAGATGAGTATTATGAAGAATTTGAATCACTAAAGGCTTTAATGTTAAGAATGAACCCATATTTGAGTGAATCCTACTTTGTTATGAGCTTTCTAAGTGGATTGAAGGATGACATTGGCAAATCTGTTTCTATGTTTCACCCACAAACTTTGGTTGATGCTTTTTCATTATCTAGACTACAAGAAAAAAATCTTCAAATAGTGACCCCATCACCCATGCCATTTTCAAAATCCTTCAATACCCCTTACCATTCCAATAGAACATACTCCCCTGGCCCTTTACCACCTAAACCAATTATCACTTCACCTAAATTAAACCCTATAACACCAAAATCTTTTTTTACACCTCCAGCAAGGTCTGCACCAACACCTCCTATCATTAAAAGGCTTACTCAGGAGGAAATGGACAAAAGGAGATCACAAGGGTTGTGTTACAATTGTGATGTAGTATATAAACCATGCCATTTTTGTAAAGGGAAACAGAAGATCTATATGCTTCACATGGATTCTCCTGAGTCACAAGATACTGAGGAAGAAGAAGAAATTTTTGAGGAAGCACCTGAATCTCCCCTACAATCTTATGTTGAAATATCTCTCCATGCTCTAACTGGCTCTGCCACTGGTGAGACAATAAGAATACCAGGTCTCATCAACAAGAAGACTGTTTCTGTCCTTATTGACACAGGTAGCACCACAAGCTTCATTGATAGTAAATTGTTTTTTCAATTCAGTGTGATGTCACACCAACTCCGCCTTTGAAGGTCACTGTTGCTACTGGAGAACAAACAATCATCTCAGGTGTTTTTTCTAAGCTAGAATGGAGCATGCAGGGACACAAATTTGTAGAATAATTAAGAGTCTTTCCACTAGGGGGTTGTGACATAGTTCTTGGAGCATATTGGTTAAAACAATTAGGTGATGTGCTTTTCAACTTTGCAAAACTCAGTATTTCTTTTCACTACAAAAATAAGAAGATCACTTTACAGGGAACAACTCCTAAACACTCATTCTTGATGATGAGTGGTGAAGCAGTGAAAAAGTACTTCTACAACAACTCACATGGCTTAGTGGCTCAATTATTATCCATATCCTCCACCTCCAAAACCCCTAAAACTCCAAAAATTATACTTCCACTCTTACAATAATACACTGATATTTTTCAGGAACCCTATACACTCCCACCTAAAAGAAGTCTTGATCATTCAATTCCCTTACAACCACTTTCATCACCTGTAAACCAAAGAGCCTATAAGTTCCCACATGTCCAGAAGGGAGTAGTTGAACAACTCATTAAATAAATGCTCCATACTGGAATTATCCATCCAAGCCACAGTCCATTTTCTTCTCCCATACTTTTGGTCAAGAAAAAGGACAACACATGGAGATTTTGTTTTGATTATAGAAAACTCAACAGCATTACTATCAAAGATAAGTTTCATATTCCCATTATAGATGAGCTCCTAGATGAACTACAAGGGTCTGTCATTTTTTTTTTAAAATTGATCTTAGAGCTGGATATCATCAAATAAGAGTGCATGATCAAGATATCCACAAAACAACATTCAGAACTCATCAAGGATATTATAAGTTTAAAGTCATTCAATTTGGCCTCACCAATGCTCCTGCTATATTCCAAGCACTGATGAATGAAATCTTTCAGCCATATTTGAGAAAATTTGTATTGGTGTTCTTTGATGATATTCTCATCTACAGTCACAGCATGAGTGAACATCTAGACCATCTAAGGCTAGTTTTTTCCCTTACTCAGACAACATAAGCTATTTGCTAAGATGTCTAAATGCTATTTTGGACAACCTTAATTGGAATACTTGGGCCATATAGTTACAGCTGAAGGAGTGTCTGAAGATCCAACAAAAATTGCTTGTATGCAGTCTTGGCCAGTACCTAATAATCTTAAGGAACTGAGGGGTTTCCTTGGCCTCACTGGATATTATAGGAAGTTTGTGCAGCACTATGGAGCTATCATCAAGACACTCACCAACCTTCTCAAAAAGAATTCATTCCTATGGAGCTCAGCTGCTACAACTGCATTTGAGGCACTTAAATTAGCCATGAACACTACACATGTCTTGGCCTTACCAGACTTTACCAACCCATTTGTGGTTGAAAGTGATGCTAGTGACCTTTGCATTGGAGTTGTACTACTTCAAGAAGTTAAACCTATAGCTTACTTCAGCAAGCCACTAGGACCTAGAGCTAGAGCACTTTCCACTTATGAGAAGGAATTCCTATCCATTGTCCTGGTTGTGCAAAGGTGGAGGCAATATTTACAAGCCAACAAGTTTCTCATCAGAACAGATCATCAAAGTATTCAGTATTTTCTTAAACAAAAAATTACTACTTCTCTACAACAAAAATATCTCATTAAACTTTTGGGATTTGATTATGAAATACAATATAAGAAGGGTACTGCAAATATTGTTGCTGATGCTCTATCTAGAAGACCAATGTCTGAAGCTGCTTGCAATGCAATATCTATTTCTACACCATCATGGGTACAAGATGTCATCCACAGCTATGAACAAGATAACAAAGCAGCACAACTTATTTCACAGCTACTTCTCCAAGCTGATAGTGTTCCTCACTTCACCTACAGGGAAGGCATCTTAAGATACAAGAACAGGCTCTACATTGGCACTGGTGGTCAGGTCAGACATAAACTCTTAGATTCTTTACATGCTTCTGCTATGGGTGTCCATTCTGGTATACATGCCACATATATTAGAGCTAAGAGCCATTTTTATTGGCAAGGAATGCTTAAGGATATTTTACAGTTGGTGTCCCATTGTGACATTTGCCAAAGGAATAAGAGTGACAAAACAACTAATGCTGGTTTACTCCAACCTCTTCCTATTCCAGATCAAGCCTGGAAACACATCACCATGGACTTCATTGATGGCATCCCTGTCAGCAATAGAAAATCTGTCATTTTAGTCATTGTTGATAGGCTCACAAAGTATGCTCATTTCATTGCTCTACAACATCGATACACTGCTGCTTCTGTGGCACAAGCATTTCTCACTAATGTATTCAAATTACATGGTTTACCCTCCTCCATTGTATCAGACAGAGACAAGGTGTTCACCAGCAATTTTTAGCAAGATTTGTTCAAATCCTTGGGAACTGAACTGAACTTGAGCACTGCTTATCACCCTCAAACTGATGGGCAAACTGAAAGAGTTAATGCCTGCCTGGAGAATTATTTGAGGTGTATCTGTGGCCACAAACCAAGTAGTTGGAGTCAATGGATAGCTCTAGCAGAATGGTAGTACAACACCAACTATCATTGAGGCCTGAAAATGTCACCATTTCAAGCATTATATGGGTATGTGCCTCCTCACATGGCTTTTCCAACTACTGCAACCACATCTGTAGCTGCAGTGGAATCATACTTAAAGAACAGAGCTAATATGCTAGACTTACTCAAAGAATCACTAAGTAAGGCTCAAGAACGTATAAAACTCTATGCTGACATTTCCAGGGTTGAAAGATCATTTGTGGTAGGAGATCTTTTCTATCTGAAGCTTCAACCATACATACGTACAGGCCTCTGTATCCCTGAGGAAAAACTTTAAACTTCCAGCAAAGTTTTATGGCCCTTTCAAGGTACTGCAGAAGATTCGCAATGTAGCTTACAAATTGGAATTGCCATCTAGTTATCGTATCCACCTTGTTTTCCATGTCTCACAGTTGAAGAAACATATTGGTCTCCAACATACTCCTTCTTCTATATTACCAGTTGTCGATCCAACTGGAACTGTCATTATGCTGCCTGAGAAAGTGTTGCAGACAAGAACTATCATCATCGGAAAACAGCTGGTGCAACAGGTCTTGATTCAATGGAAAAATTCTTCACTGGAGGAGGCTACTTGGGAAGAAATCTCCAACATCAAAGCTCATTACCATAGATTTATCCTTGAGGACAAGGATTCTCTTCAGGGGAAGGCAATGTTGCATTCTGTTGTGCAACATCACACTCCTTAATCCACATATGAGAGATATGTTGGCTGCCTCAAGCTAAGAGTAGAGTGCCCTTAGTTCTTTGTTATTGTCCATTGATGTTATGTAACGTGTCATCCATACATTGAGTAAACCTTAGGGTTAATCATTGGTTGTTATAAGCTGTAAGAGAAGGGTTATCTCCTTCATTATGATTATGAAATAGAGTTTGTTGGTTGCGCTTCTTAAAGCCAGATATTGGCCTGGATCATTGATTCAGCAGGTGTTTACACCATTCATTTCCATTTATGTTTGTTAATTTTTTGTAGTAATACAACATATGGGTGAAGATTTCGTCATAGGAAATAATGCTTTACATTCATTTAAAGGAAATACAATTCATAAACTTGTTTTACGAATCGAAAGGGAAATCGCTAGGCTTATTGGTATTGTTATTCATTGCAAATCTTTGGATTACCAATATGTGTGATTAGTATAACCGCTCATAACTTGTTTATATATCTTGGTAAACTATTCACAATGCCTGACTTATGTATCGGTATGACTTTTATTAGTGAAACCAATCTTAAGTAATCACCTGAGATGGTATGATCGATATTTGTAATTGGTCTGACTATTCCTAGTCATTGGGTAACCGATCCTAGAACTTGGTGGGACTAATCACAATATGTGTAATCGATCCTTGTAGTAGGTTAACAAGTTTTAGTAATTAGTGTAACCGATCCTATAACTTGTGCAACCGATCACAAGTAAGTACCATAAATAGTGGTAATCGATCCTGGTACTTAGTTAGCCATTTTATGGAAACTAGTGTGACCGATCCTAGTATCCAATTGGAGGTAGAACCGAACTTTGTGTTTGGTAGAAAACCCATGAATGGTGATTGAATGTTTTTGATCAATCACATAGTTCTTGGAAATCAGATGAACCAATTCTAAACTCATTTGGAAGTGAGGCAAATTGGTTCCAAGACTGTAAATATGAAAAAGGATTTACAAAATAAAGATGTTGACATACTTTGAACATGTGCAGTAATTCTTATCTATTATTGTTCAAATATATTCCTTAATAACTAAAGGAGAATCCCGGATCGAAATAAATTGAGAATCTTTTAATTAAGGTTTAATTTTATATGCTTTTAATTTCCAGCAATTAAATGCATATCTTTAGAAAATAAAAATTGGTAATGTGCATTTACTAATTGGAGATTTTCTACTGAGATTTCGGTCAATATTTGGACAGAGCATTTCCAGGAATTATGAAAACCGATTTTGGCTTTATTGCATATCCTTGAGAATATTCGATTTTGTAAATTACTTGGTGTCCAAACTTCCTTGGTCTATAAATATTGAAGTTTGCATTTCAAGAAAACTAATCCTCAGAGCCAGCAAAACTACCTAGTTGTGTTGTTACTGGTGGAGCCGTCTATTCGGAGAGGAAAGTACCACAATTAGGCGATATCTCTTACGACCACTCGTTTTGAAGACTTCTTTGGGATTGAGAAGCTCTACGAGTACCGTTGGTGGGAAACTAGATAAATATTGCAGTTTATTATTAGTTTCCGATTGATTTGATTGACTAACGGTTGTTGAACTTTGATTGCACCTAGTTTTTTTATGCTTGAGAATCTTCTCTTCTGATATAAGATTCACTCAAACTAGATCGAAGTATCGACGGGGATCTTTAGACTATTTGTAGATCTAAAGACGTCTTGTGATAATCCATCGTTAACAGACTCCGTTCTGTGTGTGATTGATCACAAGAGATTCAAGTTTTTTGTTTGCAGGTGTTTATTGAAGATCTAAGAAGATTTGAAGACAAAAAAGATTTATTATTTGAGTTCATAATCTTTGGTGTGCACAAAACCTGATCGACTGGGGATCCAACTATAATTGGTTTATCTTTTGATAGATTGGATTGATTAGTTGCGTAGATAAGCATCAATACATTTCTTTGTGACTCATAGTATTGATTGCATAGTCTAAACAATTAATTTGGTAGTTGTTGAATAAATTTATCTAAGAACCCGACAAAGGAGTTTATTGTTTAAACGGAAGAGACTTTTGTCAAACTCATATCACGTTTTTTGAAAAGAGTTTTTACCGAACATATTTGTTATTCCTTTACTATTTGGAATCGCGAACCAAAGGAATTGTTCTAAGTGCGTGACTTATTGCAAGTTGGAGGCGCAGGGATACTGAGGGAACTAGGTGAACTATAGGTTTAGTTGTTGGTCTCAACTATACGAAGTTGGTTTGAATTTTGTATAGCGGCTTAATTCTGAGAGTATTCAATTCTGGACAAGGTCCAGGGGTTTTTCTGCATTTGCGGTTTCCTCGTTAACAAAATCTTGTTGTGTCTTTTACTTCTATATTTCCGCAATTATAATTGATTTATCATAATTAGAAGTAAAATATACAAACGTTAATTCCTAATTACTTGATAGCAATCCTATAGTGTTTGGTTAAGTCCGAACGTATTATAAAGTAATCATACTTCGTTGTTGTATTGTCTCGATCTTGTATCCATAGTCAATCACGCAAGTTATCTTCTTGTTGTATTTTCTCGATCTCATATCCATAGACAATCACACGAAGTATGAACCGATTTGTTGTATTTTCTCGACTCAGTCCATAGACAATCACTTTCGGAGAAAGCACTTATAGGTAGAAAAGTTTTAGATTGAGGTATATTTGGGTACCCTCGTCTTTTCAATTGGTATCAGAGCAGGAAAACACGAAAAAGATCTAACAATCTGTGTTTGGTGCGATCCAACCTATAAGAATTGAATTTATGTCTGATTCAGTTAACGTTATACAAGAGTATGAATACTCAAAAGTTGAAGATGTTTCCAATTAGTTGACCCATGATCTAGGAGTTACGAAAATCAAGAGTACATCTGAGTCGTTCTCTGATGGAAAAGGAGATGCTAATAAAGAGTTGGTAAAACTCCTAAAGCCTATAAAATCTCTGTCTCTACAAAAGTGCTAATATTAAAGACAAAGTCAAATCTTCTTAAGAATGAGATCAGAGATAAAGACATTCAACTGAATATTATAGCCCAAGAGAATATGGATCTCACTGTCAAATTAGAAGCTCTTTGTATATCTCTTACTCAAGATAAAGAGACACATCCTATGACTCTGACTAATGATTATATTATAATTTCTTCTGATGAAGAAACCAAAGGTCCTTGCTCGACTTTGAGAGATTGTGATAACAAAACTTGTTTGATCACATCCGAAACAGATCATGATGATGGTAGTCTTCCTAACTACATCAAGTCAAAAAGAGGATGAGAAATCAGCTTCTACATCTACTGATGATCAGACGAAATCTTGTCCAAAGGAAACTTTGAACCGATTCCGTAAACGTGATCTTAAGGAATACAACTTTCAGTCACTTGACGGGAAACTTATACTTCTTCAAAATACGGTGGTAAAAATATTGAAATAAGTTTCTTGTATTAAAAAACTGAAAGATCATTCCTCAGTAGAAAGACTGAATATACCACAACCCGACAAGGTCAACTCAAAAGAATCAGAAGTAAGAGTTGATAATCGCTTCTGGAGAAAGGTTCCTCCTCACCCATATCGAAACATTTCTTGTTTTGATGAAGAACGATTCCAGAAGAAAGGAAAAGAGAGAATCTCTGCCAAATGAAACAATCAGGAATTTCCGATAATTGTTTCAGATAATCATGTTGATGTGCATCATAAGGAAATCTTTAGAATGAGAAAATCATATGAAAATCTCATTAATAGAATTAAGAGAGATTTATCCATCTCTGAAAATTCTCACATCAGTACAGTGTCTCCTAATGATCATGTTTTTAGATCAAGGAAGGATCATCTTCTTGAGAGAATATATTTTGGGAAAAAATTCCCAAAGAGAAACATGAACTACGTTTCTGTTACTCGATGTAAGCTAGAAAAATCATAGTCTGTTATAACCTAGTTGTATGGAGATTGTGCAAACCCATCCTATTCGTGCTTATAACCTTGGATGGGAAAAGCACATAAAAATCAAGGGCACATGTTCATGGTAGATTTTATTTTCAGTAATAAGAGATATTTAAAGAATATCTCCCTTTCAATAAAAAGAGAAGTTCGAAAAATATTTTGTGTAGTTTCGGAAACCCTGTTTTTCTGAACTAATATTCTTATCAAAATAAGAAAAATCTTCTCTTAGGTATATTGTCTTCCCTTGGTAAAACTTTTTTTTAGCATGTCTCCTATAACTCGCAGTGTTACAAGGAGTAATAAAAGGGAAGCACGAAAGGTGAGAAATTGTCAAGGATTCGTCTCAAAACGAAGAACCAGGAAGATTGTCTCAAGAATCGTATCTAATCATAACCCTGATAGATCTCAAGAAGAGTCATGTCTTTTTGCTTTTGAAAATCCAAACCTTACCGAGTGGTTTCCCACAGACGGTATGTGTGAAGTTATGAATAGGTTTAAAGAACTCATAAGAAATCTTTTTACTTTGGTTCAAGATCAAGATGAACTAAAAGTTAAAATAGAAGAGACTAAAGCTGATCTTGCAGACATGAAGCTTCAAGTTGAAAAACTTAAAAAAAAAACAGAAAGTGGTTGCGGACAAGTCTTTCGAGACATGCTTCAAAAGTTTGAATACTGATGAAACCTCAGTAAACAATATGAGCACCATTAGAGATTAAGTCATATACTGCAAGACTTAATCAAGGAAAATAGACATCAGTTTTTGATTTCTTTCAATAATTGTATAAGGTCTATTTTGAATAAAACTATCTTATTCATGAATAAAATTATTATTTTATAATTTTTCTTGTGATAGTTTTTCGATTGCATAGCATGTGCTTGAATGCTTTATTGCTATGTGTTTATGGGATGTTTGATCTCGGTTTTCATAACCTTAATATTCGATCTCATATTGTGCGTACCCTTATGTTTTGGGTGACTTTTTGATTGTAGATGGTGGATTTTCGACAAAGGCTAAAATCGTAAACTCATAATTATTGAAGCTTTGATTCAGCAATCAGACGTGAGTATCGAGACACGGGTCTCTCATCGAATTCTCAACGGAGAGTACTTTCTCTCAGAGTACATGTAGATATGTAGTCTCACGACTGGACAACGACATATCTCATGAATACTGAATACTTTCGGTGATTATTTCTATATAGTATCACGAGATGGACGGATTCTAGACAACTTTCTCTGCTAGTATAAAGCGATAACGTCTTCAGGAACAAACAACAAGTTTAACGTGACTATATAAAGGATATGACTTACCGACAAGCTCATATCGGGATAATTATGCTCCTAGACAGCTTGCTCTGCTAGTATAGGGCCACAAAGTTAATTATTCCTAATTAAGATTAATTCTGTCGTGACATTCACTACTGAATTCCCAGAATAATCTATTATTGCTCATATTCCATGGTCGAATCCACGACTGGTCCCATGGAATGGCAATAACAATTGCTCCTATTCTGTGGTCGAATCCACGACTGGTCCCATGGAATGGAAATAAACAATTGTTCTAATTTTATGATCGAATCCACAGCTTGATCTCATAAAATAGCAATAACTATATTATCTCATTACTCCGATTTCATGATCGAATCCACAACTGGTCTCATGAATGGTAATAGATAAATCTTAATTACTCCGATTCTACGGTCGAATCTACGATCCCATGGAATGGTAATGCACACTTTATTATTCTGAATTCGTAGTCGAATCCTCAGCTGATCTTATGAATTAATAATAAACATCTTATTGCTCAGTTTTGTGGATTATTCTCCACCGAATTCCACAATTAGTAATAAATAATCAACAACCGGGCGTCTGAGCTACCTCTAAGTAAGCCCCGATTCAAATGGTGAAGGTGTATTCAACGACAATACACTAACAGTCACCGCACGAACGAGTATTTCAAAAATACAACGAAACGATGAACCTATGCAAAATAGAGAAGAAAATAATAAATAATTAAAAATATTGACCAGGGTGCTGGGAGCACGGACACACGACCGACCGACCATGTCGTGGTCAATCCCACACCAGTTTTATATTTTTAATGCATTTTTATTATTTTCCATGATTTGATGAAAATTCTCTCATTTTTATCAAATCTCCTTCGTCTCGAGGAAACTCTTCGGTTTCATGGTACTTCCATAAATCCATAAAAATAATATAAAATTAAGAAAAGGAGTGTGCGGTGTGATCATTAACCAACCGGCCATGCCTTGGTCCCAACCGGCCCCACACCCCACGGTTCCTTATTATTTTATTATTATTATTATTTCTCTAATTTCATGAAGAAAAAAAAACTCCTTGATTTCATGGTATTTTGCACAAATCATCATATAATAATAAATAAAATAAAATTATGAAAAAACTTGTGGGACCGGACTACTAGCCGGCCGCCGATGCCCTAGCCGGTCCCACACGCCCTTTGCTTTATTATTTTATTATTATTTATCCTATTTTTCCTTGATATTATGGTATTTCTCTCAAATTAGGAAAAATTCCCTCAAATCATCAAAAATACCTAAAAATATTAAAAAAATAGGTAAACTCGTGGGACCGTGCCCTAGCCGGCCGGCCGCGCCTCCACGGTCCCACACGCCCTTGTTTTTATTATTTTAATACTTTTTGCTTCCCTGAACTCATGAAAACTCCTTCAATTCATGGAAACTCCATAAATTCATCAAATTTCTCAAAATTCATGAATTTTTCAAAAAATCATCAAAATATTATAAAATTAAGGAAAAGGCACCACGAGACCGTGGTCACGACCAGCCGACCATGCTTTGACCACGGCGGTCCCACGCCTCCTCATTCCTTATTTTATAATTATTTTTCATCATCTCATGGTGTTTTCCTCAGTTTCGTCGAAACCCTAATTTTGACATATTTTCTCGAATGGATGCTCAATTGCACGCCAGAAAATATCAAATTCTTAGGACTGAGATGCAGACGTCTTGGGGACACGAGCACGCTATCTTGACCGATCAAGATTGGCTCTTTGGCTCACGGAAGCCGGTCTCATCAATTTTCACAGTTTTGACCTAATTTGGACAATTGCTCGTATTAGGTCCAAAACTCTTCCAAACACTTTGGATTTTCATGAAGTGATCGTCAGGCGGTCACGGGACAACCCAGGGCCGGTTTCATGACTCCATGGTCGGTCCCTCGCCTCGTCATAATTAATTAGGTTTTCTCGCCTAAGGCTCAGAAGAGCATTTTGAATAAATGATTAAGTCATCATATAATAATTCTTCCACCAACAAATCGTCAACTCTTCATGAGTTCTTCGTATTTGCTCACGTGAGAATATGGACACTACATGGTTAATCCACGGTCCCATGTAGTCTCTCCCTCCTTCGTCCCATGGTTGAAATTCTGATGAACCATGTATTGATCATCAATTGATCAAATTAGGGTTTCTGAATCCAAGGATCATCATTTCAGATTCCAACCTTAATAATTTTATGACGACCTCATGGTCATTAATTTTATTAATTATGCTCGGTTCAACGACCATTATTCTAATTAATATTTTTGGTACGCTGCCAATAATCCATCAGATGAGCAACACATGCTCAGACGATCAAATATTCAACAATTCATCACATGGGCAACACTTGCTCAGATGATAAATATTTTCTCAAACCAAGGGATATTGGTTCAAAAATCAATATTCAACGATCCATCGAATGAGCAATACTTGCTCACTTCATCGTAAGAACTATACCTCTATATCATGACATGTTCAACTCATGAGTTTCAGAACATCATGTTCAACTCAGCAACTACATGGACTCGTCGTCCCATCAAACCACGAAGTCATCAATTGATTAACAAACCACGAGACGTCAATCGTGTCACTTGGGGGATATCACTTAGGGTTTTGGTCTGGCGGTCTACGACACGTGTGTTCAAACACACGATGGAATGAGAGAAAGTCGTGCAATCAGTTGAAGGAATTCACGAGGTAGTGGGTGTAAAATCGACCAAGTCTCCACACGTTGAGCAACTGGTTTCAAACACGATCTCCACTTCCCCACTCCTTGATTCCATCAACTGTCACACTTCATGGAATCATGGTGTCTACAATTCCAGCAATATAAATGAGTCTCTGAATCATGATTTAATCATAGGCATCATCAGTATCATCAATCTCACGTCAAACTGACAACACGAGATCATCAACTTATCAATTGAGCAACTACTCTCAATTGAGCAATTTAAATCACTCAGAGATTATCGTATTCAGAATTCACACACCCACAATCTTTGATTACCATTGATTCCACACATTTCTCAGCTTCCCTCCTATAGATCAACCCATCCTCTCTTGTGACCGAATTTACTCTGGAACGGTTATTGTCTTGGTTTAGGCCGGAGTACTACAGATTGATCTATCGAATCTAAAGCACCCCCTTTGCAGCGGTGCATCTGTATGAGGTTTATAATTTCGCTCGGTTCGAGGAGTCTCCTCCGTACGGTCGTCTCCTCAATTCCTTAAAAACCAGCAAATCGTTTTTCCCCATCTACATTGATTTAGCGGGATTGAGTTCTAGACCATGTTGGTAGGCTTTATCAAAGGATCATAAGGGGTTACGATTGAAACTCATGTGTTAAAAAGTCACAATCTGTTGAATCGTTTTTGGTTTAGCATAAAAGCATATGTGTTTCGGTTTTTCAACTTTTGCAGCATTAGTTGAAACCGATTTTCAACCTTTCTCTGGTAAAGTTTGCCTTTTGTTGTTGTTTTTTTTCTTGCGAGAGGATGACAACACAACGGGGGAGAGTTCTATGTGAACTTGCGCTTAATGATATATTTTCTGGGGTAAAGAGGATGCGGAGCTTGAGGAATCGAATTTTTTAGTTAATCGTTTTCATGTTTAAGAAAAGCCTGGTTTTATTGCATATATTTTGCTTTTTCTTAACAAAATTTCGGTATAATTGATGTTTATTCCATTATTTGTGTATGGATGTGTGTATGATTCAATTGTTTCAGATTGAGAAAAACTATTGTTATCTTGCTTTATTGTTTGGTATCAATTGTTTAGGCTTAACGAAATTTTGGTGCAATTGCGGTACTTTAATGTCTATGTTTGTTTCAATTGCTTCCGGTTGAGATAAATAATTATGCAAGTTGGTTTATTTGGGTTGTTTGAATTGTTTATGGCTTAACAAAAAGGTTTTGGGAATCAATTGTTTAGTGCAATTCGATTCCGGATAAGAGAAACTAAGTTAATTCTGATCTTAGTTAGACTTATCAAAGTGGAGGATTCAGTTATTCAAATGCCTTAACAAGAAATACTAGTTAACTAACCTAGTACTTGTCTTGTTTAAAGTGAAAGGTCTAATTCAGATCTTTATTTTGGTCTTATCAAACAAGCGATTGTATTTGTACAATCGGTTTAGCAAAAGAACTAAGGTGCTCAGTCAATTTTTAATTTGCTAAACTATTGGGGAAAATTCCTTTGGGAAATTGTTTCCTATGGTAACATATCAAAACAAAATTACTTTGTAGTTTCGGTTTTGATATTGGTTATCTAAAATGGTGTGTGGAACCCTCGTGTTTAACTCTTATAGGTTGCAAGTCTTTTAAGATTTGTAATATCCTTTCGGTTTGTCCTTTATTTGCTCGTACCTTTGCCATTTTGTGTCAAAAAGGGGGAGAAATATATGGAGTAAACAAGTGATTTGGTATCACAAAGGAAAGGACAATGGTGCTTAAACGGTATATCTAACGAAAGAGTAAAGCATAGACTAAGGGGGAGTAACATATCATATTGATACTTGTGGTTATCTTAACTAAAAAGGGAATAACAAAGACGTATGGATTGGAAATCTACATATCTTACCTTTAGGGGGAGTATTAGCTTTGTTATTATAATGTCAACAACGGCATTTAAGGATTGAATATATGCAGGTTATTGTGTTGTTGAAACTTGGAATCAAGCGTATGTTTAATGAGTTCTTGTAATTTGTTTATCCATATGATGTAAGATTTTTGTCACTAAAATTGACAAAGGGAGAGATTGTTAGAGCATTGCTCGGTTGAACCCACCAAGCGTTGGTATGTCAAGTTTGGTTGTCATATTTTAGTGAACCAAAACTCATTTAAAGAGTCGCTAGATTATTTACTAGAGTCAACTTCATATAGGTTATCTAGAAAGTTATTAGGATATGAGACTTACAAGTATTACTCGAAGACTTAAAGAATGTGAAGAAGTAAAGAGATACATCGACGACATCATCCTTCCTCTTGAGGTTAGTAATATTTTGACTTGAACTGTTTCATTCCTAACATATCTTTCAAGTCGTGCTATATTGAAAACATAACTGCGAAGCTGTGAATGATTATACTTTAGTTAGACGTAGTATTAAGAAATTATAATACGAAGTATAACGCCTATCTTTTGAACTTCATATATAAGACATCGACATAATCTTATGAATGCTATTGTTATTATGTATGGGTATGGGTGAAGATTTCTTCCTAGGATACAATGTTTTACATTCGTTTAAAGGAAGTACAATTCATAAACTTGTTTTATGAATCGAAAGGGAAATCGCTATGCTTATTGGTATTGTTATTCATTGCAAATTTTTGGATTACCAATATGTATGATTAATATAACCGCTCATAACTTGTTTATGTATCTTGGTAAAACTATTCACAATGCCTGACTTATGTATCGGTATGACTTTTATTAGTGAAACCAATCTTAAGTAATTACCTGAAATGGTATGATCGATATTTGTAATTGGTGTGATCATTCCTAGTCATTGGGTAGCCGATCCTAAAACTTGGTGGGACTAATCACAAGATGTGTAATCGATCCTTGTAGTGGGTTAACAAGGTTTAGTAATTGGTGTAACTGATCCTATAACTTGTGCAACCGATCACAAGTAAGTACCATAAATAGTGGTAACCGATCCTGGTACTTAGTTATCCATGTTAAAGCATAGCTCGGTTGAACCCACCAAGTGTTGGTATGTCAAGTTTGGTTGTCATATTTTATTGAGCCAAAACTCATTTAAGAGTCGATTGATTATGTACTAGAGTCAACTTCTTATAAGTTAGCTTGAAAGTATTAGGATATGAGACATTTCAAGTATTGCGAAGACTTGAAGAAGTGGAGAAGTAAGGAGCTACAACGACAACATCATCCTTCCACTTGAGGTTAGTGATATTTGACTTAAACTGTTTCATTCCCTAACGTATATTTCAAGTCGTGCATATTGAAAACAAAAATGCGAAGCATGAATGATTATACTCTAGTTAGACATAGTATTAAGGAATACAATACGAGGTTTATTGCTTAACCATTAAACTTTGTAGATAAGACATCGACATAATCGTTTGAATGCTATTGTGATTATGTATGGGTATAGGTGAAGATTTCATCCTAGGAAACAATGTGTTTACATTTGTTTTAAGGAAGTAAACTCATGAACTTGTTTTGTGAATCGAAATAGAAATCGCCAGGCATTATTGGTATTATTATTCATCGCATATTATTTGAACTACCAATATGTGTGATTAGTATGACCGCTCATGACTTGTTTATGTTCTTGGTAAAATTATTCACAAAGGCCTGACTTTTGTATTGGTATGACTTTTATTAGTGAAATCGATCTTAAGTAATCACTTGAGATGGTATGATCGATTTAGTGTTATTGGTATGACCGACTCTGGGTAAAAGGGAACTGATCCTAGTAAGAGGTGCAACCTATCACAAAGGGGAATCGATCCTTGTATGAGGTGCAGCAAGTTTTTAGCATAAAGGGGAATCGATCCTTTCGATATGTGCAACACGTTTTTAGGCAAAGGGGAACCGATCCTATGGAAATGTGCAGCAAGTACAAGTTAGATACCATGTATATGTGGGGAACCGATCCTAGTACCTAGTCAACCGAATTTTGGTAACTAGCGTGACTATGCAAAGTACTCACATGGAGGTAGAACCGAAACTTGTTTCGGTAGAACCGTGAAACCCATGTTTGGTGATTGAGTGTTCTTGATCAATCAGGTAGTTCTTGAAAATCATATGAACCAATTCTAAACTTGTTTAGAAGTGTGGAAAATCGGTTTCAATATTGTAAGTATGAAAGAGGACTTACAAAGTAAGGATGTCGACATACTTTGAACATGTGCAGTAACGCATATCTTTAATTGTTCAAAGTTATTCCTTAATAGCTAAAGGAATAAAATCCCGGATCGAACAAAATAAATTGAGAATCTTTTATTTAAGGTTTTTAGTTTTATTTTTGGAAAATGAAAATTAGTAATGTTCATTTGCTAGTTGGAGATTTCTAAGAGATTTTCGGTAATTATTTGGACAAAGCATTTCCAGGAATTATGGAAACCGAATCTGGAATATATTGCATATCTTGAGAATATTTTCGGTTTTTGAAATTCCTTGGTGTCCAAACTTCCTTGGTCTATAAATATCAAAGTTTGCATTTCGAGCAAACTAATCCTCAGAGACAGCAAAACTATCTCAGTTGTGCTGCTACTGGTGAAGCCGCTTATTCGGAGAGGAGAGTAACCTAATTAGGCGAAATCTCTTACGGCCGCTCAGTTTAAAGACTTCTTTGGGATTGAGAAGTTATATTAGTACCGTTGGTGGGAAACTAGATAATTGCGGTTTATATTTTGTTTTCGATTGATTTGATTGACTAAATATTTTGTTTTCGATTGATTTGATTGACTAACGGTGGTTGAACTTTGATTGCACCTAGTTTGTTTATGATTGAGAATCTTCTCTTCTGATATAAGATTCACTCAAACTAGATCGAAGTTTCGACGAGTGTCTTTAGACTGTTTGTAGATCTACAGACGTCTTGTGATAATCCATTGTTAACAGACTCCGTTCTGTGCGTGATTGATCACAAGAGTTTCAAGTTGATTGTGTGCAGGTGTTTATTGAAGATCTAAGAAGATTTGAAGATAAAGAATACTTTGAAGAAGATTTATGATTTGAGTTCATAATCTTTGGTGTGCACAATACTTGTTTCGGTAAAAAAGGATCCAACTATAATCGGTTTATCCTTGTGATAGATTAGATTGATTAGTTGTGTAGATCGGCATCAATATAATTATTTGTGATTAAAATTATTGATTGCAAAATCTTAAAAATTACTTTGGTAACTAAGAACCTGATAAAGGAGTTTATTGAGATAAACAGAAGAGCCTTCTGTCGAACTCACATCACTTGGTTGAAAAGAGTTGATACCAAACAGATTTGTTGTTCCTTTACTGTTTGGAATACGAACCAAAGGAATTGTTCCAAGTACGTGACTTATTACAGGTCGGAGGAGTGGGAATACAGACGGAACTAGGTGAACTATAGGTTTAGTTGCTTGGTGTCAACTATACGAAGTTGGTATGATTTTGTATAGCGGCTTAATCCTGAGAGTATTCATTTCTGGACAAGATCCCGGGGTTTTTCTGCACTTGCGGTTTCCTCGTTAACAAAATCTTGCTGTGTCATTTACTTTTATTTTCCAAAATTATAATTGTTGTTATTATAATCTAAAGTAAATTACACAAACGTTAATTCCTATTTACTTGATAAGTAATCCTATTGTGTTTGGTTAAGTCCGAACCTTTTATCAAGTAAACATACTTCTTTGTTGCATTGTATCGATCTCATATCCATAGTCAATCACACAAGTTATCTTGTTGTCGTATTATCTCGATCTCGTATCCATAGACGATCACACGAAGTGTGGACCGATTTGTTGTATTGTCTCGACTCAGTCCATAGACAATCACTTTCGGAGAAAGGACTTATAGGTGGAAAAGTTTTAGATTGAGGTATATTCGAATACCCTCATCTTTTCAATTGGATATCAGAGCAGGCAAACACAAAAAGATCTAACAATCTGTGTTTGGTGCGATCCATACTATAAGAATGAACTCGAGTTCTCATGAATCGACTTCAGTTAACGTACCTCCAAGATTTAATGGGACAAATTACCCATTATGGAAGTATGCTATGAAAGCTTTTCTTCAATCTCGAGATTTTAATACTTGGATATTAATGAAAGACGAATATCAACAACCGACGGATTATTCGAAAACAGAGTTCAAACGTTTAGCGTGTTATACTCATGAAGAAAGGATTCTTGCAGAGCAGAATTCTGATATTTTGAATGCCATTATACATGCAGTTAGTCATGATCTTATACACCATGTGCTGACTTGTAGGACTTCTAAAGAAGCATGGGATATTCTTGAAACTGTATTCGAGGGAAATGATTCTGAAACAAAAGCTAGACTTCTTTCCCTTTCATCTGAATGGGAACACCTCAAAATGGATGATAACGATACTTTCGAGGAGTTTAACTCTAAACTTTCTAAGATTGTTAATGCATCTTTCTTTCTTGGAAAGGCTATACCTGAAAAGGAAATAGTATGCAAAATTCTCAGATCGTTACCATCCAGATACGAGTCTAAGAAACATTCCATAATAGAAGGAAATGATCTTTATATACTTTCCTGAATCTCTCTTGTAGGGAAGTTAAAGATCTTTGATAGAGAAATTCTGCTGAAGAATCAAACTGGGAAACGTTGCCAAAAGGACAAGGTACCTGTTGAAAAAGAGATTGACTCAACTATTGTGCTTCTAGTGCAGCGAATTAAGGACATCTTATCTTTTGATAAACATGTTCATGATACATTATCCCTTTGCCATAAAAAGGGTAATGATGAGGTAAAATGATTTAAGTGTCGTAGATTCAGACATATGGAAAAGCATTGTCCCAACAGAAGAACTCATAAGTGCAACAAGGCGTATGTCTCCACTCTTGATGGTATTCCGGAGGAAGAATCCAATGAAGAAATATCTGATTGTAATGCACTTCTTTCCAACTCTAACAATGATGAATCCTGTGATTCTAATCAACTCCTAGAGAAGCTTGAGTTGTAAATTAAGGAAAATAAAAGGTTAAGCCTGGTTCTTGAAAACCTTTTGAAATTCCTTTCAGATAAAACCCGTATGGTAAAATCTGAACAAGAAAAATTGGGTGAAAAACCAAGAGAATCAGAAACTAGTTTTTCTAATAACTTGATAAGTTCTTCACGTGAAAGAAATAATCACACTACAATCTTCCTTGGAAATAAACTTATCAAAGCACTTCACAAGGGGATAAAGAAGACTTGTAAGTTTATGAGATCAAAAAGGGAAATTGCAAACTCTTGCAATTACAAGAGAAAGAAAGAACAAAAGGAAACACATCCTATTGTGTTTATAAGCTATCCTAAGGATGTCTTTGTTAATAACTATGGTGAGAATAATTCTCACCTCAACACACACTGATTGTGTTGAAGTATGCATCCTCACTTGTTGCCAAAAATTCTGATTGTGAGGAAGCATAAATCTGGGCAAGTTGTTCATGACTGTTTTTTTAGTGAAAAATAATAAAAATCTTTTATTTTTGGGAAAGATATTTTCGGTTTACATAAACCAAATTATTTCTTGATTTTATCCCATCATATATACCTTCTTCCTATCCGAAAGAAGACTATTTTATTTCAATGGAGAAATCGATAAAAGGAGGATCATCTCTTGATGATTTAGCACTTTGTGCATTAGTTGTGACTGAAGCTCATGATGTCTTTCTTCATGATAACTCTCAAGATTCTCTAAGGAAAAAGATTCTTACTGTTAAAGGTTGTATTAGATATCATGAGCCGATGACAAAGGATTCAAAATAAGTACTAGCTAATCTTCATTCTCAACAGTTTGAGATGAACAAATTATCTACTGAACAAGGAAGTGGTCAGAAGAATTTGAATCCAATTTTTGAACGCAATCTTCACAAGAACTGAGAAGAGAATGATAAACTCCGATTTTTTTATTTCTTTCAATGATTGTATTAGGTCTATTATGAATAAAATTATTTGATTTATAATTTTGCTTGTGATAGTTTTTGATTTACATAGCCTGTGCTTGAATGTTTTATATTATTGTTATGTATTTTTATGGGATGTTTGATTTCGGTTTTACTAACCTTGATATTCAATCTCATTGTTGTGAACCCTTATGGTTTGGGTGACTTTTTGGTTTAGCGGGATTAATATCTAGCCCATGTTGGTAGGCTTATCAAAGGATCATGAGGGATTATGATAGAAACAATATGTGAAAAAGTCAAAATATGTTGAATCGTTTGGTTTACCATAAAAGCATATGTGTTTCGGGATTTTCAACTTTTGCTTGCAATAGTTAAAAATCGGTTTTCAACCTTTCTCTGGTAAAGGTTGGTTGTTGTTATTCTTTTGTTTTTCATAAGGATGACAACATAATGATATTTCAATATCAATTCTCCCTGGAAGAAGATGCAAACATATTGGAGAAGAGGATGCGAAATTTGAGGTATTAATCTTGTTAGTTAATTGTTTTCCTGTTTAAGAAAAGCCTGATTTTATTTCACATATTTATTGCTTTTGCTTAACAAAATTTCGGTACAATTGATGTTTTATTCCATTATTTGTGTATGTATGTGTGTGTGATTCAATTGGTTTCGGTTAAGAAAAACTATTGTTATCTTGCTTTATTGTTTGGTATCAATCGTTTAGGCTTACAAAATTTCGGTGCAATTGCGGTGCTTTAATGTCTATGTTGTTTCAAGTGCTTCCGGTTGAGGTGAATAATTATGCAAGTTGATTTACTTGGTTTGTATGAATTGTTTATGGATTGACGAAAGAAAAGGTTTACAAGATGAATTGTTTAGTCCAATTCGATTCTGGATAAGAGAAACTAAGTTAATTCTGATCTTAGTTAGACTTATCAAAGAGGAGGTTTCGGTTATTCAAGTCTAATCGAAGGCCTTAACAAGAAATGCTAGTTAACTAACCTAGTACTTGTCTTGTTTAAAATTTAAAGGTCTAAGTTATATGGATAATTAGAACCTGATGAGAAAAATAGAGTTATCTTTATTTTGGTCTTATCGAACAAGCGATTGTATTTGTACAATCGGTTTAGCAAAAGAACTAAGGTGCTTAGTCGATTTTTGGTTTGCTAAACTATTAGGGAAAATTGCTTCGGGCAATTGTTTTCTTGGTAACATATCAAAATAAAATTACTTTGTAGTTTCGGTTTTGATATTGGTTATGAAAAATGGTGTGTGGAACCCTCGTGCTTAACTCTATAGGTTTCAAGCCTATTAAGATTTGTAAGATCCTTTCGATTTGTCCTTTATTTTTTAGTTTCTTTGTCATTTTGTGACAAAAAAGGGGAGAAATATATGGACTAAACAAGTGATACTGGTATTGATTTATATTGATTGGTATCACTAAGGGAAAGGACATTGGTGCTTAAATGTTTATCTAACGAAAGAGTAAAAGCATAAACTAAGGGGGAGTAGCATATCATATGATACTTGTAGTTATATGGATTACAAAGGAATAACAAAGACGTGCGTATTGATAAATTCTACCTATCTTACCTTTAGGGGGAGTATTAGCTTTGTTATTATAATGTCAACAACGACATTTAAGGATTGAATGTATACAGGTTATTGTGTTGTTGAATTCGGGAATCAAGCGTATGTGTAATGAATTCTTGTAATTTGTTTATCCATATGATGTAAGAGTTTTGTCACTAAAATTGACAAAGGGGAGATTGTTTGAGCATAGCTCGGTTGAACCCACCAAGCGTTGGTATGTCAAGTTTGGTTGTCATATTTTAGTGAGGCAAAACTCATTTAAGAGTCGCTTGATTATGTACTAGAGTCAACTTCGTATAGGTTAGCTTGAAAGTATTAGGATATGAGACATTACATGTATTGTGAAGACTTGAAGAAGTAAGGAGCTACAACGACAACATCATCCTTCCACTTGAGGTTAGTGATATTTGACTTGAGCTGTTTCATTCCCTAACGTATCTTTCAAGTCGTGCATATTAAAAACAAAACTGTGAAGCATGAATGATTACACTCTAGTTAGACATAGTATTAAGGAATACAATAAGAGGTTTATTGACTAACCATTAAACTTTGTAGATAAGACATCGACATAATCGTTTGAATGATATTGTGATTAGTTATGGGTATAAGGTGAAGATTTCATCCTAGGAAACAATGTTTTACATTTGTTTTAAGGAAGTAAATTCATGAACTTGTTTTGTGAATCGAAAGAGAAATCGCCAGGCATTATTGGTATTGTTATTCATTCCATATCTTTTGAACTACCAATATGTGTGATTAGTATAACCGTCATGACTTGTTTATGTTCTTGGTAAAACTATTCACAAGGCCTGACTTTTGTATTGGTATGACTTTTATTAGTGAAACCGATCTTAAGTAATCACTTGAGATAGTATGATCGATTTAGTGTTATTGGTATGACCGACTCTGGGTAAAAGGGAACCGATCCTAGTAAGATGTGCATCCTATCACAAAGGGGAATCGATCCTTGTATGAGGTGCAACAAGTTTTTAACAGAAAGGGGAACCGATCCGGTGGACATGTGCAACACGTTTTTAGGCAAAAGGGAACCGATCCTATGGAAATGTGCAACAAGTACAAGTTAGATACCATATATATGTGGGGAAGCGATCCTAGTACCTATTCAACCGAATTTTGGTAACTAGCGTGACTATGCAAAGTACTCACGTGGAGGTAGAACCGAAGCTTGTTTTGGTAGAACTGTGAAACCCATGTTTGGTGATTGAGTGTTCTTGATCAATCACGTAGTTCATGAAAGTCAGATGAACCAATTCTAAACTTGTTTGGACGTGTGGGAAATCGGTTTCAATATTGTAAGTATGAAAGAGGACTTACAAAGTAAGGATGTCGACATACTTTGAACATGTGCAGTAACGCTTATCTTTAATTGTTCAAAGTTATTCCTTAATAGCTAAAGGAAGAAAATCTCGGATCGAATAAAATAAATTGAGAATATTTTATTTAAGTTTTTTAATTTTATTTTTGGAAAATGAAATTAGTAATGTGCATTTGCTAGTTGGAGATTTTCTAAGAGATTTTTGGTAATTATTTGGACAAAGCATTTCCAGGAATTATGGAAACCGAATCTGGAATATATTGCATATCTTGAGAATATTTTCGGTTTTGTAAATTCCTTGGTGTCCAAACTTCCTTGGTCTATAAATATCAAAGTTTGCATTTCGAGCAAACTAATCCTCAGAGACAGCAAAATTATCTCAGTTGTGCTGCTACTGGTGAAGCCGCCTATTTGGAGAGGAGAGTAACCTATTTAGGCGAAATATCTTACGGCCGCTCAGTTTAAAGACTTCTTTGGGATTGAGAAGCTCTATTAGTACCGTTGGTGGGAAACTAGATAATTGTGGTTTATCTTTTGTTTTCGATTTATTTGATTGACTAACGTTGGTTGAACTTTGATTGCACCTAGTTTGTTTATGCTTGAGAATCTTCTCTTATGATATAAGATTCACTCAAACTAGATCGAAGTTTCGACGAGGATCTTTGGACTGTTTCTAGATCTAAAGACGTCTTGTGATAATCCATTGTTAACAGACTCCGTTCTGTGCGTGATTGATCACAAGAGATTCAAGTTGATTGTGTGCAGGTGTTTATTAAAGATCTAAGAAGATTTGAAGACAAAGAAGACTTTGAATATTTCTGATTTGGGTTCATAATCTTTGGTGTGCACAATACTTGTTTCGGCAAAAGAGGATCCAACTATAATCGGTTTATCTTTGTGATAGATTAGATTGATTAGTTGTGTAGATCGGTATCAATACAATTCTTTGTGATTAAAAGTATTGATTGCAAAATCTTAACAATTACTTTGGTAGTTGATAATAAGATAGATCTAAGAACCTGACAAAGGAGTTTATTGAGATAAATAGAAGAATTTTTTGTCGAACTCACACTTGGTTGAAAAGAGTTAATACCAAACAGATTTTTTGTTCCTTTACTGTTTGGAATACGAACCAAAGGAATTGTTCCAAATACGTGACTTATTACTGGTCGGAGGCGTGGGAATACAGACGGAACTAGGTGAACTATATGTTTAGTTGCTGGACCTCAACTATACGAAGTTGGTTTGATTTTGTATAGCGGCTTAATCCTGAGAGTATTCAATTCTGGATAAGGTACCGGGGTTTTTCTGCATTTGCGGTTTCATCGTTAACAAAATCTTGATTGTCATTTACTTTTATTTTCCGAAATTATAATTGTTGTTATTATAATATAAAGTAAATTACACAAACGTTAATTCCTATTTACTTGATAAGTAATCCTATTGTGTTTGGTTAAGTCCAAACCTTTTATCAAGTAATTCGTTGTTGCATTGTCTCGATCTTGTATCCATAGTCAATCACACAAGTTATCTTCTTGCCATATTGTCTCGATCTCGTATCCATAGACGATCACATGAAGTGTGAACCGATTTGTTGTATTGTCTCGACTCAGTCCATAGACAATCACTTTTGGAGAAAGGACTTATAGGTGGAAAATTTTTAGATTGAGGTATATTTGGGTACCCTCGTCTTTTCAAGCAATTTTATAGAAACCAGTGTGACCAATCCTAGTTGCCACTTGGAGGTAGAACCGAACTTTGTGTTTGGTAGAAAACCCATGAATGGTGATTGAATGTTTTTGATCAATCACATAGTTCTTGGAAATCAGATGAACCAATTCTAAACTCGTTTGGAAGTGTGGCAAATCAGTTCTAAGATTGTAAATATGAAAAAGGATTTACAAAGTAAATATGTCTACATACTTTAAACATGTGAAGTAATTCTTATCTATTATTGTTCAAAGATATTCCTTAATAACTAAAAGAGAATCCCGGATCGAAATAAATTGAGAATCTTTTAATTAAGGTTTTTAAATTTATATGCGTTTAATTTCCAACAATTAAATGCATATCTTTAGAAAATAAAAATTGGTAATGTGCATTTACTAATTGGAGATTTTCTATCGAGATTTCGGTCAATATTTGGACAGAGCATTTCCAAGAATTATGAAAATCGATTTTGGCTTTATTACATATCTTTGAGAATATTCGATTTTGGAAATTCCTTGGTGTCCAAACTTCCTTGGTCTATAAATGTTGAAGTTTGCATTTCAAGCAAACTAATCCTCAGAGCTAGCAAAACTACCTAGTTGTGTTGTTATTGGTGGAGCCATCTATTCGAAGAGGAAAGTACCCTTAATTAGGAGAAATCTCTTATGACCGCTCGTTTTAAAGACTTCTTTGGGATTGAGAAGTTCTACGAGTATCGTTGGTGGGAAACTAGATAATTGCAGTTCATTATTAGTTTTCGATTGATTTGATTGAATAACGGTTGTTGAAATTTGATTGCACCTAGTTTGTTTATGCTTGAGAATCTTCTCTTCTGATATAAGATTCACTCAACTAGATCGAAGTATCGACGGGGATATTTAGACTGTTTGTAGATCTAAAGATATCTTGTGATAATCCATCGTTAACATACTCCTTTATGTGTGTGATTGATCACAAGAGATTCAAGTTGTTCGTGTGCACGTGTTTATTGAAGATATAAGAAGATTTCAAAACAAAGAAGATTTCTTATTTGAGTTCATAATCTTTGGTGTGCACAAAACTTGATCGGCTGAGGATCCAACTATAATCGGTTTATCTTTTGATAGATTGGATTGATTAGTTGCGCAGATCAGCATCAATACATTTTTTTGTGATTCATAGTACTGATTGCGTAGTCTAAACAATTACTTTGGTAGTTGTTGAATAGATTGATCTAAGAACCCGACAAAGGAGTTTATTGGTTAAACGGATGAGCCTTTTGTCAAACTCATATCACGTTGTTTGAAAAGAGTTGTTACCGAACATATTTGTTGTTCCTTTACTATTTGGAATACGAACCAAAGGAATTGTTCCAAGTGCGTGACTTATTGCAAGTCGGAGGCGCAGGGACACTGAGGAAACTGTTGCTTGGTCTCAACTATACGAAGTTGGTTTAGATTTTGTATAGCGGATTAATTCTGAGAGTATTCAATTCTGGACAAGCTCCCGTGGTTTTTCTGCATTTGCGGTTTCCTCGTTAACAAAATCTTGTTGTGTATTTTACTTTTCTGTTTCCGCAATTATAATTAATTTATTATAATTAGAAGTAAAATGCACAAACTTTAATTCCTAATTACTTGATAGCAATCCTATAGTGTTTGGTTAAGTCTGAACCTATTATCAAGTAATCATACTTCATTATTTGTAGTGTCTCGATCTTGTATCCATAGTAAATAACAAAAGTTATATTGTTGTCGTATTGTGTCGATCTCGTATCCATAGATAATCACACGAAGTGGAACCGATTTGTTGTATTGTCTCGACTCAGTCCATAGACAATCACTTTCGGAGAAAGGAATTATAGGTGGAAAAGTTTTAGATTGAGGAATATTTGGGTATCCTCGTCTTTTCACGCAATGATCTGAAGTTGTTCTCTTATATCCATGTTCTTTCTTGCCCATTCAGAATTCTTGTACCATTTTCTAATAGATTTCTTCAAACCATATATACTTTTCTTTAGCTTGCACATCGTATGTTCCTTTCCTTCCATCACGTTGTGCCATGTATACTTTTCCTTCAACTCACTGAAGAAATGTTTTCTTGACATCTAGTTATTCCATCTCAAGATCCATACTAGCGGCTAATTGTTTGTCGGCAAAAACGTTTTACTGGGTAGAAAGTAAAATGTTGGGTAGGAAGATGCTAGATAGACAAAACTGTCTAAACCCTTAAACAAATGCATTGCATGGTAATTATTTTATTTAGAGAGACCAATATGTACGACTCTAGTCTATACTAGCTAAGAAATGGATGTTCCAGATTCGATTCGTTCACAATGGAGGAAAACATTCGATCTGTGGGAGGGAAGCTGAGAAGGTGTTGAGATCAATGGAAAATTGTTACAGATATGTTTGAACTACTTTGAAGATGATTTCTCTTTGTTAGACCAAAATAAAGTTTCTGTATGATGTTTCTGGGATATGCACATATCTGATGCCCTTTTGTCGATAGGTTGAAGAACCTATTTGTAACACTGGTAGTTAACACATTAACCTCTTGTAAATGGTGACATTTATGTATAGGAGTGGAAGAGTAAGGAAATAGGAAATCGTGGTTAAACCAGTTCCGTTCGTTGGGAAACTTTGTGGTTTTCAAAATACTACCCATTTACTCCTTTAACTGCCAGCACGACTTACTCAATTGCTACATCGCACGTGTTCCAGGCTGTGACATGATTGATGTTTCAAGAACGGTGATCTGCTTTGGAGACGTGTATTTATTTTGTCAACCATTGACCTAATTATACTATTAGTCTTAACATATTAATGAGTCTAACATGATTATCAGTTATGAGTCTGGTATGCTTCATGGAGAATCTTTATGATGAATGGAGTATAAAGTGTCTTCTGAGACAACAATAATTAAGAGCATTAATTAGTAGTAGTTTATATACTAATTAGTTATCCAAACATTAATATATTGTCTAAATGATGTAGATGAGACAAAAGATATTAAAATCGAAGATAGAGATAGAGTCACAATAACTTGAGAAAACTTTTCAATACAATTTTCGAAGATAGAGAAGTCCCTATAAGTGCTCTAATGGGTTGAATTAAATCCGACAAAGTTCATGGTATTACAATTAATTGTTTTAGGTTTTTCGTATCATCAGTAATAAACAACTTGTATGGGTAATATAAACTTTCATGTTACTCATTTGTGAACTTTATGGTACTTTTATGCTCGTAATAATATAAAATATATGTGCTTCATGTGATATTTTTTGCATTTCAATATGTAAAATACTATATATATCTTGTAAATTGTATCTGAATAATGCTTTATTTTTCTAGGTTTGCATTTGTTGAGTTTCTTGTTTGGAATTACGATTTATTTTGTACTATTATAAACATACTAAAAGTTTTTGAATTATTTTTTAAGTTGTTAATTTTCTATCCTTGTCTGGTTTATATGTATGTAAAACAAAATCGAAAAGTACAAAAAAATAACATAGCGCAATTTATTTTCATGTTGCATAATTGTGGCATATTAGACGCCCAAGAACTTGAAGTCTTATCTTATTACTTTGGTTGTCCATGGAAGTCCTACTCGACAACCGTGGTGATGCAGTCATTTGTAGGTGATTTCTTTTCTTTCGAAGGATGGTCTCCATGGAGTGAAGCAGACAATTAAACTCTATAGACACTGACATATATTGAGTATGGAAATAGAGGACCCGACTCAAGCATCACAAGATGAATGGATTTGTGGGGGTGGACTGGGGACTCAAGGTGTAGTGAGTGCTGAAATGATGTGTTTCAATATACGGTCCAAAATTTTCTTAATGAGAGTGATTGGATTCCCTCTACTAGCATCCCATTTATACCTGTTTTAGTGTAGTTATTTGAGCTTTAGATCATGCCTTCTTCTTTTGCCAGGTAAAGTGTTTGAACATGGTATGTTATAACTTTTTGGGTTTGTTTTATTATATACTCATGGACTTGGTAACTATTTTGGGTAAAATATTTGTAGCGAAAATTATAACTACGCAAGTATAATAACAACATCATCTGAAATGTTTCCTGCAAAAAAATATGGCTCTTCGACTTAAAAACATAACAACCGGTCTAACTAATTTTAGACATTCGCGTTTTCATATATCAGTATAATAAGATAACAAAGATTACTTATGTAAGTCGATTTCTAGAAGATGAAGCAGATAAATTATGAAAATAGAGTCTAGTCAAGAAAGGTTTCTTTGTAGAAAATAACAATCATCACTATCTTATGAAATGTAAAGTGATGAAAGGTCTTGTTAAAGTGTCAAATATTATGATGTGCAACTTTTAGTTCTAATATATTACCCTGTTTGTTTTTTAAAAAATAACATAATGAAATCAATACACTTTGGTCGCTTCCTTACATGTTGTTTTATTGGTTTGTGGATCCTTTTCTGCATATTCCTTACATGTTATTTTCTTCGTTGCAGTTTGTGGTTCCACTTGAATAATTTCTTTACCAGCCACTTCTTAAATGAAGAATCTTCTTGATTAATGTTACTACTAAATTCCACTAGATTGATGAAATCATCCCAAACTGTACTAATCATAGCCTTCCATGGAAATATCGATACAAAGAGGAAGTAGCTATGTGTAATCAAAATATTTTCTGTACCAAACACTAGTTATCCTTCTTAAACATAAGAATAAAATCTCATAAGAAGTTTCCTAGACATTAAGATTCTTCAAAAACTCTTTATCATCCCCGAACTCATTGTCGTCAATAAACATTGGAACATAAGGTTCATGAAGAAATGAGTCAATTCCAACAAACCTTCTTGATTGTTGTCGAAGCAAAGCCTTCTGAATTCAAGAGATTTTAGTATAATAGCCTTTATTTGCTGAATCTCCATCCTTGTTTGTTTTAACTCTTCAGGAACAACAGAAAACCTTTGAAGATTTGAGTTGTTAGCTCTTGGTTTCTTCATATTCTTCCTTTTTCTCTTCAAAGTTGTAGAGGAATGGGATTTCTCTTTTCCCTTCATGACTAACGGCTTAACAATCATATTAACATCTTTTCCATCAGACAGAGATGTTGCTTGGAGTCCCCATAAATATGAAATATGGGTTTGTGAAAAGAAACAGAAATAAAACAGCTCCACAAGCAACCTTTTTGATGAAAAGAGTTTTACAGAAGGAAACAGGCTGTTCGGAACCTATATACAGAGTAAGTAGGGTTCACGTACGATCAATACATACAACCCTAAGAAGAGTAGAAATGTCGATTTTAACCCCCTTTTTTATTTATTTTTAAACTAGCATGAAATCTTTTCAATACCATTACTTGAAAATATGAAGGAAAAAAAAAACAAATAGAAATTCAAGTAATAATATTCAAGATACAAACTAGAATAGTTTCCGACCCTAGATCCCGATTGTGGAAAACTCTTGTCTCTTTTCGAAATACGGGCACATGAGATAAGATACACTTTCAACACAGTTAGACTATGTTGGGGTGAACAATAATTTGTTCACTACAAGGTTCCTGCAAGGAATTATCAATATCCCTCTTTATAGGTTGTTTAGACCTAGTTCTTTTTTGTATTGATCTAGCCTTTTCTTTAGAAATCAACTTCTTGGGAGAGGAGTTAAATTTACATACCTCAGATGGATTTGATCCCAGGACAAGTTTGAGCTTGTTAGCTAATCGACTGGCTCTCCATTGTAGTTTGTTGACATACCTTACTTTATGTTTGTGCTTGAAACATTTAGAGAGTTCACGACCCTTAAAAGTCAGTAAGACATGTAAATATGGAGGATGGTTCAGACAACATGGTTGTACATGCCACTAACCAAAGTTGAGTACCTGAAACACAAGAAATAGAATTTTCATTGGTAAGTAAAAAATCCATTACATCCTCCAAAGCTGTTGATGAAGAATCATCAGGAAAATTGTCAAAATTGATATGAGTTCGAAATTGATATTTTCACCAAAGAGAGCTACACTTGATATCTCATCTTCTGTAGAATCATAGTGATTAGATGTTTTATCAAGAGTTGCATTAAGACCTTTGTTGCCAATGTATTTTAGACACTCATTAGCAAAATGACCAAAACCTTTACACTTGAAGAGTTGTGGCATATCCTCATCATCAGTATCGACAGTATCCCTATTTTTAGGAGGAACACGATCATGAGGCTTGACTGATGATTTAGGTTTGTCTCTAATGAAGCGTTTGCTTCTCTTAAAAAGAAGATCTCTAAACTCTCTTGTGATCATAGAAACTGAGTTGTGAAGATCTTCATCTGATGATTCAGTCTTAATAGGATCATTCACAGAGTTGCCAAATTTTTTACTTTTATCAAGTAGATTATTGTTCTATTGTGATTTGAACGCAATATCCTTTCCAACCTTTGATAGATGTTCGTTATCAAAGATATTTAACTTTCCAACAATAGTATTCCTGGAAAGTATTTCAAAGTTATTTCCCTCAACGATGGCATATTTTCTTAGAATCGTATTTATCTGGTAGAGATCTGAGAATTTTCATCACAATATCCTTTTCAGGAATAGTCTTACTCAATGCAAAAGATACATTAACAATTTCAGACACTTTGTGATTAAACTCATCAAATGAATCTTCATCAGCCATATGAAGGTTTTCCCAAACATAATTTAGGTTTTGAAGCCTGGATTCTTTCTCGGAGGTATTCCCTTCAAATACGGTTGGTAAGATATCTCAAGCATCTTTATACTTAGTGCACGTAGTCACATGGTGTTGAAGATCTGGGTTAATGGCATGGATGATAGCATTTAATCCGTCAGAATTTTGCTTTACAACACTAATCTCGACGTCTCTATAATCACCAACATCCTTTTCGATAGTTGCACCGTCAACTATAACCATTGGAGGATCATATCCATTTAATACACGAACCCATGATTTAAAATCACGTGCTTGAAGAAAGGCACGCATAGCAATTTTCCACCATAAGTAATTCGAGCCATCGAAGACTAGCGGTACATTTATACAGATAACACTTCTGTCCATAGAGTCAGATTGCGACAAACTCGGACTTATGAGGTCTTAGCGTGTTTGCCTGCTCTGATACCAATTGAAAACGTGGGGTATAAAAACCACACCCAATATTTAGTTCGACAATCTGTATGAACTAACTCCAATATAATTCCGAGAGCACCAACTTAAAAGTGAGACTCAATTGAAAAGGATATCAAAGAGTTATATTTCTTTTTCAATACAATCAGTAAATCAACTAGATAGAAATCTGTGAGACTGATTGATATGAGAATAACTCGGACGTTACCAAAGACCAATGCCCAGGAGTCAATCAAGTTTTATCAAACAAACAAGGTCGGATTTATCAACTGTGATTGAACTACGCACAACATGTGATATTTTAATCATATAACAAAATATAGTGCAAAAAAAAAATTAACACAGACACCAGAAAAAATTTTAACGAGGAAACCGCAAATGCAGAAAAACCCCAGGACCTAGTCCAGACTTGAACACCACACTGTATGAAGCCGCTACAGACTCTAGCCTACTACAAGTTAACTTAAGACTATTGAGCCCTAACCAAGTCTCACACCGATTAAGGTACAATCGCGTTCCTTACGCCTCTTGAATCCCAGCGAGACTCTGCGCACTTGATTCCCTTAGATGATCTTACCCACTCCTAAGAGTTTTTACCACCCAAAGTCGAATACTTATAAACAGATCTGTCTCCCGCAGATAAGTTTATTCTGGTTTTGTTTCCGTCTTAAGATAAATCAAGGTGAAAAGGAAACTCAACTAATAATCCGGTCTTATACTCCCGAAGAGTAGCCTAGAAATATTAGTCACCTCATAGTAACCCAACTTATTATAATAAAAAATTATTGTGGAATCACAAGAGTCTGAGACGAAGAACTGTTGTTATTACTTTTTATATCTTACATATCAGAGATAAATCTCGAACAAATCTTAAAGAAAGATAAAACTCAAAACGATAAAAAAAAAAAAAGTAAGATCAGAATACACAACTACAAATAAAATAGTTGGATTTGGCTTCACGAATCCCAAATGAAGTCTTCAAGTCATTAACCTAATAACGGTTTTGGAAAACTTAGGTTAATGGAGAATCGACTCTAGTTTTTCAACTAGGACACACGAAAATGTCGGGATTAGGTTTCCCAGATGATAAAGTTCTCCCTTATATAGTCTTTGAAATCAGGATTGCTTACAATCAAAGCTAAGATATCTTGGTAACAAAGCAATTGATATTCACTGTTAGATGAACTCCTGATTTAAGATTCAAGCTAAGTATGCTTAGAAATTAAGCAATCAATCTCCAATGTTAGATGGTATTAGCTTGATACACACAAATGAGATATACCTATATTTAGATATGCATGAACCGTACCCAGACGCGTATAACCGTTGGCTCAATAATAATTAACCGAAGTTAGCCATATGAACACTTATAGTTTAGTCATCTTCATCTAACACTTCTAGATCAAATATGATGACCAATCAATCATGATAGATAATCAAATGAATCTAAATGTGCTTTAAAAGAGTTGTTCAAATGTTTATCATCTTATAGAAATATATCTGAACCATTTGAAACAAAATCGGTTTGGTTTGTAATTGTACAAAGTACTTATACAAAAAACCAATATATGAACATAATGCCACGGTTTGCAAAACAAGTTCGCATACCTTATTTCATTAAAGTTCAAGGGACTTTTGTTCGCAAAGTGAGTTCGCAAACGAACCTGAGTTCATGAGTATGAAATTCATACTTACCGGTTTCAGAACCTAACCACTATGTTCGCAAACTAAGTACGCGAACCACAGTTCCGGACTTAGCTTTGTTAAGTCGTTCGCAAACAGAGTACGCGAACATCGGCTCCGGAATTTTCCTTGTCTAGTCGTTCGCCAACAGGGTACGCGAACAACAGCTCCGGACCTTTCACGGGTAAACCAGTTCGCAAACAATAATTCTAGACCTGAACTAGACTTTCACAGTTCACATACAAAGTATACAACCTGTATTATATCCAGACATGGTAGAAGTTCTAAACTCTTATTTAATCATTTAAACATCGTTAGAAGACAACAATGGTAATATTACACATACCACTAGCTTCAAGTAATTTCAAGTGATTAATCGATCGATACGAAACTTCCCAAGTTAACATCAAATGATTGTCTCACACAAATCATGTAAGATGTTCAAGGTAATTTTTACATGATCATCTTGACTTAATATTTAGTTTCCAACAAATAAATTATCTACACTAAACTCGTCAAGTAGATGATGAATTTTAAGCTAAAGCTAAAAGCTTCGAACACGTATTTCGATAAATATATATATGAGATAAACTCAGCTCGAAATATCAAATGTGTATAATGTAAAAATCTATATAGTTGTACGACATAGTCTCAGTAGAAGATAGAATAAAATATACTTCTGAGTGATAATCTCCACATACCTTTTGTTGATGAAGTTCCTCCAAGCTCTTAAGTAGATGTTCTTCTTCAATTGGTGAACGCCGTGAAGTCTAAAGCTCAACTACATACTTCTATCATAATCCGAGACGTAGCTACAAGTAGAGTAGAAATAAAGTATATAATTTTGATCAACTAAACTTGACAAACAAGCTTGAGATAACAACGCCTGCGAGTTCGACCGAGCAGTGCTCTAACATCTTTCTTGGTCCATGCACTAAAATATTTTACTCTTTTTTCCAATGAGAAAGTTTCATTGTTGTGTTTTTCGATCCTTTGAGAAGACTTCACCGAATGCTTATCGATGTTTGAGAAGACGTTCACCATATAATGATCACTACCTTGTTTACTACCTAAACTGTTAAACAGTGCTCGGTCAAACTCGTAAGTTTTTCTATCTCAAGCTTGTTTTCAATGTTAGTATCACAAAACTATATCTTGATTTCTAGTCTACTAAAGTCAAGTCTCGGACTAGGATTAAAGTATGGTAGTTGAGTATCAGATATCACTGAACCGTCGAAGATTGAAGACTGGATCAAACGAATAAATTCGGAGAACTTCATAGAAAAAGAGGCATGTGAAGACAGAACCATTCTAGTTACCCGTGGCATTACCATTTTATCTAGATGAGACAATGTCGTGTGACTTCTAACAGATATAATATTGCAAAGAAGAAGTTTTGAGTCAAGCTTGCCTTATTAAACATCTCGAAATATGACTCGAGCAATGGATATTCATAGATCCTTAGCAATCTTAGTTAAGAACAATTTATTGTTCAGAAACTACTTTTGTTTCGAATGGATTTTTGGAAATTACCCAAGCAAGTATATTTTAAATCTATGGCGATTGGGAGTGTTTCAAAATTTGAAACAGAGTTTTTCAGAACTACTGAAATCTGGACAGATGGTAGGAAGGCACACCCATTACGCTTACCATAGACATCTGAGTTCCGGAGTATAGGCAGGTACGCATACCCAATACGCGTACCCTAAGGTCCCGAAGTTCGCAAAGGGGGGAGGTATGCATACCATTACGCGTACCCCCAGGGATTGAATTCGTGAATAAATTAAGGGTATGCATACCCGGTACGCGTACCTTAGCTCCCTGAATTCACGATCTGGTTCATAGGTATGTGTACCCCTACACATACCTACCCAGTATGAATTAAGCAGATGCACATAAAATATTTTCACAAATATGTGTCGCATTGCTACAACTCCTGTAAACACCTCTAAGACATCTTAGATCACTAAATCATTATGTGTTTGTGAATCATGATTTAAGTCTTAAGTATTAAATGAACACCATTTTGCTTATACGTTCATAAGGCATACTTGCCATGAACTGTCATTATGTATGGTTCCGGTACTTTGGAACATAGTGTATATTCTTTTATGTAATTTCAAGACAAACTTCTCACATGCTTACATGAACTCCTAATAAGAGTTTCATCTAAACTGAGAAAGTGTTTGCTTGAATATCAAGTTATCTTAGCATGAGCTCTAAGCAACCCTTAGTCTTGAAAGTCTGTAAACAGAGAGACTCAAATAACTAGGAATTTCAATCCCTGACATTTATGTGTCCTAGTTGTATTCTAGAGTAGTCCTCTATTAACCTAGGTTTCCTCTACAAAACATAATAAGGTTTCCGACTTAAAGACTTCACTTAGGGATTCATGAAGCCAAATCCGACTATCTTTACCTTGATATTTCATATATCCTGATCTTGTTATTTCTGTTGCCGAGGTTTTCGTAAAACTCCTCCAGGAAAAAGATAGATAGAAATCGCAAAAATCTTTTCATGTCGTGATTCCTCAAGATAGATATTTAAAAATCTTCTTTGTTATTGATCGGCTTAAGATTGTTACTGACAGGTGGTTAATAATCCAGGCTTCTCAGCTACTGAGTGTAAGTGTTCCGGATTCGTGAGGTTTGCAAGCTTTGTCTATTGAAAACATAATTCCAAGCCTTGATATATTCGATCTAAAGGGAAATCAAATAGGTTTGGTATTAAAAGTCTTCTCTGAGGTTAAACCAACTTTTAGGCTGTAAAGGACGCCAACTAAGGAAATCAATTGCGTAAAGCCTTGAGAGGTTCAAAAGACGTAATGGGCACGACTGCATCTGAATTGTTTGGAGGGTGAATTCGGTCTCAACTAAATTTCAGGCCGAAGTCTGATAGTAGGCTAGCGTCTATAGTGGCTTAATATAGTTTGGTGTTCAAATCTGCATAGGGTCCCGAGGTTTTTTTGCAGGTGCAATTTTTCTCGTTAACAAAACTTCTAGTGTCTTGTGTTTTTTCTTTTCCGCATATATTTTTTTATCTTTATAACAAGAGTAGCAGAAGTAGTACGTAATCAATCTTAGTATAACATTCCATACTAATTGTGATCAATTGCGAGACTCGTTCTTGTATAATTTGTATCTTGAAAGATAGATAACAAGCTTCATATCTGGAAGAATTCGGGATCTCTTTATTTGGATACGACTAGATTGAACTTGAATATTGATTTGTGAGATCGTCCAAGTACTCTTTATACAATTAGGCTCACAGACTTTATTATCATGACTTTCTAATTGTGGAAGAAAAAGAAATATAAACTCTATATACGTATTGTTCAATGATCTTTAATTTTATCAACTTGTAATTGTATTAGGTTCTGCCCATAAAGGTTGTCGAACATAAAAGTTGGCGGTGTGCTTGGTATCCTATCCTTTTCATAAGATTATGTGAATTCGATTTTCATATGTGACGAAGATCTTATAATTATTATGATTGCTAAGGAGAAATATATAATCTCCCCCCTGCGACAAGAAATAATATAATGTTAATAGTCCCCTGTCATTGATGAAGCCATAGGTTTTGTAGGTAGGAAGATCGCAACAAATCCAAATAACTGCAGACCTCGTGCAGGAAATAAGGTGAAAGCAAAAGTTGAAATTGATCTTCAGAAACCTCTTCGCAAGGAAAGTTGGTGGAAAACTATTTCGGAGAAGGACGTAGATACCGTTGGGAGTTGCATCCAAAAAATAATTGTCCGAGGTGTTTTGTGATTAATCATCTTGATAACAGTTGTGATCACATTGCCTTCTTCTTTATCTAGATATTTTATCAGTTGCTGAATACGAAGTTTGGCTCAGGAAGTTGTAAATCCTCACCACTTAAGTTACACTTCTTTTGTTTTCTAACTTTGAGGGTGAAAATACAAATTGTCTCTGATATGTTTGTCTAGCATTGTGCTACAAATTTAACACTTTATCATTTCAAATAAAACCCATTTAGTACCAAAGAGGGAAGTTGGACACAACTTAAAAAGTTATTTTTCGACTTAATGTATGTAGCTATACCAAAATACGCGACACAAGTAAATAAACAAAATCATTAAATATTGAGGCTAATCTTGACAATGATAGGATTTTTTTGACACTGCCGGTGAAAAAGTTACTAATCAAAATTATAATTGAAGTAGGCACCCATATGGGCCACGAGTTTGCAGGCACGTCCTATTTGAGAGTTATTGCCATGGCTTCCAGAAAAGGCACACGATCCAGCCCTCTTTGTCATACCCCACAGTGAAAGGATGACGAGGAAGAATCGCGGTGCCCCGATGGGATTAAACCGGAATTATAGGAGACATGATTTATATGAGCTGATACCAGTCCTGCTAGGGACTGATACCATTTCATACAGAACAAAAAGATCCTACCTGATCCTGACCGTTGGATCGGTTAACTGGTATCAGCCCCTGGTAGGACTGGCATCAGCCCATATAAATCGAGATAGAAGATGGCTAAAAATTTGATGGCGATTATGTGAACATTTTAGATTTTGATACTGCAAGGATCCATAAACTAGTTTTTAGGAAATGGAGGAGTAACAATTCCTACATATTTCAAGGAGGATGGTACCCTAATTTTGATAGACCCATGATTTTAGAAGCTCGGACAAGATCAGAATATTTTGGAATTCACAGTCTAACCTCTTTGTTCTTAAACAGAGAAATTTAAGATCCCCCAACTCAATCTGTAATTTCTTTTTGAATGTTTTAATGTTTTTGAATGTTTTAACTCATCGAGTTTTTCAGATGCTCTTTTCTTGATTTTATTTGGCAAACTAAGCATGGGATACAGGTGACAAACTGATGAGTCACGAAGAACAAAGGTAAGGCAATTAGGAAATCCTGGCAGAGATGCCAGAATCTCCACATTGAAACCAGCTTGACTCAATAAAGAAGAACAAAATTACACACAGGAACTGCTAATTCCTCCAACTAAGACAAAAAAAATCAAAGCTCACAACAGTAACTCCAGCATAATGTGTTTCACACTTACAAGTACTAGATGAATCAATAGCTGATTTCAATATGTTAAATTGTACAGTAACTCTCTCTCAGCCCCGGCGGTGATATATATGGTATAGACATGAGACTACTTACAAAATCAAGAAGCACAGAGAAATCCTAGATTCCTAAGTCAATCTGTAATTTCTTTCTTTTTGAATGATTCAATGAAATTTATTTATTTTTCAGATCTCTTTTTCTTGATTTTCTCTGATAAACTAAGCATGCATAACCGTGACTGCAATGTCCTACAGAGGAACTTGCAGTTGACCATCACCGTGATTGATATTATAATAAATTTATACAGCATATAGATAGAAAAAGTACGGGTACCACCGGCAAAAAGAAATAGGTAACCCTGGCAGAGATGCCAGAATCTCCACATGACCAAAGCAAGATATTATCAAAGCGTATTCATAGTTCCTTTTTGCCACCTATATTTCGCCTCTATGTAACAGTGTCATTATAGTAAAAGCTACTCTTAGGGTGTGTGTTGGAGCTGCCAGTGACTCGGTACAAGAGATAAGACAATGCGAAAAATACTTCTCCTGGATGCAGAGACAAATGTCTCACCTACTACTATACTTCCCTCCAATCTACCAGAAGCTTAATTTTCACGAGTTCTGCCTCATGTTCCAACCCCAGTCATATTCCTACAATATATATCTAAGAATAATATAAACAGGGTAAGGCAGTCGATAATCAGTGACAATGTGCAGGAGGATTAGTAATTTCTGAAATTTGAAAAAAAAATCTATGATCAACCTATCTCACCAGACCATACCTCAAGCATCACACTGAAACCAGCTTGACTGAATAAAGAGGAAAAATATTACATACAGAAACGGCTAATTCCTCCAATTGAAACATATACCAAAGGCGCACATCGGTGACTCCAGCATAATGTGTTCACATTTCCAAGTAACTAAAAGAATAGCTGATTCCATATGTTAAATAGCTACATTAACTCTCTCTCAGCGGTGGTTGCCTTATATGAGTATAATCATAGTACAGTACAGACACAAGACTACTTACAAGATTTAATAGCTCGATCACACTTCCCGGGGATCAGCATCATGGATACGATCTCCCTGCACTATCTATTTCAAACACTTCAGTAAATATGCCAGTACTCAGCATTTCACGAACCACAGCGTGTTCTGGTCCTCCTATCGCGACCATCATAAACTCCAAAGAAACAGTGAAAAAAAATACATGTACAACTGACAAGTTGCCTACAATTGTAAGCTAACTTGTGTTAGAAAGAAAATCAGATGCCTTATTTCCACTTACATTGCTGCTTATGAAGGGCACGTAGTTGTTTCTATAGCTTAGGCTATTCAATACTACATTAACCACAAGAAAATTTGTCGATGTTCATATGGCACTTTCAACAAAATCTACCAAATTCTCATCCAGGTTAGGTTATCCACAGGAAAAGCATAAATTAAACAGAAATGGAAAGTGTATGTACCATATCGTGCCAGAGAAACTTGTGAAGTGCAATCATTTCATTACGATTGTTCAGCTTAAAGTTTATTGTTTCATACAAGATAACATTCTGATGAAATGGATCACCAAGAGCTGCAAATATTACAAATGTTCCAGTTTATTGTTCTGCATAATGGACATAAAAATTCCAATGCTACAAGCATAAAGCAGATAGTAAATGCACAATGACACTAATTATTTGAGCATATAACTACACTTATCGATTTGAAAAAATATTGTACTGGATTTTGATGTATTCATTGTCTATACCACCATATCTATTCACATGCCCGCATGTCATCTACATCAGCGCAAACATCATACGAGGAAGCATATAACTCGGTAACATACCAAGTTCAGTTCCCCCAGTGCCTCATCAAATCCATATCCCTATATTCACATCTTCCTCAATGAAATTTCTAACTGTGAAGACGACACAGAAGACACGAGAAAAACAACAAACACATTCCACAACAAAAAAACGGACTTTGTTCTATTCCTAAGACCTTGTATTCATGCTACACGAACGAGCAAACCGGATAGAAGGAGCAGCTCGCCCACCAACACCTGTATCCTTGTTTAAGGGATCAGCATACTGTTTTCTGCAACCTGGACAACGCGCATCAGCTTCAAGAATCCTCTTATGACAGAAGAGGCAAAGATGAAATCCACAAGAACAAGGGAGAAAACTCGAGTCTGTCAGATCCAAGTCTTCGTAGCAGATAGGACAAGATGAAGGCGGTGATGTTATAACGTGGCAAGCCCAATTAACACCTCCACGACGACAGTGCCTATCAGAATTAGTTGGTAAACTAAGTTGTTTCGCGAGATTAGGTAAACTCTGTGGACGATAAGCATCATCAGGCCTCCATGCACGAGGTTTTGCCTCAGGATTCAATACAGTCCTCTTACATTCAGGTTTGGCCAATTCAGCAGAGATTCCTTTAGCAGCCAAAGGATTAGACTTCCGGGCTTTCTCCTTATCATCTGCAATTAAGGCATCAGCCATTGTCTCCCAGTCATCCAAACATCCATCATCATCATCTTGTACTCTTTCCTCTTCCTCTTCTTCGCTGATGGTTCCAGAAAAACATCCACTACTACTACTGCAACTTCCACTGCTACTCCCTGGACGTTCTTTTCTAGTATCATTCCCACCCAAAACACTATCAACCCTACCACCGCAATTCATTATGAATTCCACAACATTTTCACCCCTTGTTGATTTCATCTCCAAATTCCTCGAATCCCTCTCAATTTTTGAAGGTGGTAAAGATACTGGAAGAACTGAATCGTTCCCCCCACTCAATTCCTCCTTAAATTCCTTGTTTTTGGCTGAACCATCCAATAATATTGTTTCAATAATAAAGCATAAAGAAACGATCTTTCTTGACAAATTACAAAACCCATCGAAGAAAACACTAAAATTAATTCATAAAAACAATAATTCACCCATGCACATACCTTTAGATAGCCATTGTTCTCTCCTCGCATCAAGTTTTTCTTGCTTCAATTTCGCCAACCTGTTTGCCTGAATTCAAAAAAATAATTCAAAAACTCAAGACCCATGAATTCCTTGCAAGAAAAGATAGAATCTTTGATGAATTGAATCAAAACCCATGATCCAAAATTAGTTTCACCCACCCTTTTTTTCTTGCCGAATTCCTTGGGGTAAACAGGAACAGAACCCTTGTTCATCATTGAATCAGAACCCATGATCGATTTCTAACAAATTTGAGATTGAGATTTCTTGAAACCCTAATTCACAGGAAGAAGATATAAAACCCTGAAAATTTTCTTGAAATTTTTGAGAAAGATATTTTCGTGAGAGAGTGGATAACGAAAGCCTCTGTGTGTTGTTTGGTTTCTGGTGAAGTTCAATTTCCCCCCTTTCGTATGTCTAATTCTTTTCTCTCAATATTTCTGTTTTATATAATTATTGAGTTACCAGGTTACCCTTGGTTTTGGTAGTATTTACTTGCTTGTATATGGGTTGTGGGGGATTTTAAGGGCCGTTTCTTGTGCAAAATGGGGATAAATGGGATTTGTTTTGTCTTTCCTTTTTCACCTTTGTAAATTACGTGGGTGTTACTTAATGATTCATGAGTAATTGCATTTAATGAGGCAATTAAGGGAAGATTAATGGTCTGTGTCCCTGTAATTAAATATAGGTTAGCTACGGTATAACCTCTGTAAAAAAAAATAATAGCGTGGGTACGGGCAAATTTATCAATTTATCGCGATATTAAACAATCTCAGAGCATATCCAATAGAGGGTGGATTTTTTATTTGTTAGTGACACATAGAATTTTAGACCTCCGTTTGGCATAAATCCATCTCCAATAGTAGGGTCCTACAAGATAGGAGGGACCAATTATTAAATATGAAGGTGTTCAAGAAAGTGTTATTTACACCTCCGTTGGCACCTCCACGTCATCTTTTTCACTAATTTTCTTTTAATTCTAGGGTTAAAATTCTCTACTGTTGGAGATGATTTTTTAGATATGAGGTCATACATTTACTCTATGTGTAGACCCCATAAATAAAAGGACTAAATAAAAAATACACATACGAGTTTTTGCACCTTCTGTTGGAGATGCTCTCATAAATTAATAATTATTAAATTATAAATTAATTAGTTTATCAAAATGTTATTTAATTTTAAAAAGAAAAATCAACAAAATGAACCAATACACCTTATTTAGTTGCCAATTGTTTTCGTCATTGTAAGATTCGTTCAATGGATGGCACCGTATCAAGCGTTAGATAATAAAGGAACTAGAAAATTGCAAAATTAATCAATGGATTGAATTATCACAGTGGAATGGATGTTGAATTTCTTTTAAATTGCCCTCAAAAGTATATTATTTCATATTTGTTGATTGACGAAAAAATAATTGAGAATGTCAAGGGAAAAGACGAAAGTGAAGATGTGGAAGTCGAAGATGAAAGTGTAGTTACAGAGCCACCTTCCCGTAATTAAGCTATCAAAGCTGCAAAGATATCGAATAGGTTTTTATTGCATCAGGAAATGAAAACACCAAAAACTCTTTTAATGTTAAGAAAAATCCCAGATGAAATTCAATGTGAAAATCAATTTTAAGAAAAACCAAGTCACAACTGAATCATTCTATACCAAATTAGCATAAATGTAAAACTAAATTTATATGAGTTAGAGAGTTATTAATTTATATATTCGAAGGGACCTATAGAAAACTAATAACATTTATTATTTTATAAATTTAGCGAATTATTAATTTAGCACGTTGATTCCGACACGGGACCTGCAAAATTGATTAATTTATCGTGGATTAAATTATAGGGGTTCTACTGTACCCGAGGTAAAAAAAATATTGTAATAGCGCGTAACAATGGGTAATACTCTTATTACTATAACAACCAAACATTATATTTATTATTTGAAGTCAAATTATGAAGCAACATACTCTGCATTCCTTGTGAATTCAATCTATTGCAAAAAGAAGAACTATAATTTACTTTAGGCTCAGCTACCGATATTAAAGAAGGACAACACTGATTAACTAAAGACCATAATTTGCGTAGAGCCATAATTTTTCTTAGGCCCCTGAAATTCCACAAAAAAAGAAAAATCTTTATTATTTGGACGAGGGGTTTTTGGTACCCCTTTCCCCTGATTTTTCTTGAAATCGTACTTATTATTGATAGATACTTGCTTACTCACCTTTGTATCATCAGATGTACTTTTAGAAGCACATGAAGTAGATATAACCATTTGCTTCTCCATCACTTGAGCCCATGAAGTAACTTGAACTGGCTTATTTGAAACTTAACCCCATTCACAAAGGTAACAATACTATTGTTTAGATTATTTTCTTCAGCAACCTTTAAAAAAATTTGGAATTTGCATTACAGTAGAACCTCCATATATTAATAACCTCTACATATTAATAAAAATTTATGGTCCCAACTTAGGCCGGTGAGAAATAGTAATAACCTCTCAAGTTTAATATTAAAGATTTTTTTGAGTTCCTCCTTAAAGAATTTACCTTCAAATAGTAATAATCAATATTATATTAAAAAATATATATTTAGGTGCATTAAATTTATGATTAAACAAAATACTTATCTATAGTTGTTTGAGAAAAGAAGTAATTTTTTGGATTACTACAACATCTTTTAACTTGCGGGTGCGTAATATTTCGTCAACTAAGACACCTTCTTGTTGAAAAGCGACTGAAATATGAGTGTACTTCATCTTTAACCTTGTTTTAAATTTATTGTGTATCTTCTGCTCTATTTTCACTTGTTTACACTCCGCCATATCCAAATGTTACAGAGTACTCAATAGGCTGGGTATATATTGATATCATCCATGTAAATCAGTTTATAACTTATAGTCGTTGAATGATTCAAATATGGACTAGCACACTGCAGAGGACAATATTTTTTTTGTATTTGTATTTATAAATATAGTTTACACCAAATTTTTTGCACGAAAGTAGACACCGTACTTTATTACACTGAAGTCAATGTACAAGATGTATGAATATTTGTTTTTTATTTGTAAATATAGTTGACACTGAGGTTTTTGTACGCAAGTAGACACTGTAATTGATGTGTAACTCTTTATTACACATGATATATGCATAGTCTAACTCCTAATTACACAAGTTAGATGCAAGTGTAACTAGTGTATAAACAAATGCATGTGTGATGAATTTCTATAGATTGAGTTGCAAATATATGATTTTTCATTTCTATTCTTCATATATTCATTGACGACTCATTGGTTTTGTAATTTTGTCTTGCAGGTGTCTATGAAGCACGGGAACAATATCCAGAAAAGAGCAACTTTGTTGGAATAGAACTGTAAGTTATACAATGTTGGGGTCACAATACTTTGTGGTTTATACAAGTTTTCTTCTTGGATTTCTTTTATATGTGTATGTGTAACTTCTAATTACACTAGTCAAATACATGTGTAAGTCCTAATTACACTAGTAAGATGCATGTGTAATCAGGAATTACACATGCTAAGATAAGTTATCAAGTGCCTTTCTGTAATCTTTGCAATTCTTATTGCAATTGTTTTATAACTTTGTTTCTTTCTTTTTGTTCATCCAACATGATATTATGGATGTATTTTTTGTTGCAGATATATATGGAGTATCTAGGAAGATAAGAAGGGAAGGGAACATTTCTATTATATGATATAATGACTTCTTTCGAGGATTTCTTTACATATGTAGTATTTTAATTCGTTTATTGTGTTCAATAACAACCGATTACTATAATTCACACGGACAAATTATTGTAAATGAATATTAAAGTAATACATGTTTTTTTGTATGTGTAAGTTTTGATGTATAACTAATGAGTATACATCCATATGCATGTGTAAATTTTCATTACACGTGCCATATGCATGTGTAAGTTCTAGATAACATGCCATACGCATGTGTAAATGTTGAGCACACATCATGTACATGTGTAACTTTGCATTATACGAGCCATATGGATGTGTAACTTCTGGATACATATGCCATATGCATGTGTAACTTTTGAGTACACGTACATCTATTTGTTGGCGGTGGTCAGTGGTGGTCCGCGATGGTGACCGGCGGCGGTGGTGGTTGTAGGATATGGGTGGTGGTTCTAGGACGTGGCGGTGGTCGGAGGTGGTTTTGGTGGCAACGGTGGTTTTCAGAGGTGGCGTTGGTGAAAGGCAATGGTTGGTGGGAGCCGGTGGTGGTTATCAAAGGTGGTGGTGGTTATCGGTAGTGGTGAAGGTGTGTCGTTTTAATATACTTTTAATAATTTTAGGCTTAAATTTAAATTTTATTTATGGGGTTTAACAATATACATAAAGGTATCGATGTCTTTTAATATTTTGGGGCTTAGATTTAAACTTCTTTTAATTACTAAGAATTACTGGTTAATCCTATTTAGAGGATCCGTTTAATGAGTGGTCCACCCGTTCAACTAATTATAATCGTTGTTTTTGGACCAAAATTTGTACTCGGTGATCCAAAACACGTGTGGAAGTTATAAAGCACATTTTCTAAATGCCTAAAATACCCTTCAAAATCTATGTTCTTCACCAACTGGATATCCATAGAAAATCTATAGCGATAGCGACTGATGGACGAAAACCAGGGAATTCTAACACTCTCTACAGATCAAGAACCAGAGGAAGCAATAACGGTGAATCTTTGTTTTCTTCATCTTTAATTTAGCGTTTTAGAGTTTAAGTGATAGCGATTAGAGCCGGTGATTTTTTACTTGTTGATTCCTCGCTTTATCTATCGATGATAAAACTAGATCTTTGAATCCATCTTCCGATTTCGATATAAAAATTATATTATGTTTTTGATTAACTTTGTAATGTTGAAATATATATATATATATTAAGATTGGATTGATGTGGCAGTGAAGTAATTGATTTGTGATTTTAATCTTATGAACTTGAACAACTTGAAAACTGGTTATTTATGAGAATAGATCAAAAGGTACGATATGTACCTTGTCGATAAGGTATTAATGATGATTAGTTGATGAAGATCTAAGAATAATTTCTAACAAATATGTAGTTGTAAGAAGAATCATATTTGCATGTACTGATCTGACTATACTCATGGATTATTTTGTTCATTTTTGTTAACAGTGTACCAGTACATATTCGCATGTATTGTAAAAAAACCCATAACATAACTATCTAAATGATAGAGCTAAGCTTGCACAGGAAACCGGTCGGGCCGAGAAACTACCTGAACGGGAGACGAACCGAGTCGTACCGAACATCCAATGGTCGGCAACGATATTGGAAATCATAACCATTGGATCTTTGGCTCGGTGCATGGTAGCAATAAAAAGGTTCGGCCGAGCCGAGCCGAGCCAAGAAAACTGAGACTATTAACCATAGATGTAACCTGCCTAATCCTAGCCGTCCACTCAAGATATATATACCTAACCCTAATAAATAATAACTCACTCCAACAGACTCTCATTTTCACTCTTCACTCGACCCTTTCTTCTTCCCATCCTTCTTCAGTCTCTGCAAACACAGCCGCCACCAATACCACGATCACCTTATTCAACACCACCACCTTTCTTCTCCTTCGTTTTTTTTTTTTATTTGATGTTACTTCTTCTTCTTTCTTGCCCTTTTCAACCTACACCAAATCACCGACGGCACTTGTAAATCTAAAGCACCACCATCACTGACATATGTTGCACCACCTCAGCACCATCAGTACCACATGCTAAACAACCATTACCAGCACCACCACCTTTCAACGGGTGAAAGATTGAAGATTAATCATGTTTTATATGGTATGATTTTTTTGGAGACTATTATAATTTTAGGGTTCATAAAAAAATTATGTTTCTAAAATTGGTTTACAAGAAGCTAATCTTTTAAGCAGTTAGTTTTCCCTTCTCTTTATTATCTCAATTGCAAGTTTATAACACTAATCTGAACTCATGTAATTACTAATTATTATTTTTTCACATCCGAAACCCTAGATTTTTTTGCTTAATCTGTTGATTTTAACAGTAATTGCTCCTAAACTAATGTTCTTGATGACTATTATGAATGATTGAAGCTAATTTTGTTTGTGAAAACATACTGTTATTGTTCTTTTGAAAAGAATCTGAATGATTCTTACTGTAAAATTATTAGTTTGTATTGAATCGGTAAAAACCGATGGAAAAACCTTAACTGATCGAGCTAAGTCGGACTGGTTAAAACCGAACCGAAAGTTGGTCTGTTCGGTCACAGTTTCAATTTTGAAAACCGGCCATAGGTCGGCTCGGTGGACGGTTTTGGCCAAAAAATCGGGTCGTGTAGGCCTAGATAGAGCAGATATAGTGATTGGGGGGAACTTTAAAAAAAATAAGTATTGATTCTGAAAAATAAATTTGTTTTGAACTGTTAAGTTCTCTGTTTCATATAATATTATTCTTCTTTTGTAAATTGAGTACATATTTGATATATATTGAAAAGGAAAATGCGTCCATTTTTTGATGCACCGTCTAATTCGGTACATTTTTTGATCTAAATCCACCTGTTTTTTCATGGTACATATCAGATTGGTGACATTCTTTTGTGATCTACATGGTATTCATAGTAGTCAGATTCTTTGTGTCGTGCTGATTCTTTTGGCTTACATCTTGTCCTGTATTTTAAGCCTCATCGTCAAGTTTTCCAGGACATTAGATTGTCCACGGGTACGAGTTAATTCTTTTGGCTTGCATCTTTTCATGTTGATTCATACTGTAACCAAGTTTTGTAAATGTTGAAATTGTATCAGACAGTGCATTTATTATAAATATTTTTGTAACTTGTGTTTTCCAGGAAGTGAAAGCAGTTTTTTAATTCAACGATTAATTGGTATTCTTATAATGGTTCTCATATTTTCTTTTCATTCGCTGCCCAGTACTTCAGTAGTCAAGTTCAATGTATATGGAGGCCAGTAGTCAGGTACATATGAATATGTAATGTGTTTTTACTCTGTATGCATCAATATGTACTAGGTTTTCGCTTGGTACGTATCAATATGTACTATGTTTTCATTCAGTACGTATCAATATGTATTTGGTTTTCAGTCCTTGTTTTCTTCAGTACATATATATTTGCACTGTTTTTCGTTTTGAATCTCTTCAGAAATTTATCGGATTCCAATTTTATAACTTGTTGTATTGTACGAGATCCATTTCATTATAAAACTTTCCAAATTGTTGCTTATAGTATGGTAAAATTGAGGCCTAATTCGGTTTTTAATTGCAATAACAAAAGAGAACCAACAGAAAAAGAAATAAGTTCAAAGGGTAAAACTAGTAGATTAACCTTTGCTATGGTTTAATGCAGATAATTCCATATAAGATCATTTTGCTTGGCCTCGTTGTAGTAGGTAAGATAATTTTGAAACTTTGAGTTGTGATTTCTTATCTGTAAGAATAATTTTTATCTTCTATTTTGTCATTTTTTTTATTTGCTTAACTTTTATCTTTTAAGTCATATTATTTCCTTTCAAAATTGATCGGGCTATTAATAATGCAATTATTGTTTTCAATGTTGCAGAGAGTCTAAATGTAATTTCCACTTCTGGACATCGCGACATATGGTTTTGGGACTTACAGCTGTAGATGGGGAAAAACGATTTGCTGGTTTTTTAAGGAATTGAGGAGACGACCGTACGGAGGAGACTCCTCGAACGGAGCGAAATGTTAAACCTTACACAGATGCATCGTTGCAAAGGGGTGCTTTAGATTCGAGAGATCAATCTGTAGTACTCCGGCCTAAATCAAGACAATGACCGTTCCAGAGTAAATTCGGTCACAAGAGAGGATGGGTTGATCTGTAGGAGGGAAGCTGAGAAATGTGTGGAATCAATGGTAATCAAAGATTGTGGGTGTGTGAATTCCGAATACGATAAGCTCTGAGTGATTGAAATTGCTCAATTGAGAGTAGTTGCTCAATTGATGAGTTGATGATCTCGTGTTGTCGATGAGACGTGAGATTGATGATACTGTTGATGCCGATCATTCAATGATTCAGAGACTTATTTATTTGCTGGAATTTTAGACACCATGATTCCATGAAGTGTGACAGTTGATGGAATCAAGGAGTGGGGAAGTGGAGATCGTGTTTGAAATCAGTTACTCAACGTGTGGAGACTTGGTCGATTTTTCACACACTACCTCGTGAATTCCTTCAACTGATTGCACGACTTGCTCACATTCCATCGTGTGTTTGAACACACGTGCCGTAGACCGCCAGACCAAAATCCTAAGTGATATCCTTCCAAATGATACGATTGACGTCTCGTAGTTTGTTAGTCAATTGTTGACTTCGTGGTTTGATGGGACGATGAGTCCATGTAGTCGTTGAGTTGAACATGATGTTCTGAAACTCGTGAATTGAACATGTCATGAAACAGAGGTATAGTTCTTACGATGAAGTGAGCAAGTGTTGCTCATTCGATGATCGTTGGATCGTTGAATATTAATTTTTGAACCAATATTCCTTGGTTTGAAAAAATATTTATCATCTGAGCAAGTGTTTCTCATGTGATGAATTGTTGAATATTTGGTCGTCTGAGCATGTTTTGATCGTCTGATGGATTATTGGCAGCGTGCAAAAATATTAATTAGAATACTGGTCGTTGAACCGAGCATAATTAATAAAGTTAATGAACATGAGGTCGTCATTGTAGATTATTAAGGTTAGAATCTGGAATGATGATCCTTGGATTCAGAAACCCTAATTTGATCAATTGATGATCAATTCATGGTTCGTCAGAATTTCAACCATGGGACGAAGGAGGGAGCGACTACATGGGCCGTGAATCAACCATGTAGTGTTCATATGCTCACGTGAGCACATACGAATAACTCCTGAAGAGTTGACGATTTGTTGGTGGAAGAATGATTAAATGCCGGTTTAATCATTTATTCAAAAAATGCTCTTCTGAGCCTTAGGTGAGAAAACCTAATTAATTATGACGAGGAGAGGGACCGACCATGGAGTCATGAAACCGGCCCTAGGTTATGGTGAAGTACTCTGTCGCAGTGATGATGTATTCATGTTGTTTTGAAGATGCTGGATTGATCTTCCCAATAATATCTAGCCCCCAGCTGTAGAAAGGCCACAGACTATTCAAAAAATTCAATGGGAGACAAGGAGTGTGGATGAGATTACCATGAGTTTGGCATTGTTGACACCTCTGAACGTGTGCGGCTGCATCATCTTCCATGGTTGACCAATAATATTTCTCATGAATTTGAAGAAATAATTTCTTCTTTCCTTGATGTTCTCCATCATGTACTTCCTTCAGGATTGTAGGGATTTCATGTTCGGCTAAGCACCTTAGTAAATTTCCACCAAAGCTTTTGCGGTATAAGATATGGACAAATCTCTTAGCTTTCTGAATGAGTTTGACTGCTTGCTTCTTTTCCAGTGGTAGTTCGTTGTCCCGAAGGTATTTAATGTAAGGCTCACTCCAGTCCCCAGTGTGGTGGATCGTCAAAACCTCCAAGTGATGAGGAGGTGTTTGGAAATCAGGACAATATCCTTGTAAATCTCTCGATTGAGTCTCCATGGATGGCCAGTAGTACCCCATTCTTTGAAGCTTTATGTAAAGTGTTACCACTAACATTTGCCCACAGACTTCCTCATGTATGCGTTTGAGTTGTTCTTCCGCTTCGTCGCTCCCAAGACATCGTGATAGAGATCCATCAGGGTTTCGATAGTATAGCCCTCCATGAAGCAAGAAGTAGTTTTTCAATTCCTTGAGGCTGACTTGGCCTTCTGAAATAGAGCTGCTCAATTCATGAATGATGGGTGCTCGCGAATCGTTCGCTGGAATGTCTTCGATCTGAGTGAGCCAAGTTGATGATACCGTACGTCTTTTTACAATAATCGTTTTCTGTACTCTTTCGAATTGCAGCTTGGAGGAGAGAGTTTCTAGGCAATCAGCATGCCTGTTGCTAGTCCGTCCAGTATGGACGATCGTTGCGTTAGCAAAATAGGTCAACAGTCGCTGAGCTTCGGTTCTGAATGGAGCGAGTGTGATTTCTTTGAGAGAATACGTTCCATTCATCTGGTTGACCAATAATTTTGAATCTCCCCTTATCTCGAGGTGTGTTTCTCCTGCTTGTTTGGCCAAGGATAATCCTAATAGGAGGGATTCATATTCCGCTGAGTTATTGGTGCAGTGGAAATCCAACTTGAACGAATGTGAGAAAATTTCACTAGATGGAGACACCAACACTATGCCCGCTCCTCCGGCGTCACTACTAGGGGTGGCAGATTCATCAAAGTATAGAATCCATTTTTCTTCCTTGATGACTAATATGTCTGGGAATTCGCCGGGTACTTCTTCATGTAGTGTTGTTGTGTCTTCCCCTGGAAAATCAGCGAGAAAGTATGCGACCGCTTGACCTTTGATGGCTTTAGGTGGAGTGCAAGATATGTCAAATTCTGACATCTGAAGTAACCACTTTGCTGGTCTTCCTATCAAGGCTGGCTTTGATAGCAAGAACTTTGTGGGGTCAGCTTTGGAGATGAGTACGATCCTGTCAGATAATAAGTAATGGCTGAACTTCTGGATTGCATGTACCAATGCCAGGCATGCCATTTCGGCCTTTGGGTATCGGATTTGAGCATCTCTCATTGTGCGGCTGAAGTAGTAAATCGGTCGTTCGACGCCTTCGTCATCTTCCTGAGCGAGGAGTGCGCCGATGACGACGTCACTGGAGGCTGTGTAAAGAATCAGAGCTCGTCCCTGCACTGGAGACCTCATGACGGCCGGTGACAATAATATCTGTTGTATTTTATGGAAAGCTTCTTGTTGAACAGCTGTCCAAGTGAAGCTTGCTCATTTCTTCAGCAGAGGCGTGAACGAAGCAACGAGTTGAGCTAATCCAGGAATGAAGCGTCAAATATAATTTACCTTGCCCATAAAGCTCTGTAGTTCCTTCACGGTACGTGGAGGAGGCATGGTGGTATTAGATTTTGCCTTGTCGGGGTCGACTTTGATCCCTTCAGCCGTGACCAGGAATCCTAAGAATTTTCCGACCGTACGAAGGAGACTCCTCGAACCGAGGGAAATGTTAAACCTCACACAGATGCACCGCTGCAAAGGGGGTGCTTTAGATTCGAGAGATCAATCTGTAGTACTCCGGCCTAAATCAAGACAATGACCGTTCCAGAGTAAATTCGGTCACAAGAGAGAATGGGTTGATCTGTAGGAGGGAAGCTGAGAAATGTGTGGAATCAATGGTAATCAAAGATTGTGGGTGTGTGAATTCCGAATACGATAAGCTCTGAGTGATTGAAATTGCTTAATTGAGAGTAGTTGCTCAATTGATGAGTTGATGATCTCGTGTTGTCGATGAGACGTGAGATTGATGATATTGTTGATGCCGATCATTCAATGATTCAGAGACTTATTTATATTGCTGTAATTTTAGACACCATGATTCTATGAAGTGTGACAGTTGATGGAATCAAGGAGTGGGGAAGTGGAGATCGTGTTTGAAACCAGTTGCTCAACGTGTGGAGACTTGGTCGATTTTCCACCCACTACCTCGTGAATTCCTTCAACCGATTTCACGACTTTCTCACATTCCATCGTGTGTTTGAACACACGTGCCGTAGACCGCCAGACCAAAACCCTAAGTGATATCCCCCCAAATGACACGACTGACGTCTCGTGGTTTTTTAGTCAATTGATGACTTCGTGGTTTGATGGGACGATGAGTCCATGTAGTCGTTGAGTTGAACATGATGTTCTGAAACTCGTGAATTGAACATGTCATGAGACAGAGGTATAGTTCTTACGATGAAGTGAGCAAGTGTTGCTCATTCGATGATCGTTGGATCGTTGAATATTAATTGTTGAACCAATATTCCTTGGTTTGAACAAATATTTATCATCTGAGCAAGTGTTGCTCATGTGATGAATTGTTGAATATTTGGTCGTCTGAGCATGTGTTGCTCGTCTGATGGATTATTGGCAGCGTGCAAAAATATTAATTAGAATACTGGTCGTTGAACCGAGCATAATTAATAAAGTTAATGAACATGAGGTCGTCATTGTAGATTATTAAGGTTAGAATCTGGAATGATGATCCTTGGATTCAGAAACCCTAATTTGATCAATTGATGATCAATTCATGGTTCGTCAGAATTTCAACCATGGGACGAAGGAGGGAGCGACTACATGAGCCGTGAATCAACCATGTAGTGTCCATATGCTCACGTGAGCACATACGAAGAACTCCTGAAGAGTTGACGATTTGTTGGTGGAAGAATGATTAAATGATGGTTTAATCATTTATTCAAAAAATGCTCGTCTGAGCCTTAGGTGAGAAAACCTAATTAATTATGACGAGGTGAGGGACCGACCATGGAGTCATGAAAGTGGACCTGGGTTATTCCGTGACCGCCTGACGATCACTTCATGAAAATCCAAAGTATTTGGGAGAGTTTTAGACCTAATACGAGCAATTGTGCAAATTAGGTCAAAACTGTGAAAATTGATGGAACCGGCTTCCGTGAGCCAAAGAGCCAATCTTGGTCGGTCAAGATAGCGTGCTCGTGTCCCTAAGGCGTCCGCGTCTCAGTCCTGAGAATTTTGATTCCGGCGTGCAATTGAGCATCCATTCGAGAAAATATGCCAAAATTAGGGTTTCGACGAAACTGAGGAAAAACACCATGAGATGATGAAAATAATTATAAAATAAGGAATGAGGAGGCGTGGGACCACCGTGGTCAAGGAATGGTCTTCCGGTCATGACCACGGTCCCGTGGTGCCTTTTCCTTATTTTTATAATATTTTGATGATTTTATGAAAATTCATGAATTTTGAGAAATTTGATGAATTTAGGGAGTTTCCATGAATTGAAGGAGTTTTCATGAGTTCAAGAAAGAAAAAGATATTAAAATAATAAAACAAGGGTGTGTGGGACCGTGGAAGGCATGACCGGCCGGCCAGGGCCCAGTCCCACAAGTTTCCCTAATTTTATAATGATTTTATGAAAAATTCATGAATTTTGAGAAATTTGATGAATTTAGGGAGTTTCCATGAACTGAAGGAGTTTTCATGAGTTCAGGGAAGCAAAAAAATATTAAAATGATAAAAACAAAGGCGTGTAGGACCGTGGAGGCATGGCCGGCCGGCTTGGGCCCGGTCCCACAAGTTTTCATAATTTTTTAATATTTTTTAGGTATTTTTGATGATTTGAGGGAATTTTTCCTAATTTGAGAGAAATACCATGAAATCAAGGAATTTGATGAATTCAAGGAAAACTAATAATAAAATAATAAAACAAAGGGGCGTGTGGGACCGGCTAGGACATGGCCGTCCGGCCAAGGCCCCGTCCCACAAGTTTTTCATAATTTATATTATTTTATTATTATTTGATGATTTGTGCAAAAATACCATGAAATCAAGGAGTTTTTTCATGAAATTAGAGAAATAATAATAATGATAATAATAAAATAATAAGGTACAGTGGGTGTGGGGCCGGTTAGGACCAAGGCATGGCCGGTTGGACAATGGTCACGCCCCACACTCCTTTCCTTAATTTTATATTATTTTTTATGGATTTATGGAAGTACCATGAAACCGAGGAGTTTCCTCGAGACGAAGGAAATTTGATAAAATGAGGGAATTTTCATCAAATCATGAAAATAATAAAAATGCATTAAAATATAGAAACTGGTGTGGGATTGACCACAACACGGTCGATTGGTCATGTGTCCGTGCTCCCAGCACCTTGGTCAATATATTAATTATTTATTATTTTCTTCTCTATTTTGCATAAGTTCATCGTTTCGTTGTATTTTTGAAATACTCGTTCGTGCGGTGACTGTTAGTGTATCATCGTTGAATACACTTTTACCATTTGAATCGGGGCTTACTTAGAGGTAGCTCAGACGCCCAGTTGTTGATTATTTATTACTAATTGTGGAATTCGATGGAGAATAATTCACAAAGCTGAGTAGTAAGATGTTTATTATTAATTCATAGGATCGGCTGAGGATTCGACTACGAATTCAGAATAATAAAGTGAGAATTACCATTCCATGGGATCGTAGATTCGACAATAGAATCGGAGTAATTAAGATTTATCTATTACCATTTATGAGACCAGTTGTGGATTCGATCATGAAATCGGAGTAATGAGATAATATAGTTATTGCTATTCTATGAGATCAAGCCGTGGATCCGATCATAGAATCAGAACAATTGTTATCGCCATTCCATGGGACCATTCGTGGATTCGACCATAGAATCGGAGCAACTAGGAATAATTAACTTTGTGGCTCCATACTGTAGAGCAAGTTGTCTAGGAGCATTAATCATCCCGATATGAGCTTGTCAGTAAGTCATATCTTTTATATAGTCAGGGTAAACTCGTTTTTTGTTCCTGAAGACGTTATCGCTCTATACTAGCAGAGCAATCTGTCTAGGAGCCGTCCATCACGTGATGCTATATAGAAATAATCACTGAAAGTATTCAGTATTCATGAGATATGTCGTTTTCCAGTCGTGAGACTGCATATCTACATGTACTCTGAGAGAAAGTACTCTCTGTTGAGAATTCGATGAGAGACTCGTGTCTCGATACTCACGTCTGATTGCTGAATCAGAGTTTCGTATGATTATGAGTTTACGAATTTAGATTTTGTCGAAAATCCACCATCTACAACATTAAGGTCAAAGTGCCAGTTTATGCTTATTTAATTCTTAAAACAATGGTGTTTATTATAACGCGGCCTGATGGGTACACTTGACTGAGTTGTGGGAAAAACTTCTCGGTTAAGCGTGCTCGGCCAGGAGTAGTCACAAAATGGGTGACCTCCCCGGAAGCTGCTGCTGGATAGTGTCGTTAAAAATCCCACACTGTTGGATAACCACAGTGGGCAAATGGGAAAAATATCGGTGTTAGTTGGGATACAACTAGGGGTCATTATGTTATGCTCGAGTGGGGGAGTATGTCGGGGGATTATGCCAGATACTGCTTTCATTTGAGACAAGGAACGTCTACATTATATCGAGGCCTGTTCAGCACAATGACTCCAGAGTTGGCAGAAAACTCGGCAGTTAAGCGTGCTCGGGTGGGAGCAATCCAGGGATAGGTGACCTCCCGAGAAGTTTCTTCTCGATAATCGTAGCGATGCCCGTTGAAAACCCCACACTGTCGGATAACCACAGTGGGTAAGTGGGGACAATATCGGTGGAGGGACGGGTCATTACAAAAGGACTATGTGTATTTGTAGTTGAAAGACTTTTTTGTATTTTTTCGTGAGTAGAAAAGTGTTATGATGTTTGCTTGCATTGGGTTTCACTCGGTACATATCCATATGTACTATACTTTCACTCACTACATATTAATATGTATTGGGGTTTCACTCGATGTTTAACTCCTGGACTCAGCAGCAAACCAACCTTTTGCAGTTCGGTTAGTCTAATTTTTAGGAACATTGATGTGAGTGACTAGCCACTAATAACTTTTTGTTTTTAGGTTAAGTAATCTGATATGTATGTATTGTTTCTACGTGTCCAGGCAAATTGGGGAGACAAGTGGTCAAGCAATTTTATTTTCATGTTCGACAATCAGTATTAGGGATCTTACAGAATCATTTGTTTTTTTGGATTCAGTAATCTAAATGAAGCCATTGAGGTTAACAGGCCTGCGTGTATCAAGGCCGAGAGAGAGAGACCAGAAGAGTTATCTCACCATCTTAAAGAGTGTGATACTCTAGACATACTGATATGTAATAGGGTTTCATACTGTACACATCAATATGTGTTGTACGATTACATAAAATACATAGTCACAATTAAAAGAAGATGACAAAAAACATCAAAAAAAATGGTTGGATGGAGATGATTTTTGCATCTCAAAAGGAATGATATAAGAGAGTACAAAATTTGTAAACAAACTCAATTAATAGCTAAACCATATAATATTTTCATTGTATTGATTTTCTCAATTCTTGAGAGTTTTATATATGTTTATATTACTGTTTATATCCCTGGTAGACAGTAATGAAGTGCATGGTGTACATTATAACATGTTTGATCTTACTTACAAGTAAAGTTTCTCTGCTTGACATTCTAACTGAAAACTCTCTTGTTGACATAATGGACGAAAAAGAAGTGTACAATGTTGTTATCTTCCTAAAAACAAAACTGAGAACTCAATACAAAAAAAGAAATTCAATCTTAAAGAAGTAAAATCTTAATATTAACCAAACTTTCTTTCAGTTCTACTAGTAGCTAGAGGAAAAATACACAATTCTTCAATAATAACTCTAATCATCGCGGCTTATTCTACGACCTTAGCACCAGAACCCTTAAGACCTTTTAGGGAGTCCCTGCTACAACAACAAGTGAATAGAGCTCTTCCTTTGCATCTTCTTTCTTGCGAGCAATGCAAACCCTAACTCTTCTTGAAAAGTTTGTTACGGGAAATAGCTACAAAATATATATATTGGAAATGACGAGAATATGTACCGACAATAATCTAAAATATCGTCGGACCTAAGTAACAAATCACAAAAACATTTTAATTCTTTTGCTTTAACAAGGTAGTACATGTGTAAACTAGGTTCCAATAGTACATATCAATATGTACTGCCAGAAGTCAGTTTTTCCCAAAGTATGTATCAATATGTACAGCCAAAGACACTATGTCCTTTTGCAAGGTAGTACATATTGGGATGTACACAATACACATATATTAAAAACGATGAAAATATGTATCGACAAGAACCCAATAAGAACCCAAAATATTGTTGGACCAAAGTAACAAAGCACATGAATGTTTTTACTTGTTCCTTTTGCAAGGTAGTACATATCATTATACCTAATACTAATACATATATAATCTAAGTATCCAGTAGTACATTTTAATATGTACTGTCAGAAGTCAGTTTTCCTATTAGCATATATCAATATGTACTGTCAAAAACAATATTTTTTTACATAAGTTTTCCTTTTATAAGGTAGTACATATCGACATATAGTTAATACATATGTAATACAAGTGTCATTTGCATTCCTTTTTCAAAAGATTTCTTTCAGAAAAACTGAGCTATTTATTATCATGTAACTTACTATTTAAATAATATATCAAACACTCTAATAAAAAATTTGATAAGTAACATATGCTACGAGTAGCATTACAGAAAAGGCATTTCAGAACCAACGAAACCTAAAAAAAGTTTGAACGAAAATGAGATCCGTACCTGTTCGTTATTCGGTATATATCAATAGAGCTTGATCGAAGTTGACTCCCGATTAATCGAAGAATCACCTATATATGAATAAACACAAAATCATCCCAAAAATTGAAGAATTACTTCCTGATACAAAATTAAGCTACAAAACTACCAAATGCATACATGAAACAAATAAAATTTTGCTGTAAAACAAAATCAGCATCAAATCGAAGAAATTAGGTTAGTTTTCAAACCTTGAGTGAGAAGGAAGCACTGAAATGGAATTTTAATCGCACACTTTGTTTATATTTAACTTCATTTAAGTGTTTTATATTTCTATTAAAGATCAAAAAAAAGAATTTAAAGTAGAGATGAAGAAACAAAAAAAACCTTAAAATCTGGAATGGGGGAGAAGAAGAACGGCGTAGAGATTTATCGTGATTGAGTGTAGTCAACTAACTTTAGCTTTTAAAAACCTTTTTGGACCTCCAGATAATTTTTTTTTGCTGGACTGTAGGATAAGTTGGGTCGGATTTTTTGGTCCAACCAACAAATTTCTCTTTCACTAAGGACTTGACATATTATGGGTAATCTATGGTGGGTCTAGGCCTAAATCCCCAACTATGATATCATTGTGCGCTTATTCAATGGAAACAAAAAAAAAAAGGCAATTTCGTGGAGTTTAGGTTAGAGAGGTATATATAAACTATGCAGATCTTATGAATTTTCACGTTCAGACAGAATATCAAGCGATCGATCTCTTTTTTTCTTTCTTTTGAAGAGTCATATCGTACATTCAATGGGTGACATGGAACCAGGGAACGATGGAGATCCAATAAGTGATGTTTGTGGTTTATGCTTGTCTAGCACATGCGGTTGGAGATCCTGCTGTCATTTCTGGTGGATAAGTGTACAGGGTAAACTCATTTAGTAGTTACCACGTTGTTATTTGTTAATGATTTTTTGTTTGTTTCTATTTTCTACGTGAGAAAGGAGATGATGTCATATTTTATCTTCTCTTTCGACCGTAAACATCTTACAGTTTCCAAAATAAAGAAAAACCCCCTTTTGGGTGGTTTTGGTATCACACCCTGAAAGTTTCCAAAATATCCTTCTATCTGAATTATACAAATGAATTATACTGTAATATATAATGATACAAGTGGGATTTAAGTGTTTGTTCCTCTCCCCACGCTCTCTTGTTCTTATGACCTTGGGCATCAGAAGGTTTTAAAAATTTAAGCCCATTTGAGAAAGAGGGCCATCAGGAAAATATCCAGGGTCAAATATTTTTTTTTTAAATGTTGACGTTACTTTTAGAAAACTAACATACCAACAATAACCTTCTCAGTTGTTTGGATTTGAGAAACAGATCGAAAGAGGGAGAAAGTGAAATCGAGAGAGTGGGAGATATTATTAAAGAAATTGATTTTGTGATCTCGTTCTAAATCGATCGGGAAAGAGATAAACAATGGAACCGATAAGATTAATTTGGATCTACTGTTGTTGTTGCTTCAATTTGTAGGCTTTTGTTCGATCTCTACCTCTCTCTCTAATTACTAATTGATTTTGTGAACATGAATTTGTTTTTTTTTTCTTTTGTATGATGTTAATTTTGGATTTCAAATTCAGTATATTTAGGTTTTTCTGATTTCATATTTAGTTCTGATATTTGCCTCTATAATCAGTTTTAGTCGGATGTGATTGTGTTGATTTAGGGATTAGGTTCTTGTTTTGATTAGATGATTTGATTTATTTATCGTTCAGATATTGAAATTGAATCCATGATTAATCTTTAAACTGTATTTCTATTGATTTAATGGTAATTATGTTAGATTCTTATTCTAGATTGAGGTACCTTATTTTTGATGCATGTAATTTAGGGTGCTGCTAATTAGTATGATTCTGGAATAAAGTTCATATGGATTACTTAAATTGGATCTAGATGCAAATATTAATTAGTATGTATCTATTGAGAACAAATATAGCTTTTCAGTGATTTTGATATTTCTTCTAATTTTAATGACAATCGTATAAGATTCTGATTAAACATTTGGGTCGTATTATGGTGTTGTTATGATTTTAATGAGGAATGTCCATAATTTCTATGAAGGTCATAAAATAAGTACAAAACAAGTGTGTTGACATATGCATATTTTCCGTATTGAATATTTTTTTTTTCTTTTTACTTTTTCTAATGAATGTTGCATTCGAATGTTTATCAAGCATTCTATTTTTCCAATCTGTATAAGTCAATATCCTATTTTTCCAAAATGTATATGTCACTTATTTAATATTACTTCTTTGTGCTTGAATGGTTTTTCAGGTCATAAAGAGTGAGTAAAGGACAAGTTTTGGTATGTTTTTAAGCAAGATAGTAAGAATCCTACTGTACAGGTTGGCTCCTTTACAACCTCATATTTTTATTTGAATGTTCAATGTGTGTAGGAATTTTTCACACATTCAATCTGTGTGGAAAATCTGCACACATTTAATCTGTGCTGCAAATATTCATGATCAATTTGATGATGTGTTTGTACAGCAATACAAACATGATAAATTTTGAGCGTAGACGTTGTACCTGAAACACCCAATCCTTTGGTTTTTCTTGTACCGTGAAAGATATTATTTCATTTTTATTCATCAAACTTGAATCCATTCCATAAATGCACTGTATGTAGCAAATTATGCACTTTAATCCGGAGATGTTGCTAACTAATACTGACAAACTAGTTTTGCTAACTCGGTTGGTTAGTCTATGCATGTCTCGATGCAGTTTACAATGATGACAATTGGATTTGATCTTGAAAATATCGCACCAGTAGACAAAGTAACTGGATTAGTTATACTGAGTGGGTACTCTCAAAGGAGAGATATATTATGTTCTACCAAATTGGTATCTTGTTGTTAAGTTCCCTAGAAGATATGTTTTTAAGGAAGCTTCTAGAAGCTACCTTGCAGATTCAAGGAATTGGACGATGAAGAAGATGACGATTAATAAATCTCAGATCCATTGTTTCTATGAGAGTTGGTGGCGGAGAAATTTGGATATAATAATTGGTAACGGGTGAATTTCATATTTTATGCAACGTTATATTGGTAATTTACCTTATAATATTATACTAGGGCCTTCAGGATAATTTACATAATTTATTAAATAACCCTGGGGTCAAGAGAGTAAGACTGATAATATATAGGGTCATAAGAATCATTTACTCATGATACAAAGTCTGAATGGGTATATAAGTCAAATTTAGATATAATCATTTAAGGTAAGTAGCGACATATATGTCACGCGCTCCAAACTGTTGCATTCGATTTTTCTTTTGGAGAAATAATTGTTTGGTCCTATTTTAGGTGGTCTCAAGTTAGTTTGGTCCACAGACGAAAGGGAATTTTTGTTTGGTCCTTAATTATTCAAAAATGTTAAAATATCTAAAATAATTTTTCTCTCTCTTCTCACGTGATACATAACTATGTTTCTTTTCTTTTTTTGTTTTCTCTCTTCTTTATTTTGCCTCTACTAATTTCCTCGCTTCTTAATTAAAAAAAACTTAAAAAATAAATATCTCTCAAAATATAAGTCGAAAATTAATAAATTTTATATATTCAGAAAGGTCTCGATGAGATCTACACAACGAGTACCCATTATACTATGTTTAGGAATTTAATTTTTTTTTGGTATAATAGTAGTTCATATCCGACAATTAACACTATTTTAGAACATGATAGTTCATTCTAGTTCTAGTAGTTCATTTCATAGAATGAACTCATAGATTCTAGCAATTTATTTTATATAATGAACTCATAATAATAGTTCATTTTGAAGAATTAAGTCGCAATGTTAGTTTATTATTATAGTTCATATTGGAGAATGAACTCGTGATAGATGTTCTTATTGTTGAATGAACTCATATTTTCATATTGTAGGATTGATAATCCATGTTGTAAAATGAACTCGTAATGATAATTAAGTATGGTACTTAGTGTTAGAGCATAGCTCAGTCGACCTCGCATGCGTTGCTATGTCAATCATGTTTGTCAATGTTAGTGATCAAAACTATGAGTCTTGATTTCTAGCCTACATAGCTAAGTCTCGGACTAGGATAGGAAAAGTGTAGTTAAGCTCAAGGACTTCATGGCGATTCATCATACAACGACGAAGATCTATACAAGGAACCGCGGAACTTCATCAACAAAAAGGTATGTGGAGACTTGAACTTATCGATCACTCAAAAGTCTATCTCTTCTATCTCCTACTTCTTATGAGACAAAAGTCGTATGCTATATAGACTGGATCATACACATTTGATATTTTGAGCTGAGTATATCTCGTCTATCTATATCTCGAAATCATGTGTTGGTAAAGCGTTTCTCTTTGATCAAGTTTATCTTCACCTAGTGACTAAAGTCATGAAAAGTTTCAATTACTTTGATAATTGCTCTGACGTGAAACGGTCTGTGAATAACAGCTACATAGCGTCCTCTGAGAATGTCTCGATGATTGGAATGAGAGTTTAGATTACATAACCATGTATTTATTAATCCGAAGTTTTCGAATTTTGTTGATTGAGAGAAACCGGAGGAATTAGCTTTTCCAAGTACGCGAACTCAGTTTGCGAACTCAGTCCGCGAACTGACGGAAGTTCTCTTGCCGAGAATTTCTGCTGGGATTTTCCAAAAACTTGTTTGCGTGTTAGTCTGTGAACTCAGTCCGCGAACCTAGTCCGCGAACTGGCGGAAGTCACCTTGCCGAGATTTTCTGTTGAGTTTAGAAAACTCCGCCGGTTGTCTTAAGTCCGCGAACTTGTTTGTGATCTTAAGAGGTTATGATCTAAAGATGTGCTCTGAACATGAAACTTAAATTACTAAAAAATGCTTTATGAAAACCATGGTGAAAAAACGGGGGTCTAACAACAACACCCAATATTTCACTTAGCAATCTGTATGTACTAACTCCAAAATACTTTGCTAGAGAATCAACTAGACAGTCAGACTCAACCTAGATAGAAACCTGCGAGTCTTTATCAAAGAGAGATAACTTGGACGGTACCAAAGACCAATGTCCAAGGATCAATCAACTACAATCAACAACCAAAGGTTGGATTAGAGAAGTTGATGATCTTAACGCACAACCTGTATTATTTCAATTATATAAAATATAATGCGGAAAAGAAATAACACAGACACCAGAAATTTTGTTAACAAGGAAACCGCAAATGCAGAAAACCCCGGGACCTAGTCCAGATTGAATACACACTGTATTAAGCCGCTACAGACACTATCCTACTCCAATCTAACTTCGGACTGGACTATAGTTGAACCCCTATCAATCTCCCACTGATACAAGGTACAATTATACTCCTACGCCTCTGATCCCAGCAAGATACTGCGCACTTGATTCCCTTAGCTGATCTCACCCACAACCAAGAGTTGTTGTAACCCAAAATCACAGACTTGATAATAAACAGATATGTTTCACACAGAAAAGTATATCAAAGGATAAATATGTCTCCCACAGATAAACCCTAGGTTTTGTTCCGTCTTAAGATATAAAATCAAGGTGAACGGGAACCAATTGATAATCCGGTCTTATATTTCCGAAGAACATCCTAGATTAATCAATCACCTCTCTACAATCCTTCCTGACTACACAAGCAGATTGTCGAGGAATCACAAACAGTGAGATGAAGATGTTTGTGACTTCTTTATCTTGCCTATCGGAGAACTCTCATGATCTCAAGCCAATCAATCGATTGTACTCGTACGATAGAAGATGCAAGATCAGATCACACAACTACGATAAAGTAGTATCGGTCTGGCTTCACAATCCCAACAAAGTCTTTAAGTCGTTAACCTGATTTTAGAGAAGAAAATCAAAGGTTAATGGAGATCGACTCTAGCGAGCGCACTAGTAGCACCATACATGTGGGGATTAGGTTTGCTCAATGCTATATATCTCCTTTATATAGCCTTCAAATCAGGGTTTTGCCTTAGTTACAAAGCAATCCTTATTCACTGTTAGATGAAAACCTGATTTAGATTCAAGCTAATATTTCTCAACCGTTAGATCGAAAACTTAGCTTGTCACACACACTTGGGCAAATGTTTACTGGGTTCGTGAAAACCATGCCCAAATGTGTACGTTCATGTTGGTTTAACATAGTAACCCAAAAGGTTAACCATATGTGCATTTCATATTAACCTTGTTCTTCTTCACCATAACTTGTTCAATTGACTCAAATGAACTAGTTAGAGAGTTGTTCAACTGCTATGAGATCTTATGTAACTACACAAGACACAATTGAAACAAAGATGATTCGATTCGATTGAATCGTATCATGAACATTATAGCCACGGTTTGCATAAATCATTCCTTAGTAATTTAATGTTTCATGTTCAAATCACATCTTTAGATCATAACCTCTTAAGTTCACAAACAAGTTCGCGGACTTAAGTTAATCGGTTGAGTTTTCCAAACTCAGCATAAATTCTCGGTTCGAGAACTTCCGCCAGTTCGCGGACTGGGTTCACAAATGAGTTTTGGAAAATCCATCAGAAATTCTCAGTCGAGAACTTCCGACAGTTCGCGGACTAGGTTCGCGGACTTGGCAAGCCAATTCCACAATCCTCCCGATTTCTCTTGATCAACAAAGTTCAAAAACATCGATCCAAGGAATACATGGTTATGTAATCTAAACTCTCATTTCAATCATTGAGACATTCTCAGAGGACTCTATGTAGCCGTTATTCACAGACCGATTCACGTCAGAGCAATTCTCAAAGTGATTGAAACTTTTCATGACTTTCGTCACTAGGTGAAGATAAACCTGATCAAAGCGAAACGCTTTACCAACACACGATTTCGAGATAAAAGATAAGCAATGAATGCTCAGCTCGAAATGTCAAGTGTGTATGATCTAGTCTATATAACATACGACTTTTGTCTCATAAGAAGTAGGAGATAGAATAGATAGACTTTTGAGTGATAGATAAGTTCAAGTCTCCACATACCTTTTTGTTGATGAAGTTCCGCGGTTCCTTGTATAGATCTTCGTCGTTGTATGATGAATCACCATGAAGTCCTTGAGCTTAACTACACTTTTCCTATCCTAGTCCGAGACTTAGCTATGTAGGCTAGAAATCAAGACTCATAGTTTTGATCACTAACATTGACAAACATGCTTGAGATAGCAACGCATGCGAGGTTGACCGAGCTATGCTCTAACAATATCCCCATTTGTCAATTTTAGTGACAAAACTATTAATACATATGGAATACAAAAAAGATAAACTTTAGTGGCTCATATTTCATAGTCTAATCTCAACGTTCCCTGAAATCTTCGTCCTTCCAAGTACTCCAATGATCCCAAAGGTTGTAAGTTTAGCATCACCGTTGTTGAAGATCCGTAGCTATAACAATGAGAGAAATCAAGATTCTCGATCATTATTATACAGTGTCATAGTACTACTATGTAACATCAAAGTCCAATTGTATCACGACTTTAACAATAATACTATGGTGATATGTATCACTACCCCTTAGTCAATACTCCATCTTGATCATGGAAACCACTCCCCCTTACACAATGATCCGAAAAACATATGTATTTGTAGTGTGAACTACAATATTTCTCCCCCTTTTTGTCAATAAAATTGGCAAAGGTACAAGAACGAGATCATAATGAAATTTCCACAAGATACATTTCATAGACTAAAAGAAAAAAATACATACCAACTTAATTTAGATGCAATCATAAAGCCAAAGCTATATGCATTCATCAAGGAGTTTTAAGATACAAGATAACCCCTATAAAATTCCACAGCCGCACTCCCCGCAAGATATTACCATTAAGCACAAGTTCAAAAGAACTCTCACCCATTTGATGTCATTCCCGAAAGAACAATAAGAGCGACCTTAATTTCGAAAGAAAAGAAGGATTTTTTATTGGATACCAAAAACCATGATAATGATTTTCTATATCCAAAACTCAACCAAATTAACCACAAGAAAACCCATGATTAATTTAATTGGAATATGCAACTAAATCAAACCACAAAACTGATCAATTTAATTGAAGGTTCTCAACATAAGTAAACTTACGGAGCTACGACTAAGGTAATCATACGGAGACGACTAACTTAATCGTTCACATACTCAACATAAGGAAAACCTTACGGAATATGCGACTACATTAACCAATAGAACATGATTAGTATAGTCGTTCATATACTCAACACAAGAATTTGTGGAATATATGAAAACTCAATTAGACTAATTACAAGAGAACCTATAATTAATCCAATTGGAATACCAATAACCAAAATAATCACCAAAGTAATCAATTCAATTATTTTGGGCTCAACATAAGAGAACTTATGGAACCCCGACTAAGTTCATCATAGAAAATGACAACCTTAACCGTACATGTACTCAACATAAGAAAGACAACTTATGGAGTACAAACTAAATAACCAAACTAGTTGATTAATTTAGTTCATAATGCTCAACATATAGCATCTTATGGAACAACCAACAAGCCAATAAGAAGAATCGACTTAGTTGTATCGGGCTCAACATAAGACACACAATGGAGCCTTCACGTTAAAACATAATAAAATGGATCAATGAAGATCAATACCGTGGATAACATACAAGGATCTATTCTATTTTCCATCATAACGATATAATAGACTTTACCCCTGTCAAACAAAAGATTTTATCATATTTTCCATCAAATACATGACTGCATAGGCATAAATTTCGTATTTGTCGAAAGTCCATTCGTCCTTTCATCAATACGAATACTAATTCATGAACGACTTTACTTTTGACCTCAATATGGGACCTTCAAGTTCACAGATGCAAACAATACATATCCCATAAAAATATTACAATATATCAAACCATTAAAATACTGCAATAACATCATCCTCCAAATATTTTTAGAATTTAATACCAATAAACCTAAAAAATAACATAAGAAGATGAAAACAAAAATAGCTACGTGTAGTCACAATCGTCGATATTCAAAGCACCAGTTATTCTTCCAACTAATCCAAAAAGAAGACATACTAGGTAAATAAGAAGATGCATTACTCATCACCTTCATCATCGGACAATTTCCAAGTTGCTTGAATTGAATCTAACTCTTTCTTGAGTTCTGGACACTTGGTTCCAATCAACGACACTTGATCTTTTAAGCACTTCACTCTTGCATTTACCTTGCACACTCCCTTATAAACCTTTTGAATAAGCCTCAAGGTGGAAGGGTCTTCAACATCAAGAGGAGTACCTCTTTGTCGCTTGCGAACATTTTCCCTTATACGCCGAAAGTTACATGGACGAACAAGTTTTGGAACCCCAAGAGAATTTCCAATAAAATCAAGTCCACGATCACGGAAAATTTGGCTAATTAAACATGGATAGCCCAACATCTTGATATGAGAGGTCATCGTCATCATTTGAAAGATGATAAAACCACAAATATCAAGATTTGTATTACCGGATTCAAGGAAGTAGACTAATTCCGCAAACTCATAACTCCACCAAGAATTCTCAATAGTGGATGGACAAAGGTTAGAGATACCGAGTTTTCCAAAATCTACTAAAGCAATGCTAATATCATTAGTAGGAAACTCTCCCTGACTCCAAGCAACCTTCTTTCCACAAAGTCCAATAGAGATATCATCATATGATGGACGTTCATCACTTGGTCTAGGAAGCCGTATGTTACCCAACGGAATTTTAGTAATCCTTGAAATCATCTCTTTATCAACAAGGAACCTATTCTTACCAATCATGGATTTGAATTCCATCTTATCATAATTAGCATCATGAATATTGGCATAGAAAACCCTTGTAAGTGAATCAAATCCTTGACCAAGTCCATCAAAGATGTTTCCAAGCTTGAATTTTGAAAGGCATACCAAATCCTCTACATGCCCACTAGAAAAATCTAACCTATTTTCTAGAATAAAACCTTTTGAAGCAATCCTATCAAAAGTCCTAGCACAAGAATCATCCACAAACCTAATTCTAAGAGAATTTTGATCACAAGGAGAATTCAAGCAAGGGGATTTTGAACTTTTAGAGCTCCTTTTCATGCTTCTAGAAATCATCAAAAAGAGATACACAAGAGGAGTTTACTTACTTGAAGAGAACCTCAAACACCCTTCCTTTTGATTTCTTCAAAGAAGCTTTAATGGTGGAGAAGCACAAACCCTAGTTCACGTACGCGGACAGAAGTTGATGAGGGAGAAGCTTCGCGTACCATATACAAATATATCCCTCATTCATGGGCTTGGGTTGTTCACGAACCGTGACTGACACATGATATATGATATTTTCTTAGCCCTTTCCATATTCAAGATATGCAACTATCATACATGAAAGATACCATAATCAATAGAAGGTTAACTGAACAACTGTACACAACACCATTTCTTGCCCCACTTCAAGATATGTACAAATGGGGAAGGCTAGTCTTGTTACCAAGAGGCATGATACGCAGAGAGACTCTCATGCGGGTCATCTGGTTGATATGTGTGAACAATCCCTGTAGTATAATGAAAGTAATAATGATAGTCAGGGCAGTTAGAGTTTTCTATCCTTCGTTTATTCTGGTTAGAAGAAGGATTCTTCCGATTTATGGGTTGTACAGTATTATCAGAATTAACACAATCAAAACCCCTTCCGGAATGATTCTTAGACTTAACAGTTTCAAGTTTTTCTAAAAATTTAAAAACGCCTTCGAACGCATTGAACAGATCTTTATCAATAGATCCATTACGATAGTATTCCTTATAGAGATCAAGAGTTAATATGGAGAGGTTCCATATCCTTGAGCGTACAGAACGTTTTTCCGATCTTTCCTCCTTTTTATTTTTTCCTTCTGATTGCTTCTTAACATCTAAATCTCCCCTTTTAGATGAAGTGAGATTATCATGAGTACCCAGGGGTTTTAACCATAATAATCTCTGAACAATCTTTAAGGAATTCTGGCGTGCGTTACAGATGCCAGGAGCAAGTTTTCCAAAAAAAATTCCTATAGGGCAATTTATAAGGAACGATCAAACACAAACTTATTAAGTTTACCGTGTTTACCTGCTCTGATACCAATTGAAAAAACGGGGGTCTGACAACACCACCCAATATTTCGCTTAACAATCTGTATGGACTAACTCCGAAATACTTTGCTAGAAAATCAACTAGACAGTCAGACTCAACCTAGATAAAAAGTATCTAAAGGATTTATTATCTCAATCTGTCGATTTGATCTTTACTCAAGCAAATAGAAACCTGTGAGTCTTTATCAAAGAGAGATAACTTGGACGGCACCAGAGACCAATGTCCAAGGATCAATCAACTACAATCAACAACCAAAGGTTGGATTAGAGAAGTTGATGATCTTAACGCACAACCTGTATTATTTCAATTATATAAAATATAATGCGGAAACACAGACACCGGAAATTTTGTTAACGAGGAAACCGCAAATGCATAAAAACCCCGGGACCTAGTCCAGATTGAATACACACTATATTAAGCCTCTACAGACACTAGCCTACTCCAAGCTAACTTCGTATTGGACAATAGTTGAACCCCTATCAATCTCCCACTGATACAAGCTACAGTTGTACTCCTACGCCTCTGATCCCAGCAGAATACTGCGCACTTGATTCCCTTAGCTGATCTCACCCACAACCAAGAGTTGTTGTAACCCAAAATCACAGACTTGAGAATAAACAGATTTGTCTCACACAAAAAAATCTATCAAAGGATAAATATGTCTTCCACAGATAAACCCTAGGTTTTGTTCCGTCTTAAGATATAAAATCAAGGTGAACAGGAAAAAATTGATAATCAGGTCTTATATTCTCGAAGAACAGCCTAGATTAATCAATCACCTCTCTTCAATCCTTTCTGACTATACAAGAGGATTGTTGAGGAATCACAAACAGTGAGACGAAGATGTTTGTGACTTCTTTATCTTTATTATCGTAGAACTCTCACAATCTCAAGACAATCAATCGATTGTACTCGTACGATAGAAGATGCAAGATCAGATCACACAACTACGATAAAGTAGTATCGGTCTGGCTTCACAATCCCAATGAAGTCTTTAAGTCGTTAACCTGATTTTAGAGAAGAAAATCAAAGGTTAATGGAGATCGACTCTAGCGAGCGCACTAGTAGCACACAGACGTGTGGGGATTAGGTTTGCTCAATGCTAGATGTATCCTTTATATATCCTTCAAATCATGGTTTTTCCTTAGTTACAAAGCAATCCTTATTCACCGTTAGATGAAAACCTGATTTAGATTCAAGCTAATATTTCTCACCGTTAGATCGAAAACTTAGCTTGTCACACACACTTGGGTAAACTTTTACTGGGTTCGTGAAAACCATGCCCAAACGTGTACGTTCATGTTGGTTTAACATAGTGACCCAAAAGGTTAACCATATGAGCATTTCATATTAACCCTGTTCTTCTTCACCATAACTAGTTCAATTGACTCAAATGAACTAGTTAGAGAGTGATAGACGCATTTATGTGTCTAATTTTTCCTCAATGTTTCGTATTGTTAGTACTCGTTTTCGTCCTTATTATGTTTTTTTGTGTATTTTTAGGTATTTTTGGGCAACAAATATCTTTGGAAAATTCGGTTCGAAAAGTTGATAAAGGCACCCGGAGGACACATGTTATCCGGACTCGCAATTTTGGACATGGGGCAACCTATTACTATGGGGCATCCAATTACTAAGGGGCACACCGACTGCTATTTGCACACCATAAGGCAAGTGCTAAAGGGACGCCCGTACAGGATTAAGGGGAAGTCATCTTCTCCATTTGAATTATATTTTTGGCGGGAAAATGTAGCAGCATCTATCCAGATTAGGGTTTATGATTTGGACGGGATTTAATGAGATTCAATCGTTGATTCTCATGGTTTAGACCTGTTTTGGGTATACAATGGTATTCGGTTGAGTTAAGTTGGGTTGGATAATCGTTGGGAAGCAAAACAGGAAACAAGCTCGAGTTTCTCCTGGATTTATTCCGTGAGAATTTGTGGAGTTATTTGGCGAGATTCTTGCAGTGTTTGGATTGCTTTGACCCTATTTTATCTAAACAGGGGAGGTACGTGTCTTGAATTTGAATATAAAGAAGATTTACACGAGACTAAGCAAAGCAAAGGAAGATATGTATCTTGAGGATATCTCGGTCTTTTAGTTGATTGTATGGAAAGAAATCTTGCGGAAGAAGCATGTTCAGTATATTATGAGTCGTGCTGCATTGAGTTGGTGTGTGCTAGACACCTACAGGCGCATGTAAAAGAGAAACAAATGGAATTATTCCCGAGCGTTAATGAGAAGATTCGGAAGATTATTTGCATTTACAACGAGATATATGGGTCCTGTGAGTATAAATAGAGTGGCCTGAATTCGGACAAAGGGGAGGGAGAGTTTTGGGAGGATAGAGAACATTACAGAGGCGTGAAAATCAAGTTGAAGAATCAGCATTGCTGCTGCTGCATTTTCTGAAGAACACGAAGAACAGACTATCCACAACAGTCGTTTATCAGCAGTGATAACGACACCAAGGCGAGGGTCGTAGAGCTACAGTAACAACGACGGTTTCTTTATATCAATCTCTGTAACAGTGGGCTTGCAACACCATAAAATTGTTGCGGTTTCCTGGTTTATTCAGTTTGTCTCCTTTTCATCATTTGTAAACCATTTTTGAGCAATGAAATCTTATTCTGAGTGTGTTTCCATGATGAAGAGCTAAACCCATCCTCTGGGGAGACGGAAGAAGCCAAGTTTCACAAATGTGGTAATTCTATTAATTCTTTTTACGACTATTTGCACTGTTATTCAATTGATTTATGAGTTTCATTGAATGGTTGTGATTACAATTGATGGGTCATTCTTAACTTAGATGTTTTGATGTCTCATGCTTTAGTTTTACATTCATTACTTTCGAAATTCTATCTTAGGCAATAAATTAGAGTCAATGAAACTTCATCATATGAGTCATTATTGTTTAGAATTGATATCTGAACCACATGAGTGCGGAAATTTGGTGGAATCTTGAGCCCCGGTCTCTCCATAACTTCCTCAACACCTTTTATTTTGATTTTTGTCATACTTTAGTTTCAAAATTAAGTCTAAAAATCTGCTTTCACAAGTCTCAACGAACCTATTACTACAACAACTTGAAAACACATCAAATTTTTGGCGCCGCCGACGCGGATTTGTGCTTAGGTAGAATTTTTAGGTTTTTTTTTATTCAATTGTTCTTTTTACGTTTATTTGGGTGTGTCTTTGTATTACAGGTTTGAAGTTGGATACTAAAGACTTGGAATCAAAGATTAAAGCCAAAAGAGAAGGAAAAAGACAAAGCAAAAAAAAAAAAGAGCGAAAGAAAAAATTAAAAAAAAAGAGTGATTTTTTTTTTTTAGAGACCTTCCATTTTTTTGTAATTTTTTTTATTTCTTTTCTTTTGCACTTTATTTGGACTTTGGACTTGGACAATTATTTTTTAAACCCTAAGGAAGGGTACATTAAATATAAAACTGTTTGCAGGGAAGGACGACGATTACAATATCGTCTCGGCCCCTCGGGTTCGCACATGACATAGGAGTCGTGGCCCGAGTCGACTTCAGCGGTTCTTCGCCCGTCTGGTACGGGAGGTAAGCTTTCGAAACACCCGCGAATCCCCTGTCAGCGGGTTTATTGTATGCCTTAAGGTGAATATATGCTGAGGATTTGAATACGGTTGTTTTAATTTCCTAGTAAAGGGCAAGGCCTAGCCAAATTAAGATAAGGACTCGGATTTCATCACCGTTTCCTTCTTGCCCTCCTTAGGAAAACGAAACCAAACGCGAACCTAAGCTTAAAATTTTGAATAGAACGAGACCTATAGGGTAACGAGCTTAATAGGAAAGTCGTTCGAAAAATATTGGTTACTATTTTGAGCATACTTTGAAGTTCATGATGGTTTCTTCGAGTTGAATGCGTGACTGCGCCGCCTTATAATACCGGTGAGACCTTGGGTATCAAATCTCCTCGCATCTTCCCTCGTCTCAATTCAACTTACTTAAACTCGGATTGATTCCAGAGAGGTTTGCTCAGATTGAACGAATTCCTTTTCGAAAGATTAGAAGCTGGTCTAGAAACAATCTAAGTGGAGCCATCATGCTTTTTGTTTGCTAGAAATCTTTAGGTTTGTTTTGGTGGAGTCAGCCTGCTGTGTGTTTGCTTAGAACCCCCCTTCCTTTAGGATTTTTTTTCTAGTGTATGCCCGAAAGGGCTTGGAAAAGAAATACTTTTGGTCGTTTGATTAGTGACGAGGCTAGAAGTTCTTCTTGTGAAAGCGGGGAGCTCGAAGACTCTTCTTTTGGGAGCCCTGTTTTTGAAAAATTTAGTTTTGAGAATCTGTCTCTTCGTGAGGAAAGTACCCCTAGTACTTTAGATGTGCCAGCGATGACAACTTTGAAAGATTACACGTTCCCAACTAGGACCAACCGAGCTTCGTGCATTAAATTGCCAGCCAATACAACTAATTTCGAGATAAAACCTAGTATTCTTCAGATGATCCCTATATTCTTAGGAAAAGATGATGAGAACCCTTATTTTCATATTAGGGACTTTGAGGAAATTTGTGGGACAGTTAGAATAAAAGACCTTACTGATGAAGTTTTGAAACTTAAGATGTTCCCCTTTTCCTTGAGAGATAAAGCCAAGACCTGGCTGAACAACCTACCATCTGAATCCATTGAAACATGGCAGGAACTTATTGCTGCTTTCTATATGAAATTCTACCCTAAGCATAAAACTGCAACTGTTAGGAAGAAAATTAGTGCTAGTGTGCGACAAAAGGGAGAGTCTCTCTATAGGTTTTTAGAGAGATTCAATAATCTCCTATCCCAGTGTCCTCACCATGGATTTGATAAGATGAAACTTGTAGAGATTATTTATAATGGTGTAGACTATTCTACCAAAGCCATGGTCGAGTCTATGTGCGCTGGTCAGTTCACTAATAAAAATGTTGATAATGCTTTTACCTTCTTAGGAGCTATTGCTGAAAAATCCCAACAGTGGGAGTCTTGTGTTGAACCCCCTAAAAGAATCTTGGTCAATAGAAGTAGCACCAATGTGGTAGATACAAGCTTCGGGTCAGATGCTAAGTTTGCTGCTTTGTCTAGAAGGTTAGAAGTTTTGGAATTGAATCAGCCTAAACGTAGGTATCTTGTTGAAACTGATGATAGGATTAGAGCCTCTCAAGTCTCTAGTTGTGGAGTAGAACCCAATAACTCGTTTTGGGAAGGTCATGTTAGTGAAGAGCAAGCCCATGTTGTCTATAACAATGCTAGGTTCGAGAACTGTCAGAAGTTTGACCCATACTCAGAGACCTACAACCCTGGTTGGAGAAACCATCCTAATTTTTCTTGGTCCAAGGGCCAGAATCAAGGTCAGCCTAGTAATACTCAGCCTCCCCCAGGTTTTGGTTATACTCAGAACCCTTCAGGTCAAACCCAGTTTCAGAACACTTCTGAGAAAAAGATATCTACCTTAGAAGAAGCTCTTACTATGTTAGTAAAGAACCATGATATGTTATCATCTAACCACCTTAGCTTTCAACAAGAAACCATGCAGAACCATAAGGATAATTCCCAGACTCTTGCTAAAATAGAACTTCAAGTCGGACAAATAGCTAAGTATTTAAGTGAGAGAGAAGAAGGTAAGTTTCCTAGTCAAACTCAAGCCAATCCTAGGGGGTCCATCAAATATCTTTAGTTGGTGAGGAATCATCAAACCATGTGAACTCTATAAAAACCCTCAGGAGCGGTAAAACAGTAGACAATAAGGTAGCCATGCCTAGTGAACATATTGTAGTTCCACCCTATACTTCCCAAGAGGAACCCATAACTGAGGAAACTGAAACAATTTCTAAGGAGTCCCAAGAAATTCCTGATAGGACTATCTTTGTGCCTAGAGCCCCATATCCTCAGTTGTTAACCCCAACAAAGAAGGAGTCAACTTTCAACGAGATAATGGAAATATTTAAGCAGGTGAACATCAACATTCCTTTATTAGAAGCAATTAGGCAGATACCTGCTTATGCCAAGTTCCTTAAAGATATTTGTACAAGAAAGCGTAAGCTTAATGTTCATAAGAAAGCCTTTTTAGCTGGTCAAGTAAGTTCAATTCTTCTAAACCAGACACCCCCTAAGTATAAGGACCCTGGATGCCCTACCATATCTTGTGCAATTGGTATCCACACTGTCGATAAGGCATTACTTGACTTAGGATCTAGTGTTAACTTACTCCCGTATCATGTATACACCCAGCTAGGTCTTGGTAAGTTGAAACCGACCAAAATGACACTACAATTAGCTGATAGGTCTGTCAAAGTCCCTCGTGGTGTCATAGAGGATGTTCTGATTGAGGTTGATAAGTTTATTTATCCAGTGGATTTTGTTGTTTTAGACACCCAGCCAGTTCAGGACCCAAGTGCTCAAATCCCGGTGATTTTAGGTCGCCCATTTTTAGCCACAGCTAACGCTGTCATCAACTGTAGAACCAGACTTATGAACATATCCTTTGGTAATATGACCACTGAACTAAATGTCTTTAATGTTACTATACAACCTTCTGAGAATGATGAATTAGAAGAAGTGAATATGATTAGCACTTTAGTTCAGGATTTAGTTCAGGATAATTGGCATGATACTCTATTGGGAGATTCTTTAGATGAATTTGAGGAAACCATTCTCTTAGACCAGATGTGTGATCAATCTTTAGAAGAAGCCCTTGAGTATTTTAAAGACTTTACGGATCCTGAAATTCACGCAATAGTGTTAGGTCTGTCTGAGAGTAATGATAACCATAAGATTGGGGGTGGAGAATTGGAAGAATCTCTTGAGTATTTTAAGGACTCTGAAGATCCGGAAATTCAAGCAATAGTTAGAGGTTTGTGTGTGAGTAGTGAAAACCCTAAGTTTGGGGGTAGTGATGGTTCTTATGATTGTCACGTATCCCTAATTAGAGTCCCTCACTTGGGACTCGAGATTTGTGCATCTGAGATATCACTTGAGTCTATTCAGACTCCCAACCCGATCCACCTGATACTGTCCAGGAGGTAACTCAGGTATTAGAGACATGTTTTTCGGATGAATCTATTTATCAAGATACACATAAGAAGCTCAATTATGCTACCCAGATAAACCCAGTAGTCTTGACAGAAACCTTAGAAGAGGATGTGCTCCTTCTTTTCATTTTTCTGAACCAGTGCCGTTGTCTCATATATTAGCTCTATTTGGTCTTGTGGACCCACAATTGTTTCGACTATTGGTATACGACTTTGTGAGGTGGCAATCCTTTTTGAGGTATTTGATGTCTAGCTAGAGACTTTAAATTTAGCATATACTGGGAGGCTCCCGCGCTCATGCGAAAGGATAATATCCTTCCTTATCTCTTTTTCCTCAAGTGGTAACAGTTTCTCCTTGTTCGTGCTTTTAATCTCATCTTTAGAACATTGAGGACAATGTTAGATTTAAGTTTGGGGGTAAGGGAGAAACTTCTAGTGTCACATAGTATCCGGTTAGCTAAGTTTACATATTGTTTCTCGACGAAAAGATAGAAATTGGAATGCTAGAGATAACAATCTTTTGAGACATTAGAGAAAAAGACATTGAGATCTTTGAAATTCAGGAGAGAACTTGTTCCTTTTAGAGGGTAACCGTGATGGACCTAACCATCCATGATGTAAAGGCAAGTAGGTCAGGAAATGCCAGAAAGACAAAGCAACCTCACAATGTAGTCTTAGTTACTGGATTACGACTCTCTCTCAGTAGAAACTTATCATCATCAACAAGCGAAGCGACATAAAAATCTATTCAGAAAGTTGAAGACGTTTAAGGTTTAGAAGCAACAATAGAAAAGAATAATTAAAAAAAATCAAAGTTGAAGACTTAGTTACAAGAAGTTATAAGAGCAAATGATATAAGTTGTTGGAATTCATGATACGAAGACATCACAAGTTGCTAAGATCCAAGTCCTTCTCTCATGGCCATGTAAATTTTTGTCTTGTAATTTTTGAGTGAAAAAAAATTGAGTGAAAAAAAATCAAAAAATATATATGAAAAAAATAAAAAAAGAAAAAAGTTGAAAAATGAAAAAATCATTGTTACGACCATAGGGAAGTAGAAATCTATAAGGAAGTTTCAAGCATGAAATTAAGGAGAAAAGTTAAATTGTCAAGGTTCTACGAGGTTCGAGAGCTTATCATCAACAGTTGAAGCCGAAGAAGACGTTTTTTCTACTGAGTACTATGAGAGAGTCGAAGAGAGATGCATATTGGTTGCTTTGTTAGTCCGCTTTCAATCTGGCACAAGATCTTTATAGCACTGGTTTAACTCATCACACGTAATTAGTCCAGCTGTGTAGCAGATGTCCCTCTCATCTTTATCTCTCTCCTAATCTTATCCAGCTGTACATCAACGGACGCATCTTACAATGTTTATCTAGATGTGTTGCGGATATCTCTTTATCTAGCAGTGTTGCGGATGTGTCTCCCCTTTTCTTTAGTCAGCTTTAGAGCTGACACCTTTAATTTCTCTGGCATTCTAGTTACTTGGAGATAGGTTGAGAATATGTATGTCCTCATAGCTCTTTGGATACTTGTGACCAATTAGAAGTCATGGTTTTGTGGGTACACCTCTGGTAAACCCTCCCGAGATTAACTCGGTTTTATTTTATTTTTTTATTTTTTTGCTCGAGGACTAGCAAATAATAAGTTTGGGGGTATTTGATAGACGCATTTATGTGTCTAATTTGTCCTCAATGTTTCGCATTGTTAGTACTCGCTTTCGTCCTTATTATGTTTTTTTGTGTGTTTGTAGGTATTTTTGGGCAACAAACATCTTTAGAAAATTCGGTTCGAAAAGTTGCTAAAGGCACCCGGAGGACACGTGTTATCCGGACTCGCAGTTTTGGATATGGGGCATCCAATTACTAAGGGGCACACCAACTGCTATTTACACACCATAAGGCAAGTGCTAAAGGGGCTCCCGTACAGAATTAGGGGGAGGTCATCTTCTCCATTTGAATTATATTTTTGGCGGGAAAATGTAGCAGCATCTATCCATATTAGGGTTTGTGATTTGGACGGTATTTAATGAGATTCAATCGCTGATTATCATGGTTTAGACCTGTTTTGGGTATACAATGCTGGTATGGGTGTTCGGTTGAGTTAAGTTGGGCTGGATAATCTTTGGGAAGCAAAATATGAAGCAAGCTCGGGTTTCTCCTGCATTTATTCCGTGAGAATTTGTGGAGTTATTTGGCGAGATTCTTGCAGTGTTTGGATTGCTTTGACCCTATTTTATCTAAACAGGGGAGGTACGTGTCTTGAATTTGAATATAAAGAAGATTTACACGAGATTAAGCAAAGCAAAGGAAGATACGTATCTTGAGGATATCTCGGGCTTTTAGTTGATTGTTTGGAAAGAGATCTTGTGGAAGAAGCATGTTCAGTATATTATGAGTCGTGCTGCATTGAGTTGGTGTGTGCTAGACACCTACAGGCGCATGTAGAAGAGAAGCAAATGGAATTATTCCCGAGCGTTAATGAGAAGATTTGGAAGATTATTTGCATTTACAACGAGATATATGGGTCATGTGAGTATAAATAGAGTGGCCTGAATTCGGAAAAAGGGGAGGGAGAGTTTTGGGAGGATAGAGAACATTACAGAGGCGTGAAAATCAAGTTACAGAATCAGCATTGCTGCTGCTGGATTTTCTGAAGAACACGAAGAACAGACTATCCACAACAGTCGTTTATCGGCAGTGATAACGACACCAAGGCGAGGGTCGTAGAGCTACAGTAACAGTGACGGTTTCTTTATATCAATCTCTGTAACAGTGGGCTTGCAACACCATAAAAGTGTTGCAGTTTCCTGGTTTATTCAATTTGTCTCCTTTTCATCATTTGTAAACCATTTTTGAGCAATGAAATCTTATTCTGAGTGTATTTCCATGATGAAGAGCTAAACCCATCCTCTAGGGCGACGGAGGAAGCCAAGTTTCACAAATTTGATAATTCTGTTAATTCTTTTTACGACTATTTGCACTGTTATTCAATTGATTTATGAGTTTCATTGAATGGTTGTGATTACAATTGATGGGTCATGCTTAACTTAGATGTTTTGATGTCTCATGCTTTAGTTTTACATTCATTACTTTCGAAATTCTATCTTAGGCAATAAATTAGAGTCAATGAAACTTCATCATACGAGCCATTATTGTTTAGAATTGATATATGAACCACATGAGTGCGGAAATTTGGTGGAATCTTGAGCCCCGGTCTCTCCATAACTTCCTCAACACCTTTTATTTTGAATTTTGTCATACTTTAGTTGCAAAATTAAGTCTAAAAATCTGCTTTCACAAGTATCAACGAACCTATTACTACAACAACTTGAAAACACATCAGAGAGTTGTTCAATTGCTATGAGATCTCATTTAACTACACAAGACACAATTGAAACAAATATGATTCGATTCAATCGAATCGGCTCATGAACATTATAGCTACGGTTTGCATAAAGTATTCCTTAGTAATTTAATGTTTCATGTTCAGAGCACATCTTTAGATCATAACCTCTTAAGTTCACAAACAAGTTCGCGGACTTAAGTTAATCAGTTGAGTTCTCCAAACTCAGCAGAAATTCTCGGTTCGAGAACTTCCGCCAGTTCGCGGACTGGGTTCACGGACTGAGAACACAAACCAGTTTTGGAAAATCCAGCAGAAATTCTCGGTCGAGAACTTCCAACAGTTCGCGGACTGAGTCTGCGGACTGGGTTCGCGGACTTGGCAAGCATATTCCACAATCCTCCCGATTTCTCTTGATCAACAAAGTTCGAAAACTTCGGTTCAAGGAATACATGGTTATGTAATCTAAACTCTCATTTCAATCATTGAGACATTATCAGAGGACACTACGTAGCCGTTATTCACAGACCGATTCACGTCAGAGCAATTCTCAAAGTGATTGAAACTTTTCATGACTTTCGTCACTAGGTGAAGATAAACCTAATCAAAGCGAAACGCTTTACCAGCACACGTTCGAGATAAAAGATAAGCAATGAATGCTCAGCTCGAAATGTCAAGTGTGTATGATCTAGTCTATGTAGCATACAAATTTTGTCTCTTAAGAAGTAGGAGATAGAATAGATAGAATTTTGAGTAATAGATAAGTTCAAGTCTCCACATACCTTTTTATTGATGAAGTTCCACGGTTCCTTGTATAGATCTTCGTCGTTATATGATGAGTCGCCATGAAGTCGTTGAGCTTAATTACACTTTTCCTATCCTAGTCCGAGACTTAGCTATGTAGGCTAGAAATCAAGACTCATAGTTTTTATCACTAACATTAACAAACATGCTTGAGATAGCAACGCATGCGAGGTTGACTGATCTATGCTCTAACACGTGGCTATAAAGTTCATGAGCCGATTCATCGAATCGAATCATCTTTGTTTTTATTGTGTCTTATGTAGTTACATAAGATCTCATAGCAATTGAACAACTCTCTAACTAGTTCATTTGAGTCAATTGAACTAGTTATGGTGAAGAAGAACAAGGTTAATATGAAATGCTCATATGGTTAACCTTTTGGGTTATTATGTTGAACCAACATACACGTACACGTTTGGGCATGGTTTTCGTAAACCCAGTAAACGTTTACCCAAGTGTGTGTGACAAGCTAAGTTTTCGATCTAACGGTTGAGAAATATTAGCTTGAATCTAAATCAGGTTTTCATCTAACGGTGAATATGGATTGCATTGTAACTAAGGAAAAACCCTGATTTGAAGGATATATAAAGGAGACATCTAGCATTGTGAAAAACTAATCCCCACACGTCTGTGTGATACTAGTGCGCTCGCTTGAGTCGATTCTCCTTTAACCTTTGGTTTTCTTCTCTAAAACCAAGTTAACGACTTAAACACTTCATTGGGATTGTGAAGCCAGACCGATACTACTTTATCGTAGTTGTGTGATCTGATCTTGCATCTTCTGTCGTACGAGTACAATCTATTGATTGGCTTGAGATCGTGAGAGTTCTCCGATAGGCAAGATAAAGAAGTCACAAACATCTTCGTCTCACTGTTTGTGATTCCTCGACAAACCGCCTGTGTAGTCAGGAAGGATTGTAGAGAGGTGATTGATTAATCTAGGCTGTTCTTCGGGAATAGAAGACCGGATTATCAATTGGTTCCTGTTCACCTTGATTTTATATCTTAAGACGGAACAAAAACCTAGGGTTTTTCTATGGGAGACAGATTTATCCTTTGATAGACTTTTCTGTGTGAGACGGATTTGTTTATATCAAGTCTGCGATTTTGGGTTGCAGCAACTCTTGGTTGTGGGTGAGATCAACTAAGGGAATCAAGTGTGCAGTATCCTGCTGGGATTAGAGGCGTAGGAGTACAACTGTACCTTTAATTAGTGGGAGACTGATTGGGGTTCAACTATAGTCCAGTCCGTAGTTAACTTGGAGTAGGCTAGTGATAGGTGTCTAAAACACCTTAATATTTATCTATTGTTTATGTTTTCTTTGCTATGCTTTCTTGTAAATTATGTATCTTATGTTTGCTTTTGAGTGTTTAGGTACTTTGGAGTCATTTGGAACAAAAGAAGAAGAAACATCGCTTAAAAGGTGCAAATGGTGTTTGAGGCGAAATTATTTCTCATTATTTGCTTTTATTTCTTCATCTATGTCTGAAAAGCATGTCGGCTTTAGTGATGCGAATTATGTCTGAAAAGTACGACAGCTTTAGTGACGAAGAGAAACCGAAGAGATGAAATGGGTCTGAGAAGTAAGAGGCGGTTGATGTTGGTGGAAGGATTCAAAAAGGAGCAAAAACGTCGATTCTTATGTGCAACTGCTATTGGGAGCGTAGCAGAACCAAGCCAACAGTAGGAGTACGCCACTACAGCTTAGTCTAGAGAAGCAAGGAAGGGCAAACAGCCATGTATGGCCCTTATCTGATGAGTTATGCCTAGAGACACCTTAGTTACCCCTTATCTACCCTCCTGGGGTGGCTATATCCACCTTCTATTCATACACAAACCCTAAGATCGAGAGTTGGTGGTTATTTTCATTACAGTCTCCCTGAAATTCAGAGATGGTTGCTGTCTGAGAGAGGTGAAATCGAGAGATTCAGATGATTGATGATGAAAAATCTATCTGAGTGAGAAGAGAGATGTGAGATGGCTTCTCTGATGCTTATGCTGCTGTTGTTCGTTGTTGAAGACGATAAAATGAAGAGATCTAATGATGGTAATGTTAAAGATTGAATTCGAGAGTCTCTGTGTGATGGGTTTCTGCGGTAATGGATTTTAAATGAATTGAGAAGAGATTTGAGAAGATGGGTTCGGATCTAGTGAAGCTATTGATTGTTGATGTTCAATTTTATAAGGAGATATTAGGGTTTCTGTGTGTTTGAAGTTGAAGAAATGGCGGAGCAATTGCAGTCTGTGAGAATCTCGGGTAAGGGAGATGAGAATTCGATATAGAGCTGCTACTGAGCTGAGATTGTTGGTGCTGTGTTACAGTCATGACTTAAATGAAGAATTTGCAGTTGCTGGTGGTATTCTGAAATTGGGATTTTGGTGATTGAACAAGGAGCAGAGCTGGAATTGAGGTGATGATTACTGTGAACAAAATCAGTGGATGAGATGTTTGTCTCAATGGGGTTATGAAGATGGTGTTGATTTCAGTTTAGCAGGAATTAAGCAGGAGCAGTTGTAAGAAATTGCATAGATGGACAAGAAGAAGCAGTGATTGAGATTGATATTGCAGGTGGAATGGAAAGTGTGTTGGTACTGAGAAGAGTAATTGGGAGCAGGATTGGTTGAAATTCAAGCTGGTGATGTTGCAGTTCATGGCTAAGGAGTTGGTATGGATAGAATGATGAAGTGCAGATAATGGCTCAAGTACTGGGCTGTTGATGCTAATGATTTGTGCTAGTCTGGTGCTATTTTGAGCTGAAGACAGTGGTGCTAAATGGAGGAGAAAAAGCATTGCAGACAATGGAACTGGTGGACTGGATTGCTGTGATGGTCTTGGTATGGCCAGAGTGTGATGTTGGTGGTTATAAGTTGCAGGTGCAGGCAGTTGGAGTTGCTACTGAAGTCTGTGTGTGTGCTTGCATTGAGAAGATGTCGCAGGAATGGTTATAAATGAGCAGGTGTGAGAAAATGATATGGCAGGTACAGCTGAAGTCTTGTAGCTGTTGTTGTTGGTGCAGTGATGCTGCTAATATTGTTGAGCAGGTTCACCAATCAAATATATGTACTCTTGGTGCTGAGATGCTGAGATTAAAGGTGAACATGAGATAGCTGTGATGTTACAGACAAATGGAAGAATGAATGGATTTTTAGTTTGTGGCAATGGAGGAGTAAGATGCAGTGCAATGCAATTATGTGTTGGCCGTGAAGCAGTGAAGTACAATGATTGTGCAACAGAACTCGGGCCAGTGCAAATGGCTTATGCCATGGCAACTCAACCAAGTCAGCCCAGTTAGCTCACCTGAATAGCTGACTCATGATCTGCTGAGTTAGTAAATTGACTCAGTCATTTTGACTGAGTTGACTCGACGACCTGACCCGTTTGACCGGTGACGGGGTGGACTTTGCCGGTCACCTGAGATACTTCTCCGGTCAACTTCCGTCGGTGGACCCAGTTTTCCGGCGACATATTTTTTGGGTAATTTCTACATGGGTTTTTCTCACATATGGGCTTGGTGGATTTTTATCTAATGGACTTTGAAGACTTGGACCTAATTTTGGGAACAAGAGGAGCTATAAAGGAGAAGTCTTTCTACAACTTGGAGCTAAGGAGAGAGCCGCTTTTGTTTACGCTACTAGGGTTTGCTTTGCTTTCATCTTCTTTATTTGATTATTGATTATGATGAACTCCATAGCTATGAGTAGCTAATTTCTTCATTATTGGTTAAGGATGTAGTCTTATATCTGCAACTTGTACTTGATTAATGAATTAGTTTTCTCTCTTGATTATCATTCAAATCTCTATTGTTTTTAATAATCACATGATTGATGTATTGTGATAGGATTTAGGTGTTCGTTTAGTTAAGTGGCCAATTAATTGAACTTGCATCATTGTCCATAACTATTTTAAGGTTTTTCATCGAGCGATAACCCTAAATACAAGTAGCATGATATGATTACGGTTTTAGTGATACACTCTCGTCATCATATGCAGAGTTTGACCATTGTCTGAATTGTCATGCGCAATGTATGACAATTGCATTGATTAGCCTATTTCAAAAACTTAATGCACCTAGGAGTTGAACTTAATTAGCAAGGCGTTAGGTTATTCTTTAGGTAGAATTCACGTACACAGCTCTAATGTGTGTGTTGATGAACTTAGAAAATTAATGGAATATCTTGCTCTCTTGATACTCTAGGCTTTTGATGATGAAGAGATTAAATTGTAATTCTAATCATGTATGCAAACACTCGTTTAAGATTGAAGATGAATTCCTTGACCAATATCTTTCTCTCATTGATTATTTCTCCAATATGCTTTGCTTTTAATTTACTTCTATTGCTTACAAAAAAATTAGAAATCCCCCCAATTGGTTACTTTAGGAAATTGAATACATAATATCTACAATTGCCTCTCTGTGGAAACGAACTCTTTCTTATCATATACTTTAGGAAAGTGAAATTATTTTTAACGCATACAATAGCGATCATCTAGTGTCTGTAGCGGTTTAATACAATGTGTATTCAATTTGGACTAGGTCCCGGGGTTTTTCTGCATTTGCGGTTTCCTCGTTAACAAAACTTCTGGTGTCTGTGTTATTTCTTTTCCGCATTATATTTGGTATATAATTGAAATAATACAGGTTGTGCGTTCGTGACCATCAATTGGAAATCCGACCTTCAGTTGTTGATTGATATTGATCGATCCTTGGACATTGGTCTTTGGTATCGACCAAGTTATTCCTTGTATTTGTTAAAGACTCGCTATTGTTTTTAGCTTGAGTAAAAATCAAATAAAGAGACAGATATTAACTCCTTGAGTTACTTTTATCTAGATTGAGTCTGACTGTCTAGTTGATTCTCTAGCAAAGTATTTCGGAGTTAGTCCATACAGATTGCTAAGCGAAATATTGGGTGGTGTTATTAGACCCCCGCTTTTTCAATTGGTATCAGAGCAGGAAAACACATTAAGACCTCATCAGTCTGTGTTTGTAGCGATCTGACTCTATGGACAAGAGTACTATCTCTGACAACGCAACATCAGTACAAGACTGCTCAGGTAAGTTTCAAAGATCTGAAACCACTGAGGAAAACTCCTTCTCGTCTCCTTCAACCGAATCTACATTCAACTGGAGAAAATCTCTTGATGAACAGTTGGATGATCTCTCGGACGATAGTAATTCTGAAGAAGGACAAAGTCTTGATGAGGAAGTTTATCAATACATAAAGTTTTTTAATCGTGAATTGAAGGAAACAAGAACAACTGCTTGCTTGAGAAAGTATATGGATCCTCTTTGTCAAGAAAACAGAAAGTTGAGAAAACTCTTCAAAGGTTATGATGGTGGATACAAACTGTTACAATCTACCATTAAAGATCATGAAGAAGAGGTTCGCTCAAAAAAATCTGAATGTAATAATCTTCTTCGTAACCTCTGTATATTAAAAGAGAGCCTTGCCGAAACTGAAGCAAGATGTGAATCTCAACAAAAGTGTTTCAATGACAAAGAACGCAGTCTTCTTACCAAAGATAAATCCTTGGAAACCAAACTCACTGCTGTTCTTAATAAGGTAAAATCACTAGAAAAGAATCTAAATAGGTTCGGTTCTAGCTCTACAAAATTTTCTTCTATGCTGGGAGCCTGTAAAGAATATCATGATAAACGTGGTCTGGGATATAAAGAAATAGACGCTCCTAACAGTGGTAAGACTAAGTTTGTTAAAGCTGTTAATATTTCTCCATGTGAAGAACCTGTGTCAGCTTGCAAAAACAAGGATTCTACTTCTTCTAAATCTGCTCAAAAGAGAACTACTGAACGTAGTTCAACTGCTATTACTGTGGAAACAAAGGACACTCTGAGCGAAGGTGTCGTCTTCGGTTAAGGAATGAAAAACTTCACAACATACTTACTTGGATGTATAAAGAAGTTGTTAAACCTATATCACAGATTGGAATCAATCCTGTTCGGCCTCAAGGGACATACTGTGATAGGGATTTTCCCAATTATGTTTTCAAACCGAAGGATGCCTACAATGGTGGAAGGAAAAACAGCAAAAGTGTGACAGGTGCTGTAAATCAGTCTGGAAGGAGAAAAAGGAACAGGAGAAAGAAAAACGAGTTAAGTTCCTCTAATTTTCTCAAAAAGGACTGTGAATCCAAGACTTCCAATTCAGACTTCTTACATGTCAAAAATCGAGTCTCTGATCTGAAGATTCACATAAACAGACTGAGACGGAATATCAAGAAAACACGGAATGTTGTTAACCCAGGTACTTCTAAATCTTCTCTTGATGATGCTTCGTCAACTAAACCAGGTAGTTTGTTCAATACCGATGAAAAGGAAAAAGAAGAAGTGAATAATGATGAGCAAGATGCTCATCTTACTACACCCTGACATGTTCATGTTGCATCTCTTTTTAATTTTTGTCTTGTTAAAAAGGGATGCTCATGGTTCTCAGGATTTTCTTCTTGAGAAAGCTGTCAGGATTGTACTGCATTCGATGTTACATTATTCCGATTGCTCCTCAACGTCTATTTCTTTTTCTTTTTGGGCTTCTTTGGTTTATCATAGGCCTGATTCTCTAGTACACGCCCTAGTTAGTAAGTTCGCGAATGATTCGCGAATCATTCGTGAATTTTTCCGTATCACGAATTTTACAGTCTTATTCGCGTACGTTTGCAACTCCGAACCCAATTCGCGTATTATGTGGCATTCCCGGATTATTCGCGAATCGTTCGCGAATTTTACGTATCCCGAATGATACGTCCGCTTAATTCGCCATAAATTCTTTAGCTTTTACTTTTCATAGACTCCATTTTTTGGGCTTTACTGCCTCCCGAACATACACGACCGAATATTAGACGTGTTGTAATTTTTATGAAACAAAAACGACTGAAGAGATTTGAAGGTGAAGGTGAGAGAGATCTCAAACTCACTAACCAAGCATATAAACCACCATACGACGTCCTCTTGGATAACTAATGTTGTATATATTATTAATATCATCATATTGAGTTTATTTTTTACTTAAATAACTCACACATATGCATAAAAATTGGTCTATGACCTTATAAATACAAATTATTTGTTATATATAGATACCGAATTTTCAGAGCCGAACTCACATTTATAAATCGAATTATACACGTACGTATGCCGTTCCGAATTAATGACGAATCACGTCCCGTTGACCAAATTTTGGACCGAATCTGGATTTTACAAAACCGTATAATACTCGTACGTTTGTCGTTCCGTACGTTTTCCGAATCCCGAATTGCTAACTAGGGTACACGCACCAACCCTCACGAACGTCTTGTTTCCTAGGGTTTGATGGAATTTCTTATATATATAATGTGTTCCAGAGGTGCAAAAATATTTTTTAAAAGTCTTTTTGGTGCACAATGGAGAGAAGCAACAAGGTTGATGATGTTGAGCTATGTCATATTGATATCTCAGGCTTTCATGCTCTTGATCATGAAAATGAAGACAAACTTCCAGTTCAAATTTCTTCACAACTGGTAGGAAATCTTTTTGGAGACTTTAAGGTCGTACGCGAACAACTTGGTATCGCAACACGGAATCTAGACTACTTAAAAGGAGAACTAAGGAAGGAAACTGAGGAACTCGCTCTTGTTCAATCCCTGGTTGCAGGTAGGATTTAGTTTTTCATCTGATCTTGGATCTAGTTTGTTACCTAGTATGTCTTCTTTTGGTTTGTTGGACGAATAACTAGTGTTTTGAATAACGAAGATTGTGACTACACATAGCTATTTTTGTTTTCATCTTCTTGTGTTATTTTTTAGGTTTATTGCTTTTAAATTCTAAAAATATTTGGAGGATGATGATATTGCAGTATTAATATGTTTTGAAGTATTGCAATATTTTTATGGGATATGTATTGTTTGCGTCTGTGAACTTGAAGGTCCCATATTGTGTCAAAAGTAAAGTCGTTCATAAATTGATATTCGTATTGATGAAAGTACGAATGGACTTTTGACAATTACAGAATTTATGCTTATGCAGTCATTTACTTGATGTAAAATAGGATAAAATCTTTTGTGTGACAAGGATAAAGTCTATTATGTCGTTATGCATATAGTGATGGAAAATAGAATAGATCCTTGTATGTTATCCACGGTATTGATCTTCATTGATCCATTTTGTTATGTATTACCGTGAAGGCTCCATTGTGTGTCTTATGTTGAGCACGATACAACTAAGTCGATTTTTCTTATTGGCTTGTTGGTTGTTCCAGAAGATGCTATACGTTGAGCATTATGAACTAAATTAATCATCTTGGTTGGTTATTTAGTTATTTGCTCTGAAAGTCTTCTTTTGTTGAGCAAATATGTTGATAATTAAATTGATTATTTTTGGGATTAGTTTGGTTGTTTGTATTCCAATTAGATTAATTATGGGTTCTCCTGTAATTAGTCTAGTTGAGTTTTTCATATATTCCACAAGTCCTTGTGTTCAGTATATGAACGGCTATACTAACCATGTTCTATTGGTTGATGTAGTCGTATATTCCGCAAGGTTTTCCTTATGTTGAGTATGTGAACTATTAAGTTAGTCATCTCCGTATGATTACCTTATTCGTAGCTCCGTAAGTTTACTTATGTTGAGCACTATCAATTAAATTGATCACCTTTGTGGTTTGATTTAGTTGCGTATTCCGATTAAATTAATCATGGGTTTACTTGTAATTAATTTGGTTGAGTTTTGGATATAGAAAATCATTCCTATTGTTTTTGGTGTCCAATTAAAAAATCCTTCTTTTCCTTTGAAATTAAGTTTGCTCTTTTTGTTCTTTCGGGAATGACATCAAATGGGGGAGAGTTCTTTTGAACTTTTGCTTAATGGTAATCTCTTACGGGGTGTGCGGCTGTGGAATTTTATAGGGGTTATCTTGTATCTTAAAACTCCTTGATGAATGCATTTATCTTCGGCTTTATGATTGCATCTAAATTAAGTTGGTATGTATTTTTTCTTTTAGTCTATGAAACGTCTCTTCTCGGAAATTTCATTAGGATCCCATTCTTGTACCTTTGCCAATTTTATTGACAAAAAGGGGGAGAATTAATGTGTAGTTCTACTACATATACATATGGTTTTCGGATCATTGTGTAAGCGGGAGTATTTTCCATGTGAGATGGAGTATTGACTAAGGGGGAGTGATACATATCACCATAGTATTGTTGTTGAAGTCGTGATGCAATTGGACTTTGATGTAACATAATGATACTATGACACTGTGTAATAATGATCGAGAATCTCGATTTCTCTCATTGTTATAGCTACGGATCTTCAAAGACGGTGATGCTAAACTTACAACCTTTGGGATCATTGGAGTACTTGGAAGGACGAAGATTTCAAGGGGAGCCACTAAAGTTTATCTTTTTGTATTCCATATGTATTAATAGCTTTGTCACTAAAATTGACAAAGGGGGAGATTGTTAGAGCATAGCTCGGTCGACCTCGCATGCGTTGCTATCTCAAGCATGTTTGTCAATGTTAGTGATCAAAACTATGAGTCTTGATTTCTAGTCTACATAGCTAAGTCTTGGACTAGGATAGAAAAGTGTAGTTGAGATCAAGGACTTCATGGCGATTCATCATACATCGACGAAGATCTACTCAAGGAACCGTGGAACTTCATCAAAAAAAAGGTATGTGGAGACTTGAACTTATCTATCACTCAAAAGTCTATCTCTTCTATCTCCTACTTCTTATGAGACAAAAGTCGTACGCTATATAGACTGGATCATACACTTTGATATTTCGATCCGAGTATATCTCGCCTATCTATATATCGAAATCATGTGTTGGTAAAGCGTTTCGCTTTGATCAAGTTTATCTTCTCCTAGTGACGAAATTCATGAAAAGTTTCAATTACCTTGAGAATTTCTCTGACGTGAAACGGTCTGTGAATAATTGCTACATAGCGTCCTCTGAGAATGTCTCGATGATTGGAATGAGAGTTTAGATTACATAACCATGTATTCCTTAATCTGAAGTTTTCGAACTTTGTTGATTGAGAGAAACCGGAGGAATTGGCTTTGCGAAGTCCGCGAACTGACGGAAGTTCTCTTGCCGATAATTTCTGTTGGGATTTTCCAAGAACTCGTTTGCGTGTTAGTCCGCGAACTGGCTCCTTGCCGATATTTTCTGCTGAGTTTGGAAAACTCTGCCGGTTGTCTTAAGTCCGCGAACTTGTTTGTGAGCTTAAGAGGTTATGATCTAAAGATGTGTTATGAACATGAAACTTAAATTACTAAGGAATGCTTTGCAGCAAGTATCTCGGCAGGACTGTATTCACCAATGTTCTTGGGAACGTTTACATCTCCAACTGCCACGACGGGAGCATCATAGCCATTAACTATATATACCCATGTTTGAAAATCACGTACTTGAAGAAAAGCTCGCATAACAATTTTCCACCATAGGTAGTTTGTGCCATCAAAGGCTGGTGGTACGTTTATAGAGATAACACCTCTGTCCATAGAATCAGATTGCTACAAACACAGACTTATGAGGTATTAACGTGTTTGCCTGCTCTGATACCAATTGAAAAAGCGGGGGTCTAACACCACCACCCAATATTTCGTTTGGAAAACTGAATAGACAAACTCCAATATACTTTCAAGAGAATCAACTAGACAGTTAGACTCAATTATAAAAAGTATATCAAAGAGTTTGATATCTCTATCTCTTGATTCAATCCGCAATCAACAAATAGGGATTTGCGAGCCCGATTGAATATAAGAGGATTAACTTGAACGATACCAAAGACCAATGTTCAAGTGTCAATCAATTCACTCAACAACTCTAAGGCCGGATACAAGAATTAATTGATCTTAACGTACAACCTCTGATATTTCTATTATATAAATAAAATATAATGCGGAAAGGAAATAACACGGACACCAGGATTTTGTTAACGAGGAAACCGAAAATGCAGAAAAACCCCGGGACCTAGTCCAGAATAAACACACACTGATAATAAGCTGTTACACCAACTTTCTACTACCTATTCGGACTAGATGTAATACCTTCTTCATCACTTGTAGAACTCTTAGCAGAATACCGATTCTCTTTAGGAACTCTTCACACAAATCTTCTAGCAGAACCCAAAGTTCTCTTTAGAAGACACACCACCACGATTGATACGATTCGATATCTTGTATGCACAAAACACCTGTTTGATTTCCCTTTAGATGTAAATCAAGGTTTTGGAAATCTTGTGTTTATTTTGATAAAAACAATTACTAGGTAAAAGTAATATCAAAACAAACTTGTAGATTATGGTTTTAACTTACAATCAGTATGCGTACACACAAGGAGTCCGTGAACCTGATTTCCGTAAGTAAACTTGGGTGATTCCAAAGATCAATTTCCAAGTTAAGAAAACCCTAATAAATCTACCACAAGAACAACTAGAATAAATCTAGATATATATTCTTTAAAACTTCTCAAGGATTTTTACGAGATGCCTCAAAAGAAGTTTTTCTTTCTAGTCTCCGATTTCGACTAACAAGTGCTGGTATACGATCGGAAACTGAAATCTATTAAAACCTAGGGTTTGTGATCAACAACTCTTGAATGGTTTTATATCAGAAGAGAAAACCTTAGAATAGACAAGAGGTGAAAAACCTAGATTACAAGTTGTATGATCAATCACGAAGATTAAATCCAACTTGGCTTTGTGATCCCTAATAAAAAGACTTTTATCTCACTCTCGTTCACGAAGAACGGAAGACGTGGAAAACAACCTGCGGAGCTTATACGCCAATTTTCCAAAGGGATGAAAAACGTGTAAACACGCGAACTCATTATTTATAATGAACAATAGCTTGGAAGCTAAGCAAAGATTTTTTCCTTTTACAAGACTCTCCTAAATATGGGAGTCTTTCCTAAGTTAAAACTCTTACCAAAATAATTAAATAAATAACTTATTTAGCAAAAATTATATTTATGTGAATAAATCACATTTTAACTTAGGCAGGAATCACAAACACTTTAATATGGTAATCAAAAGTGTTTGTACCAATAGCTAACTTTCCTAGATAAGGAAACATCACCAACTTGACCAAAATCCCTTTTAGTCATGTACTGGGCCCAAGTTCGCGGACCACTCCAAAGCCCATGGAATGTTTTCTACTAATGAACTTAAATCACTCATAACTTTATCGTTATAACTCGGAATTGAGTGATTCTTGGCTCATTGGATTCGCAAGATCATTCATTATAACATGAGATCCTTTATAGGGATAAAGTTTATTATCACCAAGATCATGAATCAAATAACCTCAAGTATATATATATAAATGTACATTACCGTCATCGGAATTGTTCCATGTAGTGAGCATATATCTTGATAGATTAGAAAGGTAGAATTGAACAAGAATCCAAATGTAATCAAACACATACCTTTGTTGATGAAGTACTTGTTGATGTCTTCTTGTAGTCTTTAATCTTCAATCTTCATCCTTTAAGGATAGCTTCGATTCAACTTCTTAGACCTAATCTAGTCCGAAAATATCTTTAGTATGTTAAATCAAGAATGCATTTTGGAAACTAAAATTGACACCAAAGACCAATGTTCAAGTGTCAATCAATTCACTCAACAACTCTAAGGCCGGATACAAGAATTAATTGATCTTAACGTACAACCTCTGATATTTCTATTATATAAATAAAATATAATGCGGAAAGGAAATAACACGGACACCAGGATTTTGTTAACGAGGAAACCGAAAATGCAGAAAAACCCCGGGACCTAGTCCAGAATAAACACACACTGATAATAAGCTGTTACACCAACTTTCTACTACCTATTCGGACTAGATGTAATACCTTCTTCATCACTTGTAGAACTCCTAGCAGAATACCGATTCTCTTTAGGAACTCTTCACACAAATCTTCTAGCAGAACCCAAAGTTCTCTTTAGAAGACACACCACCACGATTGATACGATTCGATATCTTGTATGCACAAAACACCTGTTTGATTTCCCTTTAGATGTAAATCAAGGTTTTGGAAATCTTGTGTTTATTTTGATAAAAACAATTACTAGGTAAAAGTAATATCAAAACAAACTTGTAGATTATGGTTTTAACTTACAATCAGTATGCGTACACACAAGGAGTCCGTGAACCTGATTTCCGTAAGTAAACTTGGGTGATTCCAAAGATCAATTTCCAAGTTAAGAAAACCCTAATAAATCTACCACAAGAACAACTAGAATAAATCTAGATATATATTCTTTAAAACTTCTCAAGGATTTTTACGAGATGCCTCAAAAGAAGTTTTTCTTTCTAGTCTCCGATTTCGAATAACAAGTGCTGGTATACGATCGGAAACTGAAATCTATTAAAACCTAGGGTTTGTGATCAACAACTCTTGAATGGTTTTATATCAGAAGAGAAAACCTTAGAATAGACAAGAGGTGAAAAACCTAGATTACAAGTTGTATGATCAATCACGAAGATTAAATCCAACTTGGCTTTGTGATCCCTAATAAAAAGACTTTTATCTCACTCTCGTTCACGAAGAACGGAAGACGTGGAAAACAACCTGCGGAGCTTATACGCCAATTTTCCAAAGGGATGAAAAACGTGTAAACACGCGAACTCATTATTTATAATGAACAATAGCTTGGAAGCTAAGCAAAGATTTTTTCCTTTTACAAGACTCTCCTAAATATGGGAGTCTTTCCTAAGTTAAAACTCTTACCAAAATAATTAAATAAATAACTTATTTAGCAAAAATTATATTTATGTGAATAAATCACATTTTAACTTAGGTAGGAATCACAAACACTTTAATATGGTAATCAAAAGTGTTTGTACCAATAGCTAACTTTCCTAGATAAGGAAACATCACCAACTTGACCAAAATCCCTTTTAGTCATGTACTGGGCCCAAGTTCGCGGACCACTCCAAAGCCCATGGAATGTTTTCTACTAATGAACTTAAATCACTCATAACTTTATCGTTATAACTCGGAATTGAGTGATTCTTGGCTCATTGGATTCGCAAGATCATTCATTATAACATGAGATCCTTTATAGGGATAAAGTTTATTATCACCAAGATCATGAATCAAATAACCTCAAGTATATATATATAAATGTACATTACCGTCATCGGAATTGTTCCATGTAGTGAGCATATATCTTGATAGATTAGAAAGGTAGAATTGAACAAGAATCCAAATGTAATCAAACACATACCTTTGTTGATGAAGTACTTGTTGATGTCTTCTTGTAGTCTTTAATCTTCAATCTTCATCCTTTAAGGATAGCTTCGATTCAACTTCTTAGACCTAATCTAGTCCGAAAATATCTTTAGTATGTTAAATCAAGAATGCATTTTGGAAACTAAAATTGACAACTAACTTGACATACCAACGCTAGTGGGTTCAACCGAGCAGTGCTCTAACAATCTCCCCCTTTATCAATTTTAGTGACAAAACCATTTTACATATGGCTTGTACTTGTTAAAAGTAAAAATGACAATCCTGATTTCCTTGGTTCTTCAACTCTTCATGTGTTCATCCTGTACTTGTTGAAGATCCATCATAGTATTATTACACGACATCAAAGTTTCATTGTATCACAACTTTGACAATAATACTATGGTGATATGTATCACTCCCCCTTAGTCAATACTCCATCTCACATGATAACCACTCCCCCTTACACAATGATCTGAAAACCATATGTATATGTCGTATAACTACACACTAATTATCCCCCTTTTGGTCAATAAAATTGGCAAAGGTACAAGAACGGGATCCTAATAAAATTTCCGAGAAGAGACGTTTCATAGACTAAAAGAAAAAATACATACCAACTGAATTTAGATGCAATCATAAAGCGGAAGCTAGATGCATTCATCAAGGAGTTTTAAGATACAAGATAACCCCTATAAAAATTCCACAGCCGCACACCCCGCAAGATATTACCATTAAGCACAAGTTCAAAAGAACTCTCCCCCATTTGATGTCATTCCCGAAAGAACAACAAGAGCGACCTTACTCCAGAGAAAAGGATTTATAATGGATCTTAGAAATCCTACAAGGAGATATGATTTAAGAACCAATCATTGAAAGTCTCTCATGAGATCATGTATTAAAAAAAGTTTAGAACTATCTCATGGTAACAATACACAATATGTGATCATCTTTTCTAAGATACAAACTTGTATAAACAAGACTTGATATGCTTAGAAGGAAGAATAAACTTTTCCACAAGGATTTACACCAAGAATGGTTACCATAAGAGTATGAAAAAGAGTCTTTGACAATAAAAACCAACATCCATGGCTTTGATAATTGCTTCTAACCTGTTATATTTAAGAATTTCAATCACAAATCAAGTTAGGTAATTAAGACTCATACATGTGGTATCTAACCATATTCTTCTTCACCATAACTAGTTCAATTGACTCAAATGAACTAGCTAGATAGTTGTTCAATTTCTATGAGATCTTATGTAACTACACAAGACACAATTGAAACAAAGATGATTCGATTCGATGAATCGTCTCATGAAATTTATAGCCACGGTTTGCATAAAGCATTCCTTAGTAATTGAAGTTTCATGTTCAGAGCACATCTTTAGATCATAACCACTTAAGCTCACAAACAAGCTCTCGGACTTAAGACAACCGGCAGAGTTTTCCAAACTCAGCAGAAAATCTCGGCAAAGAGACTTCCGACAGTTCGCGGACTAACACGCAAACGAGTTTTTGGAAAATCCCAGCATAAGGTCTCGGTATGAGAACTTCCGTCAGTTCGCGGACTGAGTTCGCAGACTGGGTTCGCGGACTTGGCAAAGCCAATTCCTCCGGTTTCTCTCAATCAACAAAGTTCGAAAACTTCGGATTAAGGAATACATGGTTATGTAATCTAAACTCTCGATCCAATCATTGAGACATTCTCAGAGGACGTTATATAGTCGTTATTCACAGACCGTTTCACGTCAGAGCAATTCTCAAAGTAATTGAAACTTTTCATGACTTTCGTCACTAGGTGAAGATAAACTTGATCAAAGCGGAACACTTTACCAACACATATTTCGAGGAATATGTAAGCGAGATAAGCTTAGCTCGAAACAATAAATTGTTCCACATATTCAGAAATTTCCCAACATAATATGTGCGACCCAATTCTTTTGTAATCCTCACCGCATTTAGTAGGGCTTCTTGGTGAGTATGCACTTTCAACACAATCAGGTTGTGTTAAGGTGAGAAAGGTATTTCTCACAACAGGTATTCGAAACAAAATCATGCATAGACTCTAGGAATTTAAAAACTTCCTTGAAACTTTCAATAAATGTTCCATACCTTTTTAAGATGTTATCCCTTGTCTGGGAGATCCTTCTTAATAGTACTCTGTAGATGGTGGATTTTCGACAAAGGCTAAAATCGTAATCTCATAATTATACGAAGCTCTGATTCAGCAATCATACGTGACTATCAAGACACGGGTCTCTCATCGAATTCTCAACGGAGAGTACTTTCTCTCAGAGTACATGTAGATATGTAGTCTCACGACTGGACAACGGCATATCTCATGAATACTGAACACTTTCAGTGATTATTTCTATATAGTATCACCAGATGGACGGCTCCTAGACAGATTGCTCTGCTAGTATAGAGCGATAACGTCTTCAGGAACAAACAACGAGTTTACCCTGACTATATAAAGGATATGACTTACCGACAAGCTCATATCGGGATAATTAATGCTCCTAGACAGCTTGCTCTGCTAGGATAGAGCCACAAAGTTAATTATTCCTAATTGCAATCGCTCATATTCCATGGTCGAATCCACGACTGGTCCCATGGAATGGCAATAACAATTTTTCTGATTCTATGATCGAATCCACGACTTGATCTCATAGAATAACAATAACTATATTATCTCATTACTCCAATTTCATGATCGAATCCACAACTGGTCTCATAAATGGTAATAGATAAATCTTAATTACTCTGATTCTATGGTCGAATCTACGCTCCCGTGGAATGGTAATACTCACTTTATTATTCTGAATTCGTAGTAGAATCCTCAGCTGATCCTATGAATTAATAATAAACATCTTATTGCTCAGTTTTGTGAATTATTCTCCACCGAATTCCACAATTAGTAATAAGTAATCAACAACCGGGCGTCTGAGCTACCTCTGAGTAAGCCCCGATTCGAATGGTGAAGGTGTATTCAACGAAGATACACTAACAGTCACCGCACGAACGAGTATTTCAAAAATACAACGAAACGATGAACCTATGCAAAATAGGGAAGAAAATAATAAATAATTTAAAATATTGACCAGGGTGCTGGGAGCACAGACACACGACCGACCGACAGTGTCGTGGTCAATCCCACGCCAGTTTTATATTTTTAATGCATTTTTATTATTTTCCATAATTTGATGAAAATTCTCTCATTTTATCAAATCTCCTTTGTCTCGAGGAAACTCCTCGGTTTTATGGTACTTCCATAAATCCATAAAAAATAATATAAAATTAAGGAAAGGAGTGTGGGGCGTGACCATTGGCCAAGCGGCCATGCCTTGGTCCCAACCGGCCCCACACCCACGGTTCCTTATTTTATTATTTTATTATTATTTCTCTAATTTCATGAAAAAACTCCTTGATTTCATGGTATTTTGCACAAATCATCAAATAATAATAATAAATAAAATAAATTATGAAAACTTGTGGGACCGGGCCTTGGCCGGCCGGCCATGCCCTAGCCGGTCCCACACGCCCCTTTTTTTATTATTTTATTATTAGTTTTCCTTGAATTCATCAAATTCCTTGATTTCATGGTATTTCTCTCAAATTAGGAAAAATTCCCTCAAATCATCAAAATACCTAAAAATATTAAAAAATTAAAAACTCGTGGGACCGGGCCTAGCCGGCCGGCCATGCCTCCACGGTCCCACACGCCCTTGTTTTATTATTTTAATTTTTTGCTTCCTTGAACTCATGAAAACTCCTTCAATTCATGGAAACTCCCTAAATTCATCAAATTTCTCAAAATTCATGAATTTTTCATAAAATCATCAAAATATTATAAAATTAAGGAAAAGGCACCACGGGACCGTGGTCACGACCGGCCGACCATGCCTTGACCAGGCGGTCCCACGCCTCCTCATTCCTTATTTTATAATTATTTTTCATCATCTCATGGTGTTTTCCTCAGTTTCGTCGAAACCCTAATTTTGGCATATTTTCTCGAATGGATGCTCAATTGCACGCCAGAAAATATCAAAATTCTCAGGACTGAGACGCGGACGCCTTGGGGACACGAGACTATCTTGACCGACCAAGATTGGCTCTTGGCTCACGGAAGCCGGTCCCATCAATTTTCACATTTTGACCTAATTTGCACAATTGCTCGTATTAGGTCCAAAACTCTCCAAACACTTTGGATTTTCATGAAGTGATCGTCAGGCGGTCACGGACACCCAGGGCCGGTTTCATGACTCCATGGTCGGTCCCTCGCCTCGTCATAATTAATTAGGTTTTCTCACCTAAGGCTCAGACGAGCATTTTGAATAAATGATTAAACCAATTTAATCATTCTTCCCCAACAAATCGTCAACTCTTCAGGAGTTCTTCGTATTTTCACGTGAGCATATGGACACTACATGGTTGATCACGGTCCCATGTAATCGCTCCCTCCTTCGTCCCATGGTTGAAATTCTGACGAACCATGAATTGATCATCAATTGATCAAATTAGGGTTTCTGAATCCAAGGATCATCATTCCAGATTCTAACCTTAATAATTTTAACGACCTCATGGTCATTAATTTTATTAATTATGCTCGGTTCAACGACCAGTATTCTAATTAATATTTTGGTACGCTGCCAATAATCCATCAGATGAGCAACACATGCTCAGACGATCAAATATTCAACAATTCATCACATGAGCAACACTTGCTCAGATGATAAATTTTTTCAAACCAAGGAATATTGGTTCAACAATCAATATTCAACGATCCATCGAATGAGCAATACTTGCTCACTTCATCGTAAGAACTATACCTCTGTCTCATGACATGTTCAATTCATGAGTTTCAGAACATCATGTTCAACTCAGCAACTACATGGACTCATCGTCCCATCAAACCACGAAGTCATCAATTGACTAACAAACCACGAGACGTCAATCGTGTCACTTGGGGGGATATCACTTAGGGTTTTGGTCTGGCGGTCTACACACGTGTGTTCAAACACACGATGGAATGTGAGCAAGTCGTGCAATCAGTTGAAGGAATTCACGAGGTAGTGGGTGGAAAATCGACCAAGTCTCCACACGTTGAGCAACTGGTTTCAAACACGATCTCCACTTCCCCACTCCTTGATTCCATCAACTGTCACACTTCATGGAATCATGGTGTCTACAATTCCAGCAATATAAATAAGTCTCTGAATCATGAATCATCAGCATCATCAGTATCCAATCTCACGTCTCATCGACAACACGAGATCATCAACTCATCAATTGAGCAATTTCAATCATCAGAGCTTATCGTATTCAAATTCACACACCCACAATCTTTGATTACCATTGATTCCACACATTTCCAGCTTCCCTCCTACAGATCAACCCATCCTCTCTTGTGACCGAATTTACTCTGGAACGGTCATTGTCTTGATTTAGGCCGAGTACTACAGATTGATCTCTCGAATCTAAAGCACCCCTTTGCAGCGGTGCATCTGTGTGAGGTTTAACATTTCGCTCGGTTCGAGGAGTCTCCTCCGTACGGTCGTCTCCTCAATTCCTTAAAAACCAGCAAATCGTTTTTCCCCATCTACAGATTGGCGACCACAGTGGGAGATTAATCTCTCGGTTGCAATCTACAATCTCACAAGATGGTTGGTCTTAGGACTAATTCAACTAATTCAGATCAGAATATTTCAAACGGCAACATTCCTCATGTTACACCTGGCGGCATGGAAGGCAGAGGGATCCCGACTTTGGCAGAGTTGGCTCAAATCCTAGAGGTCCATACCAGGAACATGGACCTGATGAAGGAGACGATAAACCACATCCTCGACTTTCTCATCAGATTAATCCGAGTTAGGCGTATCTCCGCTCCAGAAGCCTCAACACCGGGGACTGAAGTCATCTGACCCTCAAATCAACAGCTTCACCACATACGAGAAGCCGGTGGAACAAGAGGTCACACATTTGATTGAAAATCTATGTGAACTCCTGCACTTCTCCAGGGATCAGCGCACAGACACATTTTCAGCACTCAACCAGATATCATCCAGCGTGCAAATAACGCCACCAACACCATCAGTTGAAGAAGTCTCCCTAGTGCCTGGGCATTCGATCGACAACATCTCTTTTGGAGAAGAAGATCGCATGACGGATGAAGGACACAACCGAGCATTGTATGTCACTGGTTTCATCAAAGGCACCGAATTTAGAAGAGCTCTTGTTGACACCGGTGCTTCCACCAACATTGTCACTATGAAGACTCTCAGGATGGCCAGATTCCCACAAGGTAAAATCGTTCGCTATCCCATCCTAATGACAGGATTTGAAGGAAGTCAAAGCCATACATATGGATATGCATACATAGATTTGAGGGTGGGGCCGATTCGATCGAAAGCAAGTTTCATGTGATCGAGCAAGAACCTGACTACCAAAACTAATGGGACGCCCATGGCTCCATGATAACAAGGTGGTTCCTTCAACATACCATCAATGCATGAAGGCCCTGCTCGACAACAAGATCGTTCGCATTCCGGCTTCATCATCCTTATGCTCCCGTCTATGATACTGAGTTCCTTGAATCTCAAAAAGGCGTCCCGGAACCTCCAAGCAGGATTCGCAGTACTCCACTTCCAAGCTGGAAGACTATCGAGAAGGCTGATAACGATCCGTCATCCTCAGCTGCTAAAATGATCAAGTCACCTACTACACCGACTAAACGCCATAATGATCAAGTCTCAACTCCAGGGACAAACTTCACGACCGATCGAGACGTAGAAGGGAGAGTCATTTATCGCCGACGGAAAGATTAGCAATTAATCGGGAGAACGATGAAAAGTCTCCCCACCATGAAGAATCGTGTCAGAGTGAGCTATCACTTGAAGAAGAAGTCCAAGATGCCCCACGACTACAGGACGGCACTGACTCTACCACTGACGATCTTGAAACAATCAACATTGGGACTGAAGACGATCCAAGGCCAATCCTGATCAGTTCAGCGCTATCACCAGAGGAGCGGACCGAGCTGGTAAATTATTGAAAGAATATCAAGATGTCTTCGCCTGGACGTACGAAGAAATGCCGGGTATGGATGCAAACTCGTCACCCATCACCTGCACATCGTCCCTGGTTCCAAAGCTGTCAAACAACCGCCCAGACAATTTAGACACGAAGTCGAGGAGCAAATCAAGGTCGAAATCCAGAAACTGTTGGCAGCAGGGTTCATCAAGCCTATTCTTCATCCAACGTGGCTAGCAAATGTGGTACCTGTTAAGAAGAAAAATGGTCAAATCAGATGTTGTGTCGACTTCAGGAACTTGAATAAATGTTGTCCAAAGGATGATTTTCCTCTACCCAACATTGACATGCTCGTCGATGCAACCAGTGGTCACGGTATGTTCTCATTCATGGACGGCTATATGGGTACAACCAGATCAAGATGTATGAACATGACGCCAACAAGACTGCGTTCCGTACTCCCATTGGGAATTTTCACTACACTGTGATGCCCTTTGGATTAAAAATGCTGGTGCCACCTATCAACGAGCCATGACTGCCATATTCCACGACATGATGCACAAGCAAGTGAAGACTATGTTGATGATGTGGTGGTAAAATCGAAGACCGGCATCTCATCTCGAAGTTCTAAGGCAGGTGTTTGAAAGATGAAGAATACAAATTAAAAATGAATCCTTTAAAGTGCGCATTCGGAGTTTCTTCCGGAAAATTCTTAGGATTCCTGGTCACGGCTGAAGGGATCAAAGTCGACCCAGACAAGGCAAAAGCTATTACCACCATGCCTCCTCCACGTACCGTGAAGGAACTACAGAGCTTTATGGGCAAGGTAAATTATATTCGACGCTTCATTCCTGGATTAGCTCAACTCATTGCTTCGTTCACACCTCTGCTGAAGAAAGGAGCAAGCTTCACCTGGACAGCTGTTCAACAAGAAGCTTTCCATAAAATACAACAATATTATTGTCACCGGCCGTCATGAGGTCTCCAGTGCAGGGACGACCCTGATTCTTTACAAGCCTCCAGTGACGTCGCCATCGGCGCACTCCTCGCTCAGGAAGAACGAAGGCGTCGAACGACCGATTTACTACTTCAGCCGCACAATGAGAGATGCTCAACTCCGATATCCAAAGGCGAAAGGGATGCCTGGCATTGGTACATGCAATCCAGAAGTTCAGACATTACTTACTATCTAACAGGGTCGTACTCATCTCCAAAGCTGATCCCATAAAGTTCTTGCTATCAAATATATCCTTGATAGGGAGACCAGCGAAGTGGCTACTCCAGATGTCAGAATTTGACATAGCTTGCACGCCACCTAAAGCCATCAAAGGTCAAGCGGTCACAGACTTGCTCGCCGCTTTTCCAGGGGAAGACACAACAACACTACATGAAGAAGTGTCTGGCGAATTCCCAGACATCTTGGTCATCAAGGAAGAAACATGGCTTCTATACTTTGATGGATCTGCCACCCCTAGTAGTGACACCGGAGGAGCGGGCATAGTGCTGGTGTCTCCATCTGGTGAAGTTTTCTCACATTCGTTCAAATTGGATTTCCACTGCACTAACAACTCAGCGGAATATGAATCCTTCCTATTAGGATTATCCTTGGCCAAGCAAGCAGGATAAACACACCTCGAGATAAGGGGAGATTCAAAATTATTGGTCAACCAGATGAATGGAACGTATTCTCTCAAATAAATCACACTTTCTCAATTCAGAACCGAAGCTTAGCGACTGTTGACCTATTTTGCTGACGCAACGATCGTCCATACTGGACGGACTAACAATAGGCATGCTGATTTCCTAGCAACTCTCGCCTCCAAGATGCAATTCGAAGGAGCACAGTAAACGATCACTGTACAGAGGCGTGCGGTGTCTTCAACTTGGCTCACTCAGATCGAAGAAATTCCAGCGAACGATTGGCGAGCACCCATCATTCATGAATTGAGCAGCTCTATTTCAGAAGGCCAAGTCAGCCTCAAGGAATTGAAGAACTACTTATTGCTTCATGTAGGGATATACTATCGAAACCCTGATGGATCTCTATCACGATGTCTTGGGAGCGACGAAGCGGAAGAACAGCTCAAGCGCATACATGAGGAATTCTGTGGGCAAACGTTATTGGGTAGCAATTAACAGAAAGCTTCAAAGAATGGGGTACCATTGGACATCCATGGAGACTCAGTCAAGAGCTTTACAAGGATCTTGTCCTGATTTCCAAACACCTCCTCATCACTTAGAGGTTTTGACGGTCCACCACACTGGGGACTGGAGGGAGCCTTACATCAAATACCTCAAGGACAATGAACTACCACTGGAAAAAAAGCAAGCAATCAAACTCATTCAGAAAGCTAAGAGATTCGTCTATCTCGATGAGATCTTATACCGCAAAAGCTTTGGTGGAAATTTACTGAGGTGCTTAGCCGAACATGAAATCCCTTCAATCCTGAAGGAAGTACATGATGGAGAACATCAAGGAAAGAGGAAACTATTTCTTCAAATTCATGAGAAATATTATTGGCCAACCATGGAAGATGATGCAGCCGCACACGTTCATAGGTGTCACCAATGCCAAACCCATGGTAATCTCATCCACACTCCTTGTCTCCCATTGAATTCTGTGAATAGTCCGTGGCCTTTCTACAGCTGGGGACTAGATATCATCGGGAAGATCAATCCAACATCTTCAAAACAACATGAATACATCATCACTGCGACAGAGTACTTCACCAAGTGGGTCGAAGCTATTCTTCTTCGAAGCACCACTGGAGTTACGATTGCCGCCTTCATCAAAGAGCACATAATATGCAGATTCGGAGTTCCTAAGCATATCACCACAGATAACGGAACTCCTTTTTCTAATCAATATGTTGAGAAGCCGCTCAATAAATATGGGATCAAACAAATCTTCTCCACGCCTTACTATCCATAAGGAAATGGTCAAGCAGAAAGTACCAACAAGACTTTGGTCAGGATTATTAGTCGGACGATTCATGACAATCCTCGATCATGGCATGAGCAATTACCCATGGTCCTATGGGCTTACAGAACTGCACCAAGGAGCTCGATCGGTACTTCGCCATATTCCCTTGTCTATGGAGCCGACGCCATACTTCCAGCAGAAATCAAAGTTCCCTCAGCCAGGATTGCAGCATCCAGTGGTGTACAATCGGATGAGGCCGAAATCTCTAGATCAAGAATTGTTGAGCTAGATATGATGGAATCAAGGAGAACCAAGGTGGAAAAATATGTGGAAGCTTACAAACAGAGGATCTCCAGAGCCTACAACAAAATGGTAAGACCTCGAACATTTCAAGTAGGAGATTTGGTATTAAAGACGGCAAAGCACATTCAACAAAACATGTCCGCTCCTAAGTTCTCTCCTAAATGGTAAGGGCCGTATGTTGTTATCAAAGAAGTGTCTAGCGGATACTACAAAATATTAGCAATCAATGGAGGAAAGGAAGGAAACATCATCAATGGAAAATGGCTCAATGATTATTATGCCTGATCCATGAAACAAACTACCTCTTCATCATTTCAAGCATTTTCAAAAATGTAATTTCATTCCTCTATAGAGCATGCGAATGCTCCTTTGTTCATTAAACATTTTATAAATGAGAAAAATTCGTTCATACCATGATCAACTGTTTCACCTAACTAGAAACTCAGATTTACTCAAAAAACAACAACCACAAATGCTCACTCAAAGCAAACCATCCAGCAAAAGATAATCCCTGTAAGAAGCCTCGTCAAGCTTCTTCTGAAAAATCTTGGTCTTTTCCTTCAAGTCTTCGACCGCTTTCTCAACCCTTGCTGACTCCAGAGACAATATCCTCTCCTCATCCAGTAAAGCTGCATTCATGGAAATTGCATCAGTAGCCTCTGCTGCCTTATGAACCTTGATTATCTCAAGACGATGACGGAGCCAGATCACATTGAATCGCAATATCTCACAATTCGAGATCATTTCATCCCATTGGTGTAGTTCATGGTTTTTGACGTCTCGCAAGTGCATCTGATTCATTTCCTCGATGATCGGCAATAACCCCGCTACCGTGGTTAAAAGGGTTGGAAGAAAACCTTTCCACACTTCTGTGGTGGCAATGTGACCATACTTCTTCCATATCTTGGTGTACAGAGATGCATGACATTTGGGAATCACGAATCCGCCGACCATTTCATTGTCTGGGAAGGTATTAATCAATGGGGCTTCGAATAAAAGTCCAGCGGTTGGGTATTCACGAGCATGGACACCGTCTCCGGTCTCCACGGATCCTACAGAATCTTCACATGCCTGGTTACTGCTTTCCTCAACCTCAACCACGGTCACAGACTTTTCACTCTTTCTTCGTCTAGCATCGACGACGACACTGATATCCTCCTACGATGAAACGAAGGAGTGTTAATCCCGGGACTCAGTATAATCTCAAGAGTTATAGGTTTACTTACAGACGATCCAGCTTCAGCACGAGCCGATCCATACCGGGCAGGAGCTCTAACAGTCCGCTTAGGCCTTGCATTATGAGGAGTAGCATTCTTCTTACAGTCCTACGACAAATCATTCTCTTGTGATCAACAATCTCGATTGAACAGAGACAAGAAAGGAGAAGTATAAGAAGTGTACAACTTACTGAGATAGACGTTGTTATTTCACGCTTCGACTGAAGATGATCTTGAGAAGAAATGCTATTGCTCGACATGACGACAAGAGGGTAGGATCAAAACTTCTCTGCACGATGAAACTGACTCAGGAATGGAAGAAATATTTGCGTGGATCATAGATTTGGAGTCTTGAAGATATATATATCATGCGATAGTCATATAGTCAACTCAGTTACGAGTTTCACTGAAACCCTAGGCTTCAAATATCGATACCAAAGACGCGGAGGAAAATAACACACTGGGGACTGAACATCACGGGTCAAAGGATAGGCCACGTGGCCTTGTACGCGTCATGAATTCTCAGCCGTGTTATGTTACTTCTCATGAAAATTGACAAGTCATAGTGAATTTGGATATATGGACATTGGTCCATGTCATGGATTAGAAGAAATCGACGTTAACAAAATGTTCATCATTCAGAAGAAAAGTCTAATTGAAGTAAAGTCGTTTAAACAGTCAAAAGAAAGATATCCACTATAAAGACTAAAAAAGGAATGATCTACCATCTACAAGAAGATGGAAGTAAAACTACTCGTCGGACTCATCCGAATTGCCAGCTTCATCGTCACTGTCCTTCTCGGGATCATCTTCTTCAGAGTTACTGTCAGGATCATTGGTGATGTCCGGTGGACGGAAGATAACATCATCATCTGAATCCGAATTATCTTCTGCCGCAGCTTCAGCTTCAATTTTCTTCATCGTCCTCTGATGCTCTCTTTCATATCGATCAAGCTTAATGTAACGCTCGGATGGTTCCCATGTGATCTCTCCTTCAGAAGCATCAACATCAGAGTCAGAAGGCACCCCATCCAAGAATTGACTCTTCTCCTCAATCCTCTGTCTCTTACGCCGGGTGCGATCTTTTTCACGTTGACGGGCATCCTCCTTTTTGTCTTCAGCTCTTTTCTTTTCGAGTTCAGCAAAAGAGACTCTTCGCTCACCCAAAGGAACATTAGGCTTCGCCCATTCCTGGGTAACCCTAGCCTTTGATTTCGCTACAGGAGCGTCGGAATCCTCATCAGAAGAGCCAGAGGAAGAAGAGGAATACCAGTAATCGTAATTGCTGTTATTGTTGGTCGACATTTTCTGGAACCGGAAGATCAAAGATTACTACTATGTAAACAAACCAACATAAAAAAAAAATGGTAACTCTTACCTTTTATACTTCCACTAACAATAGTGATAGTAATGCTAGAGTTAACACCTCAAAATCGTTCGTCTCTTCGAAAACTGCAAAAAACTAACGGAACTTTATTAATTTCGAAACTGATTTTTCATAAAATCATGGACACAATCTTCATAATGTGAACATTCACACAACTGACCTGTGAAGTTTACAACAATAAAGTATTTCATCATAAATATATTGTCTATCTTCGAAGGTTCCTCAAAACCCACGTTTCTGATTTTTCGAAAAAACAGCAATTAATGCAACATTGCTTACATAAATTCTAAAGAATTTTATCTGATTCATGAAAATAAAATATATCATCATATTTTACACAATATATGTCACGACTGCATATATATATAAAAAAATATTTTTCCTTCGTATCGTCGTTATTTGTCTTTAAAACGAAGGTTTATTTCAAAAAATATTGTGAAAGCTCACATATCATACATATGATAAATTTTTGTATTTACATGAAAGCTCATAAGAAAATTTTTATCACTGGACACAAGTTCATCATGCATATTTTCCTTCGTGTCATCATTATTTATCTTTAAAACGAAGGATTATTCCAATCTCATGAAAATTCACTTCTTTTATGATAGAACCTTGGTACACATGAAAACTCATACACTAAGCTTTATCACTGGACCTAGGTTCATATTTAAAAAAACCTCTCCTAAATCAGGGATTATAGTTAGCTTTCAAAACTAACGATTGAACGAACATACGTTTTCAAAAAACGAGGTTTTTTTCATAAAACTTACACTAATATACACACATGTATATAACTTCATCATGATCAAAGCATGAAAAACTCATGAGGATCATAAACATCAGCAAACAAAAAAAAATACACGTACCTGGTCGGCCGGAATTTGGCCGGCGGCAACGAACGGCAACTGGCGGTGGCGGCGCTGATCTCGACGGTCTTCTCCTGCTGCTGGCGTGAAGGTGCTGAGATGGTGGAGAGATGGTCGTGGAAAAAAAAAGGATTAATCCCTTTTATATCAATTTTATTTCCAAAACCTAATTTTCTAAGGATTTCCTTATTGGGCCCGACCCGCGAATCCTAACCGACCACGGACTCATCGTCCAAACCAGCGGTTCAACAACAATTTATGCTCGTCAAACGACGCTCCAATCATGACATTGAATCCTTCATCAAGTCGTGATTTTCTCATGCTCTCTAAATCCGGTAATGTCTCAACTTACGACTAAGTTCAATTACTGGTATTATTATTTATGGCCGGAAAATCACCATTTAATGCTGACTGAGGAACACAACTTTCCTCAGTAGCAGGGGACTTAATGTATATGGTGGATTTTCAACAAAGGCTAAAATCGTAAGCTCATAATTATACGAAGCTCTGATTCAGCAATCAGACGTGAGTATCGAGACACGAGTCTCTCATCGAATTCTCAACGGAGAGTACTTTCTCTCAGAGTACATGTAGATATGTAGTCTCACGACTGGACAACGACATATATCATGAATACTGAAAACTTTCAATGATCATTTCTATATAGTATCACGAGATGGACGGCTCCTAGACAGCTTGCTCTGCTAGTATAGAGCGATAACGTCTTCAGGAACAAACAACGAGTTTACCCTGACTATATAAAGGATATGACTTACCGACAAGCTCATATCGGGATAATTAATGCTCCTAGACAGCTTGCTCTGCTAGTATAGATCCACAAAGTTAACTATTCCTAATTACAATCGCTCATATTCCATGGTCGAATCCACGACTGGTCCCATGGAATGTCAATAACAATTGTTCTGATTCTATGATCGAATCCACGACTTGATCTCATAGAATAGCAATAACTATATTATCTCATTACTCCGATTTCATGATCGAATCCACAACTGGTTTCATAAATGGTAATAGATAAATCTTAATTACTCTGATTCTATGGTCGAATCTACGATCCCGTGGAATGGTAATGCTCACTTTATTATTCTGAATTCATAGTCGAATCCTCAGCTGATCCTATGAATTAATAATAAACATCTTATTGCTCAGTTTTGTGAATTATTCTCCACCGAATTCCACAATTAGTAATAAATAATCAACAACCGGGCGTCTGAGCTACCTCTGAGTAAGCCCCGATTCGAATGGTGAAGGTGTATTCAACGACGATACACTAACAGTCACCGCACGAACGAGTATTTCAAAAATACAACGAAACGATGAACCTATGCAAAATAGGGAAGAAAATAATAAATAATTTAAAATATTGACCAGGGTGCTGGGAGCACAGACACATGACCGACCGAAAGTGTCGTGGTCAATCCCACGCCAGTTTTATATTTTTAATGCATTTTTATTATTTTCCATGATTTGATGAAAATTCGCTCATTTTATCAAATCTCCTTCGTCTCGAGGAAACTCCTCGGTTTCATGCTACTTCCATAAATCCATAAAAAATAATATAAAATTAAGTAAAGGAGTGTGGCGTGACCTTTGGACAACCGTCCATGCCTTGGTCCCAACCGGCCCCACACCCCACGGTTCCTTATTATTTTATTATTTTTATTATTATTTCTCTAATTTCATGAAAAAACTCCTTGATTTCATGGTATTTTGCACAAATCATCAAATAATAATAAAATAAAATAAATTATGCCTAGCCGGCCGCACACGCCCCTTTGTTTTATTATTTTATTATTAGTTTTCCTTGAATTCATCAAATTCCTTGATTTCATGGTATTTCTCTCAAATTAGGAAAAAATTTCCTCAAATCATCAAAAATACCTAAAAAATATTTAAAAAATTATGAAAAACTCGTGGGACCGGTCCATAGCCGGCCGGCCATGCCTCCATGGTCCCACACTCCCTTGTTTTATTATTTTAATATTTTTTGCTTCCCTGAACTCATGAAAACTCCTTCAATTCATGGAAACTCCCTAAATTCATCAAATTTCTCAAAATTCATGAATTTTTCATAAAATCATCAAAATATTATAAAATTAAGGAAAAGACACCACGGGACTGTGGTCACGACCGGCCGACCATGACTTGACCATGGCGGTCCCACGCCTCCTCATTCCTTATTTTATAATTATTTTTCATCATCTCATGGTGTTTTCCTCAGTTTCGTCGAAACCCTAATTTTGGCATATTTTCTCGAATGGATGCTCAATTGCACGCCAGAAAATATCAAAATTCTCAGGACTGAGACGCGGATGCCTTGGGGACACGAGCATGCTATCTTGACCGACCAAGATTGGCTATTTGGCTCACGGAAGCCGGTCCCATCAATTTTCACAGTTTTGACCTAATTTGCACAATTGCTCGTATTAGGTCCAAAACTCTCCCAAACACTTTGGATTTTCATGAAGTGATCGTCAGGCGGTCACGGGACTACCCAGGGCCGGTTTCATGACTCAATGGTTGGTCCCTCGCCTCGTCATAATTAATTAGGTTTTCCCACCTAAGGCTCAGACGAGCATTTTTGAATAAATGATTAAGCCAGTATTTAATCATTCTTCCACCAAAAAATCGTCAACTCTTCAGGAGTTCTTCGTATTTGCTCACGTGAGCATATGGACACTACATGGTTGATCTACGGTCCCATGTAGTCGCTCCCTCCTTCGTCCTATGGTTAAACTTCTGACGAACCATGAATTGATCACCAATTGATCAAATTAGGGTTTCTGAATCCAAGGATCATCATTCCAGATTCCAACCTTAATAATTTTACGACGGCCTCATGGTCATAAATTTCATTAATTATGTTCGGTTCAACGACCAGTATTCTAATTCATATTTTGGGTACGCTGCCAATAATCCATCAGATGAGCAACACATGCTCAGACGATCAAATATTCAACAATTCATCACATGAGCAACACTTGCTCAGATGATAAATATTTTCTCAAACCAAGGAATATTGGTTCAACAATCAATATTCAACGATCCATCGAATGAGCAATACTTGCTCACTTCATCGTAAGAATTATACCTCTGTCTCATGGCATGTTCAATTCATGAGTTTCAGAACATCATGTTCGACACTCAGCAACTACTTGGACTCATCGTCCCATCAAACCACGAAGTCATCAATTGACTAACAAACCACGAGACGTCAATCGTGTCAATTAGGGGGATATCACTTAGGGTTTTGGTATGGCGGTCTACGGCACATGTGTTCAAACACACGATGGAATGTGAGCAAGTCGTGCAATCAGTTGAAGGAATTCATGAGGTAGTGGGTGGAAAATCGACCAAGTCTCCACACGTTGAGAAACTGGTTTCAAACACGATCTCCACTTCCCCACTCCTTGATTCCATCAACTGTCACACTTCATGGAATCATGGCGTCTAAAATTCCAGCAATATAAATAAGTCTCTGAATCATGAATCATCAGCATCAACAATATCATCAATCTCATGTCTCATCGACAACACGAGATCATCAACTCATCAATTGAGCAACTACTCTTAATTGAGCAATTTCAATCATTCAGAGATTATCATATTCAGAATTCACACACCCACAATCTTTGATTACTATTGATTCCACACATTTCCCAGCTTCCCTCCTACAGATCAACCCATGCTCTCTTGTGACCGAATTTACTCTGGAACGGTCATTTTCTTGATTTAGGCCGGAGTACTACAGATTTATCTCTCGAATCTAAAGCACCACCTTTACAGCGGTGCATCTGTGTGAGGTTTAACATTTTGCTCGGTTCGAGGAGTCTCCTCCGTAAGGTCGTCTCCTCAATTCCTTAAAAACCATCAAATCATTTTTCCCCATTTACATACTCGTTTCTTTATTAGTCTTCTTTGGTACCCATTTTTGAGCAGATTTTGGAGCAACGTATTTATTTTTCTCCCCAATATAATTTTGAAACTTCTTTGGGGGAATATTGAAGGAACTGATATTATGAGATCAGTTTTTCTCCAGTTTGGAACATCATATCTTGTCATCCTAACAGAATCATATCTGGTTTTATCTCGTTTAAGAAATCTGCAATTACTTTGCAATGACCTGGTTTTCCACAATAAAAACAATGTTTAGTATAATGGGAAAAGTTATGTTTAGTATTACCTGAATGTGTATGTGCTTGCTTTGGAGCTTGGAAGGATTTCTTCTTTTCGCAATCCGTAGTTGGTAGAGAAACTTTACTTTTGTCAACCGTGGAATGTTTTGGTTGAGAAGAATATTTAGCTTTGAAAAATTTTACCTATTTGCAAATACTAGGAGCGCCTATTCCTTCATATCCCAATCCTCGTGTATCACGATGAATGTGCCCAATATCGAGGGTAATTTGTCTGAGCTGCTATTTTTAGACAAACTCTCTTTTAAGCTCGAGTTTTCTTCTTCCAACCTTTTGACTTTTTCAAGTGCAGTAACTTGATCATTCTTGGATGATTCATACTGAACTTTGAGATCTTCTCGTTCTAAATCAAATAACAAGTTCATCTCAATATTCTCCAAGTTATCTAGCTTTGCTTGAAGAGTAACTTCCCGATCTCGACCTTCAGCAATTTCTTCTTTAAGCTTTCGTATTTCGTTGAGATAATCTCTTGCACCAATAGAATCAAGTTGGTCTTGCAAGTCTTTATTCCGACTACAAAGTCTGTCATATTTAATTTTCTCACTGAAAATGGTGCTTTCAGCCTCCGAGAGTTTCCGATGACTTTCTTTAAGAAGATTATTAGCTATTGGATCATCATGGAACACTTCTTCGTCAGAATCAGTATCAGTATCAGAAATAATTTTTCCAGAAGCTAATGCAACCTCGCCTATGAGCTCTTGAGGATTATAATATTCAGGTCCATCATCAAGAGTAGGAAAATCTGCTGCATATGCCGATTTTCTACAGCTCCAGCTAGGACATACTGCAGACTAGTGCCCGAAACCTCGACAGTTATAGCATTGTACATCATCATTAGGAGATGTTGCACCTTTAGAAAAACTCTTTTTCATGTCTCTTAAGAATTTTCTGAATTGTCGAGGAGTAACATCCTTAGTATCTGGCGAACCAGATTAATCCTTAGAGGATTCAGAATTGTTTGCAGCTTTAAGAGAAATCACCTCTTTTCTAGCGTGTTCATCATAAAAGATCTTTAACTTTACAACAAGAGTATTTCTGGAGAGTGTAGAAAGATCGTCTGCTTCTTCAATGGCATATTTCTTAGAATCGTATCTAGATGGTAACGATCTGAGAATTTTCATCACAATGTCCTTTTCAGGAATAGTTTTACCCAATGCAAAAGATGCATTACCAATTTCAGACACTTTGTGATGAAACTCATCAAATGTTTCATCATCAGACATGCGAAGGTTTTCCCAGTCAGAAGCTAGATTTTGAATCCTTGCTTCTTTCTCTGCGGCATTCCATTCGAATACGGTTTCTAAGATATCCCAAGCATATTTAGACTTATTGCACGTAGTCACGTGGTGCTGAATATCTGGGGTAATGGCATGTATGATGGCATTCAAACCGTCGGTATTTTGCTTTGCAACAAGTATCTCGGCAGGACTGTATTTACCGTCGGTATTTTGCTTTGCAACAAGTATCTCGGCAGGACTGTATTCACCAATGTTCTTGGGAACGTTTACATCTCCAACTGCCACGACGGGAGCATCATAGCCATTAACTATATATAACCATGTTTGAAAATCACGTGCTTGAAGAAAAGCTCGCATAACAATTTTCCACCATAGGTAGTTTGTGCCATCAAAGGCTGGTGGTACGTTTATAGAGATAACACCTCTGTCCATAGAATCAGATTACTACAAACACAGACTTATGAGGTATTAACGTGTTTGCCTGCTCTGATACCAATTGAAAAAGCGGGGGTCTAACACCACCACCCAATATTTCGTTTGGAAAACTAAGTAGACAAACTCCAATATACTTTCAAGAGAATCAACTAGATAGTTAGACTCAATTATAAAAAGTATATCAAAGAGTTTTATATCTCTATCTCTTGATTCAATCCGCAATCATCAAATAGGGATTTGTGAGCCCTATTGAATATAAGAGGATTAACTTGAACGGTACCAAAGACCAATGTTCAAGTGTCAATCAATTCACTCAACAACCCTAAGGCCGGATACAAGAACTGATTGATCTTAACGTACAACCCGTGATATTTCTATTATATAAATAAAATATAATGTGAAAAAGAAATAACACAGACACCAGAATTTTGTTAACGAGGAAACCGCAAATGCAGAAAAACCTCGGGACCTAGTACAGAATAAACACACACTGATAATAAGTTGTTACACCAACTTCCTACTACCTATTCGGACTAGATGTAATACCTTCTTCATCACTTGTAGAACTCCTAGCAGAATACCGATTCTCTTTAGGAACTCTTCACACAAATATTCTAGCATAACCCAAAGTTCTCTTTGAAAGACACACCACCGCGATTGATACGATTCGATATCTTGTATGCACAAAACACCTGTTTGATTTCCCTTTAGATGTAAATCAAGGTTTTGGAAATATTGTGTTTATTTTAATAAAAACAATTACTAGGTAAAAGTAATATCAAAACAAACTTGTAGATTAGGGTTTTAACTTACAATCAGTATGCGTACACACAAGGAGTCCGTGAACCTGATTTCCGTAAGTAAACTTGGGTGATTCCAAAGATCAATTTCCAAGTTAAGAAAACCCTAATAAATCTACCACAAGAACAAGTAGAATAAATCTAGAGATATCTTATTTAAAACTTCTCAAGGATTTTACGAGATGCCTCAAAAGAAGTTTTTCTTTCTAGTCTCCGATTTCGACTAACAAGTGTTGGTATACGATCGGAAACTGAAATTTATCAAAACCTAGGGTTTATGATCAACAACTCTTGAATGGTTTTATATCAGAAGAGAAAACCTTAGAATGGACAAGAGGTGAAAAACCTAGATTACAAGTTGTATGATCAATCACGAAGATTAAATCCAACTTGGCTTTGTGATCCCTAATACAAAGACTTTTATCTCACTCTCGTTCACGAAGAACAGAAGACGTGGAAAACAACCTGCAGAGCTTACGCCAATTTTCTAAAGGGATGAAAAATATGTAAACTCGCAAACTCATTATTATAATTAACAATAGATTGGAAGCTAAGCAAATCTATTTTCCTGTTACAAGACTCTCCTAAATATGGGAGTCTTTCCTAAGTTAAAACTCTTGCCAAAATAATTAAATAAATAACTTATTTAGAAAAAATTATATTTATGTGAATAAATCACATTTTAACTAAGGCAGGAATCACAAACACTTTTATATGTAATCAAAAGTATTTGGACCAATATCTAACTTGCCTAGATAAGGAAACATCACCAACTTGACCAAAAATCCCTTTTAGTCACGTATTGGGCCCAAGTTCGCGGACCACTCCAAATCCCATGGAATGTTCCTACTAATGAACTTAAATCACTCATAACTTTATCGTTATAACTCGGAATTGAGTGATTCTTGGCTCATTAGATTTGCAAGCTCATTCACCATAACATGAGATCCTTTATAGGGATAAAGGTTATTATCACCAATATCATGAATCAAATAACCTCAAGTAAATATATACATAAATGTACATTTACCGTCATCAGAATTGTTCCATGTAGTGAGCATATATCTTGATAGATTAAAAAGGTAGAATTGAACAAGAATCCAAATGAAATCAATCACATACCTTTGTTGATGAAGTACTTGTTGATGTCTTCTTGTAGTCTTCAATCTTCAATCTTCATCCTTTAAGAATAGCTTCGATTCAACTTCTTAGACCTAATCTAGTCCGAAACTATATTTAGTATGCTAAATCAAGAATGCATTTTGGCAACTAAAATTGACGCTAGTGGGTTCAACCGAGCAGTGCTCGAACATTTTCTGCATTTGCGGTTTCCTCGTTAACAAAACTTATGGTGTATGTGTTATTTCTTTTCCGCGTTATATTTGTTATATAATTGAAATAATACAGGTTGTGCGTTCATGATCATCAATTGGAAATCCGACCTTCGGTTGTTGATTGATATTGATCGATCCTTGGACATTGGTCTTTGGTACCGTCCAAGTTATTCCTTGTATTTGATAAAGACTCACTATTGTTTTTAGCTTGGGTAACAATCAAATCAAGAGAGAGATATTAACTCCTTGAGATACTTTTATCTAGATTGAGTCTGACTGTCTAGCTGATTCTCTAGCAAAGTATTTCGGAGTTAGTCCATACAGATTGCTAAGCGAAATATTGGGTGGTGTTCTTAGACCCCCACTTTTGCATTTAGTATTGTAGAATGAACTCGTAAGAGGTGTTCGTTATGGTAGTTCATAGTAGGGGTGTAAATAATACCCGAAAATACTCGGTCTGCCTGTACTCGCCTGAGCCTACATGTACCCGAATGAGCCCAAAGCCTGTTGCAGCTCGTCACGGGCCGCCTGGCCTTTCCTAATTAGTTTAGATGGGCGGGCACGGGTTTTCCCTAAAATTTAATAACCAGGCCTGGCACATGCCCCAACAGCCCGGCTTGGTATCCGTTTAATTTTTTAAGGGTTTTTGTTCTAATGTTAGAGCAAATTGTTGTGTATTTTGGTTACATTTTGAATTAAAATTCTTATTTTTTTTCATTTCTATTTTACATTTAGAAGATTAATTATCTAAGATTAATTTAACATATAGTTCATTTAATCTCCAAATTATAAATAGAAGTTAAATCAGTTATTACAAAATTTTGAAAACTCAAAAAACCCGAAGCCTGTTTGGCATTCATGGCCTAGCCTACTTATCAAATGGGTTTTGGGAAAGTTTTGGGCCTCAAAATAAGTGCTTCTACTTGTCCTTCCCGGCCTGACGGGCTATTTCGGTAGCTGATTATGAGGCATGTCTGGCCTGGGCTGCAGTAGAAAACGGGTCGGGCTGCCCGACCTGGCCCAATTTACACCCCAAGTTCATAGGGCTGCAAATGGTACGGGACGGTATGGTTCTTTACCTAGATCAGTACTTGTACCTTCCCATGGTAGGTACCTCTACCTGTATACCTGTACCTGTGAAGAACGAGACGGGACGATACCTGTACCTGTTTAACTCGTTACGAGACCGGTTCTTTACCCGTAGCATATGTAAAAAAAGAAAAGAAATTACATCTGAACGATGCTTTCACCACCACAGATTCCACGGCTGATCTAGATGCCGGTACGACAACCAGCATTGCTGATTCAGTTGAGTAGGGGACCGATTTCGCCTTCTCTCTGTAAGATTTCAACCTTGCAATTATAACATTACAAGATACACCTAACCTACCGTTCATGATTCATTGGTAGAAATTTTTTGCTGTAACGTTCGTAGTATTATCTTTACTGAATTCTAGTAAGCTTGAATTCTGGTGATAGTCAAAGCAGCACTCATCAATAAAGGTTTGAAAATAAAGGTCCTCAAAAGAAACCAAATTACTGGATGTTTTAGTATTACTCATCCATGGTTCTCTATCACCACCTGATACACCTCCACGAACACAACATTCTTCAAGCTTTGATGTCAAATCATAATCTTTGAATTCCTCGGTACTACGGGACGGGATGAGGATAGCATAGGACCGTTACTTGTGCCTACTCTAGACTCGGTTCCAGTTTTTGGTACTTGTACCTGTCCTATCTCACCTCGGTTCCGGAACGATACATGTACGATTCCACGGGACAGGGTGGTTCCTGTGCAGCCCTAGTAGTTCATATTATAATATGAACTCGTAAATGGTAGTTTATATTGTTGAATGAACTCCTAATAATATTTCATATGGTAGATGAACTCGTAATAGTAGTTCACTATACCAGTTCATTTTATAGAATAAAGTCCATGGTAGTTTATTTTGTAGAATGAACTCGTATGTTACTTAATCCTAAGAGTTCATTCTACATAATGAACTCACATAATATTTTATTCAAACAATTCACTTTTTAGAATGAACTAGTTAGTATGGCAGTTCATTAAAGTGGTTCATTTTGTGGAATGAACTCGTATAATAGTTCATTTTATGGTACAAATTAAAAGCTCTGAAATATAATAACAATGGTACTTGCTGGAAAGTTCTCATAGAGGGATTTCAAAATATAAAAAATTTATCAGTTTTGGACACATGTGCTTGGAACATTTACATTAAGTGGGCTAAACAACTCTTCAACCCATTCATATTGAGTAGAGCTTAACAAACTCTTCAGCCCAAATAAGACATTTATTTGGTTCATGAGTGTCTAAGCCCATTGGAAGCTGTTAACCTGATTTGTTAGCTTCTAAATACCAAGTACACATTCAAACATTGGAGGTTACTGATCCCCAGAAAAAGGAGGAATTAGTTAAAGACCAAGTACATTAAAACCTTGGAGGTTACTGATCCTCATGAGGAATCAGTTAAAGACCAGGTATATTCAAACTCTGGAAGTTATGAACCCTTACAAAAAGGGGGAAAACAGAAGAAGACCAAGTATAACTTGGAAGTTATAGATCCTAAAAATAAGGAAATCAGTTTTGACCAGGATGAACCTGGGATGCATTTTGTCCAGATACATAGTTAAAATGTATCTAGAAGAAATCTGGAATGGATACAATTCCTCCACTACCTATAAATAGAAGATGAATTTCAACTAGAGAGGTACACAGCTTGAATTTCATCTTCACACGAATCTCGAGGATTGTTGCAGAAACACTTTTGCTACAACATCTTTTGGCGCCACCGTGGGATCAAGAAGGATTCTTCAAAAACAAATATATCATGATTCATGGAAACATCACAGGCAAATAGAAATGATGGGAATGACAACATCGACACCAGAGTCCGAGGGAATCATAAGTGACGTCGATCACCCATTTCAGGAAGGAGTTGAAACGTCACCAACAACAACAGCATCAAGGTGTCCTTCTGCAAGAACTTATCCCCGTGGGATAAGTAGAGGAAATCGATGGATACGTATCTCAACTCCACCTTTAATTGATACTGCCAATCTTAATGTATCTCCAAGGGGTGGTAACCAACCCCAAACAAATATGTTAAACTCGCGTCCGAACTCCATCGCCAATAGGAGCCTTCATTTGGCCTCGCGTATCTTGCAAGCGGATAGGGCAGTGGAAACACCCGTAGGTTTGACTCTGCGAGAAAGATTGCAAGAGTTAGAAAAAGAAAACAGACTACTGAAAGCGTCTCTGGAAAAGAGACCACAAACTGGTAGCACCCAATATTAAGAAAGTGTCACTCTGCACCGACATGCACCACCTTCACATGAGGGTTGGAGAGCACGACAGGGGCGGAACGATCGCGACGGGAGACATAGATCACCCGAAAGGCAGGCTACTAAGGATCGTGGGCCCAATCACCGCTACGAAACCAATCACTTTATCAAAGAAGCGGAGCGACAATATGAACCAAGCAATTGGCAGAACAGCAGGCGTGAAAGTGAGCAGTACCTCAACGATCGAAGAAGAAAGGAGTAATTCGACAGGCGAAAAAGAAAGGAGTATTATGACGAGAACCGACGCTCGAAGAAACATAAACATGAGAAAGAAAAATCGAGGCAGAATAAGGAGTTAGTCAGAAATAAACGAATCCGTCGAGAAACTGAAGGAGATTCGTCACAAATTGAGGAACTCAATAAAAGAAAGCTAGGCGAAATGATCGAGCAGGTGCTGGCTCAGAAACAATCCAGGGAAGAAAGGCTACAAGTCTTAGCGATGAAAAGGTCGATGGACTCACCTTTCATCGAAGAAATAAGGCGGTTCCACCCACCAGCAAACTTTGTGCAGCCCCAGTTCAAAGAGTTATTCGACGGAAAGAGCGGCGATCCGGTGGAACATGTCCAACATTTCCAAGCTTCAATGAGTCTGTGGGGATATATCGATGAGTTGTTGTGCAGAATCTTTCCTGTTACACTAACAGGTAAAGCTTTGACTTGGTTCTCACAATTGGAATCAAATTCAATTGCGAACTTTGGGATATTGTCAGACGCATTTTTCGAGCAATATAAGATCAATCTGGGAAGCAAAAAAGGTAGTAATCACTTATTTGGATTGCATCAAGAAACAAATGAAACTCTGGCAACTTTCAACGAACGGTTTCGCCAAGAAGTTGGAGAAGTCAGCGCGGTTGATGCTGGGCTCATCATTGAAGCATATAAGAATGCTTTGCCTTATGACGAATTCGGGATATTCAATTCCTTAACCGTGCAACCGGTAGGAAACCTCAAAGAATTATATGCAAGGGCAGATAGCAATACAAGGTCAGAAAAGTAAAAAAGAGCAAAGCTGTCATGGACGAAAGGGGCAGCAGAAATGCCATCCAAAGTGAGACGCCACCCAGATGAAGACTCCAAGAAGAAAAATCGTGAAAGCTCGAAAATCCAAAGTGAAGAAGCAAGTGAATCTAAAAGGGGATAAATGAGAGATGGAGTGAAGTTTCCAATCCTTAACATTGGACTAGGATAACTCCAAAAGAAGATCAGAGATTCGCTCCCTATCCCAGACCGCTAATCGAAGATACTAAAGGCAAAAGAGGTAAAAGCAAAATTTGTGCTTATCATAACCACCATGGGCATACCATAGACACCTGCCGAACGCTAGCTTCCGAAGTTCAGAAAAAGGTCGATGAAGGAAAACTCCAACAACACGTGAAGAAACACCCATCACTTATCAATGCATTAAATCTGCAAGAAATATTAGTGAGCCATGCAAAAATCGATGCTGCTTCAAGAAAATCTCATGAAACTGTGACGCGCCTGAAGATACGACAAATACAGGATTGGAGAATTTCGAACAAGGTGGATTATGTCAATCGGATAGGCACCGAAACTCTGGAAGAAGGGAAGACATAGATACCATTTATAAATGCCGATTTTGACGGAGTTTATCGCCCACATAATGATGTGATTGTTATTCAAGCCCTCATTGGAATGTACAAGGTACGGCGTGTCTTGATTGATACTGGGAGCTCGATAAGCGTCATCTATTCTGGAGAATACTCCTCAATGAATCTCAACGAAGGACAAGTTGAAGCAGACGACAATCCAATTATCGGGTTCAGTGGCAAAACTGTGACTACAGTTGGGAGGGTCAATTTACCAACCACTGTAGGAGGAAAAACGATCATGCAATATTTCTCACTGCTTGATTGCCGTGCACCTTATAATGCTATACTCGGTCGTGATTGGATCAATTTCATGGAGGTAATAACTTCCACGATTCATCAATGTTTAAAATTTATCACACCAGCAGGAGTGGTAAAAGCCATAAGCGATCAAGTGGCATCACACAAATGTCATGAAAGCGCAATGGAGGAATACCGGAAGTCAGAAGTGAAGGGCTATGAGATACTCCAAGTCGAGAAGAAGTTATAGAAACCATAACATTTCCCTCTCACCTATCAGGATAAAGGGAAAGAAGGGCCACCGACGGTCGAAAGGCTAATAAAGGTACAAATCGGAGATCGAGAAGAGCACACTACCTACATCGGAGTAGAACTTCCAGAATATGAACGTGAAAATCTGATTTCTCTTCTAAAAGAAAACAAAGATGTATTCGCTTGGAGCTTGAAAGACATTCCAGGAATCGACCCCACCATTGCTTGTCATCGGCTAGATATCCGAGATAATTATAAACCAGTGAGCACGCAAGATGGCTCCGGAACGTAAAGCGAAGGTTGCAGAAGAGATAGAAAGGATGCTAGAAGAAGGCATCATGATCAAACCAGTACAATACCGGAAATGGCTGGCAAATATTTTTTCGGTCCCAAAAAAGAACGGTAAAATCAGAGTGCGTAATGATTTCACGAACTTGAATAAAGCATGTCCAAGTGATCCATATTCGTTGTCCAGAATCCCAGACTTGGTCGATGCCACATCTGGATATGAACGGTTGTCTTTTATGGATGGGTACTCTGGTTATAATCAGATACCATTGTATAAAGATAATCAAGAACACACTGCATTCATTACCGATAAAGGTGTTTACTATTATGTCGTCATGCCATTTGGTCTAAAGAATTCCGGAGAAACTTATCAGCGTCTGGTGAATGAGATCTTCAAAGATATGATAGGCAAAACTATATAAGTGTACATCGACGATATGGTGGAGAAATATGAACAAAAGTTGTCTCACCTCTTAGACCTCAAGAAAACATTCAAACGACTGAGGCAATATGGAAGTTGAACCCAACTAAGTGCTCATTTACGCTCACATCCGGGAAGTTTCTTCGCTACATGATGACATAGATAGGAATTGAAGCAAACCCAGAGCAGATCAGGGCAATACTCGATATGCCATCACCAAGAAACAAGAAAAAAATGCAAAATCTTACTGGGATGTTGGCTACTCTCAATCGATTCATATCTCGAGCTTCGGATAAGTTCAAGCCGGTTTTCCAAATCTTAAAGAAGGCGGAAAGTTTTGGATGGAACGAAGATTGTGAGCATTCTTTTAATGAAATCAAAAGGTATTTAACTTCACCTCCAGTCCTTTCAAGTCCAAGGATGGGTCAAACCATTTATATATACCTCACTGCAAGCGACTACGCTGTAAGTGCGGTTTTATTCATACGAGAACTTCATGAGAAACATGTCTAATTCGTTAGTAAATCCCTAACGGAGGCAGATACAAGGTACTCAAATATTGAGAAAGTAGCACTGGCACTGGTACACACGACAAGACGTCTGAAACCTTACTTCGGAGGAGGACGACAGATTGTGGTATACACCGAATACCCATTAAGAAAAGTGCTTGCCGAAGCAAATGATTCAAGCAGGCTTGCCACATGGGCAACCTACCTCGGCGCTTATGGGATCACTTACGAGCCAAGAACAACAGAGAAAGGGCATGTACTAGCGTCATTGATGGCAGATTTTCCTATAGATGATATTTCATTATTAGGGTCAACCATCGACGATGAAATCCTGCAAGAAGTAGAAGGAAATCCGATTCCTCTACCATGGGAATATTCTAAGACAGTCAAAACATTCTCGAGCGAGAGAAATGTACCGACTTATTTCGTGGATCCATCAGAGTTACCAGAAGACGGAGAAAGACTATGGAAGTTATACACCGACAGGTCCGAAAACACCAACGGAGCTGGCGTTGGATGTTTATTGGTCTCTCCAGACGGGTTGCAGATGGAAAAGGCTACCTGTCTAAGATTCTCAGCCACCAACAATCAAGCCGAGTACGAAGCAGCAATATACGACTTAAAAATTCTATTACACCTGGGGGGCGAAGAGTGAAACTGACAACCGACTCAATGATAGTGGCACATCAATTTATTGGGTCATATAAGGCGAAGAATGAAAAATTAGCATCTTATCTCGAATGTATAACTGAATTGGCAAAGAAGTTCGACGATTTCAACATCGAGCAAAAACCGAGGGTGGAGAATAGACATGCAGATGCACTTGCATACCTATCATTGGTTGTGGAGTCTGACACCACAAGGTATATTGTTGTCGAATTCCAGGAATTTCCAAGCATTCATGAGGGTTCTTCTGCAACAAATCTTATATGCAACAATGAAGTTGGTGAATCTATGCAAGATAATTCACCTGAAGAAGAAGTGAGTGATCCCATGGATATCAAAGACTGGAGGTTGCCATATATTCGTTACCTACAAGCTCAAGAACTTCCAGAAGATAAATATCAAGCTGGAAAAAATATCAAAAAATGCATGGAGGTACGTATTGATCTAAGGTGAACTCTAACAAAAACAAATTGCAATGGAACCATATTTGCGTTGTGTGACTCCAGATGTAGGGAAACAGTTGATGGCCGAAGCACATGAGGAATGTCGTGGAAATCATTCAAGTGGAAGGAGATTAGCACACAAACTCTTATCTCAGGGATACTTTTGGCCTTACATGCAAAGGGACGCAAAGGAATACACCAAGAAATGCGTGTCATGCCAACTGCACGACCCCCTTCTAAAAAGGCCAGAAAATGAGTTGCACCCCGTTATGAGCCCTTGGCCCTTCAGTATATGGGGATTGGACATCGTAGGTCCATTTCCTACTGCACCTGGGGGCGTCAAATATTTGCTAGTAGCAACTGAATATTTTACCAAATGGGTAGAAGCGGTAGCCTTGGTACGAACTGAAGCAGTTCATGTCCGAAAGTTTATTTGAGATAACATAATATGCAGGTTCGGCATACCATCTACTATCATATCTGACAACGGAAAGAAGTTTGACTCACAAACGATCAAATCCCTTTGCGAAGGATTACATATCAAGCAAAAATTTTCTATCCCCTATTATGCATAGAGTAACGGGCAAGCTGAATCAACCAATCGAGTGATCCTGGACAACCTTAAACGAACTCTCAACAAAGCTAAAGGGAGATGGACGGAGTTCTTACACGTAGTCTTGTGGGCATACAAAACAACACCAAGGCGGTCGACAGGATTTGCACCATTTATATTAGCTTACGGAGTGGAAGCTGTAGCTCCAGTGGAATTTCTTGTCCCAATAACAAAAACACTAGCCGAACGTTCAGGCCAAAACTCGGAGATCCTAGCAAGAGATAAAGAACTCCTAGAAGATGTTCGAGAAGAAGCATCTAGAAGGTTTGCCATTTATCAATAGTCCCTGAAGTTTCAATACAACAAGAAAGTCCGAGAACGGGTATTTCAGCCATGAGAACAGGTGTTACACAAGACCAGGCCTAGCACACTTGATCCCAATAGTGGAAAGTTGAATGCTAATTTGGAGGGTCCTTACCTCATTGATAGGCTTGCTGGCGGCGGAGCATACTGGGTAAAAAAATTCAATGGCCACATAGAGCCAAAACCATGGAACTCTTTCAATTTGAAAAAATTATGTCACTAATGTAATAATCATTTCCCTATAATAAATGATTTTTATCTACGCTTAAAGATCAGACTAATATGGATAGATATCCATGACGAGAAGGTCAGAGCACGACAATGACAATACGGTATTCATATTCTCTAATTAGGAGAGGCATATCTCATGAGGTACACCTAAACGATTCCTTAATTTGTTTGCAATATTCGTATTTCACAGTCCTATAAAAAATTCATAATTCACATACAAGTGCACGATTCATAAACAAATGCATGATGCAATAGTTCGGTACTAGCCAGAGTCGTTTAGTAATAACACTCGCATAGCTAAGATCGGACATAAACTTCGGGCATACTAGCCAGAGCTGTTAAACAATAACTCTCTCACAGCTTTGATTAGAGGAAATATTTCAAAAAATATTCCTTGCATGGTATTAGTCAATACTTGCGCAAATTTGCGAGCAAGCTAAACCGGTTTAGCGCAGGCTCAAGAATAGCAAGAACCTTGTTCCATGGGCAATGGAATCCCATCTCAGGGCAATGAGAACCAAAAATCACTTGGCTTTGATTAAAGGGAATAATTCAAGAAATGTCCCTTGCACGGTCTTAGTCATTACTTACGCGAATTGGCGAGAAAGATGAACCTAAACCGGTTTAGCACAGTCTCAAAAATAAGGACCTTGTTCCATGGGCAATGGAACCCGTCTCAGGGTAACGATAGTTAAAAGAAAAAAAATATTATATAATAAACTATTATTATTCAATGCCTAACAACTTTTCAAAAAAAAAAGCAACTTGCTAATGAAAATTCTTAAAGATGAATTGGAAAACGAATATTATTTCAAAAGCTAAAAAAAAAAATTAAAGAAAGGAAATCATCATCAATGGTATTTTTCCACATCGGCTCGGAGGTCTTCAATCTCAAAATCTTTCAGAGTTATTGTAGATTTAAGGCATTCTATCTCATGGTCCCTGTTGGCAAGAGCTGCCCGGATCACCCTCTCACGGTCAACGGCAGCAGCTCTCTGAATTTGATTTACACGCTCTATAGACCCCAGCAAACAGAACATGCTTTAAAAACAAATTCCAGTCATTTCTTTTAGGTCAGAGATATGGGAAAACGCAACACGATCCCTGGGCAAGAGACATTCAAAGGACAAACCTTTGACAACGACAAAGTTAAATATTGCCGATTCATCCTCCGTAATTGGTACGCCGTTTTGCTTCGTGGGCATCATCATGAATTCTGGGCGCATATCAGACGAAATCGCCCCTTTGAAGACATCTCTCAAGGACTTGTATGGTGAACTGGGAGTGTAAGACGGCGAGCCGGGAACCATCGAAGGGCCAGCTGAAGTGCCATTAATAGGTCCACTGGAGGAGGGGAATAATTCCACAGGCGTCACTGGCATTTTGTGTTTCACGGGTAGGAAGGAATTAACTCCACATGCGTTGGTGGCATTTTGGGCTTCCTTGTCAGAACTTTCTTACATTTTTTTTTGGCTTCAGGGGCACATTCAAGAGCTCGTACGTCATTTCTCATTAGTCATCTGTGAAAACATGGTATGAAAGTTAAAAAAGGACGAAAAGAAGAAGTATTACATAACACGTTATCAATGGTGGTGGCACTCCCAAAGTGAATTGGCGTACACAGAAAAAAAAGAAAAAGTAAAATGAACAGCAAAAGCAAAGAAGTACAAGACTACAGGAGCAGTGATGAATCCTCGATTATTTATATGCAAAGAGAGGTTGTTGCGCGGATCGAGGAATGAGGTGAAGAAAAAGTAAAGAATCCTTATCAGTCTTCTTTCATATATCTTTGTTCTCCTTTGATAAGACTAGTCAACTGTATTAAATGATATCATGGGAAAAATATTTCCACGTGTAATTCCACTTTAATTTTATCAATACAAGTTCATACTTCAAAAAACATTTTTGATTGGATAAAGCAGCTGGTCATAAGGAATTACATAACGATGTTGACGTCATCATTCCAACCCACAACAATTATTTGAAATGTTAGTTGCCGCGCCACTTAAAAAAAATGTTGAACTTATATATACAATCCTGTTAAAGGGGCGGTATTGATCCATTAGAGGGGCGGCAACCTAATAAGACAAAAAGGGTCATTACATGGTAATTCATGCCACCCCTTATCAAAAAAAATATAGAAATGACCAATTAACCCTTATTATTAATAATCAAGATTAGTGATGATAATCAAGATTAGTGTTGATAATTAATTTTCACTTATAATAACTCTAAAGTCAAATTTTTAGAGTTGAAAAAAAAGGTGTGAGGAGAAGAAAAAAGACATTTTTGTGAAACCCTAGATTTTGATTCACTCAACCAAAATGAGTGATTCCAGTGACAAATTTGAGATGGGTGAATCTCTAAATTAGTTCCCATTAGCTTTTTGTCGCTCAAAATTATCTAATGTACGTAAAAAAAAATCAAAACTTTTAAAATTTCAGAAGGACTTACGGTTAGAATTTAGCTCGTTACCAACCGTAACTCTCAGTTACGGTTCCAAAATTATCGAATACCAACCGTAACTGGTTCAATTTGGGGAAAGCCCAATCGTAATACCAGTTACGGTTGGTAGAATGACAACATATAACAACCGTAACAAATTACGGTTGGTAACTAATGAATTGAGATCAACCGTAATTAACCTACGGTTGGTAAGGTTATTTGAGTTACAAGTCGTAACTCAAATACGGTTGGTAACAGTGATGCAATTACAAACCGTACGTAAAAAGAAAATGAAACATCCAGGACAACTACGGTTCGTAACTTAAGTAACGAGACCAACCGTAAGCAATTTACAGTTGGAAAAAAAATCGTAACTGAATATTTTATCTCAAAATCAAGAACTTACGGTTGGTATTTGAGTTAAATGAACCGTAACATCAACCAAATCTATAGTTACGGTTCCAATTGGAGTTATTACCAACCGTAACTCACATGCAACACAGAAATTTCAATTTTGATCCAAAACCCTAATTTTTGATACAAAACTAACTTAAATCAAACACAATAAACAAAACCCTAACTGGGTCTTTTGGAAATATAGTTTTCAATCAACGATTATCAATTTTTCAAATCGCTGATTAATCGAGGACGATGAAAATTTCAATTTTAATGAGGAGAAGAGAAGAGAAGATGAAAAAAATCAAAAAAACTGTTTTGATTTTTCTGATTCCATTAGGTTAAAAATAGGAATAGGGTAATCTGGTCAATTTACACCCCCTAGAGGACATCCCCTAACCAATAAGAGGGACATTGATATCACCCTTGCCGCCCCTCCAATGGAACATGCCGCCCCTTTAACAGGATTGTATATATATAAGTAATTGTGGAGCATCATATTTTGGAGCAATCAATTCACATGAACTTTACAACTTGGAGAACAATATAATTGTATGAAGGTTCGTTTTTAGTTTCGGCGGCATGGCTTGGGGGCGTCAAGATACAATTGCGAAATAGTTGATCCCAGATAAGGAGCAAATTCAATAAGTAGCAGAACCTCTTCATCTACCAAGAGTGTATCACGAGGAATACTGTTGAGTTATCTAACGACTTAAATTTCATCTTCACATACGAATCTCGAGGATAGTTGCATAAACACTTTTGGTACAACAATATGGTTCAAAAGATATTTCAGTTTTAAGTTTTTTTTTTATTTATTTTTATTAAGAGAGAATAATGAAAAAAATGGGTATTTCTGCCACTATTAAAAGATGGGTATATTGATTAAATACTCTTCGATTTGGAACCCTTCAAAAATACCCCTATCACATTATAAATATACCCATCCTCTTATATATAAACTTTATCTAATTAAAAATAAATTATTTTAGTAATCTATTCGATATGATATTTTTATTTATTTCAAAAAACAATAATTTTCTATCTTGATCGCTCCATCACCGCCTCAAACTCTACCGACGGCAATTCACCACCACCACCACTCCACAACCATCACCATCGCCACCACCACTTGACAACCATCACCAACATTTCACCATCACAACTCCACCACTCATCGTCATCGCCGACACTACCGCCACCGCCATCGCAACCACCATCGACTCCAAATCCACTACCGTTGCCGCTAAGTTGATAACGAAATTGAAAATTTAGAAATAAGTTAGGTCCAGATTTTTGTATTAACAGCCGAAGTTGATCCAGATTTTTGTATCAACAACCGAAGTTGACACCAAATTTTGATGTCAACAACCGAAGTTGATATCATATCTGGTGTCAACAACCCAAGTTGTTACTAAAATTGAAAACTCGGAAATTAGTTAGGTCAAGATTACGTGTCAACAACCCAAGTTGATACCAAAAACTGGTGTCAACAACAAAAGTTTATCCCAAAATCTGGTGGCACCACCACTCCACCGCCGGCATCACCACCACCACCGTCGGCGTCACCACCACCACCACCAACATTTGAGATATAAATAAAATGATTTTCATCTAAATTTTTATTAATATTGAAAAGACATTTGTATGATTCAAAATTAAATGAATTACATTTTAGAAGACGAGGGGTAAAATTATTGATGGATAAGGGTATTTGCGAAATCCATAAAAAAGAGGGGTATTAATAAAATTTATGACATCATTGATGACGTCATCCCGCATGGGTTATATTTTCTCCGGGTCCAGGACCATACGGTAGTTTCTACTTTTTTTTTTGAGAACTTTCTTGTTTAGTCCAGTAAACCCGACCCGGATTAATGGCTAGCCCAGCGGGAAAACATATTTACTCGCTGGTCCAAAAAAGTTTTGAAAAGAGTAAAATTACTCTACTAACCCTAACATATAATATTATGTATATTAATACATATGTTACTACATATGTAGTATGTAGTAATAACATATGTAGTATGTAGTATACTAGTAGTAACTAGTATACTAGTAGTAATATGTAGTAAGTAGTATACTAGTAACAATATGTAGTATGTAGTAATAATATATGTAGTATGTAGTATACTAGTAGTAACTAGTATACTAGTAGTAATATGTAGTAACTAGTAGCAACTAGTATACTAGTATGTAGTATGTTATACTAGTAGCAACTAGTATACTAGTATGTTATACTATTATACTAGTACTAGTATGTAGTGTGTTATACTAGTACTAGTATACTAGTAGTAATATGTAGTAACTAGTATAATAGTAGCAACTAGTATACTAGTAGTAATATGTAGTTGTAGATGGGGAAAAACGATTTGCTGATTTTTAAGGAATTGAGGAGACGACCTTACGGAGGGGACTCCTCGAACCGAGCGAAATTTTAAACCTCACACAGATGCACTGCTGCAAAGGGGGTGCTTTAGATTCGAGAGATCAATCTGTAGTACTCCGGCCTAAATCAAGACAATGACCGTTCCAGAGTAAATTCGGTCACAAGAGAGGATGGGTTGATCTGTAGGAGGGAAGCTGGGAAATGTGTGGAATCAATGGTAATCAAAGATTGTGGGTGTGTGAATTCCGAATATGATAAGCTCTGAGTGATTGAAATTGCTCAATTGAGAGTAGTTGCTCAATTGATGAGTTGATGATCTCGTGTTGTCGATGAGACGTGAGATTGATGATACCGTTGATGCTGATGATTCAATCATGATTCAGAGACTTATTTATATTGCTGGAATTTTAGACACCATGATTCCATGAAGTGTGACAGTTGATGGAATCAAGGAGTGGGGAAGTGGAGATCGTGTTTGAAACCAGTTGCTCAACGTGTGGAAGTCGATTTTCCACCCACTACCTCGTGAATTCCTTCAACTGATTGCACGACTTGCTCACATTCCATCGTGTGTTTGAACACACGTGCCGTAGAGCGCCAGACCAAAACCCTAAGTGATATCCCCCCAAGTGACATGATTGACGTCTCGTGGTTTGTTAGTCAATTGATGACTTCGTGGTTTGATGGGACAATAAGTCCATGTAGTTTTTGAGTTGAACATGATGTTCTGAAACTCATGAATTGAACATGTCATGAGACAGAGGTATAGTTCTTACGATGAAGTGAGCAAGTATTGCTCATTCGATGGATCGTTGAATATTGATTGTTAAACCAATATTCCTTGGTTTGAGAAAATATTTATCATCTGAGCAAGTGTTGCTCATGTGATGAATTGTTGAATAATTGATCGTCTGAGCATGTGTTGCTCATCTGATGGCTTATTGGCAGCGTACCAAAAATATTAATTAGAACACTGGTGTATAACCGAGCATAATTAATAAAATTAATGACCATGAGGTCGTCGTAAAATTATTAAGGTTGGAATCTGGAATGATGATCCTTGGATTCAGAAACCCTAATTTAATCAATTGATGATCAATTCATGGTTCGTCAGAAGTTTAACCATAGGACGAAGGAGGGAGCGACTATATGGGACCGTGGATCAACCATGTAGTGTTCATATTCTCACGTGAGCAAATACGAAGAACTCCTGAAAAGTTGACGATTTTTTGGTGGAAGAATGATTAAATGCTGGCTTAATCATTTATTCAAAAATGCTCGTCTGAGCCTTAGGTGAGAAAACCTGATTCATTATGACGAGGCGAGGGACCGACCATGGAGTCATGAAACCGACCCTGAGTTGTCACGTGACCGCCTGATGATCACTTCATGAAAATCCAAAGTGTTTGGAAGAGTTTTGGACCTAATACGAGCAATTGTGCAAATTAGGTCAAAACTGTGAAAATTGATGGGACCGGATTCCGTGAGCCAAAGAGCCAATCTTGGTCGGTCAAGATAGTGTGCTCGTGTCCCCAAGGCGTCCGCATCTCAGTCCTGAGAATTTTGATATTTTCTGACGTGCAATTGAGCATCCATTCGAGAAAATATGCCAAAATTAGGGTTTCGACGAAACTGAGGAAAACACCATGAGATGATGAAAAATAATTATAAAATAAGGAATGAGGAGGCGTGGGACCGCCTTGGTCAAGGCATGGTCAGCCATTCATGACCACGGTCTCATGGTGCATTTTCCTTAATTTTATAATATTTTGACGATTTTATGAAAAATTCATGAATTTTAAGAAATTTGATGAATTTAGGGAGTTTCCATGAGTTGAAAGAGTTTTCATGAGTTCAAGGAAGCAAAAAATTTTAAAATAATAAAAACAAGGGCGTGCGGGACCGTGGAAGGCATGGCCGGCCGGTTTGGGCCCGATCCCACGAGTTTCCCTAATTTTTGTGTATTTTTCATGTATTTTTGATGAATTGAGGGAATTTTTCCTAATTTGAGAGAAATACCATGAAATCAAGGAATTTGATGAATTCAAGGAAAACTAATAATAAAATAATAAAACAAAGGGGGATATGGGACCGGCTAGGGCATGGCCGGCCGGCCAAGGCCCTGTCCCACAATTTTTCATAATTTATTTTATTTTATTATTATTTGAAATTTGTGCAAAAATATCATGAAATCAAGAAGTTTTTTCATGAAATTAAAGAAATAATAATAATAAAAAAATATAAGGAACCGTGGGGTGTGGGGCCGGTTGGGACCAAGGCATGGCCGGTTGGCCAATGGTCACGCCCCACACTTCTTTCTTTAATTTTATATTATTTTTTGTGGATTTATGGAAGTACCATGAAACCGAGGATATTCCTCGAGACTAAGGAGATTTGATAAAATGAGAGAATTTTCATCAAATCATGGAAAATAATAAAAATGCATTAAAAATATAAAACTGGCGTGGGATTGACCACGACACGGTCGGTCGGTCATGTGTCCGTGCTCCCAGCACCCTGGTCAATATTTTTAATTATTTATTATTTTCTTCTCTATGTTGCATAGGTTCATCGTTTCGTTGTATTTTTGAAATACTCGTTCGTGCGGTGACTGTTAGTGTATCGTCGTTGAATACAACTTCACCATTCGAATCGGGGCTTACTTAGAGGCAGCTCAGATGCCCGGTTGTAGATTATTGATTATTAATTGTGGAATTCAGTGGAGAATAATTCACAAAACTGAGTAATAAGATGTTTATAATTAATTCATAGGATCAGCTGAGGATTCAACTACGAATTCAGAATAATAAAGTGAGCATTACCATTCCATGGGATCGTAGATTCGACCATAGAATCGGAGTAATTAAGATTTATCTATTACCATTTATGAGACCAGTTGTGGATTCGATCATGAAATCGGAGTAATGAGATAATATAGTTATTGTTATTCTATGAGATCAAGTCGTGGATTCGATCATAGAATCAGAACAATTGTTATTGCCATTCCATGGGACCAGTCGTGGATTCGACCATGGAATATGAGTAGTTGTTATTTCCATTCCATGGGACCAGTCGTGGATTCGACCATGGAATAAGATCAATTGTTATTGCCATTCCATGGGACCAGTCGTGGATTCGACCATGGAATATGAGCAATTGTTATTGCCATTCCATGGGACCAGTCGTGGATTCAACCATGGAATAGGATCAATTGTTATTGCCATTCCATGGGACCAGTCGTGGATTTGACCATGGAATAGGATCAATTGTTATTGCCATTCCATGGGACCAGTCGTGGATTCGACCATGGAATAAGAGCAATTTTTATTGCCATTCAATGGGACCAGTCGTGGATTCGACCATGGAATATGAGCAATTGTAATTAGGAATAATTAACTTTGTGGCTCTATACTAGTAGAGCAAGCTGTCTAAAAGCATTAATTATCCCGATATGAGCTTGTCGGTAAGTCACATCCTTTATATAGTCAGGGTAAACTCGTTGTTTGTTCCTGAAGACGTTATCGCTCTATACTAGCAGAGCAAGCTGTCTAGGAGCCGTCCATCTCGTGATACTATATAGAAATAATCACTGAAAGTATTCAGTATTCATGAGATATGCCGTTGTCCAGTCGTGAGACTACATATCTACATGTACTCTGAGAGAAAGTACTCTCCATTGAGAATTTGATGAGAGACCCGTGTCTCAATACTCACGTCTGACTGCTGGATCAGAGCTTCGTGTAATTATGAGTTTACAATTTTAGCCCTTGTCGAAAATCCACCATCTATATTAAGTCCCCTGCTTAATGAGGAAAGCTGTGTTCCTCAGTCAGCATTAAATGGTGATTTTCCGGCCATAAAAAATAATACCAGTAATTGAACTTAGTCGTAAGTTGAGACGTTACCAGATTTAGAGAGCATGAGCAAACCACGACTTGATGAAGGCTTCAATGTCATGATTGGAGCGTCGTTTGATGAGCATAAATTGGTGTAGAACCGCTGGTTTGGACGACGAGTCCGTGGTTGGTTAGGATTCGCGGGTCCGGTCCCAAGAAAAGAATCCGTTTTAACGTGAACGTTCGTTCGTTCGTTCATTAGTTTAAGAAACAAACAAAATAGACCTGAGTCTAAGGATAAAAATTTTTTCTATGAGCTTTCACGAAAAACAAAATTTTATTTTTTAAATATGTGAGAGTTCACAAAGTAGAATAAACTCTCGTTTCAAAGGTGGATGCTCGTACGAGAGAAATTTTTTTTGAACAGACGTGCGTCTGTTAACAATAAAATTTTGTTTATGAGCTTTCATGAAAAATTTTATCTTCGAGCTTTCAGCAATCTTTGAAAATATATTCTCGCTTGAAAGACAGATGCTCGCGCGAGGGACGAAAATGTATAGATATTTTTTCAAATTTACGTGAGTTTCACGTTAAATATTTATATATTTTATAAAATCATGTTTTGATTTTGAACAACTGTTGAAAGTAGACCATTATACATGGTGAAATAATGTTTGTATGTGAATTTTCACAATTGTGGAATGGACGTCCGTCTAGTTTTTGAAAAACCAGTGGATGTTAAAATTCACGTGGGTTGTTCACGGTTTTATGAAAACCAAATCATGATTTTGAACAATGAATTTTGCTCGTCTTTGCAAGTTTGAGGAAACAAGCAAGTTTTCGAAATTCTGACGTTATAATCACTGCAGCTAGTGAAATTGTAAATAGGTAAGAGTTGGATTGTTACCATTTTTGCAGACGCTGATGTGAGCATCTTTATTCCATGATTCGTTGTTTTGTTGAATCCTGCGCTTTGTATGAATGATGCGCTGAATGTTATGCATCTGTCACAGCCACTTTGCAAGAATGACTGACTCCCATGATGACACTTTCAAAGATGATGTTTGATGAGTGCTAAAAAGTGCATATTTCTATATATTTTTCTTGGCATTTAACTCATCTTTTGTGCATTAATTCTACATTTTATCCTATATTCTGTATTTTCATTGTTTTCAAGAATAAATATTTTTATTAATTAATTTTGCATTTTTAGGTTGTAAATAAAGTTTGGATGAATTGCGGAGCGAAAAGAGCAGAAAAGTAGTGAAAAGTCGGGAGGAATTACGCAAGGAAGCCGCGAGGAATGTTGTGCACAAGACCAAAAGGCTAGAAATGGGACTAACAAGGAAGAATTGTTCTTAAAGAAGATATGGGGTTGGCATACCCAAGGTCCAAAACCCTTACCCAAACCCAATTCCTATATCCATACCCGTCTCCTTCGCCAGCCGTCAGATTGGATCACATCTGAATCCAATGGTCGCAGCATCGCCAGTACATCAAAGTTTGATGTTCCTGTCTGACACTTTAGCACCTAACTCCATCTCAGACCGTCAGTTTTGATGTATCTCAGATCCAACGGTCGCTCCACTCCCATTTCCATCTCGCCGTTGGATAATTCTCTCATCTTTTCATCCATCGTCTCTCAACATCTGAGCATCAAAATACGATGGGTCCGCTCAATACTCTAGAACCCTAACCTATTTACCCTAAATCAAACATCCCCTAAAAGAAACTCTATCGAGTTCTCTTCCTTCTTCTTCCCCTCTTCTTCACATCGACCATCACCACCACCATGTCCGCCACCAACTCCGCTCAACCACCTCCATAACTGTACCCCATCAATCAGCCACCTCCGCCGTCACTAAAGGACACCACCATGATACCCTCTAGCTCCTTCTCTCTCAACCCTTTTATCTTTTCAAAAATAGTGAACCTAGAAACTAGGTTTGAGAGAAACGGAGTTAGTGAAATCAAACCACCAATTACGAAAGAGGAGAAGCAATAGAAGAATGGGTCAAGACCATTGATTGATTTCAGAGATTAGGTAAAGGTCAATTTCGGATTTTTTGTGTAACCCTAAATTTTATATTTTGGGGATTTTTGGATATTTGGTTTGCATGTATAAATAGGGTTCTTGGGTGTTGTTTTTAGGCATGCCTGGACTAGCCAGTGCAACACCAAGAGGACTGGACTAGCTAGTTCCTCAATTGTTCATGTTCTGTTTTTGTTTCACTTTCAAATTCAGTTTTATTTTCACATATTCATCATGTTTTAATTTATCACTTGCTAGGGCTTAGATGAAACTCTTGATTGCATGCTAGGATAGTTAATATACATGTTGTTGTTCTTGTGATGTTTAAACTGAAGTAGGACTGATAATTAGCCATTTGAGCTAATTCACCTGTGATCAGCTGTGCTGTAAGAAGACAGCTGATGCTAGGGGTGAAGTTAGTGATAGTGGTTAAGAATTCAGTCCATTTGAAGGGCTGTGCTTAATTGCCTTAGAATTGATAGTTAACTGGTTGAGCAAACAAGCCTGTGATCAGCTGTGCTGTAAGAAGACAGTTGATGCTAGGGGTAAGTTAGTGAGATTAGTTAGTAAATCACTCATTGTAGTCTTCCATGAAAGAACAAGACATAACTTGCATAAGAACTTCCTTAGTTTAGGATCAAGATGTGGATTCAAAACCTAGTGTTTCCTTGTTTCACATTGTATCTGTAGCTGTAATCTTTGCTCATTTCCCTTGGCTCACTGCCTTGGTTTGTTTGTCTTTGTTTCACTGTTTCTTTGTTTCTTTTGCCACTGTTACTCACTGCTTCACTTTGTTCACTGCCACCTTCACATTGCCATTGTTTTAGTCCATTTTCACTATTTTGCATTTAGATAACTAGCTTAAAAACTTCAACTATACACCCTAGTCCCTGTGGAGATGACCTGTTCTTGCACATACACACTACAATGACAACTGTGCACTTGCAGTTTAACATGTAGGCCTTTCTGTCTCCCCTTATCCTTTGCTCTTGTTTCTTATACAATCCCTGGACTACCAAGTTTTTGTCTCCCCTTATCCTTTTTAGCACTCATCAAATTTGTCGGACTATGCAACCTGATCATATGTCCGAAGACTCTCTGAAATTGCGTTTGTTTACATTTTCTCTAAACGAAAGGGCCAAAACATGGTTTTACGGTTTGAGACCACAATCAATCAACACTTGGGACCAACTCACAGATCTATTTTTCAAAAAATTCTTTCCACATCATAGGACCATCGCTATTCGTCAAAGTATCAATTGTTTTGTCCAATTGGATGAGGAAACTGTTTTTCACTATTTTGAACGTTTTAATGATTTGTTGAGCGAATGTTCGCACCATGGATTTGAGAAGTGGAGACTTGTCGTCATCCTCTATGAGGGACTAGAATTTAAATCTCGAACCATGGTTGAGTCTATGTGTAATGGTAAATTTCTTGATAAATCTGTGGATGATGCATGGAAAGTTTTAGCTGAGATTGCAGAGAAAACCCATCAATGGGAATCTGTTAGGGAAACAGGGACAACACCACATGGTATGAGTCACCCCCATGAGTTAGAGTCTTATTCTTGTGATAGCTCCGACCTTAGGATTGAAAATTATCCTAGATTGCAAAATTCCTATCATGATGATGATGATGATTATGATGTTATGTTAGAAGAACATGTCTATACTGAAAATGTTATGGAACCTTTGGGTTCAAATACATTAGGCTTCTCTGCCTCGACCTTCATGAATGATGTTTCTTCTAGTATTCCATATACATATGATGTTGATACTGATTTTGAGCATGTGCATCTGTCCTATGAAGATGACGTAGGTAATATAGAATCTTCTGTTGACACTAATATGCATGAAAATATAATTGTTGTGTTTGATTCTCTACCTGGGTCACGTTGTGATGTTTCCACTGATTTGCCGATGCATGAGAATAATTCTTCTGATGATGTTGATGATTCTGATTTGTGTGAGCATGGTGAGCATGTTGTGACACTTGTAGAAGACTTAGGAGATGTTGATTTGATTAATAATGTGCCTATCTTCCTACATAAGTCACAATCTGATGGCCTTCCACCAACCTAGATTTGGTTTGTAACAAAACTTTAAAACCAACTTTTCTGAAAATTCCCAACCTAGGATTGGAACTGTGTGCCTCCCAAGTCCTTTTGGACTATTTTGCATCCAAATACAATACCTTTAAGGAGCCACAGTTGGAATATGCATGTTTGCCCGTCCCTAGCAAAGTCCATTTCGAGTTAGACCTTGGGCATGATGAACCCCCAAAACTGCGAGATTTTGTACCCAAAATTATATCTGTTGAAAAATCCAGGTTTGGGGGTAGCTCATTTTGTTTCACAGCCTCACTTGCATTTCTTTCCTATTATTATTGTGTGAAGCTGTTGAAATGTCTACACTCCGTCTTTTGGGTTGATCCTCAACTCTTTAGATTGTTAGTGTATGGTGAATTTTCTTGTATATAATCCAGTAGATAATATTTTAGATAAATATTTTGTTTCTTTTGTATATATTGTGCTAATCCAATATGATCTCGGCTAAAAAATGATGGATTCTAGCCTTGAATAACGGAGTTCTAATCTTGCTTTCGCCGTCAAATTGGGTAATCTCTTTCCTTTTTCTCTACTCAGCATGATCCTATTCGTATGTTGTATTACAGTTTTGTTCATCTTTTGAAACATTGAGGACAATGTTTAGTTTAGGTTTGGGGGTAAAGAGTAGATACCACGATACCATACAATAATTGAAAACAGAACTCTTTCTTTTTGAAAAAAAAATAATAAAAAAAAATAAATAATAAAAATGGAGATCATTTACCTTGAAATGTTGACTCTTGTGCATGTATGTAAACATAAGGATTCTTAGTCTAGATATTTAGGCACCCTGATTCTAGCACAATTCACATGTGATAAGAAACTTGCACACGCACAATCTACCAATACATGTATAGCCTCGATCTTCAAGGTGTTTGATAGGAAGTTAGATTGCCAATCACTTTAGAATACTGAATGAGACTTGACTAGCTTGTTCTTTGGTTGGCTAGGATAGAAGTTGGAGGATACGTTAAGAAAAGCAACCATAGAATTTGACCGGATGCATTCGATAAGGGCCACCTCTTGCTAAGAGTCATGTAATTATTTTTTTCTTTTTGTTCATGTATCAAAAGTGTCACTATGTTGTAAAGATCAAAGTTATTTCTTCAAAAAAAAAAAATCAGAAAAATTCAGAAAAACCAAAAAAATATTAAAAAAAAAATAAAAAAAAATCAAGTATTTATTTATTCCATGTTTTGTCATGTTAAAGACAATAGTTCTCTCTTGTTCCAAAAATAAAAGAGAGTAATCAATGTAAATAAGAGTCATGTAAAGAGTCATCTTTTTGTTGTAAATAGTCTTGTAATAAGCAAGGAGGGTGCAGCCATCGATGTATAACGCGGGTAAACTGAAATATCACCAACTCATTGGGTGAACATTCACAATTCTCGTAAAGCCGGACAGCTAGCTTGGCTTAGAATTCGGTTCTTAGCCTAAAAACTATCTCTTGGTGATTAGTAGTTATAACTTCAGGTCATTCTAGAAACATGTGTAGATACACTTTACACTCTTATCACATGTCTTTATTTGTTATCAGTGCTAGGATTGTGCCTTTGATAGCTAGATTGACATATCCATTTTGCTGTGAGCTTAAACTGTCTTGCACATGTCACATTTCATGGAATCTGAGCTTATATTTTGTCCTAGAACTTTGTAGGTACGTTCTAAGCAAACCTTCACGAGACTTCAACTCGTCCACTAGGGACACTTAGTGATTTAAAAGGCTTAGTGCATTCGAGAGACCAGCGACAGTGGTATAGGTAGGATTTCCTTAGTTTTGTTTTACTTGAGGAAAAGTAAAATTCAGGTTTGGGGGTATTTGATGAGTGCTAAAAAGTGCATATTTCTATATATTTTTCTTGGCATTTAACTCATCTTTTGTGCATTAATTCTACATTTTATCCCATATTCTGTATTTTCATTGTTTTCAAGAATAAATATTTTTATTAATTAATTTTGCATTTTTAGGTTGTAAATAAAGTTTGGATGAATTGCGGAGCGAAAAGAGCAGAAAAGTAGTGAAAAGTCGGGAGGAATTACGCAAGGAAGCCGCGAGGAATGTTGTGCACAAGACCAAAAGGCTAGAAATGGGCTTAACAAAGAAGAATTGTTCTTAAAGAAAATATGGGCTTGGCATACCCAAGGTCCAAAACCCTTACCCAAACCCATTTCCAATATCCATACCCGTCTCCTTCGCCAGCCGTCAGATTGGATCACATCTGAATCCAATGGTCGCATCATCGCCAGTACATCAAAGTTTGATGTTCCTGTCTAACACTTTAGCACCTAACTCCATCTCAGACCGTCAGTTTTGATTTATCTCAGATCCAACGGTCGCTCCACTCCCATTTCCATCTCGCCGTTGGATAATTCTCTCATCTTTTCATCCATCGTGTTTCAACATCTGAGTATCAAAATACGATGGGTCCGCTCAATACTCTAGAACCCTAACCTATTTACCCTAAATCAAACATCCCCTAAAAGAAACTCTATCGAGTTCTCTTCCTTCTTCTTCCCCTCTTCTTCACAGCGACCATCACCACCACCATGTCCGCCACCAACTCCGCTCAACCACCTCCATCATTGTACCCCATCAATCAGCCACCCCCGCCATCACTAAAGGACACCACCATGATACCCTCTAGCTCCTTCTCTCTCAACCCTTTTATCTTTTCAAAAACAGTGAACCTAGAAACTAGGTTTGAGAGAAACGGAGTTAGTGAAATCAAACCACCAATTACGGAAGAGGAGAAGCAATAGAAGAATGGGTCGAGACCATTGATTGATTTCAGAGATTAGGTAAAGGTCAATTTCGGATTTTTTGTGTAACCCTAAATTTTATATTTTGGGGATTTTTGGATATTTGGTTTGCATGTATAAATAGGGTTCTTGGGTGTTGTTTTTGGGCATGCCTGGACTAGCCAGTGCACCACCAAGAGGACTGGACTAGCCAGTTCCTCAATTGTTCATGTTCTGTTTTTGTTTCACTTTCACTTTCAAATTCAGTTTTATTTTCACATATTCATCATGTTTTAATTTATCACTTGCTAGGGATTAGATGAAACTCTTGATTGCATGCTAGGATAGTTAATATACATGTTGTTGTTCTTGTGATGTTTAAACTGAAGTAGGACTGATAATTAGCCATTTGAGCTAATTCACCTGTGATCAGCTGTGCTGTAAGAAGACAGCTGATGCTAGGGGTGAAGTTAGTGATAGTGGTTAAGAATTCGGTCCATTTGAAGGGCTGTGCTTAATTTCCTTAGAATTGATAGTTAAATGGTTGAGCAAACAAGCCTGTGATCAGCTGTGCTGTAAGAAGACAGTTGATGCTAGGGGTAAGTTAGTGAGATTAGTTAGTAAATCACTCATTGTAGTCTTCCATGAAAGAACAAGACATAGCTTGCATAAGAACTTCCTTAGTTTAGGATCAAGATGTGGATTCAAAACCTAGTGTTTCCTTGTTTCACATTGTATCTGTAGCTGTAATCTTTGCTCATTGCCCTTGGCTCACTGCCTTGGTTTGTTTGTCTTTGTTTCACTGTTTCTTTGTTTCTTTTGCCACTGTTACTCACTGCTTCACTTTGTTCACTGCCACCTTCAAATTGCCATTGTTTTAGTCCATTTTCACTATTTTGCATTTAGATAACTAGCTTAAAAACTTCAACTATACACCCTAGTCCCTGTGGAGATGACCTGTTCTTGCACATACACACTACAATGACAACTGTGCACTTGCAGTTTAACATGTAGGCCTTTCTGTCTCCCCTTATCCTTTGCTCTTGTTTCTTATACAATCCCTGGCCTACCAATGTTTCCATGGATGACATATCCGCGGGTGCAACTTCAAGAAATGGTACTTCTGGGACCTCTAAGTGATGGTGAGAGATCCTTCATACTGAGTTGTACTCTTGGTTATTTCCTCAACTATACCACAGGATGATCGTGTAGTGAGGTTTCAAATCAATGTAGACTCCTCGGAAATGGAAGAAAGTCTTCGGGGCGGAGCACCCAGAAGTAAGGACTACAGGATGTTAGGAAATGACGTGCAGTCCCCAGCCGTTTCTTTGATGAGTTGTTACCGCTCCTTGTGTCATGACTTTTTCCTTCCCGTGCAATTAGGATCACGAGACCAAGGTTTTGTTATTTCTTTTCAGACCTTTTCTCCATCGATTGACGGTCTTCAACTTGTTCCCAGGCGAACAATTCAGGAATCCAGTACTGATGAAGGAGTCGATGTAAATATCTCTTTCGTGCAGGTGATCGCGGCATCTCCTTGAATGAAATAATAATAATTTTTGTTGATGAATCCAGGAAGAAATCATTGTAGATAAGAATCATGTTGATGAAGCGCACTCTTCTTTCGGAGATGGGAATATGGAGATTTCTCGAAATCCCGAACCGAATGGAGATAACGGTGTTGTCAACGGAGATTCTGACATCGTCGAGCCTTAAAATGATTTAGAGACTCCCTTAGTAAGTATATATCCTGTAATTTATTCAAAGAAGTATGATATCGCTGATTCGTGAATGAATGAATGAAAATCCATGTGAATTTATGGATAACTTTGCCGAAATACGTCACCGGAAAATTTCAGACTTCAGATTTTACTAGAAACGCTGTAGAATCTTCGTCCGAAGTCGGAATTTCGCGGTTTGCATATGTATCTTCAATCCCAGGAAATTTCCAAGATTTATCAAAGAAGATATTTGAAGTTTTAGCATGTTTAGGTCCTGAAAAAGGCGAAACAGTGAACTTCCAGGAGACCTTCAGAACTTTTTCAGATGGCATGTTGCTCCATGTTTTAGCCACATCTCTTTGCTCGTTCATCGGATTGTCATGAAATTTTGAGAAATTGTAGAGGACATCCATACGAAGAGAATGGTATATAAACAATCTTCATATTCCTCGTAAATTGCTCCCAGTTTGTCTTTTAGTACAGGGAAGAGTACAGTTTCTTCAGACGAGGTTACCGTAAAACGTATTTTCATGACTTTCATGCTATTTGCTCGTGCCTTGAGTGTATAATGATTAATACAATGTTGGATTTCTTGTATGATTTATTTTATGATCTCATTTGTTTTCAAGCTTAAATGACTCTAACCTCATGTAATCTTCGTATTAGGTGCCAAATACCGAAGTTGAGGATATTGAAACCAATGAGGATAACTCAAACTGCCCTGGAGTTATTGATGAAGAGACAACCATCTCTGCACTTCAAGGCCATGATAATGTTGTCACTGAAGTCTTGGAAATCAGATTGTTGCTACTTCAGTGATAGAAGAAACCGAAACACCAGTAGAGAATACTGAAGAAACTGTTTCCCTGGAGGCTGCTCCAGTAATTGAGAACCGTATGGTGGTGCATGAATATCCAAGTGCAGGAGTTTCTTTTGATCCTCCGTTCGATGCTTCACTCCCGTATCATGAACTAGTTGGCGGATTCACCGTTCCATTGGATATGCAGGCTTGTACGAGGAACCGTGGAAGATGTATGGGCACATCGTCGTTACCAAGGATCCGGAGCATAGTTATTTCTTGACGAGGCAAGTAGAAGCCATATTGCGTGTTATAAATGATATCCGCATCACAACTGGAAATACTGTCACCCGGGATGTACTCTTTGATTGGGAGTACAACTTGAAGAAAGCTGAAGAAGTTGGCTTCAATTTGAAGTGGCTTCGTCAAAAGATTGATACTATAAGGAAAGCGGTGGAAGGTGACACTTCTTTCACCACCAGTGATGCCGTGTTGAAGAAGATGGATGAAGAAAAGCAGAAATCTTATTTTGCTGACTTTCTTTAGTTTTTTTTCCATGATATCTTGAAACTTGGACTTCTGAGAGATGTGAGGTTTTATTCTGGTCTTGATTTCTTGATCGGTTTTGGATTGTGAAATCGACCGTCTTGACAAGTGGACCGTCAGTCCCCAGTATTTTGTTAAGTCTCTCCCTTTCGTTTTCCCTTCTTCTGGTGAGATCTAGATAGAGTACCCAGGTAGAAAAATTGATGTAAAGACCTAGGTGGTCGAAGTTGGAGGTACCTTGATGAAGGGATTAGCGAAGAGACCTGGTGGACACCGATCGACAGTGGAAGTCATGAATCCCGTCTAAGAATTGTTGCTTGCATGTTGTACGCTCTAGAAGCTGTAGGGACCTCATACAAGTTCAGAATTCGATGCCTGACCCCAAATTTCAAAGCTAAGAGGCTGAGTTATCACATGAGAAAAGAATCACTCAATTTGGAGTTGTAGAGGTCGTCCAACGAAGCGTGCGCATTTGCAATTTGTAATTCCGTATAAATTTTTCAGATTCCGTAGACCTGACGGTAAAGGTCATATCTTTCAGCTCGTATGTCCGATTGATGCGCCCTTTTGGTATGTTGTAGAAGAAACATAGAAGAACATCTTTCGTTGAGGAAGTATTGTCCCATTCCTCACCCATTGGTACGTTTCTGTAAACCCATGGCCCGGAGCATGTCGTATCTCATTTGTAGAGGCGATGAGAACATCTTGGAGGAGACTTTGGATTATGCCCACCAATCGTGCCAGCTTTGGGAAGACTTTCATGTGAGCATGTTATCAGGTCTACACATCTTGATATGAATCATTAGTTCTTGGAGAAGTCTGCTTCATGTGTAACACTTAAGAGAATGATTAGTTGATGAAGCCCTGAGGATGTTGCTCCTGAGACCGTTGTTGGTGCTGAGACCATGAATGATTACGCTCCAGAGATCCTTGTCGATGCTGAGATCATGGATGGTGTTCCTTTAGAGATTATTTGATGCTGATGCCATGGTTGGAATTGCTCCAAAGACCGAAAAAGGCTAGAACCATGATTATTCAGGTAGCTCAGACGCCCGGTTGTTGATTATTTATTACTAATTGTGGAATTCGGTGGAGAATAAGTCACAAAACTGAGCAATAAGATGTTTATTATTAATTCATAGGATCAGCTGAGGATTCGACTACGAATTCAGAATAATAAAGTGAGCATTACCATTCCATGAGATCGTAGATTCGACCATAGAATTGGAGTAATTAATATTTATCTATTACCATTTATGAGACCAGTTGTGGATTCGATCATGAAATCGGAGTAATGAGATAATATAGTTATTGCTATTCTATGAGATCAAGCCGTGGATTCGATCATAGAATCAGAACAATTGTTATTTCCATTCCATGGGACCAGTCGTGGACTCGACCATGGAATAAGAGTAATTGTTATTGTCATTCCATGGGACCAGTCATGGATTCGACCATGAAATAGGAGCAATTGTTATTGCCATTCCATGGGACCAGTCGTGGATTCGACCATGGAATATGATCAATTGTTATTGCCATTCCATGGGACTAGTCGTGGATTCGACCATGGAATAGGAGCAATTGTTATTGCCATTCCATAGGACCAGTCGTGAATTCGACTATGGAATAGGAGCAATTGTAATCAGAAATAATTAACTTTGTGGATCTATACTAGCAGAGCAAGCTGTCTAGGAGCATTAATTATCCCGATATGAGCTTGTCGGCAAGTCATATCCTTTATATAGTCAGGGTAAACTCGTTGTTTGTTCCTGAAGACGTTATCGCTCTATATTAGCAGAGCAAGCTGTCTAGGAGCCGTCCATCTCGTGATACTATATAGAAATAATCACTGAAAGTTTTCAGTATTCATGAGATATGCCGTTGTCCAGTCGTGAGACTACATATCTACATGTACTCTGAGAGAAAGTACTCTCCGTTGAGAATTCGATGAGAGATCCGTGTCTCAATACTCATGTCTGATTGCTGGATCAGAGCTTCGTATAATTATGAGTTTACAATTTTAGCCCTTGTCGAAAATCCACCATTTACAGTAGTATACTAGCACTAGTAGTAATATATTATATATTGATACTACATATTAATATGTAGTATGTTATATATTGATATTACATATCAATATGTAGTATCAATATGTTATGTTCAATACTGTTATGTTATGTATTGATACTACATATTGATATGTAGTGTGTTATATATTGATGTGTAGTATGTTATGTATTGATACTACATGTTACTACTAGTACTAGTAGTAACATGCTATGTATTGATACTACTACATATCAATATGTAGTATGTTATATATTGATACTACATATTGATATGTAGTATGTTTGATATGTACTATGTTATATATTGATATTACATATTGGTATTATGTATTGATACTATATATCAAAAAATTGTTAAGTATTGATACTACATATGTTACTACTAGTTCTAGTTACTACTAGTTCTAGTAGTAACTAGTAGTAACTAGTATACTAGTTACTACTAGTATAGTAAAGTAGTTTTCTAATTTACTAGTAATAATAAAATATTTTTGTCACTACTAGTAGAGTACATATTAATATGTAGTATCACCGTATTGATACTACTAGTATGTAAGTAACATACTACTAGTAACATTCACATGTGTTGATACTAATTAGACCTGAAAGGGTGTTTTAGGCATTTAGAAAATATACTTTATAATCTCCACGAAATTTTTGGACTAGAGAGTAAATAAACTAGTCCAAAAACATGGGAGTAAATCTTTTCCGGGATGGACTAGCCATTAACTGGGTCATGAAAAAGTGGACTAAACAGTAATTCCTACTCCCTCGACTATCTGCGATATGGACTCAATTTACTCTCTCGGCTCTCCGGTCTTCCTCTCTTGCTTAGATCTTCTCCTTCAAATTTCTTCTCGACTATCAGGCCAAGGTACTCACTTTCACTCTTACGCTCGACTCTTTCTTTCTCCTTTATTCTTGCTTCTCGACTCTTGAGTCTTTCGAAACACAATACAGTGAAGATGGATTGAACTTTAAATCTCTATCAATACGGAGTCCTGGTCCATCTCCTTTCTTTCTGAATTTGTATGCATGATTCAAACTATTATACAGTAAATTCTATTTTAGATATTATTAGTTGTAATAGCGGTAGTAAGTAAGGAATTTTATTAAGTTTGAGATAATTAATAATAACCAGTAGCTGTTTGAGCAAATGCTTAAGAGAATGTCAATGTTTAATTTTTGTTATTGGAGTAACTTGGTGTTTAACTGCGAGGCAGAAAGCTAAGAATGTGACGTGTAAGGTTGGAATAGTAACTGTAATGGGTTTGTTACGCTTATCGTGATAATCCAATCTGGGGTTTTAAACGTCTTGATTCCTTAAAGCTGCCTACTTGGTGAAAATGGCTCTTTTTGTATATTGTTGGAGTTGGTTGCATTTGTAGTGATATGTATTATAGTTTCCCACTTTCAGGTAGCCTGACGGGTTATGCAAGGAGCGCTGCCACAATTGCCATTGAGATTGAGGCTGTCAATACCATACTAAACAATGTTAATTTTAAATGTGAATCTTTTTCTTTCACTGAATTTATGTTCTCCATCTTTATTGATCTTGCTTTGGTGTGTTTGGTTCAGCTTTGTGAACTAATCATGAGCGTCCGACTCATGTTCTTTCTGTTCACGGCTGGCTGATTTTATCCTCACTTTGTCGGCAGGACTAATATGAAATCACCCGCCCTGTGGGCGGGCGGACAAAAGGGCTTAACCGTAACCTGGATGAGCTAGCATGGAGTTGAGCAAACACCTATGGGTATTTTTGTTTCATCATCGTATGTCAAAAAACACGTAGGTCCATCTTCTTCTCCAGTATATCTGTGCTCTCACATTTTAAGCCAATATTAGTCGCTAGGAACCTATTATCTTAAGCATATTTTAGTATTCCAGTTCCCTTCATATACGAAGCAAGAGTTACTTATGAATAATTAGAGTCCTCAGTCAGATTTCAATACTAGAAAGGCATCTATCTGATTCTATTACACTTTGTCATAAAAATTCAAACCAAAATCAAATTGAACACTGTTGAGAAATTTTGTTGCACTAAGAACCCTTTGTTAGTTACTACTCTTACTAATGTTGTTATTTTCAATCTATATTGGTGCCACAAATTTTTGTATCATTTTCACTACTGCTACCAATACAAAGTTTGGTCATAGTTTTTTTATTTTAATCAGATAACGCAGTGCTTTACTCGATTCTCCCTGTTTTTCCATTTGTTTTACTGTCATGGCAAGCCGTACTACTACAACAACTATACTTATGGAGTTTGTAGTTATTGTTTGGATAAGTACTGACCAAATCACAGCAAGAAATGCTATTCGTATAGTGGTCATGATGTAGTATAATTGTTTTTTTACTCTTTTTTTTTATTTATTTTGAAATGCAAAGAACTTATTAAAAATAAATGGTTTATTACTTTTCCTTACTTATTTTGTCTATGAACATATCATTTACGGTTATGATTAATTTCTTTTAAATCATTAAGTGTTTTTTGGACTTGGAATGCATCTGGAACTTCGGGTTGATGCTGTAATTTTCTTTCATAGGGGATTTGTGATTGATATTGGTCAGTAGGCAAGGGTATCACTATCAATTGAATGGAATTCTACATCTTACGCATATGCCCAACAAAGGAAAGGGAATACATTCACATGATTGAAAAAAGAAAGGTATGCGTCAATGGCAAGCGCATTGCGCATGCGTCTTTACTAGTGTATATAATGCTTACTGATTTCTAGGGCATGAGTCCAACCATTTTTACTTCTCTTTCTGATATGTTTAATTTTGGTTTTGTAGGTAAGGGTTTCTGGATTAATAAGTCAGAAATTAGGGTTACTTCCTCTTCATCTTCTGATCGTCCTCAATCAAGAAAGTAAAAAAATAAGAGTTTATTTGATTTATAATATTAATCATTAATCATGGGTTAGAATAGTTTCAGTATTTCTTATTCTTTTCATTTTTTTTTTTTGCTTACTTATTTTTTAGACTTGCAAGTTCTTATTTCTTATTGGTTTACTTTCTTTTATCATATTGCAGGTATGGATAGGTGGTAACTGGGAGATTTTGTTCTCCTCTATGTATGTATTCTCTTTATCCCTGTGTTGTCTCTTTAATGATGATTAAGAGCTTAAGGAGTATGTTTCACTTCAAATTATCACAGTAGATATGGGCTGCATATTAGGATTCTTGGATTACTTTGCGAATATTGTCTTTAAGGATTTAAACATGGATACTTTTCTGCGCAACAAAGCTGGCCATTCATTTCGAGCCATAGAAGAAACCACACTTACAGAAGCAGAAAAAGTTTTGCATATTACTGATTGATACTGCAGTAGCTATGAATGCCTTGGAACTGATTTTTGTGTTAGAGGGTTTACATCTTGGAAATTTGTTTGGAAACAATGTATATTATATTTGTGACCCAGAATTATCTTCTTCTTTTGGTTACAGGTTCCAGGGTAATTCAGAATATTGGAAGCATGTCGCCAGTTGGTGAGCATCAACCACTGCAAATTGTGCTACAATTAAAAATGGAGGTAATCTTCTCATCGCATTATCATCTGTATAGCCTCTTTCTTAAGTAGAGTCAGTTCCTAAACATTGGTGTATATGATTGAAAGGCACATTTTCGACCCCATGTTGCATCTACTTATGACTGATGTTTATGGTATCACAATAGATTATCTACACTACTGGCATTTGCTATGTAAGATCAATCTGTATATTTTTCTACAGATTGAGAGAGTTGCTTAGAAATGGGTAGGGTATCAATCATCACAATCTATAACCATGATTCTGCAGTTTACAAATCAATTTGGGAATGTAGTTGTGTCGTATTGTTTTCTCTGTATGGCCATATGACATACTAATAAAATGTTACTATTTCCGCCTGTTATCTTTTTCATCAGGCAATTAAAACTGGATCTGGCTAAGGCTCCGAATGTGTAGCGGCTGATAAAGATTAAGCTCGGTAGTTGGATTATGTACACTAACTTATTTTCCACATAAGGTTGTTTTGTTACCCGGTACTCTTTAATTGGTTAGGTAGGTTATGGCAACACGCCTTTGAACTATATTTTCTATCCAGACGAACCATGTTTACCAAATTTGAATTGTCCCTCATTACCGTCATTTTTTATTAGATTTGGATGACCTTCCACTGCAGAATACAACTTGGAGAATGTCTCTCTTTTGTTGGACTGACTTATATGAAGGAGGTTACACGGTTTCTACTACTCATCAACACAATGATCATGAATTATATGTAGTATGGTAGTAATATTTTTATGGTTTAAGGTGATAAATTTGGTTTTATTGGTCTGTTAATATTAGGAATTATCTATCACTTTGCTAACATGTTTTAAATTATCTATAGTTTTAAATGATCTTAATCACCGACATCCGCATCAATTACGCGATAACATAGTGTTGTCATTAGTAGCTGTTTCAGGTTCTCATTCGTAGGCAGGTAATTACTGAAAAACTTTATATGAGGTCGGATTCCAATAAATTTGTGTTAGAAATTTATTGATAATCACTTTCTATGGCTCTTTTTTTTATATAAAAATTCGTGTTTCGTTTCTTCAATATTATCATTTCTTTTCAGCTGCCGCCATTGACATTTTTGAGCATAAAGAGAAGTTGTATTCTTATATTCTTGCTCTTTTACTGCAGGTGGCCTTGAGCATAAATAATATGTTTGATCAGTATGATATAAGTTGTAGCACCTCTTATGATCTTTGAAATGGTACACTGTATTAAAGCAGTTTTCTGAGATTTGCAATGTATTCGTAAATGCCATTAGTGATTGTGTTAGAAATTGATGTGTTTTGTTTGCTCTTGCCCACATTTTCCCACAAATTATTAAGGGCGTTTCAAAGTAAAGTTATGGAATGGTTTGAAAGTTGAAACACTTTTAAGGATACTAATAACCTTTGAAGGAACAGTTGTTAATTAGACTGCAGGAATGTGTGTGCTCACTTGAATTAGATAAAACACAATTTTTTTTTCTTACACTTATTTGTTAATTATCTGTTTTAGTTCCCGTATTTCTGCCCAGCTAATATCTTCACTTTTTCGCTCTTTATTGTGTAGATCAATCGGTCGCTTGCAAGGAGAGCTATCAGGGATTCGGTGGCCAAAGGTTTGATCAGACTTGTATCTGCCCATTCCAGCCAACAGATTTACACAAGGGCAACCAATACCTAAGTCTTTGTTATCTCTGTTGTTCTTACTCATCCTTCAGGAATGCATTCTTATGCCAAATTTTGAATCAGTTCAGTTTTGTGATAGGCAGAATGCTAGTGCTGCTTTTGTTAAGATTATTTTCTGACTGGGTTATGTTTGCTAGGATTATTTTATTATTTTACTTTATTAATTGGTCAAAACTTGTTCATAGTTGATTGGTTTAACTTTATACTAAAGGGCAGATATGAATTAGTAGATACTTGAGTTAGAGTTGTGGAAGCTGTCACAAATCCCACTTAAGTACTAATCAGACAGTAAAGGAAAAGAAAAGGAAGGAATTGGTTAGGAAACTAGACAAAAATATATCAAAAGTAGTGCTATTTTCTGCTTTATTCTCCACCAATGTCGTTTCATGAAGTGGTATTCGGTAGGTTGATTTTGTCTTTATAGATAATTGAAAGCACTAATAATCCATAATCCTATTTTTATGATGACCTTATTTGATCTTACATACATTCAAAAAACCAAAACAAAACCTGATTCTGTTCATAAAGCATTACGTTTTCTTAGCTACCTGCCCTCAAATGTATATTTTATGTCTCCTCAAAATGTAGCAGCGCTTTCAAGTCTGTAACTCGAGTCGGCACTACTTAATATTCAAGGCTAGCTAATGGATTCTTATTGTCGTCCGCAATAACACTCGTATCAAATTTCATTTTCGTGATGGATATATTATTGCTAGGTTACTGATACAAATTAACACTGTAAGCAAAACTTACAAGATATCTATCTACAAGTAATATCTTTAAGACCACAAAAAAAAAATTATTGCTGGGGGTTCCTTTTATCAAGATTTAACTTTATCTACTCGCTTCATTTTAAAAAGATAGGTTTTGTTTTTTTTTGGTATGCGAAATAGATAAACTAGTTCCATTTGTGGAAAATTAAATATTATGACTTTATCACTTCACTCATATTGGCGACCATATCTCTATTATCTCTTAACAAATTTGGGGACCATTTCTTTCTCATATATTTCTCTTTAAAATAGTAAGGGAACTACTTTTCTTTTGTTGATTTTGGAAAGAACATGGAAAAATGGCTTAGATGATTAGTTTTTTTTTTAATGTGCAAAATCAAACAAACGTATCTTTTTGAAAGAAAGAGAGTAATTTTAGATTATTCAGTATTTTGTGGCATTAACACTTCGAGGTTTTATAGTCTACATTTGAGATGGTGTAACATAGTGCCTCCTAATGATAGCGGACGATAGTTGATAGTTCTCTTGTTTCTTAACGGCTGACCCGAAGTTTTGGTTGAATTTACGTTCCAATTTGGTAGACTGATCGATTATCTCACACCTAATGCAGTCTCTTATTTTGTTAATTGCAAACCATCCCAAAGATACAGAAAACATAAATTATTGGGGTCAAGGAGTAATACGACATGAATAATCACCGCCCCTTTACCAGTTATATTTGTTATTGGGCCGATCGATCGGAGGGCCCGTAGAGAGGGAGTTCATTTTATGTTTGGTTTTTTTGTCAAAACCAAACACAAATGTGTAATTTGATAAAAAAAAGTTGGAAATTTTTGGTATTTATGGTTAGTCTTTTCCAGTGGAAAAAATTATCTCTCCTTTTTAGTTTAATTATTATAACTATATAATTGGCAAGCTAACTAGAATATATAACATATATAAAAATTCATGTCTTAGAATTTTATAAATTTTATCTCGGTGGAAAGATTTTAAAGAAATACATAATGAATACAACAACAAAATTAAATTTAAAGTTTTTATGAAAAATATGGAGGCGTTTAGCCTTTTAGGCACAATTTTCGAAAATTGAATGCTTTGCCATTATGTAAACCACCACAAAAAATATATAACACATCATGCAGTCATATTTTATTTATGTCGTTCCAATTAATAAAATAATGAAACGATATACTCCCCCATTTCTGGAAAAACGATACTTTCACCTTTTGAATTTGGCCTATTTTTAGAAAATTTCAAGAATCACACTTATAGTTGTGTTTTGTTTGGCTTCAGTCGATCTACTACCGTGATGCCGGTGTTCTAGTTTAACTTAAACTAATAAAAGGGCTTACCAACTTCTTAGACTTAGTGGCTCGACAACAGCAAAGTGGTCTACGTTGCCTTTTGATTTTCATTTTCCAAACAATTTTTATATGATAAATAAAGCATGCAAATAAAGTTTGATTATTTATATATTAAAATTACACCAATGAAATTATTTTATAATTTTATCATAATTTTATCTTCTAAGAAAGATGGTCTTACTTTTTTTCCAAAGAGCCTTTACAGTACTTAATAGTTTTAGAAGGAAAACTCCTTTAACGTCTTGAAATCCTTTGATCAAACTCTTCTCGACATTTATGTGTTTCATGGCCATGAAAAAGATTAGCAGTTTGCTATTCCTTCTCATCATCTCTTTATCACTATGCTCGACTTCATCTGCAGGTACATATGATATATATGTAGGTTCACTTCTCATGCATGCGGCAACTACTACACAAACCCTATCAGCAATTTAATTCTCGTACTATGATATGAATGCGCTATATATGTCCGTTGTTTCACATTTTGTATTTGTTAATCCTATTTTGCCATTACGTCGTTGATTACTTTTGCAGGTCGTGAATGGAAGTTTGTTGAAAAACCCGCAGCCATGGATTTGGGTGCAACTAATAAGCAGGTATTAATGTGTTCTCCCAAATTCTCAGTCACTTGGTGAACCTGGCTTTTTCATCATTTCTTACCTCTCATATATATGCTCTCGTGTTCCTTTTTAATTGCCGCTTGGTGATTCACTTGAGTTACCTTTTTTGTCGACACTGGCAGGAGATCTCATCAAGGAAGTTGGTACAGCATAAGAATGAAGCACTTTTGACAAGTGAAATTCATGAGAGGCTTTTAAGGGTAAATACAAAAGATTATGGAAGATATGATCCTTCTCCTACTCTTGTCAAGCCACCTTTCAAACTCATTCCTAACTGATGAATGAACAGTAACGTTACTGATGAAGGATGCACTGCCAAGAAAAAAAAAAGAAGCTAGCTATAGATGTGTGCGTTGAGTACGTAGTAAAACATTAAACTCTGGAAGTCGCAAGTAGTACATACACATATATATATATATATATATAATATTTTGTACGAGCAAGTCTAAGTTTGTACGTATTTGATATCTTGTTGCAAATATCTACATCTACGTACGCATAAGTAACTACTAGTAAGTTTTGAACAATAAGTTTGTTTCAAGCCTTGAAGGACATTAATATGATTGTGTACAGAATGAAAGTAAATGAAGTACCTATTGTGTTCGTCGTTCTTCAAATAACATGTTGATACCCAGTTGGAGTTGAGGATGAAAATCGTATACAAAAGTGCCAATCCAATCTGTGTGACCATCTTCTTTAAGCATGTTAAAACCCTACAACAAATACTCAGGAGGGTCAGCGGAAGGAGCTAAGGACGTTGTGGATACTTTCGCATCCAAAAGAAAATAGAAACCGGCAACTCGCCGAAATTGCTCGAAAAGGGGATGTAGGAAGTGTTGGAAAAAAAATGGGTTTCACGAAGGATGAATGACACAGAGAAGAAAGTGTTGCACTCAAAAACTTTCAAGGCTTGTATAAATTTCTTTTAGACAAATATTTCTACCCTCCAAATAACAATTGGCGATTACAACAGGTATACGAAATATTGCCTTCAGGATACAATGAAAGCCCTGCAACGAAAACTGAATTCAAGGTTTGTACCCCTTGATTCAATCAAGAACACACAAAGAGATTTCTGATTTCTGATGATGCTTTTTGAAATAGAGAAAACAGATTGATTTTTCTTATATCTTAAACGAAACTGGGAGAAGCTATTTATAAAGGGTTTTGCACCTGTTGGGAATAGGTTTTTATTCGCCAACAGGTTTCTATTCACGAAACGTCAGGTTCCTTCATCAACAGACATCAATGGTGTCTTTTGGATTCGAAATTTTCGAACAGGCTTTTATCGGCCAAATAAAACCTTCAGTTCAAAAAATTCTTCCGGGGGCGTTGCCCCCTTGAAAACCCCCACCAGGGGCGGTCTCCCCTGGACCCCCACGACCTGACCTGTCAGGTCGACCACAGCCTGGGGGGCGATGCCCCCCAGGACCCCCCTTTGGTTAGCGGCGTTGAAAATATTCCAACATTCTCCCCCTATTTTCAAAAACCATAAACACAAAGTTAAAACTTTTAAATCAGAGTGATGCTAGCCGAAATCACCGACATGTGATTGACTGTCCTACGTACCCGAGTTGGGATCAAGCCAACGTAGTTCAAGCACAACATATGACTAAGCACATCGTTGAAAATCAACACATAATGATAGGTATTTTTTGATTGAACCTTCACTTAGTGTAAGAAACTCAAAGCCTTATCGAGGTTCTATGGTGAAACCAGTCTTGAACCAAGTACCCCTTATGATAAAACCGAGTCTCCACACATATTGATTTCATAAAATCATGTGTTCTGTAGCCAAGCACGTTAATGGCCATGTGCTTATATCCTTGTTCATGAGTCTTCTTTAGAGAACGGTCTTCTTCTCTTAGGAAACGGCCTTATTTCCATACTCATATAGGTAAGTCTCGAAGGTGTTTCTGCGATACACCTTTTACTAATCATAGACTCATTAAGGATTTACATCCATCCTATTTTCTTGCAGAAACCAGCACTAATAAGAAATGGGAAGTTTTTATATTAGTGCTCCATAATCCACATCCATAACTTGTTGGTACCACATTGAACCTTGTTTATCCTTTTCAAAACATAGGTTGGGTTTCTGCTATGGGAGATCAAACTTCCTTCACAGACCTTAGTCCCATTTCTTTCCTTTTTATTGAAACCACTGAACTTGGTAGACTTTTCGTAAATGGGTCTGCCAAATTCCTCTTTGATTCAATAAAGTTAACCGTAACTACTCCCCTCTTGAGTAGTTGCCTAACCATGTAGTGTCTAAGACTTGCATGTCTAGACTTTCCATTATAAGTCTTATTAGAGACATTATAGATTGTAGCTTGATTATCACAATTAATCAAGACCGCCGGAGTTGGCTTCTTCCAAAAAGGAATTTCCATAAGTAGGTTTCTAAGCCAATCTGCCTCCTTACATGCATCAGTTAAAGCTATCAATTCTGACAACATTGTTGAATCAGAAATACAAGTCTGCTTCTTGGAACTCCAAGACACAGCAGCACCCCCTAATGTAAAAATCCATCCAGAAGTTGACTTGGAATTTGATTCTACATTGTTCCAGTTAGCATCGCTGTACCCCTCTAGTGCAGCGGGATAGCCTTGGTAATGCAAACCAAAATTTATTGTTCCTTTCAAGTAAGCCATAACTCTTGAAACTGCTTTCCAGTGTTCATATCCTGGATTACTTGAGAAACGACATAATATTCCCACGGCTTGGGCTATGTCCGGTCTTGTGCAATGCATAGCGTACATAAGACTCCCAATAACACTAGAATACTCAAGTTGAGCATGAGTACGGCCGGTGTTCTTCATTAACTTGATAGTATGGTCTAAAGGAGTAGGTGCTGGATTGTCATCAAAGTGACCATATTTCTTGAGAAATTTCTCAATATAATGAGATTGAGTTAAAACCAACTCATCTCCCTTTCTTAGGATCTTAATTCCCAAGATTACATCAGCCTCTCCTAAATCCTTCATATCAAAGTTAGAACTAAGAAACTTCTTTGTTTCTTCCACAACAGATATGTCAGACCCAAAGATTAACATATCATCAACATACAAACAGAGAATCACACAACCAGAACTATCATGCTTACTATAGATACATTTGTCCGCATCATTCACCACAAAACCATATGACAAAACTACTTTATCAAACTTCTCATGCCATTGCATAGGGGCTTGCTTCAAACCATAGAGAGATTTCACTAACTTGCAAACTTTCTTCTCTTGGCCTGGTAATATGAAACCTTCAGGTTGTTCCATATATATCTCTTCTTCTAAATCCCCATTTAGAAAAGCAGTTTTGACATCCATTTGATGCACAACCAACTTATGAATAGAAGCAAGTGCAATCAAGCAACGAATGGATGAGATGCGGGCAACAGGAGCATATGTATCAAAGTAATCAATACCATGTCTTTGTTTATAACCCTTGGCAACTAGCCTTGCCTTAAACTTATCAACTTCACCATCAGCTCTCAACTTTCTCTTGAATATCCATTTACTTCCTATTGCTTTAGCACCAGGAGGTAAATTTACTAATACCCAAGTCCCGTTAGTCAAAAGCGAATGCTTTTCATCATTGATGGCTTCTTTCCAGAAATTTGCATCTCTAGAACTCATGGCTTCAGCATAAGTTTTAGGGTCATCATCAGTATGCATAACATACTGGTTAACACTAAGAATTCTATTCTTATTTGCCTCTACAAGGTAATAAATAAAGTTTGGATCAGGCTTTTTCTCAATCCTTCCTCTCTTACTCCTTCTAGGTTCGATATCTTCAGTAGGCACTGAAATATCATTGTCATGAGTAGGAGAGGGATTTTCATCATTGTTATCAATCTCCATAGGTTCTAGATCAGGTAACAATGGATTCTCCATGGGTTGCATTTGAGAACTGTTCCTATTTAAGTTCTCAAAGAATTCCACATCTACAGATTCTATAATCTCAAAAGTGTCAAGGTTTATAAATCTGTAGGTGATACTATTAAGAGAGTATCCCACAAAAGCACATTTATAAGCCCTGTTTCCCAACTTTGGTCTTTTGGGATCAGGCTTTCGAACATATGCTAAACAACCCCAGACTTTAAGTCTTCTCAAGTTTGGTTTCCTCTTAAACCACAACTCATAAGGAGAAACACTCTTCTTTTTCAAAGGAATTCTATTCAAAATATAACATGCAGACAACATAGCTTCACCCCACAAAGAATTAGGCAAACCAGAACTTATAAGCATGCAATTAACCATATCAATCAAAGTTCTATTTTTCCTTTCAGCCATACCATTTTGTTGAGGTGTGTAAGGTTGCAGTACGTTGATGAACTAACCATGCTCTTGACAAAAGGAATTAAATTCAGTAGGAAATATTCACCACCACGATCAGAACGTAAATCTTAATTTTGTGCTCTAATTGTGTCTCTACTTCTGCTTTAATAAATCCTACTTTATCAAAGACTTCATCCTAGATTTCATTAAATATGTATAAGCATATCAGTACTATCTTCTATAAAGTGACATAATACTTATTTCCACCACGAGTGGCAGAACCATGCAAATCACCCACATCACTATGTACTAATTCAAGTAAGGAAGAATTTCGTACTACAGACTTATGGGAAATTCTAGTTATCTTTGCTTGCACACATATTTCACATTTAGAAGCATGATCAAAATTGCAATCAGAAATCAAGCCTAATCGATTCATGTTCTAAGAGAACCATAATTCACATGCCCTAATCACCATGCCATAAATTAACAGAGTCAACAATATAAGCAGAACCATTATTTATTAAATTAAGCTTAATCATCCAATTACAAGCATATCCTTGTCCAACAAACACCATTTTTGGACAACACAAACTATTAGACTCATAGGTCGTCTTGAATCCAGCCTTCATAACAAGGTCACCGGAAACAAGGTTCTTCACGATGTCAGGGACATGTAACATTAGTAAGAGTCACAGTCTTTCCGAAGTAAACGAGAGTTCAACAGTGCCTTTCCCATAACTTTGCTGCGTTGACCGTTTGCGGAGACAACATCGTTTCCTTCCACTAACCGGTTCGTATGTCTTGTAAAGATTCTATCCTTACAGATATGGATGGTTGCACCATTGTCGTACCACCATCCACCCCCAGTTTCAGCAACAGCATTGGCGGCTTGCACCACGATCACAAGTTTGTCATCGACCATATTTGCCTCCTTTTTATGGTTCTGCTGTTGTTTCTTTTTGAGACGACAGTCACGAGCAAAATGGCCGGGTTTGTCACAGAAGTAGCAAGGGCCGCCAGCGCCCTTCTTTCTTACTCGCTTTTTGGGATGCTTCTTAAACTGAGTATCATTCTTAGGTTTCAAGGAATTCGGTGTTTTGATTCTTCTACGCTATTCACCTTAGAATGGTTTCAGAATGTGGACTATCCTTAAGTTCTCGCTTACGAGAGTCCTCTTCTATGCGAAGATGACGTTGTAAGGCCTCTAAATCATAGTCAGTCTCAGCATGCTTAAGTTTCTTCTTATAAACCATTCCAAGAAGGGGGAGACGAGAAATAATAACCCCAACAACAAACGCAGAAACAAGATCAATTCCAGCATCCTTAGATGATTAACTATGAGTAAAAGTTCACTGACCTGGGAAATGATTGACTTACTGTCAACCATCTTAAATCCATGAAATTGCAAATCAGGAATTTCTTGTTGCTTGCTTCAGAAATCTTGTATTTGTTTCAAGCGCAGTCCACAATCCCTTTGCAGTCCCATACTCCGATGTGCATTGTACACATGTTTGTCCAGAGCATTCAAAATATGACCACGACACATGAAATCATCTTCCTGACGCTGCTTTCGTCTAGCCTTCAATTCCTCATATCATTGTCAGTTGCAGCAGGAATTTCCTCCAATCCATCTTCAAGTATGTACCACAACTTGATGGTGATCAGGAAAAACTTCACAGTCTCTTGCCAACGGGTAAAACTTCACCATCAAAACGTTCCAATCGAGTAAAGGTTTGGTTCATCACTTGCAGAGATTGAGCAGTAGCATTCGAATTCGAAGATTCACCCTCCATTGCCAGAAATTATTTGTCTAAAAACTGTTGGAAAAAAAATGGGTTTCACGAAGGATGAATGACACAGAAGAAAGTGTTGCACTCAAAACTTTCAAGGCTTGTATAAATTTCTTTTAGACAATATTTCTACCCTCCCAATAACAATTGGCGATTACAACAGGTATGCGAAATATTGCCTTCAGGATACAATGAAAGCCCTGCAACGAAAACTGAATTCAAGGTTTGTACCCCTTGATTCAATCAAGAACACACAAAGAGATTTCTGATTTCTGATGATGCTTTTTGAAATAGAGAAAACAGATTGATTTTTCTTATATCTTAAACGAAACTGGGAGAAGCTATTTATAAAGGGTTTTGCACCTGTTGGGAATAGGTTTTTATTCGCCAACAGGTTTCTATTCACGAAACGTCAGGTTCCTTCATCAACAGACATCAATGGTGTCTTTTGGATTCGAAATTTTCGAACAGGCTTTTATCGGCCAAATAAAACCTTCAGCAGCCTGGGGGGCGATGCCCCCCAGGACCCCCCTTTGGTTAGCGGCGTTGAAAATATTCCAACAGGAAGGATGTGACAGAACTGTAGATACAAAATTGTTATGGTATTTATTCTTACGCAGATGAGACTCGTCACGAAGACAATTCGAGAAAATCCAGAACCACCGAGTTCATCCTCTGCAAATCATGAACCAATCATAGGTATCAATGCAATTAGTACGTCCGTTATTCATTATGAACCACAAACCAACAGTATCGTTTAATTCCAACAGTCTGATTCTACGGGAGCAAAACTTCTCACTTGGAACCGAAAATTTTGAAACACCAAAACCCAACTTGGTCATTTGAACAGGATCTGTTTCATTTAACCCAAATACGTCTTCTCAATTATCATATAATGCGCACGGTTTTAAAATAATATTAGGTAGCAAACGACGTATCTTTTCATATTGCAATGGTAGTTCATCGTTCATACTTCATACATAATTCAGATTCCGCCTGCTTTACTTGAATTGATGTCAGATATCATCCAATGTTTAAATCATTTCTTTGTTTACATGAGGCGTACATCTTCGTTAGTCAACTTATACTTCAATCAATGTGATAGAGGTGGGATGGTTCATGCCACATGCCTGCTTCATGATCAATTAGAAACGACGAATATATTAATTAAGCAATATAATATAAAAACTCTACATAATATAAAAGGTTTATGATTTCATTTTTTCAGAAAACATTAGTAAGGATATTTTGTTTTTGCATTTGCTGTTGCATGTGTTTCGTCATGTGTTGTAGCCTTGTGATTCTTGCTTCTTTTGCCAATGTCCATAGAGAATCTTTTTTCGAGCAAAATAAACTTTTAGAAACAAACTTGGATCAATGACAACAGAGTTTAATAAAGTTTTTTTTTTTTTATGGTTGGAACAGTAGTGGTCTTTGATCACATCCTTAACTCGTTAGGGGAATTACGGGGTTCGAACCTCCGCAGTAATGGGTTTACAATAGTTTCACTGTTTTCAAAGAGAACTTTTTTTTCGAGCAAAATAAACTTTTAAAAACAAATTTGGATCAATGACAACAGAGTTTAATAAAGTAAAGCATATTTTATTTTATTTTGATGGTCGGAACAGTAGTGGTCTTTGATCAATTCCTTAACTCCTTATGGGAATTACGGGGTTCGAACCTCCGCAGTGGGAGGCAGCATACTTTGGGCCGGGAGAATGCAATTAAAAGAACACGAAATATCATCCAGAACACTTAATGAGTATGGCCATCGTCTGAAACAAATATACTCATTAAATAGAAGTCAACGGATGATTAACTAACTTCTATTACACCTATATGACTAATTAAATAAGTGCGTCTTGTTAACTTGTATACCCGTATACAAGTTAAGGTTCATTAAAACAACTATTTTTTGAATTGGAAACAAGATTTGTTTGTTTTATTGCATTGAAACAATGATTCTTTACATTGGGAAAAAGATTTGTTGTTTTTCATGCAAGAAAAACCAATTTCTAGTAGAATAAGACAAAAAAACACAATTTCCAATGAAATAAAATAACTATTTATTAAACCTTAACATGTTTACGGGTATACAAGTTAACAAAAGCCTTAAGGTTACTTCATTCTTCCAATTGGCGGTGTCAGACATTCATTTTCTTCTGCTTCTCATGTTTTGCCACGGTATATTATCAAAAGCAGATATTCTGATTTAATCAAACCATATTGAACAGCTTAAACCTATATATAGATCACTATAAACTAAAAATATATATTAAAAAAAACAATCACAAATTTGCATTAACAACATAGCAGAGTATGAGAAATGTTGCTGACCTTCTCACTCTCCCGAAAATGCTATGTATACCCCGGATTTATATCCAAAATTTTTTACATCCCTATGTGTCAATTTCTTATTTGCTCACTTTTAAAGCGGACCCCCAACTTTTTTTTTTGGTTGACGGGTATACCTAGCAGCTTCGTCGCTCTCTCCTGAACTTTCTGCGGCACTAGAGACACATTTGTTGTAGGGCTACTTACCTTTCCAACCTTCACTTGAACGGGGTCAGTAAGGTACTTCTGTTACACATAAGCTCATTAGCACAAACGATCGACTTTTGAAGAAAAATCACTAGATACATGGTCATATGATCATAAGGGTGGTATCCAAATCTTTACCTGTGCAAGGGCTTCAACTTCAACTGTCATTGTTGCACTAAACATCAACGTTTGGTGCTTTATGGGAAGATTCCGCATCACCTGAAGCCAAAAAATAACAAATATATACTATATTCGCTTACACATGCAAGTTTCAACACTAAAGTTTCTAATCGCGTGACAACACAAACCCAGCAACAACAAAAGAGGGGATTTTAAGTACGACGCATCTCTCTTATCTGCGGCTCAAACCCCATGTCTAACATTCTGTCAGCCTCATCCAAAATAACGAATGAGATCCTAGAGAGGCAGGTGTTCCCTTGTTGCAAATGGTCAATAAATCTTCCAGGTGTGGCAACCACAATATTTACTCCATCATCCAGTCAGTCATTACCTTTAGAGGAAGATGAACCAGAAATAGAACCTAGAAGAGGTAAAAGAGTTAAAACTAAGAAAACCTATCCTGGTTGCATTACATACCTAGCCGAGTCTGATCCTCAGACTTATAAAGAAGTCATGACTTGTCCTGAAGCTCTGTGGTGGAAAGAAGCTTCAATTAGTGAAATGGATTCCGTTCGAGAAAACGGTACTTTTGAACTTGTAGATTTACCTCCAGGGTCTAAGGACATAGGTTGTAAATGGATTTTCAAGAGAAAACGTAATATAAATGGAACTATTGAAAAATACAAGGCTAGGTTGGTAGCGAAAAGCTATAAATAGATAGAAGGTATAGACTTCTTTGATACATATTCACCAGTAAGTAGAATTAGCTCCATTAGGATGTTAATTGCTATAGCTTCTGTCCATAACCTACAGATACATCAAATGGATGTAAAGACAGCGTTTTTGAATGGTGAATTAGATGAAGAAATTTATATGGAACAACCCGAAGGCTTTGTAGTTAAAGGTTGTGAGAAGAAGGTTTGTAATCTGAAGAAATCTTTGTATGGATTGAAACAAGCACCTAAACAGTGGCATGAGAAATTTGATCATGTGATGATTTCTAGTGGTTTTAGAATTAATGAATCTGATAAGTGTGTTTATACTAAACTTGTCAAGGATGCCTGTGTGTTGTATGCTTGTATGTTGATGATATGCTTATACTAGGTACAAACATGGATGTTATTAATACCACTAAGAAAATGTTGAATGAGAACTTTGACATGAAAGACTTAGGCCCCGCTGATGTCATATTAGGGATGAAGATTAGAAAAACTTCTAATGGCTATAGTCTGAGTCAGTCTCATTATGTTGAATCCATACTTAAGAAATATAATCAGTTTGACTGTAAACCTGTTTGCACTCCATATGATTCTTCTTGCAAACTCATGAAGAATAAGGGTGTAGGTGTTAACCAACTTGAATACTCGAGAGTCATAGGAAGTCTGATGTATTTGATGAATTGTACGAGACCAGACATTGCTTATGTTGTGAGTAGGTTAAGCAGGTATACTTGTAATCCAGGGCAGAAACATTGGGATGCACTTAATAGAGTGCTAAAGTACTTGAAGTACACAATGACCTTTTGTTTGAATTACGAAGGGTATCCGGCCGTCCTTGAGGGATTTTGCGATGCGAACTGGATAGCAGACTCAGAGGAGTCTAAGTCTACGAGTGGATATGTATTCACTCTAGCAGGTGCGTCTGTATCTTGGAAGAGTTCCAAACAGACATGTATAGCTCGCTCAACTATGGAGTCGGAGTTTATTGCGTTAGATAAAGCAGGAGAGGAGGCCGAATGGCTAAGAAACTTTTTAGAAGATATTCCTCTCTGGCATAGGCCTGTGCCAGCTATATCTATACATTGTGACAGCAAATCTGCAATAGGTAGAGCTAAGAATAGCTTCTACAATGGAAAGTCTATACATATGCGTAGAAGACATGATTCTTTGAAATTACTAATCTCCACAGGCGTTATTTCCATAGATTGGACAAGGTCCAAGGAGAATATCGCGGACCCTTTGACGAAAGGTTTCCAAGGAGATAGTTAGTAAAGCATCGAAGGGGATGGGGCTTAGGCTCAAATAATTAAACTTGCCATGAAGGATACTCAACCTTGCTGACTGGAGATTCCAATAACAAGGTTTCGAATGAGACAACTAATTTATGGTGGGTAAAGGTAAACACTATCAGAGAATTTCATTCTCTGTCCCTTCCCTATGGTGTTGATGTGATAGTGTGACTGCATGTGGAGGATGACTTTTAATTAAGTCTTAATGAGTTCTATAGTTTCAATTTAAGATTGAAGTGGGGTGTAGCAGTAACACTCTTGATGGAACTCACCTATCTGAATGAGGAAGTGGGTCGCTTCCAATGAGAATGGAGCCGATTCTCTAAAGCATTTTGAGAAACAGGATATGTCCAGGGCCAAAATGGACAAAACGGCACAAACTTAGCAACACTTGGAGGATATCATGCATGGATGTTATTAGAATTACACCAAACGCTAGCAGTTCAAGATAGTTCACTGTCTAGCTAGTAGTTCCGGTAACTTCTCTAAGCAAGGTTCAAGACCTCATGGACACCTTTGCCTAAATGGTATTTTTACTCTGATTTTTCGTTTTTTACCGAGATTTCATTCATGTGGGGGATTGTTGGAGAAAATGAGTTATTTAATAAATGATTTTTTGGTCTTGGTGTGGTTTGATCTCATGACCTAAGGGTCTAAGGATACTCACTCATTTTTGAGTGAATGAAATGGAACCTTTAGTCCCACATTGTGGAAAACTAAAAGATGCTCCACTATATTACCATGTTCTCATGGATATGTTGTAAAACAATGTGGGTGGAGCGTGGGCGAAAAATACATGTTCGACCCATGCCCATGCGCGTGTACCAAGCACCAAGTCCGTGTCTACTTGAAATTATTTTTTGCAAGTTTTTAACTTGATAAATAATTTATTTAAGAGTTTTATTTATGGAAAAATTCTTTTTTGTGTTTAATTGTTTTAAGAAACAAAACTCGTTTTATAAAAAAAACCTAAACCTAACTTGATTTGCAAGTTAATTTTCCTATAAATACAACTCGAAAATTCTTTTCAAAACACACAAGCAGCGACCATCTCTAGGTCTACTTCTTCATCTTCTTGCTTTTATTTTCGTGCGGCGTTTTACTTCCATCCCCGTTGCTGAGTTTAAGAGTGGGTAACTTGTATTGTGCTAATACAAGTTATATCGGGCAGTCTTATCCTGGACACATCTTCGCACGTTGGGGTTTAGCATTACTTTAGAGTATACCCGCGAACTAATGTGTTAAGGACAGCTTGTTGAACCTGTGATTCTGCCCTCATCAATTTGTTCGTGGTGGTAGAGTTGTTTGATACGGTTCTTTATATTTATTGTTTGATACATCTGACGTTTCTTCATTGTTGCAAGCTCCAAAATCTTAACACATTATTATTCCTTGTAACAATGGGAAAGAACGACGTTGAAAGACCACAGAAGTTTAATGGAAAGGATTTCAAGAGATGGCAATCCAAGATGTTGTTTTATCTAAGCCATCATGAACTGGATTATGTACTTGTTCCACATGATGAATTGATGAATGCTGAAGCTTTAACTGAGGAGGTGATCGAGTATAACAAGCGGTGTAATTTTCTGGCGAAAAATCATATCATGAATGGTTTGGAAGATACGATGTATGATTTTTACAATGCTAAAGAAAATTTCAGTGCTTATGATTTGTGGACTGCGTTAGAAGCAAAGTATCAAGCGGAGACTGCAGGGAGCAAGAAATTTCTGGTGGCGAAGTTTATGGACTTCAAGATGACGAATGATAAGCCTGTTGTTGATCAATTCCTCGAATTTCAACAGATTATTAATGAGATTCTTGCTGAAGGTATGGTCATTGATGAGACGTTTCAAGTATCTGCGGTAATTGAGAAGTTACCAAGTTCCTGGTCTGAGTACAAGAAAAAGCTAAGACATGAAACTGGCGAGATCAACATGGTTGAATTAGGAAGAAGATTCAAGTGGAAGAGTTGCTGTGCTCCAAAGATAAGAACGTGTCTTCTGCAAGGGACATGAGTAATAAAGCTCATATGACTGAACATAGATCTTCCAAAGCTGGAAAAGGTGAGAGTAAACAATCGTAACTCTAAGCGTGGTCCTCCCAAGAAAGGTATGTTTCGAAAACCAGAGTCTAGCATTACTAAAATTAAGGGTGCTTGTTATGCGTGTGGAGTTACTGGCCATATGGCAGTTCACTGTAGACATCGTAAGGACAAGAAGGATAATGCTAACTTGGTTGAAAAGAACAAGGATGAGTTTTCTGCTGTAGTGTCTGAAGTTAATTTGGTGACCAATGTGATGGACTGGTGGGTAGACTCTGGAGCTACCAAGCATGTTTGTGGGAACAGAGACCTGTTCACCTCCTACCAGAGGGTAGGGGAAGGCGAGAAACTCTATATGGGTAACTCATCTGCATCAGAGGTTGCAGGAAAAGGAAAGGTCGGTCTGAAGCTCACATCTGGCAAGACTCTCACATTGAATGGACTTCTTCATGTTCCAGACATCTGCAAAAATCTTGTTCTTGTTCTGTTTTAGATGATAAGGGTTTTAAAGTTTCAATTGAGTCTGGAAAACTTATAGTAACTAAGGGCAATGATTATGTGGGTAAGGGTTATAAGACTGGGGGTCTTTACAAACTTAATGTAACCTGTCCTGAAGTGAAATTGAATGATTCTTCTGCTTACATGTGTGTGTCATCGAATGTTTGGCATGGTAGACTTGGTCATGTAAATTACAAATCAATGCATAAACTGGCTAGCGTAGGCTGCATATCCAAATTCACTTTAGATAAAAGTCATAAGTGTGAGATTTGCGTAGAATATAAGCATGCTAAGAAATCATTCAGGAAGAATGTCCAGAGAAACATTAAACCCTTAAAATTGATTCATTCAGACGTAGTTGACATGAAGTCAGTTCAAACTAGAGGTGGTAAGAAATGGTTTGTCACTTTTATAGATGATTGTACGAGGTACTGTCAGGTTTATTTGCTTAGAGGGAAGGACGATGCCTTAGAAGCCTTTAAGATATATAAACGTGAAGTTGAAAACCAATTGAATTCTACCATTAAAACTTTTAGGTCTGACCGTGGTGGTGAGTATCTAATTCCTATTGGAGATTTCTGTGAAGAACATGGCATAATACATGAAACTACAACCCCTTATTCACCTCAATCTAATGGTGTAGCTGAACGTAAGAACCGTACCCTTAAGGATATGATGAATGTCATGTTGATTAGTTCAGGATTACCTTCGAATTTGTGGGGGGAGGCTATCCTCTCAGCCAATTACATCCTGAACAGAGTACCCTTTAAAGGATCAGATAAAACTCCATATGAGTTATGGAAAGGTAAACAACCATCTTATGATTACTTCAAAGTGTGTGGGTGCCTGGAAAAGGTGGCCATCCCTTCTCCTAAGACAAATAAGATAGGACCCAAAAACGTTGATTGTGTTTTTATAGGGTATCCTGAGCATTCTAGTGCTCATAGGTTTATGGTTGTAAGTTCTGAAATTTCTGACATAAGGTTGAATACTATCATGGAGTCTAGGGATGCTAAGTTCTTTGAGAATGTTTTTCCTATGAAACGTGATTTTAGAAAGAGATGTTTAGATGATCCCCTAGAATTTCCATCATCCAGTCAGTCATTACCTTTAGAGGAAGATGAACCAGAAATAGAACCTAGAAGAGGTAAAAGAGTTAAAACTAAGAAAACCTATCCTGGTTGCATTACATACCTAGCCGAGTCTGATCCTCAGACTTATAAAGAAGTCATGACTTGTCCTGAAGCTCTGTGGTGGAAAGAAGCTTCAATTAGTGAAATGGATTCCGTTCGAGAAAACGGTACTTTTGAACTTGTAGATTTACCTCCAGGGTCTAAGGCCATAGGTTGTAAATGGATTTTCAAGAGAAAACATAATATAAATGGAACAATTGAAAAATACAAGGCTAGGTTGGTAGCGAAAGTCTATAAACAGATAGAAGGTATAGACTTCTTTGATACATATTCACCAGTAAGTAGAATTAACTCCATTAGGATGTTAATTGCTATAGCTTCTGTCCATAACCTACAGATACATCAAATGGATGTAAAGACAGCGTTTTTGAAAATGGTGAATTAGATGAAGAAATTTATATGGAACAACCCGAAAGGCTTTGTAGTTAAAGGTTGTGAGAAGAAGGTTTGTAAACTGAAGAAATCTTTGTATGGATTGAAACAAGCACCTAAACAGTGGCATGATAAGTTTGATCATGTGATGATTTCTAGTGGTTTTAGAATTAATAAATCTGATAAGTGTGTTTATAATAAACTTGTCAAGGATGCCTGTGTAGTTGTATGCTTGTATGTTGATGATATGCTTATACTAGGTACAAACATGGATGTTATTAATACCACTAAGAAAATGTTGAATGAGAACTTTGACATGAAATACTTAGGCCCCGTTGATGTCATATTAGGGATGAAGATTAGAAAAACTTCTAATGGATATAGTCTGAGTCAGTCTCATTATGTTGAATCCATACTTAAGAAATATAATCAGTTTGACTGTAAACCTGTTTGCACTCCATATGATTCTTCTTGCAAACTCATGAAGAATAAGGGTGTAGGTGTTAACCAACTTGAATACTCGAGATTCATAAGAATCCTGATGTATTTGATGAATTGTAAGAGACCAGACATTGCTTATGTTGTGAGTAGGTTAAGCAGGTATACTTGTAATCCAGGGCAGAAACATTGGGATGCACTTAATAGAGTGCTAAAGTACTTGAAGTACACAATGACCTTTTGTTTGAATTACGAAGGGTATCCGGCCGTCCTTGAGGGATTTTGCGATGCGAATTGGATAGCAGACTCAGAAGAGTCTAAGTCTACGAGTGGATATGTATTCACTTTAGCGGGGCGTCTGTATCTTGGAAGAATTCCAAAAAAACATGTATAGCTCGCTCAACTATGGAGTCGGAGTTTATTGCGTTAGATAAAGCAGGAGAGGAGGCCGAATGGCTAAGAAACTTTTTAGAAGATATTCCTCTCTGGCATAGGCCTGTTCCAGCTATATCTATACATTGTGACAGCAAATCTGCAATAGGTAGAGCTAAGAATAGCTTCTACAATGGAAAGTCTATATATATGTGTAGAAGACATGATTCTTTGAAATAACTAATCTCCACAGGCGTTATTTCCATAGATTGGACAAGGTCCAAGGAGAATATCGCGGACCCTTTGACGAAAGGTTAGCCCAAGGAGATAGTTAGTAAAGCATCGAAGGGGATGGGGCTTAGGATCAAATAATTAAACTTTCCATGAAGGATATTCAACCTTGATGACTGGAGATTCCAATAACAAGGTTTCGAATGAGACAACTAATTTATGGTGGGTAAAGGTAAACACTATCAGAGAATTTCATTCTCTGTCCCTTCCCTATGGTGTTGATGTGATAGTGTGACTGGATGTGGAGGATGACTTTTAATTAAGTCTTAATGAGTTCTATAGTTTCAATTTAAGATTGAAGTGGGGTGTAGAAGTAAACACTCTTGATGGAACTCACCTATCCGAATGAGGAAGTGGATCGCTTCCAATGAGAATGGAGCCGATTCTCTAAAGCATTTTGAGAAACAGGATATGTCTAGGGCCAAAATGGACAAAACGGCACAAACTTAGAAACACTTGGAGGATATCATGCATGGATGTTATTAGAATTACACCAAACGCTAGCAGTTCAAGACATAGTTCACCGTCTAGCTAGTAGTTCCGGTAACTTCTCTCTAAGCAAGGTTCAAGACCTCATGGACACCTTTGCCTAAATGGTATTGTCCGTACTCTGATTTTTCATTTTTTACCGAGATTTCATTCATGTGGGGGATTGTTGGAGAAAATGAGTTATTTAATAAATGATTTTTTGGTCTTGGTGTGGTTTGATCTCATGACCTAAGGGTCTAAGGATACTCACTCATTTTTGAGTGAATGAAATGGAACCTTTAGTCCCACATTGCGGAAAACTAAAGAGGTTCTCCACTATATTACCATGTTCTCATGGATATATTGTAAAACAATGTGGTTGGAGCGGGTGGGGCGAAAAATACATGTTTCGACCCATGCCCATGCGCGTGTACCAAGCACCAAGTCCGTGTCTACTTGAAATTATTTTTTGCAAGTTTTTAACTGATAAATAATTTATTTAAGAGTTTTATTTATGGAATTTTTTTTTTGTGTTTAATTGTTTTACAAGAAACAAAACTCGTTTTATAAGAAAAAACCTAAACCTAACTTGATTTGCAAGTTAATTTTCCTTTAAGTACAACTCGAAAATCTCTTTTCAAAACATACAAGCAGCGACCATCTCTAGGTCTACTTTTCTTCATCTTCTTGCTTTTATTTTCGTGCGGAGTTTTACTTCCATCCCCGTTGCTGAGTTTAAGAGTGGGTAACTTTTATTGTGCTAATACAAGTTATATTGGGCAGTCTTATCCTGGACACATCTTCGCACGTTGGGGTTTAGCATTACTTTAGAGTATACCCGCGAACTAATGTGTTAAGGACAGCTTGTTGAACCTGTGATTCTACCCTCATCAATTTGTTCGTGGTAGAGTTGTTTGATACGGTTCTTTATATTTATTGTTTGATACATCTGACGTTTCTTCTATTATTGCAAGACTCCAACACTCCAGAGATCTACTGAAGGCCTTTATTAACCTGAGAGGATTTTCATTCAACAATCACACATCAACAACAAATCAGACGAGTAAATAAGAAAGGTAAGATGACCTTAAAATAGCCAAACTGAACGAAATTTGGTGGACTCAACCTCATACTACCGTCTACGTAGTAAGACAAAGTGCCATACAGACTGGTTGAAACAAGTAAAATATAATAGCAACTTATACAAAATCATAAAATGATAAGTATGGTTCTTTTCTGTTAGACTGAGTCAAGCATCCGTACTCTGTACGGACTACTTTCTTACTGTTAATCATAGCCACATGATTTATTTTTTGTTACAGCTGTTACATTAATTATAGTCTGTCATTCACCGCCTGTAATATATCAGTCACCTCCTGTAATATTTGTTTTGTAGTTGAGTCTGTGCGTCTATTTAAGACTCAGTCTTGTACTATTATAAAATTAACATTCATTGAATACAAACACAGTTCTTACATGGTATCAGATACCAAAAAGGGAACTTCAACTTCTCTCTGATCCTCAACTGTAACAACGTTAAAAGCACCATTAAACCTGCAACTTAACTCTAAAAATGGTGAGAACCACTCAACGAAACACCGCATCATCTTCCGATGTCAACAACAATACACTAAACATCAACAATTCACAGCTGTTTCCACCATTATCATCACCACAACCTCAACAACCAACTTCTTTACCTTCTTATTCTTCTTCATCTCAACCACCACAACCACCACCATCTGCAACTCAACAATCATCACCACGACCTCCTTTTACTACACCACAACAACAACATCTTCATCACACACCAATACAGATTCCACAACATACATTACCTTCTCAAAATCTTCATCGTTTTTACTTCCCTCAATTTCAAACACAACAACCTCAAATACAACCACAACAACCTCCATTACAGTCTTCCTTCTACAATCAGTTTGTTTTTCAGCCAAGATTTACAATTCCTTTTCAGAACATAAATAATTTTGTTTCTGATAAATTAGGTGGCTCAAATTATCTTGTATGGAAAGATCAGATTTCTTCCGTTCTTATCTGTACAAACCTTTATGATTTTGTTGATGGAACTGTTCCACCTGAATCTCCTATGGTGATGATCAACAACACTCAAATACCAAATCCAAACTATCTTGAGTGGTTTCAAGTTGATAAATTTGTTGGATCTTGCATTAACGCTGCAGTAGCTAGATCGTTCTCTTCTGAATTGATTGGTAAAAACACATCCAGAGAAAAATGGATGCATTTGGCGAAACTTTTCAGTGATCAATTTCTTGCTCGTAAGTCTTTGTTGAGATCTCAACTTCACTCAATTAAGAAAGACTCGTCAACAATTTATGATTTCCTTCATCAAATCAAGACAATTTCAGATTCTTTAGCAGAAATTGGTGAACCAGTGCGAGACTCTGATCTGGTAATGTATACTCTTAATGGTCTAGGTCGAGAGTTTATTCACTTTGTTGTTAGTGTTCAAACCAGAGAGCCTCCGTTATCTTTCTCTGAAATTCGATCTCGTCTTCTTAGTCATGAGCAATTCTTGAAAGAACAAGATTCAGATTCCTTCTCTACACTAATTTCAGATCTAACAAACTCTGCTTTCTTTGTGAAGAAACAACCTTCTCCTTATACTTATAATTTTCGAAAACCTACACCAACTTGTCCTCCTGGTTTTCGAAAAACTGAGTTTAATCCTGCTCAAAAGCAAGTTATTGATTATGGATCCATTCCTTGTCAGATATGTCATAAACAAGGTCATCAAGGTAATCGGTGTAGATTTCGATATGACCCTTCAAGAAACAGTTTAGCTCCTCCTCAGAAGGATTTTCTTGGACTTGATCTTAATACAGGGAGTGATACTTCTTCTCCTTGGTTTTCTAATGAGTTTGATTATAATGGACAATTTCCTAATGATACTGCTTATGAGAGTGGAGGCTATTGGAGTCATACTCACTCAGGACCAGTTTGGATACCTGATTCAGGAGCTTCTAGCCACATGACAAATGATGCTTCAGTTTTACAGAATACTTCTGCTCATTCTGGCACTAAACAAGTTATGGTTGGAGATGGTAAGTTACTTCCTATATCTTTAGTAGGTTCTTCAACTTTATCTACTCCATCTAAGCAGTTTAATCTACAGAAAGTACTTTATGTTCCTCATTTGCAACACAATTTAATGTTTGTTACTCAATTTACTAAGGAAAATAACTGTGTTTTCTTGTTCTTTCCTTGGGGATATGAAATAAAGTCATTGAGGAGCCACCTTATTCTTTCTAGAGGGAGGATGCAGCATGGATTATATCCCATAATATCTGGAAAATCTACTTCAAATACTACTACTCAACAACCAACTGTTTATCCTCATAGTACTGCCTTTATTACTTTAGCAGCTTCTTCAACTTTGTGGCATTCAAGACTAGGCCATCCTGCTCAGAAGATTCTCCATAAGCTTGACACCAGTGCTGCTATCAAACTATCTGCAAAATGTACTTCTATTTGTGGATCTTGTCAGTTAGCTAAGAATAAATGTTTACCTTTTCATGCCACTGGTAATAATTATAGTCTACCTTTTCTGTTGGTTCACTGTGATATTTGGGGCCCTGCTCCTGTACAATCTCATCAGGGATACAAGCATTATATTCTGTTTGTTGATGATTGTACAAAATTTTCATGGATTTATCCAATGAAGAATAAATCAGACAGTGTTCATTGCTTTAAGTTGTTCAAGTCTCTTATTGAGAATCTGTCTACTGTTAAGATAAAACACTTTCAGTGTGATGGTGCTCTTGAGCTTGTTAAAGGACCATTTAGAGACTTTCTTGATTCTAGTGATATTTCCTTAAGAATTTCATGTCCTTATCTTCATCAACAAAATGGTTCAGCAGAGAGGAAAGACATGTCACAGAGATGGGGAATACTTTATCTTTTCATGCTTCTCTTCCAAAGAAGTTTTGTTTTGATTCTTTTTTAAAAACTGTGTTTCTTATCAACAGACTTCCCAGTAAGCTCCTTGCTTTAAATCTCCTTATGAGATGCTATACAAGTGTAGAGCAGATTATTCTCTTCTTAGAGTGTATGGGTGTTTATGTTATCCAAACTTGGAAGCTTATAGGAAAGATAAGCTCAGCCCAAAATCAGCTACCTGTGTGTTTCTGGGATACAATATTCATCATAAGGGGTACAAATGTATGGACTTGCGCACTCATAGGATATATGTCACTACTCATGTTGTTTTTGATGATATGCTTGGGTGTAAACTTTGCAAAACGCCAGTTGGTTCAGGTCCAAGGGTGTCTGCTTTTGATGGAACTCTATTGTCAGATGCTGCTTCTTACAGAAGCTTAGTGGGTGGTCTTCAATATTTAACTTTCACCAGGCCTGACATTAGTTTTGCAGTTAACTATGTGAGCCAATTCATGCACAGGCCTACTGATATCCATCTACAGCTGGCCAAAAGAATTCTCCGATATATTAAAGGTTCTTTAGGTCAAAGCATTACTTTACAAGATAGTGATTGTTCCACTCTCACTGCTTATTGTGACAGTGACTGGGCTGGATGTCCTGATACACACAAATCTACATCAGGTTATTGTGTGTTTGTGGGTGGCAACTTAGTGTCCTGGTCTTCAAAGAAACAACACACAATCTCTCGCTCTTCCACAGAAGCTGAATACAGAGGTCTTGCAAATGCAGCTGCTGAAATATTGTGGCTTTCTTACTTATTTGAAGAACTATCCGTCTACTTATCTCTCCCTTGTCGTTTATACTGTGACAATCTTGGTGCAGGCAGTCTCACTGCAAACCCAATTTCCCATGCCCGCACAAAGCATATTGAAGTAGACTACCATATGATTCGTGATCTGGTTAGTTCTAGTTTTCTGCAGGTTTCCTATATTCATACTCTCAGTCAGATTGCAGATTTATTTACCAAAAGATTGTCAAAGTCGCAGTTTAGCTTATTGAAGGGCAAACTGATGCCTGCTGTACGTGCATCTGTTTGAGGGGGATGTTAGACTGAGTCAAGCATCCGTACTCTGTACGGACTACTTTCTTACTGTTAATCATAGCCACATGATTTAGTTTTTGTTACAGCTGTTACATTAATTACAGTCTGTCATTCACCGCCTGTAATATATCAGTCACCTCCTGTAATATTTGTTTTGTAGTTGAGTCTGTGCGTCTATATAAGACTCAGTCTTGTACTATTGTAAAATTAACATTCATTGAATACAAACACAGTTCTTACATTTTCCAAGTGCAAAAGTGAAATTTCGCAGAAGTTATGTTCCAGCCCAGGAATAATTTCCTCAATTTGGTTATTCTAAGTTTAAAAAAAAATAGTAACAAGTGGAGGTCACAATCAACGAAGATAATTCACAGACTTCCTAGCAACACTGTTTACGATACAAAAAATCTGATTGTGTAATACACATAAGATGAAAGAACCGGCGCAAAAATGCCACTAATCTTGTGGTAGATAATCAGTAACCTCACCTCTTTCTCTATCTGCTGGGCACGTTCTCTGGTAGGTGCCAATCCTAACGCAAGAGGACCATCACCTCGCTGAACAGAAGGCTGGGCTAAGCAATGCTGCAGAATCGAAACAAAATATGTGTATAAATATATAATAATGCAATAAAAAAATAAAACAAAAATTAATTGATGGTGGAAACCTGAATCATTGGAATAGCAAAAGCAGCAATTTTCCCACTCCCAGTCTCTGCACAACCCGAAAGATCCCTTCCATTCAGAGCAACTGGCATAGCTTGGGCCTGAATAGAGGTCGGTCTAGAATACTTGTGAAACGATATATCTTTCATGATACTTTCATGCAAACACTAGAAAAGGTGTAAACACAGTTATAGCGATGTGAATCTTGCTCATAGAGTCATAATATCTAGAAAAGAAAACCATGTACCATATTTGTAAAAGATTCAATTGGCGAATCTTGCTCATAGAGTCATAATATCTAGAAAAGAAAACCATGTACCATATTTGTAAAAGATTCAATTGGCGCAGGTGCAGGAGCGGAATCTGGTGCAGCAGTAATATCAACATTTAGCCGCAAACGAGCCTTTTCAGTCTGTAGAAGCATACAGCATATCAATTTCATGTAAAATGGTATTTGAAATCACTTTCGTGAACTATGGCTTAGAATTTTCCCTAGCTAGATATTCTATTTGATTAAGATAGGTCATTATCCCATGTAGTATGTCTAACTGCAAAGATCATTTTTTCCATAACGCACAACGAATTTGCTTCATAGAACATTACCCTTTTGTCATGTCCTTTTCTCTCTAATTCATCTTTCCTCAAGTTGCTTGCTCATGAATAAGTAGCAAGAAAAACCATACTAAAGGAAAATTAAGAAAGGGAATCCCAACTCTGATAACAATATTCACTGTAGGATGATTACTTGATTCATTATTCAAAACACCATCGACCAAACATATTATTTAGCAACTAAGGACCACAAACATGGTCCCATTACTGCCTGCAGAAAAGGACAACTGGTTGTTCATCACGTAAGTTTAATTCACACTTCTAGAACTCCTTTACCTCTTAAAAGGTCAACCCTACAAATAACTGCAACGAACTGAGCAGTGATCTGTACAAACTTGAGGCAGTTTTTATATTTGCCCCATGCAAACATTCACCAAATATCATGCACCTTTAAGGATATAATAACTTAATGACCGTCTAGAGGAAAACAAAAAGATACATAATAAGAAAATTACTCACTTCTTGGTGTCTGAATTGGCGCCCTCGAACAGGCCAAAGGCTTTCCGCAAAAGATCTAAATAAGGTAACAAAAGCTAATTTGGAAAATAAGGAAACAGAAACCAACTCTGAAACCACACCATCTTTAGCTTTTTTTGTTGACGTCTTCTTATTCCAATCATAAGAATATAGACGGACTTTCTCTATATCTGATGCCGAAATAGTTGGGTAGGACTCGATAATGATCCGGTCTTCTCCCGCAACACCATGGAAGTAAGGATATCTACCATTCCCGCCCCCCCACTGAAAAGGTAATTCCATAGTAATTTCAGTCCACGTGCTGTAGCTACCAGTAGAATTATCATCACTGCAAATCCACAGCTTCACAACCTTACCAGTCCACCCACTTCTAATAAACTATGAAAAGGACCACAATCACCTCCGGGTGGATTCTCACATTTGTCTCTGATTTCTTGAGGAACCCTAATCACTTTGAATTTCTCCTGCCCAACGTCGAATGCATTTATATTTTCAGGGATTCCCACGAAGTCGTTACCCCAGTAAATGAAACCATTTGAATAAACTGAAACTTCTACCTCGTATGAAAATGGAACCTTCTCATCGATGTTTCTCCAAGTGTTCTCTCCTACAGTCAAGACCTCACAAATGTCTGTCCACTGTATTTCGTCATCTACACTTACGATCTTAGAAAAGTCTGTCACTTGTTTACGTATACGCCAAGTGCATACAACTTTGTGTCGTTTGGTGGCAGGATCAAATCCAAAGAAGTATGTTGGTAACCATACACCAAGAGCAAACTCTTCAGCGAAGTTGTACTTTTTGTTTTGATGAAGCGAAGAAGTGATCCATGGCGTTAGTTCTCTAGTACATGGATTTAATATGCAAACAGCAGATAAACGACGGTTAACAAAACAAATCAAACCATTAACAGGTGCTAGACTATCAGTATAATGAAATGGCTTTCGCTCTAATTTCCGAACAGTAGTTATAATGGCTGGCGATGATCCACTTCCAAATAAATTGCCTAGCAAAAAAGACTCTTGGTACTTATACTCCTTCACACCCGCATACCTGCGTGTAATCCTGGACCCTGGGTGTCTTCCTAAGAGATTAACGGTATGACGCGGAACAACAAGAAAGAGATCTGGACAATGTTGCTTCGACCGAGTGAAGTGTAAATCAATCAAGCCTTGATCATGGCAGATTGAGAACTTCCAATGTTTGCTTACACACTTGAAACACATGAGTGATTTGACTGGGAGCCTGCTTAATATCTCACGCATGATTCTATAGTGATCGAAAATACTACTGCTGCCCAGAACCTTCTTGTCATTACTACACTTGGCCATTGGCTTCCAATTGTTATCCATCTTCATCTTCTTACTCTGTCTAATGATTTCATTTTCCTCACTATTGCTGAGGCTACTACTACCTATATTCTCCTCAGTACCTCACTACACTTGGCCATTGGCTTCCAATTGTTACCCATCTTCATCTTCTTATTCTTCTTACTCTGTCTGATAATTTCATTTTCCTCACTATTTCTGAGGCACTGCTACCAATAATACCTGCTGAATTGTCAGTACCACTAGTACTACAATTGTTATTCACCTTGTTACTCTCTCTGGTATTAATTTCACGCCTCTTTCTTTTTCTCTCATTAAAAGCTTTATTAAATAGATGTGGGAATTTCCCACATAGCACAGAGAGGAGTGAGAGAGAGATTGAAACACCGTAAAATTAAGATCTACATTTGATAAAACTTCTGCTGCATAATTTTTCATTAACAAAAACGTCTTTAAATAGACTTTACATTAAACCGAAACACTAACCCTATCACTAATCCACTAATAATAAATTCCTAAATTACAGCCATTAAACTCCAATTCCGTCTAACTATCCCTAGAGACTAGGATCAGCCCGCACCACTTTTGCACGTCCACAGTATACCACGTCCAACCTTACCTAAATACAAGGATTAATTCCAACATTTTCTAAATATTGAAATATTTTGAATTAATATTTCCAACACTAGATTCAATTTTAAAGGATTCTAAATATTTTCTAAATATTGAATTATCACCTCTCCGACAATACCAAATCGGAATCGGCGTATAACTTAAAATCTAATAGACTAATAAATAAGATTATAACTTAAAATCAAGGCGGTACTTACCAAAGCAGACGCCTAGGGTTTATACTGCGATGCCGATGATGAATGGGGAAATTGCAAAAGAATACCAAAGTTTCCTAATATAAATACCATGTACAAATCCTTGGGGTTTATACGCCTAAGGCAGATGATGATTGATTAAGTAAGCATTAGAGAGGATTTTTAGAATTTTAGAAACGCACAGATATAGAGAGATGATGCTTATGCGGGCTCAGTGGGATCGGAAAACGGTGAACGTTTCTTTACCTTGGCTTAATTGTACCCTTAATGTGTTTTTTTTTTTATTGGAAGCATGATATTTGTTATGCTACTAATGCGTCATTACGGAACAGCTTGAATGGGATGGGCTTTGCAATGAGCTGGGTCCGGTGCATGGGTTGACAGGGGATGAGGATAACATGGAAATCAGAGGGGGGTGTACGGTCAAAAATTGTTATGAAATGCAGATTCAAGGGGTGGATCTTGCGGATTCCGACGTATTTTCCGTCGAGTTCTTTGTGTTCTTTGGAGGAAAATATCCAGTCAATCATCTTGCAGCGATCATGAGATCCTTCTCTTACGGTGGAGGAAAATATCCAGACACTTTGGTTACCGTTTGAGACACTATGGTTATTTTTGGGCTACTGTTATTATTAGTTGGGTCATTGCTGCCTTGATTGCATTAGGAAGTCTAAATTTAAAAAACTCCAATTCATGTTATTCACACATTCTGAAGAACATTGGGTTGGATTTGTTACAGTCATTGCCTTGTGCATTGATACATACTGATTTTGTTTTCAAAATTAGTGTGTCCCTACATGTTGTTTGGTCCTCTCCTTTGCGAGAGAGAAGAAGGTTTTCTGAAACGGTTTTTAGTTCTGAAGGGATACGTTTGATGGGCAAGAATTGGGGGAGATACTATAACTTGTATGACTGTTTTATGATCTTGAAAAATCTCTGTAAGATTTCCGATTTCCTAAATCGGCTCTATCAATACATTTGAGGTTAGCCTCTTTTTCGAAAAAAAAAAAGAAAAAAGAGTGGAAGATGAGTTTTATAAGCATATTTGGAGGAAAAGTATACCATCTAAGGTAAGTTTTATGTTATGGGCTTATTATCACAATTCTCTTCCTACATTGAGTATGCTTATGCAGCGAGGAGTTGAGGTGCAGAGTGATCTTTGCTTATTCTGTAAGAGAGAACAAGAAATAGATGATCATATGTTACTTGTCAATATTCTTATGAAGTCTGGTCCTATTTTCTTAAGGCTTTCAAAATTCAGTGGGTTATGTGTGAGACGGTGCAGAAGCAATTCGAAGCATGGAGTAATCGATGTTCTAAGAAAAGGTGGTGTCTATAATGGATAAAGGACAGTAAGATCTTCTCCAAATTGGACGACAAAGATTATATCGTGGCCCACTCTGAGCTAACCATAAGCTAAAGGTCATGTTGTGACCAGTCGCTCCAACCAAGTTCTCGGCGACAGGAAACCATTATCCGTTAGGTTTTGTTCGAAGATAGATAGCAAAGAAGCGATACAAAATTTGTAGGAGTTTTGGGTTAAGTCTGGAACGAAACATCAGTTCAACAAGTAAGGTGTCTCTGTCGCTGCAGCCTGTTGTTGGTTCTGCTCTTTCTACGTTTCTTTTTTTTAAGGAGGATTGATGAGTTAGTTGTTCGGGAAGTGAACCCATCAAGTCCGTAACTCTTACCTGATACAAATCATACAAGGTTTCTCCAGTTAGTATCTTTCGAAAAAAATCACATCTGAAGATAGTCATTGTTTACTTTAATAATTGCTATCTAGCTTAGGAAGAAGAAATTTGACAGAGTACTAAGTCTTTTTTGTCTATGTTCTACGACATGCTTCATCTCCTTAATTGACAACTTGGTAAGATATCAGTTGGCTGACATTCTTTGATCCATCTTGCCCATTAAGTGAGACGTAACGAGATAATGTGCAGTTACGGAATTTGACATCAACCCACAATTTGCCGGAAAAATTTAAAAAAATTTCCCTTAAGTCAAGTATTTTTCGTGGTTGTTTTGGCAAACTATATGTGTGATTCCCTTGGTGTCCCATATACAGATCGTATCACATTGTTTTACTTACACATGGTTCGGGCACAGTTCATCCTTCCAATTGTTGATTCCTAGACGAGAGTTGTTTCATATGATCTCAAGTTCTCAACTGATCTCCTGCAGAACAAGGCAGACTTGCGGTAGTTATCCCCCGAGTAAATGAATGTTAAAGTCAATTCAGAATCTCAAATCTAACGCAGTTGGTCACTGTAGTTAGAAAATTCAAAGCACTGATCATTTTTTTTTTCATTGGACTAATTATTTAAACCTGTATCAACTTAAACGCCAAATTATCGAATGTTCCTTCAAACCATGGACCTTTTGGCTTATGATTTTGATCCAAGTTACACCTTAACCACGTAACTTCCTAGAAGAAGGTAAGTAGCGAGTCACAAAACAGCATGATATTGGAATTTGAAATATCACACAATTTTCCTTCATGTCAGCACCTGAAGAATTGATTATTAAAGACGAGACAAATTAACTATGACACGGAACGATACTTTCTTTGTGTTAATTACATTGCAGTAGATGTGTTGGATATGTGCTTTGGTGCTCTATGAGTAATGAAGACTTTACATATAATAAATATGAGAATAAATTTATGGATCACTAGCATCACCATAAATCTTGGTCTGCTGAAGTATGCTTTATAGAATTTACACTTCTGCAAATCTGCAATTGACCATGCCTAAAATTGGATGGTATTCAACTGTCACATTTTTTATGAACATAAATTTGGCTAGGATTGAGGGTATTTGTGTACCTCGAGATTTTCTGAACTGTAAGCTTTAGCAGATTTAGAGTTAGTGATGATAATTTACAAAGTTTTACTTATGTCAAAGAGTTAGTGATGATAATTTACAAAGTTTTACTTATGTCAACTGGGAAAGAGTGATTATGGCCAATGAAGGAGAACTTGGTAGCCGTAGTGAGAGTGAAAGTTATTATGGACGCATTGAAACTCCGACCACCTCAGATAGCATTCACATTCTTGCAAGACCCTCTCAACCTACTCCTTCCTCTCCAATAAAATTTTTGGATAGTGCTGAAGAAGAACTTTAGTGTAATGTCTGCAAAGAAGAAGAAGATCGACTAAGTGTTAACAGCGATAGTTGTTATATATGGATGCATGCCAACTAATGATTACTAGGAGATCATTAGAGTAAACAATGAACCCAGTAATTGTTGTTGTTGTTTATGAAAAACGACATGCGGCTAAACACGGTAGAACCGAAGAACCATGTACACAAATAGGTAAAGAGTTGGGCCCCTTCATTTTTCAAAATGGATAAATGATATACGATTGGTTAAGCGCCTTACTTATGTTCGTTAAATTACCATAACAATCAAATGCAAAATTTATACACATTTTTTTCATCTTAAATCTATTAATAAAAAGTACAGTAATAGATGGTCTGTATAAAATAAGTTTCAGAAGAGTTCACTTATATTTCAAGATACCAACCACAAAACATTCATCATTTATCATTTCCATAGTCACCATGTGTATGTGTTTGTATCTTCCGGGTAGTATTTTGAATTATGCTTTTGTTATGCAGTATCTCTTTTGACATCCAATACATGCATACAGCTGCAGGCAAAAAGCATATATGGGTCTGTGTCTGTGACTCTGTGAGAGTGTATAGAAATTAAAACTGAGACTGTTACGAGTGAATTAGATATGTCAACCAATTTGGGTTATTTAAAAATTTGCTAAATGTTCAATGACAAGAAAATACATATGATTTATTTCACGTTGATTAACCTTTAGTTAAACCGTTTTTAAACAAACATATATCAGGGCTAGAGGAACATTTAATAGTTTTTACACAAGTAACAACTATTAATTTGTCTACTCGAGAGGTTGAGCCGGGGCCGTAGGCCCCGGTGATACCTAGTAATGCTTTGATCGGAAGGGCTAGAGAGGTTTAGTGGAAGGTCAACTATGCAGTGGTTTGGAATTTGTGGAATGAAAGAAATTGTAGGGCTTTTGATAATGGAAGATCGAAAGATATTGATGAGATCTGTTTACTCATAAAACATACCTTGGTGCTATGGTTTTTTGACAAAGATATATTCAAGGATATGGCTTTAAGTCAAGTCCATTTTATGTGGGAGACAGTCTTGCATGTTTAAGACTTTGTACTCTCTTGGCTTGTATATTTTTGTACAGTTTTTCTTTTCAATATAACCTTCCTTTTCAAAAAGAAAAAAAATGTGTCATTACGTGATATCCAAAGATTCATCAATTATACTTGGATCGGTAGGCCAAAAAACTACCATAACATGATAATGCAGCAGAATCCGGATCAAAAAATGCACTGAAGGTTGATGTTGGAGTCGGTGAGGTGGACACGGTTTAGGTTGTCGAGGGTCAGTAAATTGTCGACGAATGTTTTTCACAAAAAAAGTTGTACTTTTTGTGGACAAGACCGAGCCCAAAGAAATTTGGATGTTAGTGGTGGTTTTGATACATTTATCCGAGATACTATTCAAGCTTTTGTATCTTAATGTTGTGGTGTATTGCTCGAGCGGTATTCATCTACCCCCTTATTTTTCGGCTTGGTCTATCCTTCGAATTGATTCTTTAGTTTTGATTATGTCCTGAAGTATTATCAATCTTCATCGTGAAGGATTAGTGCTAATAGAGCTAATAATGTTATTACAAGTTTGTTAAAAACTGAAAATAAAGATATAAGAGGAATTACAGACTCAACTAGATCAAACTTAGGGATTACAAACTCAGCCTAGATTAAAATTAAGTAATTAAAAAAAGAGCAAACTGGACTGCAGATTAAGTGAAAGTAAAAAAGTTGACAAAAGAGAGCAGAAGCTATAAAAGGTGGAGCATCCACTGACCCCAAGATGATTGTCGACCGACCCTTAATGGGGTTATCTCTTAATGATCTGATTTTACTTTATTTTGAAATTTTTTTTTCTTTTTTTTCACTCACCTGATCGGGACTTGTACAGTAGTAGTTGAACAAGTTGATATGCTAGCTTACCAGCAAGCCTCTTGAGGAGCTAATCAAGAGAGCTGAAGCAGATATCGAGGATGGTTATGTCGTAAGGGGCACAAGATAACACTATTTTCCATGTCAAATTTGCAGTATTGCGTCATCAGTGACCTGAACGACCTTCTGTAGCGCATCAAACCTTTAAAGAACAGGGATGACTAGTTGAGCTAGATATCCGTTTTTTTTTAAATCTATTTTGTTTTATTATTATTCTTGAAGAGTTGAAGGATGTCTTTTTTTTTTCAAGACTCACGAGATTAGGCATACCCAAGTTAATAGTGGGTGACAAAATTTAGACCCAACCAGAATAGCATGTTAAAGTGTGTCTATAAGTTGTAGAACCTTATCACCCTTGCCCTAACCCTGATTAAAATTAAATCGTTGGTTTATATCAAAAGCTTTTTATTTCCTTTTCATTCTTCATCTTCCCTAACGACCATTCTTTTCTCTATCTCCATATTTCAAAAGAAAAAGTTTGACGATAATTGTCGATTTGAAATTTTTATCAACTATTAATCTTTTCAAACATGAAGTGCAAAACAAATCAAAGAATAACCTAATGATAAAAATTATGAAATTAGGAAGATGCTTCAACAATACAAACAAAGAAGAAATCAGTTGGTGAAGCAGAAATCACTGAAAGTGAAAAAATCGAAGAAATTGTAAGAATAAGACAACAAGTGATGGCGTAAACTCAATCTGTTAAATTACTTTTTTCTTTGAATGCCATTTTAGGTCTGAAAGATCTATGTTTAATTACAGTGATTTGGTCATCATGGTATCTCTTCAACTACCAAAGCCACTTTTTATGTTTCTGAATAGTCGTTATGGTATTTACACAAGTATCATGAAGACTTTTCATGTTGCTCTTCATAAATGAAGGAACAATAACCAGCGTCGTGACAGTCGTAATCCCTAAACCATGACGACTAGTTCTGTAGTTGAAAAATCGTCATGGTTGGAAAAGTTAAACAATGACTGTTAAAAACAGACATAAATAGGTTTTTGGTGTCAATTTTGCTATCAATCATCATGGTTTGGAAAGTAAAGCAAGACAATTGTCTCAATAAAATGAACTAGTTGTTGTTAGAGCACTGCTCGGTCGAACGAACTCTTAAGTTTTGCTATCTCAAACTTGTTTTCAATGTTAGATACACAAAACTATATCTTGATTTGTAGTCTACTAAAGTCAATTCTCGGACTAGGATAGTATATGGTAGTTGAGTGACAAACACATTTTATGTCTGATTTTTCTTAATTTTATATATTGTTAGTGCTCAATTTTGTACTTATTGTGTTATTATATGTGTTTTTGGAAAATAAACTTTTATGAAAAAATTAACTCAAAAAGTGATAAAGGCATCCGAAAAAATGCTAAAGGCACCCCATTTTGGATAAAGACACACTTATTTTGGTTAGGGGGACTCCATCTTCATAAAGAAAATTTGGCGGGAAAATTCGGATTCAATTCTTTTTCAACTGTGAGATTTTCTCGTAAACCTTCTATAGTTTGGATACGCAATGACCTGTTTCGATTAAACATGGAAGATAACTATTTTAGATTCGAAAATAAGGAACATTTTCACTTATTTGAAGAAAAAAGAAAGAAGAGTTATTCTTTGGATTTTTTGGTTGTATATTTGAAAATTACGTGAATGATTAGGAGCAGATAACTCTATCTAGTGTCTGATTCATTATTTTGAAGAGATTTGACAGATGGAAAACGCGTAACCGGATATAGGAGAATAAAATCTTTGTAAATTGCAAGGAAGAAAAAGGGGAAGATTTTGTCGAGATTGTTGGAGTTGTTGGGTAAATATATGGTGGTAGGAGTCACACGGAGGGGGACGGAAGGTTTTGGAGAGAATATATAGCGAAAAATTAGGTTGCAGAAATAGTTTTATACACCCATCTGTGCCCTTGTTATGCTCTGAGTGCATCAACTCACAATATTCCCGAGAAACGTTTTGAATTCTTATTTCTCTTCTTTTGCTTAAATGACTCCAAAATACCTATAAAACTCAAAACAGATGTAAACTACATAATTCACAAGAAAAATAGCAAATAAATCATAATCAATTGATAATAAATCAAGGTGTTTAAGACACCTATCACTAGTGAAAGAAGATTATTACCATTCGAGGTAATACATACCATCTGATAAATGTACATCCCATGAGACAAAAGATGGTTATTACAGTTCGAGGTAATTCATATCATCTGTCTCGGCTCGTGAACTAAGCAACGATTATTATCGTACGAGGTAACTCATATCATCTGAAAAGGAATGGCTGTAGTCGTTTAAAGGAACCACACACCCTCCAGTGAGGGATGGTTAATGCGGGACATCTCATACCATATTCTAGGCCATGATTTACTCCCCCACTACAGATGGATGAACCGTCTGGAATGGTACAATTGCTAGTCCTAAGTAGCAACTCACCACATCGGTGGCAACCTGGAAGACCGTTTCTTCGATGATGGACCGACACTGGGACTGATCATTCCTCACCCGTTTAATATGGTGTGTGTTGTCAGGCCTAAGTACCAACGCAAGACTGTGTATATAACAGTGGAGATGGACCCTAGAACTACCTTGACAATTAGATGACCTTTAAACGAGGTTTCTACTCAGAAAAATCTCATCTCTGAATCTTGGTGTTTGCTTTGATATGATTGTCACCTACACAAGGTGATTCGTATTGTTTGGTTGGTTTAAATAAATATTAGAACAATACCTAAAATCGTACAACAGTTTGACGGATTCGATGACCCTTAGAAGGAAAATCGTGTTCGTCTACTTATAAAACATATTTGAGAAAAATAATCGATGAACATTTTTTTTGGTAAAATCAAGTTCGCCCGTAAAATTTGAAAACTTAGTTTCTCGAGTGGTGTATCAGGATGTCAGAGCTTTCCAAGCGGACCAAAATCCGGTTCGTTGAAGGTCTGGATTTTCCGGTAATGTCGAGATTTCGTCTGTAAGACCAAATGTTGTGTTCGGTGATGTCAAAACTGCTAACCGAGCTTTTCTCAAGTAGGCATGTATTTTGAGTTGGGTTAAGTCAAATTTTTTTCCCAGCTGAACTTTATATTGATAATTTGACTTTTATGTATTCATGTCAAACATTGCTGAACATAGACTTAAACAAAATTTTGCGAGAACAAAATCATTCATTTCGAGTCAAAGAAAGAAAAATAAAACCAAATACTTATTCCCAAAATTCTTATTCCTCCTCTTCTTCTTTTCTTCGTAATTCTACTTCTAAAATAAGCACTAATATTAATCTAAAATTTAACTCACTAATTTAATCTAAAATCGGTAATTAATCAGCTTAACTTAATCATTAATTTAACTATTCATGAAAAGGAATTTTCGTGATTAAGCAAAACATATAGATAGGGGATGTTGCAAATTACTTCAAAATGATCTAGTCAAAATTTGAGAATGGTCCTAAAAATTGCTTCATTTTCGAAATAGAATAGTCCTCTTCTGATTTGGATACGGTGATAATAACAAAGAAGATTCCTTTTCTGTTTCATTCCTTGTTTTTCTTCATATGTTTTGTCCATAAGAGAAAAGAAACCTAATTTTCAAAAATAAAAAAATCTAATGCAAAAGGAAGAAAGTAAATCCAGAAATGGTGGACTCATTGGTGCCATTCGTGACACCCCTTTAATCAGGATCAACAACCTTTCTCTTTTGAAACAACTGGTTGCCGGGAAAAAGTTATTAACTTCTCTTTAACCCATTTAAAAATTTCAGGTAATTACTATCTTGTTCAATAGTTCAGTTTCTCAATTTTGATTGTTGGTTACCTTTATTTTTATGGGATTCTTGCAAAAGCCGAGTTTTTGAATCCTAGGGGAAGCGTGAAAGATAAAGTAGAAGTGAAATCCTTGAAGAGGTGAAGTATAAAGATTATGTGAGTTGGTAATTTATGAGTGTGAAGTTTGTGTTGATCGCTGTCGTATGCGTCAAAAATAATTTGACTTTCTTACTTAACTAAAATAAATGAAGTGTGTGGTAAGAAAGAGTTCGTTCCCACAGAGAGACTTTTGTTGTTATAAAATTTCAGTTTCTTAGTAACTAAGGGGAGATTTTTGTCATAGCAAAGCAATAAAAATAATTGAAAGCAAAGTAATAATAAAAGTAATCAATAAGAAGAAGATATTGATCACGGGATAGTATCATTCACTAACATGTATTTCTACCAATGACTAGAATTGATATTTTAATCTCTCATTTACTAAAAGTCCTAGGATACCTTGATCGCAAGTATATCCCGTTAATTCTCTGATTTCATCACAACCACATTAAAAGATGTATGTGTGAATTCTTCCTAGAAAGCAACCTAAAGTGTAAAAGCACAATTAAGTTTAACTCCCTAAAAGCACTAAGTTCTATGGAATAAGACTAATCAAGGCAATCAAACGTGTAAAAGCACTAATTCGATTTAACCAAGGTTATGATTCACTTGTGACTAGCAGGATATATCACTACAAGCCCTACCCACAATTATGCTACTTATGATCAGAAATTACTCAAATTTTACGTATTGAAAACCCTAATCTAGCAATAAGGATGAAGCCAAACTCAATCGATTCCGGACTCGACTAAACGAGCATTCAAATTATATAACACTATTAATTGTGAATCATAAACAATAAATTATTGAGACAAAACTAACTCATAGATGCAAATATCATATTTGAGAAATCAACTTTATCCCATAACCAATATTATGTGTTTAGCTACTCATAACTTTGGAGTTCATCATAATCATCATCAATAATAAAATGAAGAAGATGAAACATAAATGAAAGCAAACCCTCGTCGCCGCTCTCCAAAGCTCCAAGTAGAAAATACGTGATATCAAGAAAGTAGAAACTTTCTCCTTTTGTAGATTTTTATCTTTCCAAAACTAGGTCTTCAAAGCTCAAAGTTCAATGTGGTCTACCAAGCCCATGTTTGTGAAAAACCCATGTAAAAATCTTACCAAAAAGTAGTCGCCGGAGAACTGGGTCCATAGCCGGAAGTCTGCCATAAAAGTCACTTAGCAACTCGGCACCAGCTTGCATCTGTTCCCAGCAGAACCACAACAACTGATACTCCTTCTTCCCTGCAACCTCAGCTGCATCAACAGACACAACTCCTCCTTTCTTTCTGTGTTGTTCTCTTTAGCATCGACACTTGCAGTACATAGCACCAACTGCGGATTCATATTTGTCACCACTGCAATTCATTCTGCACCAGCCATAAGTCATTGCTACTTCAACATCCATCTGAGCTGCTACATATAACCCATGATAGGAATTTGAGTTCCTGCAAATCTTCTTAGCCTTGTAAACAACAGTACCAGCCTAACATTCATCTACACAATCATTCATTACCAGCAACAAAGTTTTTCCCGCTCAAATCCACCAGCACCCATACCTCATTCTCAACTGATTCCTAAACTCATCCCGGCTCCTCTTCTTATCTGCATCAGTTCTCATCCGTTATAGCAGCAACATCACCTAACCACCTGCAATATCTCAGCCTGTGTTGAACTCGATGACAACCAGCTCAATTGATCTCTGCCATCACAATACAGCTCATCCATTTACTCATCTGCAACTCTAACACTGCACCCTTGTTCTGCATCACCATATTGCAGTTGCAATATCAGTGCCTGCTTCAACCCACTGTAACTCAGCTCCACATTCCCTGTAACCACTATTCAGTTCAGTGTCCAGTGCACTTAATTTATATCACAACCTCCCATTTTCTTGACCTTGTAAGCAAGATCAAATATTTGCCCAACAACATCTAAGATCTCGGCTTCAAATCTTAATGAACCATCACTTCATCTTCTAGTTCATCTGTGACACCAATCCGAGCACCACCAGTTATCAGCATTTTCACCATTTCCTGCAATATTTGCAATACCCATGAACCAGTTTCATCTTTGTCACAGCCCAAGCCATAAATTCCATGTTCCTAGATATTCATTTAAACTCCTTTAGCTTCGATCATTCTTCCCATTTTGGTTCCCCGCAATTGCATTACATCCCATACCTGTTGTTCCATTCAAATACATGACCTGTACATCTGCAACTCTCCACTCCAGTTCAGCTGAACCATTTTGTAGGTCATGTCTACACCAACACCATAGTCCTCAAGCCACTCATATTTTTCACCGTTACAAACACATTCCAGTGAACATCATGAACACCAGTACTGTCTTCATTTTATCTTTGCACCTGCATCTTCATGTACTTCTACTACACAACAAATCTGCATCTCCATGCATCAGTTGAACTTCAACAGCTCCATTAACATCTCTCAGCAAACTTGAAGCTGGTTCACAACCATTCTCACACAAAAAACCCATATGAGCCATCCTCCATCCTAAGCATACATCTAAAACCGAAGTTCAACTCTTCCATTCTTGCTTAACCCTTTAGCTCAAAGCAACAGACAATACTGAATCTCCCATGTACAACTCAATACCCCATTTGGTTCTTCTCTACACTTCAAATATGCTCTAACTCACCACCAGAACCAGTAACCCGTCACCTGCATCTTTATCTCAATCAGATCTAATTAAACGACAGTTCTTCATCTGGTACTACAATCATCAATGAAAAAGCGGGGGTCTAATAACACCACCCAATATTTCTCTTAGCAATCTGTATGGACTAACTCCGAAATACTTTCTAGAGAATCAACTAGACAGTCAGACTCAATCTAGGTAAAAGTATCTCAAGGAGTTAATATCTCTCTCTTGTTTTGATTTACTCAAGCTAATAGAAATCATCGAGTCCTAATCAAACACAATGAATAAATTGGACAGTACCAAAGACCAATGTCCAAGGATCAATCAATGAAAATCAAACAACTAAAGGTTGGATTATACCAATTGATGATCCACACGCACAACCTGTATTATTTCAATTATAAAGATAAACAATATAATGCGGAAACTGAAATAACACAGACACCAGAAATTTTGTTAACGAGGAAACCGCAAATGCAGAAAAACCCCGGGACCTTGTCCAGATTGAATACACACTTTATTAAGCCGCTACATACACTAGCCTACTCCAAGCTAACTTCGGACTGGACTATAGTTGAGCCCCAATCAGTATCCCACTAATCCAAGGTACAGTTGTACTCCCCGCGCACTTGATTCCCTTAGCTGATCTCACCCACAACTAAGAGTTGCTACGACCCAAAATCGCAGGCTTTAACAATAAAAAAATCTGTCTCACACAGACAAGTCTATCAAAGGATCAATTTTTCTTCCACAGAAAAACCCTAAAGTTTTTGTTCCGTCTTTTGATAATAATCAAGGTAAACAGGAACCAATTGATAATTCGGTCTTATATTCCCGAAGAACATCCTAGATTAATCAATCATCTCACAACAATCTTAATCGTATGGTAGCGAAACAAGATGTCGTGGAATCACAAACAATGAGACGAAGATGTTTTGTGATTACTTTTTATATCTTGCCTATCGGAGAAATCAAACAATCTCAAGCCAATCAATATGATTGTACTATTACGATAGAAGATGCAAGATCAGATCACACAACTACGATAAAAGTAGTATCGGTCTGGCTTCACAATCCCAATGAAGTCTTCAAGTCGTTAACCTGGTTTTAGAAGAAGAAAACCAAAGGGTTAAAGGAGAATCGACTCTAGAACGAAAACTAGTAGAACATGTAAGGTGTGAGGATTAGTTTTGCAGAGTTGCTAGATGTCCCCTTATATAGTTTTTCAAATCAGGGTTTTGCCTTAGTTACAAAGCAATCAATATCCACCGTTAGATGAAAACCTGATTTAGATTCAAGCTAATATTTCTCAACCGTTAGATCAAAAATTTAGCTTGTCATACACAAATGACTGTACGCTTCTAGGTTTGTTAAACGCACCCAAACGTGTACATTTTTGGTTCAACAATAGTCTAACCAAAAAGGTTAACCATAAGAGCATTTCATACCAACCATGTTCTTGTTCACCATAACTAGTTCAAATGAACTAGTTAAGAGAGTTGTTCAATTGCAAGGAAATCTTATGTAACTACACAAGGCATAATTGAAGCAAAGATGATTTGATTCACAAGAATCAGCTCATGAATTTTAATAGCCACGGTTTGCAAAAGCATTCCTTAGTCTTTTAAGATTAAGTTCAGAGATCATCTTTAGATATATAACCTTCTCAAGTTCGCAGACTAGGTTCGCGGACTTAAGACACCGGACAGAGTTTACAAACTCCAGTAGAAATTCTCTGGTTTGAGAACTTCGCCGGTTCGCGGACTGGGTTCGCGGACTTGGCTCACGCAAGTAGTTTGTTAGCTCCAGCAGAAATTCTCAGGTTTGAGAACTTCGGCAGTTCGCGGATTGAGTTCGCAGACTTAGCACTTGCCATACTTCCGGTTCTCTTGATCAACAAGGTTCGAGAACTTCGGTTCAAGGAATACATTGGTTATGTAATCTAGACTCTCATTCCAATCATTAAAACATTCTTAGAGGACGTTATACAGTTGTTGCACCATTTCTCGTCAAAGCAATTTTCAAAGTGATTGAAACATTCATGACTTTCGTCACTAGGTAAAGATAAACTTGGTCGAAGCGAAAAGCTTACCAACACATTTTTCGAGATATAGATAGGCGAGGTATACTCGGCTCGAAATACCAAATGTGTATAATCTAGTCTATATATATAGCGTACGACTTTTGTCTCAAAGAGTAGGAGATAGAATAGATAGACTTTTGAGTGACAGATAAGTTCAAGTCTCCACATACCTTTTTGTCGAGAAGTTCCACCGGTTCCTTGAGTAGTCCTTCTACTTGTATGATGAATCGCCATGAAGTCCTTGAGATCAACTACACTTACTATCCTAGTCCGAGACTTAGCTATAAGATACTAGAAATCAAGACTTATAGTTTTGATCACTAACATTGACAAACATGCTTGAGATAGAAACGCATGCGAGTTTGACCGAGCAGTGCTCTAACAATCTCCCCCTTTGTCAATTTTAGTGACAAAACTATCAATATATATGGAATACAAAAAAGATAATGAAACTTTAGTAGCTCCTATTCCACATGTCTAATCTTCAACATTCCTCGAAATCTTCGTCACTTCCAAGTACTCCAATGATCCTAAAGGTTGTAAGTTTAGCACCACCGTTGTTGAAGATCCGTAGCTATAACAATGAGAAAGCATCGGTCTCGATCATTGTTATACAGTGTCATAGTATTATTACACAGTGTCAAAGCTCAATTGTATCACAACTTCAACAATAATACTATGATGATATGTATCGCTCCCCCTTAGTCAATACTCCATCTCACATGAAAACCACTCCCCCTTACACAATGATCCAAAAACCATATGTAATTGTAGTGTGAACTACATATTAATTCTCCCCCTTTTTGTCAATAAAATTGGCAAAGGTACAAGAACGGGTTCATAATGAAATTTCCATAAGAGACATTTCATGACTGAGAGAAAGAAACACACATCATCTTATTTAGATGCAATCATATAGCCGAAGCTAACAACATTCATCAAGGAGTTTAAAGATACAAGATAACCCCTCTAAAATTCCACAGCCGCACACCCCTCAAGATATGACCATTAAGCACAAGTTCAAAAGAATTCTCCCCTATAAGATGTCATTCCGGAAAGAACAACAACGAGCGACCTTAATTTCAAGAGAGAAAAAAAAGGATTTTTATTGGACACCAAAACCATGAGAATGATTTTTATATCCAAAACTCAATCAAATTAATCATAAGTAAACCCATGATTAATTTAATCGTAATACATAATCAAATTAAACACAAAAGTGATCAATTTAATTCATTGTGCTCAACATAAGTAAACTTACGGAGCAACGACTAAGTTAACCATACAAGAGAGTGATTGGCTTAATCGTACATATACTCAACACAAGAGAAACTTGTGGAGTAATAACTAAATAACCAACAAGATGATTAATTTAGTTCTAATATGCTCAACATAAAGTATCTTACGGAACAACCAACAAGGCTAATAAAAAATAATCAACTTTGTCGTATCGTACTCAACATAAGACACATTACGGAGCCTCACGGTAATACAAAAAGGATGGATCAATGAAGATCAATACTATGGAATACACAAGGATTCATTCTTTTGCACAAGCATATACAATAGCAATAATCCTTGGATACAAAATATTTTAACCTATATTTCATCAAAGGTTGACAATATAGGCTTAACTTTTGTATATGTCAAAAGTCTATTCATTCTTGAACCAATAAACGAATACCGATCATGAAAGACTTTACTTTTGACAAAATATGGGACAACATAGTTCACGGATGTAAACACCAATATCCATAAAAAATTGCAATATAACAAATCATAAAGATTAAATACTGCAAAACATCATCCTCTAAAAAAATTTAGAATCAAAAACCTAAAAACAAGAAGATGAAAAATAATAGCTATGTGTAGTCACAATCATCGCTATTCAAAGCAATAGTTATTCTTCAAACTAAGCCAAAAAGAAGACATACTAGGCAACAATATATTTGAAAAATTCTTTATCATTCCCGAACTCCTTGTCGTCAACAGCCATAGGAACATAAGGTTCGTGGAGATAAGAGTTGATATCAACAAACCGTCTTGGCTGAATATGTCGAACCAGGACTTCCTGAATTTCCAAAGATCTTAAAACGCAAGCCTTTGTATCACGAATCTCCTTTCTTACTTCCTTCAACTCATCAAGAACATCAGAAAACTTCTGAGAGTTAGAAGGGACATCCCTTGGCTTTCTTGTATTCCTCCTTTTCCTTTTTAAGGACGGAATAACTGGAGATTTTTCTTTTTCCTTGATTGGTGGCTTAAAAATCATGTTGACATCCTTTCCATCCAAAGACATGATGCTTATGAGAACAGCTATAACCAACTGATTCTTGTGATTGGAATTCACACTCTCAACAAGCGGTCTTGAAATATAAAGAATATCAAAGAGGAAAAAGGAATGTAGGGTTCGAAACCTTTAAACAGGTTCGTGGACGTTCAACTCTAAACCCTATAAAGAGTAGAATTGTCGAAATAACCCTTTCTTTTATTTGATAGACAGAAAAGAATAAACCTAAAACAACTTTTCCTAAAGCCTGTGCGTTCACAACCTTGTCTCTTTTGATCAGGCACATGAGATAAGATTTACCAATCAACACAATTAATTTGTGCCGTGGTGAACAACGATTTGTCCACCATTTTCCTCTTGAGAGGAATCCTTTGACCTCTGTCTATCAAAACGATTTGACCGTACTTTCTTCTCAAATGGTCTTGTTTTGTCTTTTGGAAACAGACTTCTTAAACGAAGATAAAATCTTACATACCTCATTAGTCTTCTGAGCAAGTTTAAGCTTCCTTGCTAACTGATTCGCTCTTCGTTAAAGTTTGTTGGCGTGCCTCAATTGATGTTTGTACTTGTAACATCTTGATAGTTTATGACCCTTTTGAGAACAAAACGAGCACGTCAATCTTGGATAATAATCAGACATCTGTGGTGCGACTGCAGCTAAACACAAGGTAGATCCTGAAACATTACATACAGAGTTTCCAAAGGATGGGTCAATTGAATCTTCCAACTTGATTGGGTTCTCTTCTTTACCGAAACCATCAAGATTGATATATGTATTTCTACAATTATCAAAATCAATGTTTTCACATAGAAGACCGACACTTGATTTCCTTTCTTCATCAGAATCATACATCTCATCAAGTGTTACAGCGAGACCTTTGTTCCCAGTGTACTTTCTACGATTTGGGCACTCATTTGCAAAATGACCAAAACCTTTACACTTAAAGCATTGTGGCATATACTCGTCATCGGCCTCGTCAGCGTCCCTGTTTTTAGGAGGATTGCGATTGTGAGGTTTATCTGACGACTTAGGTTTGTATCTTGAAAACCGTTTACTTCTCTTCAATAGAAGATCCCTAAACTGTCTTGTGATCAAGGAATCTGATTTGTCAAGATCTTCATCCGGAAAATCACCCTCAGGCTGATCATCCTCAGAGTCATAGACACTTTTACTCTTATCAAGTAATTTAGTGTTCCTCTGTGCTTTGAAGGAAACATCCTTACTGATTTTGGATGTATGCTCATGATCAAAGATCTTTAGCTTTCCAACCAAGGTATTTCTGGAAAGATTATCAAGGTTATTTCCCTCAACGATGGCATGCTTCTTAGACTCGTATCTAAATGGCAGCGATCTGAGAATTTTCATCACAGTGTCCTTTTCAGGAATAGTCTTACCCAATGCAAAAGATGCATTAACAATTTCAGACACTCTGTGATTAAACTCATCAAATGTATCTTCATCTTCCATACGAAGGTTCTCTCAATCGGAATTAAGGTTTTGAAGCCTAACTTCCTTTTCACTGGAGTTACCTTCAAATAAGGTTTCTAAGATATCCCAAGAATCTTTAGACCGAGTGCAATTAGACACATGGTGCTGAAGATTTGGGGTAATGGCATGTATAATAGTATTCAAGCCGTCGGAATTTTTCTTTGCAGCATTTATCTCAGCAGGAGTATATTCACCAATAGGTTTGGGAACGCTTTCATCTCCAACTGCCACAACAGGAGCATTATAGCCATTAACAACATATACCCATGATTGAAAATCACGCGCTTGGAGAAAAGCTCGCATAGAAATTTTACACCATAGGTAATTAGAGCCATCGAAGGCTGGTGGTACATTAATCGAGATAGCACCTCTGTCCATAGAGTCAGATCTCTACAAACACAGACTTGTAAGGTCTTGAACGTGTTTGCCTGCTCTGATACCAATTGAAAAGGCGGGGGTCTAACAACACCACCCAATATTTCGCTTAGCAATATGTATGGACTAACTCCGAAATACTTTCTAGAGAATCAACTAGATAGTCAGACTCAATCTAGGTAAAAGTATATCAAGGAGTTAATATCTCTCTCTTGTTTTGATTTACTCAAGCTAATAGAAATCAGCGAGTCCTAATCAAACACAAGGAATAACTTGGACGATACCAAAGACCAATGTCCAAGGATCAATTAATGACGATCAAACAACCAAAGGTTGGATTATACCAATTGATGATCTACACGCACAACCTGTATTATTTCAATTATAAAGATAAACAATATAATGCAGAAACTGAAATAACACATACACCGGAAATTTTGTTAACGAGGAAACTGCAAATGCAGAAAAACCCCGGGACCTAGTCCAGATTGAATACACATTGTATTAAGCCGCTACAGACACTAGCATACTCCAAGCTAACTTCGGACTGGACTATAGTTGAACCCCAATCAGTCTCCCACTGATCCAAGGTACAGTTGCACTCCTACGCCTCTGATCCCAGCAGGATACTGCGCACTTGATTCCCTTAGCTAATCTCACCCACAACTAAGAGTTGCTACGACCCAAAATCGCAGGCTTTAACAATAAACAAATCTTTGTCACACAGACAAGTCTATCAAAGGATCAATCTGTCTCCGACAGAAAAACCCTAAAGTTTTTGTTCCGTCTTTTGATAATAATCAAGGTGAACAGTAACCAATTGATAATCCGGTCTTATATTCCCGAAGAACAGCCTAGATTAATCAATCACCTCACAACAATCTTAATCGTATGGTAGCGAAACAAGATGTCGTGGAATCACAAACAATGAGACGAAGATGTTTGTGATTATTTTCTATATCTTGCCTATCGGAGAAATCAAACAATCTCAATCCAATCAATATGATTGTACTATTACGATAGAAGATGCAAGATCGGATCATACAACTACGATAAAAGTAGTATCAATATGGCTTCACAATCCCCATGAAGTCTTCAAGTCGTTAACCTGGTTTTAGAAGAAGAAAACCAAAGGTTAAAGGAGAACCGACTCTAGCACGCAAACTAGTAGCACACATAAGGTGTGGGGATTAGTTTTACAGAGTTTCTAGATGTCCCCTTATATAGTCTTTCAAATCAGGGTTTTTCCTTAGTTACAAGACAATCAATATCCACCGTTAGATGAAAACCTGATTTAGATTCAAGCTAATATTTCTCAACCGTTAGATCAAAAACTTAGCTTGTCATACACAAATGACTGTACGCTTCTAGGTTTGTTAACCGCACCCAAACGTGTACATTATTGGTTCAACAATAGTCTAACCAAAAAAGTTTAACCATAAGAGTATTTCATACCAACCATGTCCTTCATCACCATAACTAGTTCAAATGACTCAAATAAACTAGTTAAGAGAGTTGTTCAATTGCAAGGAAATCTTATGTAACTACACAAGACACAATTAAAGCAAAGATGATTTGATTCACAAGAATCGGCTCATGAACTTTAATAGCCACGGTTTGCAAAAGCATTCTTTAGTCTTTTAAGATTAAGTTCAGATATCATCTTTAGATATATAACCTTCTCAAGTTCGCAGACTAGGTTCGCGGACTTGAAGACACCGGACAGAGTTTACAAACTCCCGCAGAAATTCTCGGGTTTGAGAACTTCGCCGTTTCGTGGACTGGGTTCGCGGACTTGGCTCACGCAAGTAGTTTGTCAACTCCAGCGGAAATTCTCGGGTTTGAAAACTTCGGCATTTCACGGACTGAGTTCGCGGACTTGGCACTTGCCATACTTCTGGTTCTCTTGATCAACGAAGTTCGAGAACTTCGGTTCAAGGAATACATTGGTTATGTAATCTAAACTCTCATTCCAATCATTGAAACGTTCTTAGAGGACGTTATATAGTTGTTACACCATTTCTCGTCAAAGCAATTTTCAAAGTGATTGAAACATTCATGATTTTTGTCACTAGGTAAAGATAAACTTGGTCGAAGCGAAAATCTTACCAACACATATTTCGAGATATAGATAGGCGAGGTATACTCGGCTCGAAATACCAAATGTGTATAATCTAGTCTATATATATAGCATACGACTTTTGTCTCAAAGAGTAGGAGGTAAAATAGATAGACTTTTGAGTAACATATAAGTTCAAGTCTCCACATACCTTTTTGTCGAGAACTTCCACCGGTTCCTTGAGTAGTCCTTCTACTTGTATGATGAATCTCCATGAAGTCCTTGAGCTCAACTACACTTACTATCCTAGTCCGAGACTTAGCTATAAGAGACTAGAAATCAAGAAATAGTATTGATCACTAACATTGACAAACATGCTTGAGATAGCAACGCATACGACTTTGACCGAGCAGTGCTCTAATAATCAAAACCCAAATCCGATATTAATCCTTAGCAGATACACCCACTTCTCATTCATTTGAGAAGTCGAATTTCTTCTTTTCTGTTCTTCAAACCCTAACTGAATTCAACCTCAATTTTGATTCCTCTTCTTCCATATCTCAATTCATCTGGCGGCAAATTCTTCCTCCAACATCAATCGAATCCCTAGACTAACAGATATTCTCGATTCAACCCATTTCTTGACTGAATTCTCGCATTACTCTCATTTCTTTTCTCTCACACAGCCGCAACTCTTTTCTGGGTTTCAAAAACAAATGATTGAAAGGAATTACTTCCCTCAATTTTAGGGTTCTGTGTAGGAATGAGACTGGATATACCCACTCAGGTGAACTAGACAGGGGGTTCCCATCATGATTTTAGATACCCATAAAAAGGATAAGGGCCAACCAAATGGCATCCCTTGTGTTAACATGACTCGACTCCCTTGCCATTCTCCTGCGGAATGATGATTCTATCATTTATGCTCAAAACGGATGATTTCTCCTTCTTTCGCTCCAAATGACTCCAAAGTACCTAAACACTCAAAAGTAAACATAAGATACATAGTTTACAAGAGAAAAAAACAAAGAAAACATAAACAATAGATATAAATTTAGGTGTTTTACAACACCTATCAAATTCCCCCACACTTAGACTTTGCTAGTCCTCGAGAAAATCAAACAAAACTTATTCTAAAGGATACATACAACTCCATTTCTTCGAGAATACGTCACACTTAGCACGTATAACAATCCTTTGAACCCCTAGGTGTCCCTAGTGGACGAGTTATAGTCTCGTGAGGGTTTACTAGAGGCCCACAAAACCTACTTTTCCAACTTACAAGTTCTCCGAAATGATAACATCCAACGCGCTAAGAATACATAGATATTATGCACACTAGTCATAAGAAGTTAGACACATATATGAACACAATCTCATCCTTAAAAGTTGAGAGAGAAATAACCATCCCTTATCGAAAGAAATTCGGGTTCAGAGTAATCAAAAGTCTCGACTATGCCTCACAAGAAAGGGTTTTATGAAGTTGCTCTCAATAATAAATAACTTTTTATGGGTCACACATGTGTCCAGGTAGGAATGAAGAGAGAATCCCGTGACACGTTTAATAGTAGGAAGGCCAAACCCTCCGAATTTCTTTGAAAACCCACATCTTTTATTCATTTTGAAAACCTTTTTTTTAACGATCTCTAAGAAAGGAAATCAACCACTTAACGAAGGTGGGAATATGCTTACTTACCTCGTTATCCGTTTGACGTGCAGTTAGCACCACTCTCACAGCGTCCATAGAAACGTCTTCGGTCTTCGATCTTCGTCTTCGGTCTTCAACTGTCGTTGATAACTATTGAACTTCGTAGAATCTTGACAATGAGATTCTTTCCTCTAATTCCTTGTTGCTTGAAACTTCATTACGGTTGTTCCTTCTTTCCATTGGCTTTATTGAAAGAACAAAACTAAAAACAAACCAAAATGATACAAACCCAAAATATGATGCAAAGGATTTTTCTTGTCTCTTTTTTTTTAATTGAGAAAAAAAAATTGAGACAAGAAAAATAAAACAAATACAAAATGAAAACAAAATAAAATAATAGAACTAATTATGAACCTACATAAATTTTCTCTTGTTTTTTTTTTCAATTTTTTTTTCTTTTTCTTTTTCATTTTTCTTTTCATTTTTTAATTAACAAGGGCACTAGCATAATGATGACCATGTCCCAAGTTTTTTTATTTTTTTTATTTTTTGAGACAAGAGAAAATAAAATAAAAATAAGATAAAATAAAAATGCAAGTACAAAGGCCATGGTGTAAGTACTTTACCGCTGGATTCTTCACAACTTGTATGTCTCGATATCATAAACTTCTTGAACTCTCATCTTGATAATCTTCGCTCTTGTACAATAGTCTTCAACTTGTAAAAATTCTACTCCTTATCTTGTTGCTTTACCTTAATCTGAAATCTGCTCATTTTGTACCGTTGCTTGTAAATCTTGAACGTCTTCAACTTTCCTTCGAATTTGTGATGGTCCGCTTGTTGATGATGATGGTGTTTCTATGGACCTGTTGGTGTAGAGAGAGATAAAGTGGATGGTGCTAACTACGAACAAGATTACAAGTGGTATATAAGTTAGCAATTCGATGTCACCATCATGATTGATAAAATAGCACTCAAGAGATCAAAGTAGTGCTTCTATTGGTGGGAGGTTGGGTAGCTCACCATCCTACCCGGAATTAACATACGGTGACACACACTCTAAAAGCATATATTTAGACACGTACAAAGAAGTGAAGTTCGGTGCCTCTAATGATGTAACATGGGTAGTCTCCACTATAGGGGATCACAACTCTAATACTGATCAGTCTGCACCTTATTTGCCACTGGCATGGTTAAATCCAACTTTAACTCTCATACAAGTAAGAAACCTGATCACGTTCTCTGCCATCTCTAAGTTCAGTCACTCTTATGAGAATCTCGATGTAATCTTAGCGACATGTATACTATGTGACTCTAAACTAACTACAAGTTGTAGTTTTTCATTCACTAATTTACACAAAAGTTGAAAACTTTGAAAAAAAATCTACAATGCAAATGCTTAACCACTCCCCCACACTTAAATTTTACATTGTCCTCAATGTAAATTGAGTCATCCAAAGTAAGTCAAGGTGGGAAATCTTATAATGATATGCGACAATAAATCAGAATAAGTAAAAACAAGACAAGAAAAATTCAAAAACAAGAGAAGAAATACTCATCCCATGGGTTGCCTCCCATTTAGCGCTTGGTTTAAAATCGCCAGCCCGACTATCTCCTTGTTTTCTGCGCCTTAGCCGGCTTCCAACACATTATGGAAATCTGATTTAATGGTACTTGGGTGTTTCCTCGCCTCAAAGATGTTGAAGTATAGGACTTCTTCATCAAACTCCATAGTCAAGGTGCCATTATGGACACCAATATTCGTTCTAGCGGTATTAAAAAATGGTCTACCCAACAATAAAGGTGCAGACGAGGATAAATTCACATCACTCATGTCTAAAACGTAGAAATCCACTGGAAATATTAGTCCTTTTACCTTCACCAAAACATCCTCAACAATCCCTTTCGGGTAAACATTAGATCTATCGGCAAGTTGAATAACTATGCCGGTTTTCTTAAGAGGACCAAGGTTTAAAGCATCATAAATAGAAGTAGGCATAACATTAGTATAAGCTCCTAAATCTAACATAGCTTTTTTCAACCTCGTTTTACCAATTGTGCATGAAATTTTGAAACTACCGGGATCCTTCAATTTAGGTGGGAGTTTCTTTCGAAGATATGCCGAAGCATTCTCCCCCACACTCATTACCGGTTAGCTTGTGCTTGTTAGTGCACAATTACTTTACACACTTTGCGTAGCGAGGAGATTTCCTAATTACTTCAATGAGTGGAATATTCACTTGGACCTTCTTAAAAACCTCCCAAATATCCCTATCTTGCTCCACCTTTCTATTAGCTTTAACGAACCTGCCAGGAAAACGTAGAGGAGGAACATAAGTAGGAATATGATTTTTAGAGTTGGAAATAGGCACCTCGGAAGTTTGGGGGAAATCAACATCATTTTCCTACAAAACTAGTTCCTTTGGGGCTTCTTCTTTACCCGAATCAGTAATTTCAGGTTGCACAAGTCGTGTACCACTTACAAACGTAATAGCATTGACACCATCTCTTGGGTTAAGAGGTTGGGAAGGTAGTTTATCATCATTTTTTGCATGCAACTGATTAATCTCCTCGGCCATCGAACCAACTTGTGTTTGCAAGTCCTTGACCGCACCCTCCGTTCTTTGCATAAAAGATTTCAACAACTCTTCCATATTGGACCCTTGATTTTGAGGTTGTTGTTGTTGTGGTTGACCAACTTGTGATTCCAACTCCTTAATTGCATTATCTATTTTCTGCTGATTTAAGTTCGCTAGTTGTTGATTTTGCTGTACCACGGATATTAGAGCCTCCACCAAAGTAACCATCTTTGCCTATTCTGAATTTTGGGCTTGTTGCGGTTGTTGCACATGTTGTTGGAACTCACTTGGATGTTTGTAAACAGAACTTGTACTTGCAACTTGCTCGTAAGTGTTGGAGTAAATACCATACAGCTAAGTTGAGAATATAGCATTGACATGCTCTACGTTCTCATAAGCTGGGCGTGATGGTTTTACAACCACTGCTGCAATTTGTTGCATCATTCCCATCATATTGCTCATTTTTTGACGTAATTCAATAATCTCGTCAACTTGATTAACTCCCTTGGTAGGTGGTTCTGATCCACGACTTGAAAATTGTTTAGAATTTGTTGTCATGCTCTCAATCAACTCTCTAGCATGTGTCACCGTCTTTTCATAAGTGCACCACCACTTGCAGCGTCAATAAGATTCCTATCACTTGCTTGGAGACCTTCATAGAATTATTGGATAATCATTGTGTCACTAAATTGGTGGTGAGGGAAGCTTTCCACCAATCTCTTGTATCGTTCCCAACACTCATACAATGATTCTCCCACATTTTGCTTCATCCCACAAATTTACTTGCGAATTTGAGTAACCTTCGATGTAGGAAAATACCCCTCTAAGAAAATTTTCTTCAACCCGTTCCATGTAGTGACACTTCCGGATGGCAAACAGTACAACCAATCCTTAGCGCTGTCCACCATAGAAAATGGAAAAACTTGCAACATTGCACCATTGGCATCAGTCTCCGCTGGAAGCATGGCCATGACAATGGTATGGAAGTCCATAAGATGCTTGTTTGGGTCTTCATTCACCATGCCATGGAACTTTGGTAACTATCTAAGCAACCTCGGCTTGATCTCGAAGGTTGAATTTGTTTGGATACACCATTGTTGTGCATCAAGCCTATGAGAATCCAAGTCCTTGAGTGTACGATTTGCATCACCCATCGCTTCTTCTTCTTCTTCTTCTTATTTAACTAGTGGTTCTTCTACGAATGGAACCTCTTGTTCTTCTTCTAGTTGTAACTCTTCTTCCACTTCTAACTCTTGTTCTTCTGTTGTGTCTTGACTTGGTTGGAGTATTGTGCCTCTTTGAGTAGTTATCCCGCACCTTGGATAGTTCCAATCTTTAGAAGCCAGGGATTAGGTATCTGAAAACAATTCTCGCAAACAAGTGAGAAACAAGACAAGAAAACAAAAAGCAAAAATAAAAGCAGAATTATAAAAAGAAACTAAAAACTTAATAACAAGCCGTATGCCTCCCTGACAACGACGTCAAAATTTGATTGATGTCGTATGCGTTAATTCTCGTTAATTCCCTGATTTCATCAAAACCACATTAAAAGATGTATATGTGAATTCTTCCTAGAAAGCAACCTAAAGTGTAAAAGCACAATTAAGTTTAACTCCCTAAAAGCACTAAGTTCTATGGAATAAGACTAATAAAGGAAATCAAACGTGTAAAAGCACTAATTCGATTTAATCAAGGTTATGATTCACTTGTGACTAGCAAGATTTATCACTACAAGCACTACCCACAATTATGCTACTTATGATCAGAAATTACTCAACTTTTACGTATTGAAAATCCTAATCTAGCAATAAGGATGAAGGTAAACTCAATCGATTCCGGACTCGACTAAACGAGCATTCAAACTATATAACACTATTAATTGTGAATCATAAACAATAAATTATTGAGACAACACTAACTCATAGATGCAAATATCATATTTGAGAAATCAACTTTATCCCATAACCAATATTATGTGTTTAGCTACTCATAGCTTTTGAGTTCATCATAATCATCATCAATAATAAAATGAAGAAGATGAAAAATAAATGAAAGCAAACCCTCGTCGCTGCTCTCCAAAGCTCCAAGTAGAAAATACGTGATATCAAGAAAGTAAAAACTTTCTCCTTTTGTAGCTTTTCATCTTTCCAAAACTAGGTCTTCAAAGACCAAAGTTCAATGTGGTCCACCAAGCCCATATGTGTGAAAAACCCATGTAAAAATCTTGCCAAAAAGTAGTCGCCGGAGAACTGGGTCCATAGCCGGAAGTCTGCCATAAAAGTCACTCAGCAACTCGGCACCAGCTTGCATCTGTTCCCAGCAGAACCAAAACAACTGATACTCTTTGTTCCCTACAATCTCAGCTGCATCAACAAACACAACTCCTCCTTTCTTTCTGTATTGTTCTCTTTAGAATCAACACTTGCAGTACATAGCACCAACTGCGGATTCATATCTGTCACCACTGCAATTCATTCTGCACCAACTATAAGTCCTTGCTACTTCAACATCCATCTAAGCTTCTACATAGAACCCATGATAACAATTTGAGTTCCTGCAAATCTTCTTAGCCTTGTAAACAACAATACCAGCCTAACATTCATCTACACAATCATTCATTACCAGCAGCAAAGTTTTTCCCGCTCAAAGCCACCAGCACCCATACCTCATTCTCAACTGATGCCTAAACTCAACCCAGCTCCTCTTCTTATCTGCATCAGTTCTCATCTTTCATAGAAGCAACAACATCACCTAACCACCTGCAATATCTCAGAATGCATTGAACTCGCTGACAACCAGCTCAATTGATCTCTGCCATCACAATACATCTCATCCATTTACTCATCTGTAACTCTAACACTGCACCCTTGTTCTGCATCACCATATTGCAGTTGCAATATCACTGCCTGCTTCAACCCACTGTAACTCAGCTCCACATTCCCTGTAACCACCATTCAGTTCAGTATCCACTGCACTTAATTTACAGCACAACCTCTCATTTTCTTGACCTTGTAAACAAGCTCAAATATTTGCACAACAACATCCAAGATTTCGGCTTCAAATCTGTAATGGACCATCACTTCATCTTCTAGTTAATTTGTGACACCACTCCGAGCACCACCAGTTATCAGCATTTTCACCATTTACTGCAATATTTGCAATACCCATGAACCAGTTTCATCTTTTTCACAACTCAAGCCATAAATTCCATGTTCCTAGACATTCATTTAAACTCCTTTAGCTTCAATCGTTCTTCCCATTTTGGTTCCCCGCAATTGCATTACAACCCACTCCAGCTGCAACTCTCCACTCCAGTTCAGCTGAACCATTTTGCAGGTCATGTCTATACCAACACCACAGTCCTCAAGCCACTCACATTTTTCACCATTACAAACACATTCCAGTGAACATCATGAATACCAGTACTGTTTTCATTTCATCGCTGCAGCTGCATCTTCATGTACTTCTGCTACACAACAAATCTGCATCTCCCTGCATCAGTTGTAACTTCAACAGCTCCATTAACATCTCTCAGCAAACTTGAATCTGGTTCACACCCATTCTCGAACAAAAAAACCATAACCTGAGTCATCCTCCATCCTAACGATACATCTAAAACTGAAGTTCAAATCCTCCATTCTTGCTTAACCCTTTAACTCAAAGCAACAGACAACACTGGAACTCCCATGTACAACTCAATACCCCATTTGGTTCTTCTCTACACTTCAAATCTACTCTAACTCACCACCAGAACCAGTAACCCATCACCTGCATTTTCATCTCAATCAGATCCAATTAAACGACAGTTCTTCATCTGGTACTACAATCATGAAAACCCAAATTCGATACTAACCCTTAGCAGATACACCCACTTCTCATTTATTTGAGAAGTCGAATTTCTTATTTCCTGTTCTTCAAACCCTAACTGAATTCAACCTCAATTTTGATTCCTCTTCTTCCATTTCTCAATTCATATGGCAGCAAATTCTTCCTCCAACATCAATCGAATCCCTAGCCTAATATCTATTCTCGATTCAACCCATTTCTTGACTGAATTCTCGCATTACTCTCCTCTCTTTTCTCTCACACAACCGTAACTCTTTTCTGGGTTTCAGAAACAAATGATTGAGAGGAATTACTTCTCTCAATTTTAGGGTTCTGTGTAGGAATGAGACTGGCTATACCCACTCAGGTGAAGTAGACAGGGGGTTCCCATCATGATTTTAGATACCCATAAAAAGGATAAGGGCCAACCAAATGGCATCCCTTTTGTTAACATGACTCGACTCCCTTGTCATTCGCCTGCGGAATGATGATTCTATCTTTTATGCTCAAAACGGATGATTTCTCTTTCTTTCGCTCCAAATGACTCCAAAGTACCTAAACACTCAAAAGTAAACATAAGATACATATTTTAAAACAGAAAAAACAAAGAAAGCATAAACAATAGATATAAATTTAGGTGTTTTACAACACCTATCATGTGTGTCATGAGCACGCGTAAGAGTAATGTCGAGAGTGTTGGAGCATAGCGCGGTTGAACCCACCAAGCGTTGGTATGTCAAGTTTGGTTGTCATATTTTAGTATCAAAAATCATCTAGAGTCACTTGATTAATTATTAGAGTCAACTTCTTTTAGGTTAGACTAGAAAGTCTAGGAATATTGATACTTACAATTATTACTCCGAAGACCTGAAGAATGTGAAGAAGTAACGATTGCAAGAAGACATCATCCTTCTGCTTGAGGTTAGTAATACTGACTTGACTTGTTTCCATTACTGACGTATCTTTCAACTCCCTTTATATTGAAAACATAACATGTGAAGATATATATATAACACTCTAGTGATTAGACTTGGTCATAGCATTATGATCAAAGTGTCAAGGAATTATATTGAATTACAAAGTATAATGCTTATCTTTTGAACTTCGTAACTATCACATCAACATAATATATGTATTTAGTTACTTAATTATGTGTGGGATATAGGTGCGATTTCATCCTAGGATACTATGTATTATTACAATGGTTTAAGGAAGTAGATGTATGAACTTTTTTCATAATCGAAAGGGAAATCAACAAGTGTGTTGGTCCAGTGCTTCACTGAATAATATTTGGATTACCAATGCAAGATGACAAGGTGGAACCAATCTTAACTTATATGTAGAATTAAGGTAGAACCGGGTCATAGCCTATATAGTGTGACAAGGTATAACCGATTCTAACTAGTTTTGGGAAGCATGGTAAAACTTGTCATAACCTATATCTAGTGACATGGTATAACCGATCCTAACTAGTTTTGGGAAGCATGATATAACCGGTCATAACCTATATTGGAAAGCATGATATAGCCGATCCTAACTTAGTTTGGGAGTCATGGTATGACCGATACCAAGAGCAAAACCGAGTTTCCAATATTCACATATTTATTTATGTTGTGTGTGAATTTTGGAATCAGGGTTAGCTAAGATATGAAACTTCTAGATGTCGATATTATTTGAACATGTGCATAAATCTTATCATTAATTATTCAAATATATTCCTTGATGTCAAGGTGATCCCAACCCGAAATATTGAAAAGAATTTAATTATGATTTTCTATTTTATATGTTTTAATTACCAGCAATTCAAGCATATACTAGAAAAGGATTATGAGTTAATGTGCTAAACTAATAATAGGATTTTTCTATGAGAGATATCATAAATATTGTTTGACATTTATTGGAAATAAGAAAACCAAAATTAGGTACTTTAATGCATATCTTGAGAATATTTTCGGTTTTGGAATTTCCTTGTTGTCCAAACAACCTTAGTCTATAAATACTTGATTTTTAATTTCTTGCAAACTATCAATACGAGCCAGACAAACTTCATTCGTGTTGTTTTTGGTGGAGCCGTCTATTTGGAGAGGAAAGTATCCTAATTAGGAGAAATCTCTTACGACCGCTCGTTTAAAGACTTTTGTGGGATCAAGAAGCTCTACGAGTACCGTTGGTGGGAAACTAGATAATTGCATTGTTATTTTAGTTTCAATTATTGATTTGATTGACAAACGACGGTTGTTGTAAATTTGATTGCACCTATTTTGATTATTCTTAAGAGCCTTCTGTTCTGACATAAGGGTCACTCAAACTAGACCAACGTATCGTCGGGATCTTTAAAACTGTTTTTAGATCTAAAGACGTCATGTGATAAGAGGATTTTTAACTTTGATTGCACCTATGTGTTAACAGACTCCGTTTTGTGCGTGATTGATCACAAGAGGATTCAAGTTTGTCTTGTGCAGGTTCCAATTGAAGAATTGAAGACGAAGAAGATTTTCTTATTAGTTTTCGTATCTCGTGATTTGTGCACACATCTTGATCGGTTGAGATCCAACTAGACCTTGTTTATATAAGATAGACTTGTGATTATCTAGTTCATAAGATCGACATCACTTTATAGTTTCTCCTTGAGTTTCTATATTGTTTGATGGCGAATCCGAAAATTAATTATTTCGATAATTAATTTTTGATTGATATAACCAGCCAAAGGAGTTTATTAGATTAAACACAAGAACCTTTGTTTATTACTCAAACATATCTTTTATCAAAGATATAGAGTGGTTACCAAACAAATTTATTCCTTTACTGTTTGGAATATGATTAATAACAGTAAAGCAACTTGAGATACCGATTTCTATCTTGAGATTCACGTGTGTGACCAAAAGGTCGATGACGCAGGGATACTGAGGGACCTAAGTAACTATGGGTAGTTTACTTGGTCTCAACTATACGAAGTTTGAGTTATTATTTGTATAACGGATTAATTCTTAGAGTATTCAAAACAGGACTAGGTCTTGGGGGTTTTCTGCATTTGCGGTTTCCTCGTTAACAAAATCTTGTTGTTTCGTTTACTTTACTTCCCATTATAATTGTATTATTATAATAAAGTAAATTACACTTATACGTTAATCTTAATAACTTGATAATTATCCTATAGTAAATCGATTTCGGACCGTAATTAACTATTATCAAGTGAAAATCCTGAAGTTATATTGTCTCAACTTTTTCCATAGACGATAACTTAAGATATCATACTTATAAGTTGATATTAAAATTGTTAGAGCATAGCTCGGTTGAACCCACCAAGCGTTGGTATGTCAAGTTTGGTTGTCATATTTTAGTGAATCAAAACTCGTCTAAGAGTCGTTTGATTATGTACTAGAGACAACTTCATATAGGTGAGGCTAGAACGTCTAGGATTATGAGACATACAAGTATTACTCAAAGACCTGAAGAACGTGAAGAAGTAACGAGCTACAACGACAACATCATCCTTCCTCTTGATGTTAGTAATATTGACTTGAATTGTTTCATTCCTAACGTATCTTTCAAATCGTGTTATACTGAAAACATAACTGCGAAGCTGTGAATGATTGTTATACTCTAGTAGTGAGACATGATCATATGATCATAGTGTTAAGGAATTAGAATAAAAAGTATAACGTTTATCTTTTGAACTTCGTATATATGACATCGACATAATCGTATCAATGCTATTGTGATAATGTGTATGGGTAAAGGTGGAGATTTCATCTTAGGAAATAATGTTTACATTTGTTTAAAGAAAGTACATTCATGAACTCGTTGTATGAATAGGAAGGGAAATTGCTAGGCTTATTGGTATTGTTATTCATTGCATATCTTTGGATTACCAATATATGTGAGTTAGTAGAACCGATCGTAACTTGTTATGTATCTTGGTATAACTAATCACAATGACTTACTTATGATTTGGTATGACTATTTTTTATTAATTAGTATAACCGACCCTAATTAATCACCAGAGATGGTATGCTCGATATTTATAATTGGTGTGACTGATCCTAGTAATTGGTACTGACCGATCACAAAAGAATTGTACAATCGATTCTTGTGTTAGATCATTGCTCGGTCGAACTCGCATGCGTTGCTATCTCAAGCATGTTTGTCAATGTTAGTGATCAAAACTATGAGTCTTGATTTCTATCCTATTTAGATGTCTCGGACTAGGACATAGATTGTGTAGCTGAGCTTTAGACTTCACGACGTTCATCTCTTGAAGACGAAGAACTACTAAGGGGAGCTTGTGGAACTTCATCGACAAAAGGTATGTGGAGACTGAAACTTATCTATCACTTCGAAAGTCTATTTCTACTCTATCTCCTGTATTGAGACATAAGTCGTGTTACGATATAGTTTTCTATTATACACATTTGAGATATTTCGAGCTGAGTTTATCTCGCTTATATGTTTCTCGGAATATGTGCTGGCAAGCTTTCGCTTTCGGCCGAATTCATCTTACATTCGTGACGAAAGTCCGAATAAGATCATATGAAAATTTCCGAGTTACATCTTACATGGTTTGTGTGATACAATCATTTGGTGTTGCCTTGGAATGTTTCATTATGATAATTTCAATAACTTGAAAATCGCTTTGACGAAAAATAGTTTGTGAACAACAACTACATAACGTCCTCTAAGAAAGTTTCAATGATTGAAATAAAGAGTTTAGAATCATGTAACCATGTTTGGATACAAACATAGTGTGTTAATCACATTATTGTACAAGTCCAAAACCGGGAGCCTGAAGTATGCGTACCCGTACGTGTACTGGTGGTTACGGATGTTTGGAAAAGTATGCGTACACGTACGCATACCGGAGTTCACTTCCGTGAAAATCTGCTGTAGTTTGGAATGTGTTAAGTATGCGCACCCATACGCGTAACCGGCCTAACCAAACTCAAGTCCGGCTACTCAAGTATGCGTACCCGTTTGCGTACTTGAGTGGGTTACTTTCTAAAATCGGTTGTGTACATGAACATAAACATTTATATAATAAGGAATGCAATCTTTGCAAACCGTGTGTATAATTTTCATGAATTGATTCGAGTGAATCAAACCGATTTTGTTCGATTGTGTTCTTGTATACTTCTATGAGAATATAGCAATTGAACGACTCTTTAACTAGTTTCATTTGAGTCATTTGAACTAGTTGTGGATAAGATGAATATGGTTGATATGAGAGTTATCATATGGCTAACTTCGGTTGACCATGGTTGAGCCAACATGGGTGTACACGTTTGGGTACGGTTACATAAACCTGAATGAGGGTATATTTCATTTGTCTGTAACAAGCTAAGTTCGATTTAACAGTTGAAAGATATTAGCTTGGTTGAATCAGGTTTTTCATCTAACGGTGAATAATGAATGCTTTGTTAGCAACTGGGAAACCTAATCCCCACACCTCTTGTGTGTTACTAGTTGGATAAGCTAGAGTCGATTCTCCTTTAACCTTAGGTTTTCCTAACCTTGTAGGTTAACGACTTGAAAGACTTCATTGGGATTGTGAAGTCAGACCCAACTATTTCTCTTGTAGTTGTGTGTTCTGATCTTTCCCGATTCTATCGTTTGAGTAGTATCTTCTCTAAGATTTGCTCGAGATTAATTTCTCTGATAGGCAAGATAAAACGTGATCACAAACATCTTCGTATCATCGTTTGTGATTCCACAATATCTAATTTCGCCATCATATGATTTCGATTATTGTGAGTTGATTGATAATACTAAGTTGCTCTTCGGGAATATAAGTCTGGTTTATTATGTGACTAATTGATGAACTGCTGCTTTTTTCTCCAATTGAACAATGTAGGGAGTACCTGCAAAAAAACCTCTGATGCTTAAGTTAGCTAGAGTTTTTCACAGGAGTAATAGTGGGGAAGATTGCTTAGCATTTAGGGTTGTAAACCATCCATTTATATGTTACAAATTTCCGTTTTCGAGGCAGCCATGAATTGCAATAACTGGTCCTGCATGTCTTCTGGAATGTTCTAGAATATTTCCTGTTTCCAGAAACTTCCTTTAGGGTTATGGAACTAAGCCAGCTGAAAGGTGTAAGAGATAAAACCCAAGAAATAGATGTAATGGGTTTAGGCCCACGCAGCAGGGTGGAGAAATCCGCAAGCCAAATAAGGACGGTCTGAAATATCAGTGAGCCAATGGCTCAACTCGGCTGGACTCAGCGAGCCGGACGGAATTTGACAGCCTCCAGAAAGGTCGCCGGGGGAGGCCGTCTGCATGCTGCTGCTGTCATCGGCGCCGGAGAAGACGCCATCGTCGGCTAACTGTTGATGTTGACGGTGATGACGTCATGCTGACGCAGTTGACGGAATATGCTGACGGCGTTACGGTTAGTTGAAGGCGTTATGCCGGTAACGGAATATTCTCAGAATATTCTGACGGCGTCATAACATTAACAAAATATGCCGAGAATATTCTTTGTCCGTCACCATTGGATGACGTCGTTCTAACATCGATGTCGCTGACGTCAGGCGCGCGTGGCATCCGCTGGTTGGTCGTTACTTTTGATGTGTCACGCTGACGTGGCAGTGGTGATGAGCCTCCTTACTTGCTTGATTTGGACCTTTTCACATGGGGCTCCTATGTATAGTGCTTGTGAGGCCTAGTGAGGCACATATGACTAATAAGAGGAACGTATTAGGCCCAAGTAAGCCCATTTCTAGTGTGAAAATAATAGGGTACAAACATCGCCCCCTCTTCATCCATAACCCATTATGGGTTAAGAAGTTCGGGTTCCCAAATCTACTGGCAACTGAATTTGCATCATTCTGGAGTGTTGCATGACTCGCCCGAAACGCGTTGATCGGAGTGTTATGCAACTCGCCCCCAGGAATATAATGATTGCACTAGAGTGTTATATATCTCGCCCCCAAATGGATGAGGTGATATATAACTCTCCCCCAGTATGTAGTGGTGTCATGTTGCTCAATGCTCGCGCAAGGGTGCACTTCCCTATTGCATTTTGCTTGCGCATGGGTTGAGAAGTTGAGTTTTTCTGCTATCTTGAATTCGCGCATGGGGCCGATCCCACTATTCAAGATGCACGCAGAGTTGAGATGTGTACATTTTCACATGCCTGGGGAGGTGAAAATGTTCGCCACATTTGTTGACGTCCCATATGATGGGTATACACTTGGAATAGGGAAAAAAATGCTCGAACTGTGCATTCACCCTATCTGCGAGGTGTCAGAGATGCTGCTGACAGTAGACTTGAACTGTACTGTTTTTCCATTTAGGACTGACTGCGGATTCGAACGTCCGTAGTAGCTTATAATTAAACACGAACAATTTTGATAAAATGTGGAATACCAAAATAATGTTGAATTAAATTTCTGAATAGAAATAACAAGATAAGTACCTACTGCTTGACAACAGCTGCCTCGTTAAAACCTTTGCGTGGAAAACCCAGTGGAATAAAACCATCATAAAGGAAAAAGAGTGCATCACAGCAAGATTTGAAAATACTTCTATGCGAATTTAGCTAATGATAAAACTTCTTCAAGTGGAAGGAATTCCATGGATTCCATGGTTTTGAATCTTGAGTACCATCCAGGTTCCTTAGGTAGTAGGATCCACGAGACGCCGGCCTGTCCACTGTTTATGGACCTTCCCAGTTTCCTCCGAGCTTTCCACAGTTCGGTTCCATTGTGGATGCTCGGGTTTTCTTCAAGAAATATTCCCCTGGTTTGAATGAACGGTCTCGGACCTTACGATCATAGCTCAGCTTGATTGCCTGTGGGTATAAGACCAACTGTTGTAAGGTTGTTTCTCTTTGTTCTTCCGACAACTCTTTATCCAAATCCAATATGCTGTTGTTTTTCCCATATTTGACAACACGAGTTTTGGTAGTCTTGAAATGTACTTCGGAGGGTATGACTGCCTCTGTCCCATAAGCTAGTGCGAATGGGAGAATCCAGTGGATCTTTTTGGGGTTGTCCGATAAGACCATAAGACTCCAGGGAACTCCTCTGTCCACTTTCCCTTCACTTTTTCTAGCCTTTTCTTGAGATTGTCCATAATAACACGATTTGTTGCTTCCGCCTGCCCATTGCTTTGAGCAAAATATGGAGCAGAAAAGTTATGGCGAATGTTCAGGTTCTCGCAGAATTCTTTGATCACTCCGGAATCGAACGGCTTTCCATTGTCTGATACTAGCTCGTGTGGGATTCCAAATATGCAGACGATGTTCTCCCATATGAACCTTTTTATGTCGTATCTAGTAACATGTACCAATGCTACTGCCTCAACCCATTTTTTAAAATAATCAGTTTTGGTCAGTACATATTTCACTCCTCCCGGAGCTCGGGGGAGTGGTCCGACGATATCTAGTCCCCACTTATCGAACGGTCAGGGACTAAAAACTGGATGCAATTCATTGGCGGGTCTTTTAGGAATTGGAGCGTGCTCTTGGCATGGTACACATTTCTGTGCGTATTCTTTAGCATCTTTCTGCATGTATGGCCAGAAGTACCCCTGGGTAAGTATCCTGTGGGCAAGACTACGCCCTCCAGAATGGTTGCCACATATTCCTTCATGAGCCTCCGCCAATATCCGTTGTCCTTCTTCGGCTGATACGCATCACAAAAATGGCTCCAAAGCTACATGTTTGGGTATAACTGTCCCTCAATCATTGAATATCTCCATGTGTTCTTTTTCACCTTTGAAGCGAGTTTCTCATCTTCTGGGAGTTCACTGGTTGTCAAATACCGGATATAAGGTTGACGCCAATCTGAAACGCTTTCAGCAGGATTTCCTGAATCGTCTATCACTGGACTGTCAACATCCATATTGCTGTCAGTGTTTTCGATATCTTCATGTGTTGATGTAGTTACCCTCTCTCCCCCACTAGCGTGTTCGAGAGCCAAAACAAAGTGGTTGTCGGAGATGCTAGGTAACTCTTGAAAATCCACTACAACAAAACGGGTGGTATCAGTATTGACTGCGGAAGACAGATATGCTAAAGCATCTGCGTGCCTGTTTTCCAACCGTGGTCGCTGTCCGATATAGAACTGGTCGAATTCGTTTACCAGCTCTCTCATACGATCCAAGTATAAGGCCATCTTATCTTCCTTTGCCCTGTAGGTGCCCAGAAACTGATTAACTACTAGCATGGAATCTGTGATCAGCTTCACGTTCTTTGCCCCCAACTGTTTGACAGCCTTTAACCCGATAATTGCTGCTTCATACTCAGCTTTATTATTGGATGCACGAAAACCCAATCTGGTCGCTTTCTCGATCCTCGAACCTTCGGGAGTAAGGATGACACATCCAACTCAATCTCCACCAACATTTGATGACCCATAATTAAACATGGTCCATAATGGCTCAGGTGTATCAACCTCCATTGCGGACTCGCCCCCAGTCTGATCAGTGGTTGACTCAGTGGGTTTATTCAGCAACTCTTCTTCTTCGGTAACTGTTTCTATGTCGTCCACGGGGAAATCTGCTAACAGTGCAGCCAGGCGTGTCCCTTCTCCGCAGTTCTAGCTTCGTACTTGATTTCAGACGCCCCCAGAAAATTTGACCATATAGCTAGTCGGTTGGAATCATCAGCACGTTATAAGATTCTCTTCAGCGGATATTCAGAGTAGACTACGATCTGTCTACCTTGGAAATATGGCTTGAGGTGACGAGACGCATGTAACAGTGTAAGTGCTATCTTTTCAAATTTTTTTGTACCATGTTTCTGCCCCCGTCAAAGATTACTGACGAAGTAAACAGGCTTTTCATGTGGATCAGTAACAAACAACACTGCGCTTACAACGTTCTCCATTGCAGCCAGATACACTCCGACAGGTTGCCCAGTTTTCGGACTCACCAGTACTGAGGGAGTTGAAAAATATTTCTTGATTTCATCGAAGGCTTTTTCGCACTCATCCGTCCAACCAAAATGCACTGCTTTCTTCAAAACGTCAAAGAATGGTTTGAATCGATCCGACGAGCGTGAAATGAGACGATTTAAAGTTGTTAATCGCCCCGCTAGCTTCTGGACATCCTTCTTCGTTTTAGGAGATGACATCTCTCTCATGGCTCTAATTATTCCGGATTCTCCTCGATTCCTCTGTGCGTCATCAAGTATCCAAGGAACTTTCCTGAGGATAGCCCGAATGAACATTTTCCTGGATTGAGTTTCATACGATATCGTCTCAAGATATCGAATGTCTTCTGAAGATTGAGAAAATGTGACTCCTTTTGCTCAGATTTTACCACCATATCGTCTATATATACTTCCATTATCTTCCCAATCAAATCCTTGAACATATGGCCTACCAAATGCTGGTAGGTAGCCCCTGCGTTCTTTAGCCCGAACGACATTAAAGTATAGCAGTAAACTCATCTGTCAGTCACAAAGGAAGTATGCTCTTGATCTCCCTCGAACAAAGGTATTTGGTTGTACCCCGAAAACCGTCCATGAATGACAGTCTCCCTACCCTGAGGTTGCATCCCCCAAATCTCTGATCCGCGGAAGTGGATACGGGTCACTTGGACACGCTTTATTTAAATCAGTAAAATCGATACAAACACGAATTTTACCATTCTTCTTTGGAATGGAAACTTCATTGGACAACTGGTGTGAAAATGGGGAGCACACAAAACACTTGCAAGTATACAAGGTCAAGATTTATAATATAGTGATGAGTGGGGGTTTGTCCACAGGGAGAGGAGCATACAAGAAGTCTTCCTAGCTAAAGTGTGTAGTGATGATGCAAGGCAAAGCAATATGGCATACAGACAAGAACCACAGCAGCAAGGAAAACAACTAAGAAAACAGCAAGGTAAAGCAGCAAAGAACCAAGGCTTGGAAGCCAAGGGCAAGGTGAGGATTGTGCACTGACTTCAGTGCACAAAAGGCTTCAAAGTGCAAGAAAAAAAAGGCAAGAAAATAAACTGAATTGAAAGCACACAGAACTGAAAATGTAAGTGACTGAGAAGGAATTGGTGGGTAAGCCAAGGCTTAGGATCCACCTTGTGTCCTAACCAAATGACATGTTTCTAGGTTGAGTTTGATCCTATGCATACATCTAGAAATAGAAGAATACTAAATTGCTCAATAGTCTGCCCCTAGCATTGGCTGTCTTTTGACAGCACAGCCAATCACAGGCACTATGTGCATTGGTATCTCCCATTTGCTCAAGCAAAACAGAGCATGGAAGTAACTATCCTAGCTTCTAGTCACTTGACAGTGCACAAGGCTTCAGCTGAGCCTTGGCCTGATGCTATTTAGCTCATGCTAAACATGGATAAAGCAATAACATTCATCATATGTGATAATTCAGATACAACTAGCAACATTTGAGATAACTAAAAACATATGCAACTTTCAACTGTCAACAGTTATGCAAAAATCAGAAATTGGAATTGCAAAATTAAAATTGTTCTAATTCTCTACTGGCTAGTCCAGAGAGATACACCGTGTCTTTCACACACTCCACATAACACCAATTTATACCCCCCCTATCAGAATTAGGGTTCACAGCCCTTTTTCCCCAAAATCAGAAAATCAGGTGAAATTGATTTACCTAATGTTGATGAGATACTCGCTCCATCTCGTCGGTCCACTCTTCTTCTGCTTCTTCTCGTTCCTCTCATGCTCCAATTGTTGCTTTAACATCACTTATATCCCCAATTTCTCACCTAGGGTTTCAGTGAGCAGAGAGATGAGAAATTGGAGAAATTAGTGATGTTAAAGAGATAGTACGTGATGGTGATGATGGGCTTAGGTAGAGTAGATTTGGGGAGAAGATAGTGGAGTGATTTGGGGGAAGGTAGTGGTGATGGAGACGGACATGGTGGTACTGTTGCAGAGAGGGGGGGAAGATGGTGGAGAGGGGCTCGACTGTTTTGGGAAGAAGGGGGTGTTTGGCTAATGGGTGTAGGGTTCGGGTACTAGGGTGTTGAGCAGGTGTAGAGGATTTTGATATTTCGCGAAGCGGGACCGATGGATGGGAAGATGGTAGGTGGATCTGACGGCGATGCGGAGGCAGGCGATGAGCGACCGTCGGATGAAGAGATACAACGAAACGAACGGTACTTGATGGAGTTAGGTACTGTAGTGTAAGGCGGAGATATCAAACTTCGATGCACAGCAAGGGAGCGACCGTTGGATGATGAGATGGATCCAATCTAACGGCTGAGAATGGAGGCGGGTATGGATATAGAAAATGGGTTTGGGTAAGGGTTTGGGCTTGGAAAACCTTGAGCCCACTTCTTCTTTAAGAGCAACTTTCTTCTTCTTGAGCCCATTTCCAGCTTTTTGGACGTGCGCTCCATTCTTTGCGGCTTCCTTGCGTAATTTCTCCCGGCTTTTCACCACTTTTCTGCTCTTTTTGCTCCGCAACTCATCCAATCTTTATTTATTACCTAAAAATGCAAAATTAAGTAAGAAAAATATTTATTCTTGAAAACAATGAAAATACAGAATATGGGATAAAATGTAGAATTAATGCATAAAAGATGAGTTAAATGCCAACAAAAAGGGATAAATATATACAATATTTGGCACTCATCAACAACCAGCGAGGATACTGTACCGGTCGAATAAAGCCTGCTTCCAACAGCTTTTCGATTTCTGCATCAACTCCATTTTTTTTGCTTTGTGCCATATTCCTAATTTTCTGACGAACTGGATGGAATTTCTCATCGATATTTAGCCTGTGGAAGGCTACATTCGGATCTATCCCAGGCATCTCATCAAAAATTCATGCGAAAACATCAACGTTTGCCCTTGAAAATATAATCAAACCATCGTGTTCGTGTGCATGAAGATCTCCCCCTATGAACGTGGTTTTGTGATTCTCATCTCCAATCTGGACTTCGATCAGTTTCTCGATTGTTGGGGGTTCAGCCGCATCCTCTCCCACACATGATTCTGGAGGGAGAGGATTCTGTAATTGCTATTTCTCTTTTTTTTTTTTTTTTTTTTTTAGAACAAGGAAACACTTTTGATACATATACAAAAGGAAACAAAAATTACATGACACTTGGCAAGAGGTAGCCCTTTTTGATGCACCCAGTTAAATTCGATGGTTGTCTTTCTTAATGTAACCTCCACCTTCTATCCCAACCAACCAAAGAACAAGCTAGTCAAGTTTCGTTCAGTATTCTAAAGTGATTGGCAATCGTAACTTCCTATCAAACACCTTGAAGATCGAGGCCATACATGTATTGGTAGATCGTGCGCGTGCAAATTTCTTATCACAATGTGAATTGTGCTAGAATCAGGGTGCCTAAATATCTAGACTAAGACTCCTAATAATTACATATTTGCACAAGAGTCAACATTTCAAGGTAAATGAGCTCCATTTTTATGATTTTTCATTTTTTAATTTTTTTTTCAATTTTGATTTTTCAATTTTTTTTTTCGAATTTTTCAATTTTTTCAAAAAAAGAAGGAGTTCGTTTTCAATTATGGCAAATTATCATGGTATCTACTCTATACCCCCAAACCTAAACTAAACATTGTCCTCAATGTTTCAAAATATGGAAAGAATTATAAAACAATATATGAAGAGGAACATGCTGAGTAGAGTAAAAGGAGAGAGAATACCCGATTGTACGGTGGCAGCTCGATTAAAACTCCGTTATTCAAGGCAAAAATCCATCATATTAGGAGTCACAATGGATGAGCACAAAATATACACAAAAGGAAATTTAACTAACACATTATCTACAAGAAAATTTGGTTTTTAATGGGATTGGACTTTTTGGAAAAAATTTGGTTTTTAGGGAAAGATTTGGAAAACTTTTTGGTTATTTAGGGAAAAAGTGGACCAGTTTAGTCCACATAGACTGGGTCCTCCAGGTTGGTTGTTTCAATGTCGGGTGGAAATGGCTCAAGGAATGGCTTTAATCTCTGCCCGTTGACTTTGAAAACGTTCTTGTTGGAGACATCCTCCAGCTCTACAGCTCCATGAGGAAAAACTGTGCGTACTAGGTACGGACCCTTCCATCTGGAACGCAGTTTTCCTGGAAAAAGATGTAATCGGGAGTCATACAGCAAGACTTTCTGACCAGGAGTGAAGGATTTGCGCAGAATACGCTTATCATGAAACATCTTCATCTTCTGCTTATATAACTTGGCACTATCATAAGCCTCATTTCTCAATTCTTCCAACTCGTTGAGTTGAAGTTTCCTTTGAATTCCAGCTTCGTCCAGAGAAAAGTTCAGCTCTTTGATTGCCCAGTAGGCACGATGTTCTAATTCCACAGGAAGATGGCACGGCTTTTCATACACTAAACGATAAGGGGACATGCCAATTGGTGTCTTATAAGCTGTTCTATAGGCCCACAAAGCATCATTCAATCTCAATGACCAATCTTTCCTAGACGGTTTGACCGTCTTCTCCAGAATGTGCTTGATTTCCCTATTAGACACTTCCACTTGTCCACTGGTCTGAGGGTGGTACGGAGTAGCAACCTTGTGAGTTATTCCATACTTGCGTACTAAAGACTCGAAGTGCCTATTGCAGAAATGTGAGCCACCGTCACTGATGATAGCTCTAGGGGTACCAAAACGTGAAAATATGTTCTCCTTTAGAAATGAAAGTACCACCTTGTGGTCATTTGTTCTGGTTGCTATGGCTTCTACCCACTTAGAAACGTAATCAACTGCGACTAGGATGTACAACTTGCTGTCAGACATGGGAAATGGACCCATGAAGTCTATCCCCCAAACATCAAAAATCTCCACAATTAAAATGGGGTTCAATGGCATCACGTTTCTCCTCGAAATGCTTCCTAGCTTTTGACAGCGTTCACAAGCAACACAATAATCATGGCAATCCTTGAACAATGATGGACAATAGAATCCACACTGCAAGATCTTTTCAGCGGTTTTCTTGGCACTGAAATGTCCTCCACATGCTTGGTCATGACAGAAAGATATCACATCTTTCTGTTCAGTATTGGGGACACATCTCCTAATGATTTGGTCCGGGCAGTACTTAAACAAATATGGGTCATCCCAAAGGAAATGTTTGACTTCAGCCAGGAATTTAGAGCGGTCTTGTCTCGACCAACGTGAGGGCATCCTACCTGTAGCGAGGTAGTTAACAATATCAGCAAACCAAGGAAGGTCTGAGATAGACATCAGCTGTTCATCTGGGAATGATTCTCTAATCAGCTCACATTTATCAATAGACTCTAAAGTTAATCTAGACAAATGATCAGCAACCACATTCTCACAACCTTTCTTATCACGGATTTCGAGATCGAATTCCTGTAATAAGAGTATCCATCGAATAAGGCGAGCTTTAGCATCCTTCTTGGAAAGAAGATACTTCAAAGCCACATGGTCTGTGTATATGATGATCTTAGACCCTATCAGATAAGATCTAAACTTGTCTAATGCGAAAACGACGGCAAGCAATTCCTTCTCGGTAGTTGAATAATTGAGTTGGGCATCATTAAGGGTTTTGCTAGCATAGTATATCACATATGGTAGTCTATCAACTCGCTGTCCTAAAACAGCACCAACAGCATAATCAGAGGCATCACACATAAGTTCGAACGGAAGCTTCCAATCGGGTGGTCGGACTATAGGAGCGGTGGTGAGAAGGGTTTTTAATTCCTCCCATGCCTTCACACAAGCAGCATCGAAATTGAAGGCAACATCTTTGGAGAGAAGACTGCACAGAGGTCTGGAGATTTTGCTGAAATCTTTGATGAATCGCGGTAAAAACCAGCATGACCTAGAATGATCTGATCTCCTTCACAGAGCAAGGGTTGTGGTAGATGAATGAGTCACTTTAGCTTTATCCACTTCAATTCCTTTCTCTGAGATGATGTGTCCTAGAACTATTCCTGAATTCACCATAAAATGGCATTTTTCCCAATTTAGAACAAGGTTCTTTTCTTTACATCTGGATATCACGAGGGCAAGATGCTTCAAACATTCGTCAAACGAGGAACCAAAAACAGAGAAATCATCCATAAAGATCTCGAGAAAACTATCTATCATGTCAGAAAAAATGCTCATCATGCAACGCTGAAAAGTAGCAGGTGCATTACACAACCCGAAGGGCATACGTCTATAAGCAAACGTCCCAAATGGACACGTGAATGTAGTTTTTTCCTGATCTTCCGGAGCAATGTGAATTTGGTTATAACCGGAAAAGCCATCTAGAAAACAGTAGTGACTGTGTCCAGACACACGTTCTAGCATTTGGTCAATGAAAGGGAGCGGGAAGTGATCCTTCCTTGTTACTGTGTTCAACTTCCTGTAGTCGATGCATACTCGCCATCCTGTGGTTGTACGAGTAGGGACTAATTCATTCTTGTCGTTCTGAACTACAGTAATGCCTGACTTCTTAGGCACAACTTGAATGGGACTAACCCATTTGCTATCGGGAATTGGGTATATGATACCCGCATCAAGTAGTTTCAGGATCTCTCCTTTGACTACATCTCTCATGTTAGGATTAAGTCTCCTTTGCATTTCCCTCGATGGTTTGGCATTCTCTTCAAGGTTAATGTGGTGCATGCAAATGGTGGGACTAATTCCTTTGAGATCTGAGATGGTCCATCCTAAGGCCTCTTTGTGTTCCTTAAGTACTTCTAAAAGCTTACTTTCCTGTTCCGTGTCTAAACATGATGAAATAATGACAGGTAAAGTATCAGAAGAACCTAGGAATGCGTACTTCAACGTACTAGGCAATGTTTTCAATTCAAGCTTGGGTGGCTCAACAATGGATGGAATAAGCTTGGAATCAGAGAGTAGGGGTGGTTCCACTTCATATTTCCTTTCAGTGACGTCCATTTGAGGTACAGATTCGAGCAGAGATAGGACGTCACTACAGTATGCATCATCATAGGAATCAGGGTTAAAGTTCTCCATACATGCTTGAAAGGGGTCGACGGATAGAATGTTAGTCAACGAATCTTGCATTAATCCTTCAATCATATTAACTTCATGCACATCATCATCATCAAGATTCACAGGTTGTTGACTAATCGAACACTTCAATTCTACCTACCGTCATGTTACCAAAAGACAGTTTTAACACTCCATTCCGACAGTTGATGATCGCGTTGGACGTAGCCAAGAAAGGACGTCCTAAGATGACAGGAATGTGACAGTCTGGGTTTTGTACAGGTTGAGTGTCTAAGACAATGAAGTCTACGGGAAAATAGAATTTGTCAACCTTGATCAAAACATCTTCGACCACTCCACGAGGAATCTTGACAGATCGGTCTGCCAGTTGTAGAGTGATAGATGTTGGTTTCAACTCCCCAAGACCTAACTGCTCATAAACAGAATATGGCAGTAGGTTAACACTTGCACCTAGGTCTAATAACGCTTTATTGACCGTGTGTTCTCCTATAGTGCAAGAAATTGTTGGACATCCTGGATCCCTAAACTTGGGTGGAGTTTTGTTCAGAATGATGGAACTTACCTGCTCAGCTAAGAAAGCACGTTTTTGCACATTGAGCTTGCGCTTTTGAGTGCACAAGTCTTTGAGGAATTTGGCATAAGCAGGGATTTGCTTGATTGCTTCAAGAAAAGGAATGTTGATGTTGACTCTCTTGAACAGATCTAACATCTCATTGTAATGGGTACTTTTCTGTTGATAGATCAATCTTTGAGGAAATGGGCAACAGGAAGAGTTGGCAAAGGGACATTCACAGCAGTAGAATTGTCAGATTTTCCAACTTGCTCAGATTCTTTGGTTTTCTGGGGTTGTGGAGACAGCGTGGAATTTGTATCAGATCATTAGGTTCGCCCACGTTGTTCTCGATGACTTTACCACTTCGGAGGGTGGTAATGGCAGGATTTGATCAGGTTTCAGTGCAGGATGTTGTGCCTGTTTGAAATATCCTCTTTGGATTTTGTTGGGGTTGGCTCGGAAGTTTACCCTTTTCTCTCTCACATATTTGATCCATCTTTTGATCTAGATTTTTCTGACTTTGCATCAAACTCTGGAACATTTCCTCTAGGGTGGATAATCTCTTGTCGGTATTGTGTTGAGGATATGATTGTTGTTGAGAGTTTGATTGTTGTTGAGGGTTTCTCGGGTGTTGATAACCTTGATTGTTCTGATATCCCTGATTGTTTTGATAGCTCTGATTGGGTTGAGATGGTCCTCCTTGAGTGGGTCCTTTTGACCATGAAAAGTTAGGGTGGTTTCTCCATCCTGGATTGTAGGTCTGTGAATAAGGGTTATGCTCTGGTTTTTGAAACATGGCATGTGCCTGTTCAAGCCTAGACTCCTGGACTGCAAGCAAATCTGGACAATTTTGGAATTGATGGTTGGGGTCGTTACAAGCACAAAACAGACGAAGCGACATGTTCTCGGAGAGTAGTGGTGGAAGGTTTTGAATTTTTATGTAGTTCTAACTCTTCTAATCTCCTAACTATTGATGCCATGTTTGCTCTTCCCTCAAAATCCGCTTCAATCCTAAAAGCCTTTGCTTCGGATGTAGTCTTTCTGGTTTCACGGATGGATTCCCACTGTTGCGTCTTTTCAGCTACTTCAATCAAGAAGTCCCAAGACGCGTCAGCAGTTTTATCTACGAATAGACCATTACACATCGACTCAACCGTTGTTCGGGTGGACACATCTAGACCTTCATACAAAATTTGCACAAGTCTCCATTTTTCAAAACCATGATGGGGACATTGGAGCAATAATTCATTGAATCTCTCCAGGTATCTAGCTAAGGTCTCACCTTCTAATTGCACAAAGCTATTCAGACTTTGACGAATTGTCGCAGTCTTGTGGTTCGGGAAAAACTTTTTGAAAAACTCCTTTATGAGGTCATCCCATGTCATGATGGATTGAGGCTGTAAAGCATAGAGCCAGGCCTTTGCCTTATCTTTCAGGGAGAAAGGAAAAAGCCTTAACTTCAGGGTTTCGTCGGTCATTTGAGTGAAACGCAGAGTTCCACAAATTTCCTCGAATTCTCTCACGTGGTGGTACGGTTTTCATTCTCAACACCTCAAAATAGGAAGCATCTGTATTGTGCTTGATTTCAGCTCATAATGGCCATTAGCCCCTCAGCAAATACAAGAAGGTTGACTGGCTCTAGTTGGGTACATATAATCCTTGAGGGTACGGGGTTCTCCCATTGTTTCTGGTTGATCTGGACTGTCTCCCTCAGAACTTAGAATTTCGATAGGTTCGTCTGGGTTAATTCTAACAAGTCTGTTTGTCTGGTCTCTGTAGGTCACAATCATGTCCTAGTAGGTACCTAACATTTAGTCAGAGCAATCGGAAACATTTGGCCCACAAGGGTTATGAAGATTTGGTTTTGAATGGGTTTTGGTTTTAAGAAGGGATTTTGTTTTTGGTTTAAAAATTGGGCTTTGAAAAAAAAATTTGAACTAAACCTAGCATAAATTAGCACAACTCATAAAAGAAAATAAAAACAATAATAATAATTAAGACAAGCCCATAAAGAAAAAAAAAGAAAAATAAAAGAAAAAAAAAAAAAAAAAAAAAAATAATTACATCCCAAATAAAAAAAAAAGAAAAAGAAAAGAAAATAAATAAAAATTATTACAATCCCAAATAAATAATTAAATTAATTATTACAAGCCCGAATTTGAATTTAAATGAGGCCCAAGTGGGTTAACTCATGGGTTAGGCTTACTTGTTTTTTGGAGGGAAGCCCAAAAATAGGCTTTTAGTCCCCTTTTAGTTGCACAGCCCAGTTGGGCTTTATGATCGTCCTAAGCAGCTCACGTCCAAGCCCAGCAGCAACAGGTGGAGCAGAGCCCAGCAACAGCAGCAACGAAGCCCAGCTCACAGAAGACCACGAGCCCAGCAACAAAAGGAGGCAGAGCCCAGCAGCACTTGGTGAAGCCCAATTCAGAAAAGTACAAGCCCACTAGAAGAAGGCAGAGCCCAGCAGCTTCACTTCAGTTGGCAGCCCAGCAGCTTCACTTGGCAGCAGCAGTTGCTTTGGTTCACCAGCAGCAACAGCAGCAACAGACTTTGGCCTGGCAGCAACAGCACAGCACAGCTTGGCAGAGGAGGCACCAACAGCACAGCACAGCACAGCAACAGCAGCAGCAGCAGCAGCAACAGCAGGCTTTGCAGCAGGCTTGGCAGCAACAACAAATAATGCACAGCTCCAGCAGCAGTTAGCAAGTGAACAAGATAGCAATGAACACACACAACTATGCAAGCACAACAAGGCCACAACAACTATGAAAACTTCAAAAATATGGCAGCCAGCTCCCCGGCAGCGGCGCCAAAAACTTGGTGTGAAAATGGGGAGCACACAAAACACTTGCAAGTATACAAGGTCAAGATTTATAATATAGTGATGAGTGGGGGTTTGTCCACAGGGAGAGGAGCATACAAGAAGTCTTCCTAGCTAAAGTGTGTAGTGATGATGCAAGGCAAAGCAATATGGCATACAGACAAGAACCACAGCAGCAAGGAAAACAACTAAGAAAACAGCAAGGTAAAGCAGCAAAGAACCAAGGCTTGGAAGCCAAGGGCAAGGTGAGGATTGTGCACTGACTTCAGTGCACAAAGGCTTCAAAGTGCAAGAAAAAACAGGCAAGGAAAATAACTGAATTGAAAGCACACAGAACTGAAAATGTAAGTGACTGAGAAGGAATTGGTGGGTAAGCCAAGGCTTAGGATCCACCTTGTGTCCTAATCAAATGACATGTTTCTAGGTTGAGTTTGATCCTATGCATACATCTAGAAATAGAAGAATACTAAATTGCTCAATAGTCTGCCCCTAGCATTGGCTGTCTTTTGACAGCACAGCCAATCACAGGCACTATGTGCATTGGTATCTCCCATTTGCTCAAGCAAAACAGAGCATGGAAGTAACTATCCTAGCTTCTAGTCACTTGACAGTGCACAAGGCTTCAGCTGAGCCTTGGCCTGATGCTATTTAGCTCATGCTAAACATGGATAAAGCAATAACATTCATCATATGTGATAATTCAGATACAACTAGCAACATTTGAGATAACTAAAAACATATGCAACTTTCAACTGTCAACAGTTATGCAAAAATCAGAAATTGGAATTGCAAAATTAAAATAATTCTCTACTGGCTAGTCCAGAGAGATACACAGTGTCTTTCACACACTCCACATAACACCAATTTATACCCCCCCTATCAGAATTAGGGTTCACATCCCCTTTTCCCCAAAATCAGAAAATCAGGTGAAATTGATTTACCTAATGTTGATGAGATACTCGCTCCATCTCGTGCTCCAATTGCTACTCTAACATCAACTTATATCTTCAATTTCTCACCTAGGGTTTCAGTCAGCAGAGATGAGAAATTGAGGAGATTAGTTGATGAAAAAGAGGTAAAACGTGATAGTGATGATGGGTTTAGGTGTGGTGGTGATAGAGTGATTTGGGGAGAAGATAGTGGAGTGATTTGGGGGAAGGTAGTGGTGATGGAGACGGACATGGTGGTACTGTTGCAGAGAGGGGGGGGAAAGATGGTTTCGATGGATTTGGGAGAAGGGTGTGTTTGGCTAATGGGTGTAGGGTTCGGGTACTAGGGTGTTGAGCAGGTGTAGAGGATTTTGATGTTTCGCGAAGCTGGACCGATGGATGGGAAGATGGTAGGTGGATCTGACGGCGATGCGGAGGCAGGCGATGAGCGACCGTCGGATGAAGAGATACGACGAAACGAACGGTACTTGATGGAGTTAGGTACTGTAGTGTAAGGCGGAGATATCAAACTTCGATGCACAGCAAGGGAGCGACCGTCGGATTCTCCTGAGAACTGATCTGACGGCTGAAGACGCAAGCGGGTATGGATTTGGGTTTTAGGCTTTTGGGTATAGAATATGGGTTTGGGAAATGAGTTTGGGCTTGGAAAACCTTGAGCCCACTTCTTCTTTAAGAGCAACTTTCTTCTTCTTGAGCCCATTTCCAGCTTTTTGGACGTGCGCTCCATTCTTTGCGGCTTCCTTGCGTAATTTCTCCCGGCTTTTCACCACTTTTCTGCTCTTTTTGCTCCGCAACTCATCCAATCTTTATTTATTACCTAAAAATGCAAAATTAAGTAAGAAAAATATTTATTCTTGAAAACAATGAAAATACAGAATATGGGATAAAATGTAGAATTAATGCATAAAAGATGAGTTAAATGCCAACAAAAAGGGATAAATATATACAATATTTGGCACTCATCAACAACCAGCGAGGATACTGTACCGGTCGAATAAAGCCTGCTTCCAACAGCTTTTCGATTTCTGCATCAACTCCATTTTTTTTTGCTTTGTGCCATATTCCTAATTTTCTGACGAACTGGATGGAATTTCTCATCGATATTTATCCTGTGGAAGGCTACATTCGGATCTATCCCAGGCATCTCATCAAAAATTCATGCGAAAACATCAACGTTTGCCCTTGAAAATATAATCAAACCATCGTGTTCGTGTGCATGAAGATCTCCCCCTATGAACGTGGTTTTGTGATTCTCATCTCCAATCTGGACTTCGATCAGTTTCTCGATTGTTGGGGGTTCAGCCGCATCCTCTCCCACACATGATTCTGGAGGGAGAGGATTCTGTAATTGCTATTTCTGTTCGACTTGCAGGATCTGGTTCCCGCTAACTTCTGATTTCCTGTATTCATCCATAGCATTCTCGTGACACTTGTGGGCGGCCATATGGTCGCTTCTAACCTTCACGACCCCTTCAGGGGTAATAAACTTCAGGCATTGATGATACAAGGATGTGACTGCACCGATCGCATGCATCCAGTCTCGTCCTACGATCGCATTATAGGGAGCTCGACAATCCAACAATAGGAAACTTCCTAGAATGGACTTTTCAGCCACTGTTATAGGCATCTTTATTTTCCCAATCGCCTTTATAACTTCTCCACTGAATCCGATAATTGGATTTTCGTCCTCCTCAATCAAGTCCTGCGAGAGATTCATACTGGAATAGGCTTTTGAGAACAGTACGCTCACTGAGTTTCCCGTATCCACTAGAATACGGTGTACACGGAACATGCCAATCCAAGATGCTATAACAATAACATCATTGTGGGGAGCATATACGCCTATCATGTCTGCTTCAGAAAACTTGATCTTTTTGCATCCAAGCTCCAGAATTTATGCTCCATTTCCACTGAAAAAATCGATGTGATTTGTCACGTACCATTCCCTTAACTGCCTGAGTTTTCTCCTGGTCTCATCTTTCGATGCCCGTCTGGTCATTGAATGGATCCTAGCATGACTGTCATTAATCACATGTACTGCGCCAAATTGTCCCGAACCTTTCCCAAAATCCTTTTTCACGTACTCTTGTAGATTTCTAGCGTCTATCATTTGTTGGACTTCGATCTGTAAGGAGCGATAATTATCAGTCTTGTGACCATGATCTTTATGATAATTGCATTATTTGCTCTTATCATGTTTATCACGTGTCTCCGCTGGAAAAGGCCGAGGGGGGCTCAAATCCTTGCTTATTTTCTCATACAACTCTGTAAGTCGTATGTTCAACGGTGTCAGCTTCATATCATGATATTTTTGATATCCAGTTTCCATTCGTTCCCCTTGGTTTTTCTCTCGAACTTCACCTTGATCGTTATGTTGTCCACTCGAACGGTTTTTTGACCTGTCGTTCTTCCCATCATTTGGATGATTGGATGACTTGTTAACTTCTCCTGTATCTCGAGCTTTGGAATCATCCTCCACTCGACCGTATTCTTCTGCTCGATCATACAGTTCTTCTAGAGTCTTTGGTGGTCTCTTGACCAAGGAACCGTACACACTTCTTTGATCATACTAGTATGCATGTTTGTAAGCTGCGATGACGACTTGATCATTGGCACCATCCACATCGGTAAACTCTTGCTTGAAGCGTCGAGTAAACTGTCTGATACTTTCCTCCTTCTGAATTCCTAGAAGGAACAGTGCATGGCATCCTTTCCGATCACGTCTGTTGTATTTATAGTGAGAGCAGAACTTGTCAACCAACTTATGGTAAGTCCCGATCGACTGTGCGGGGAGCTGATTGAACCACGTTATTGCTCCACCAGTCAGTGACTGTGGAAACATCTTTCACATCAACTCATCGATGTATTGCCACATAGTCATGGCAGTTTCATAGTGTAAAACATGCTGATCTGGCTCATCTGTTTTCTCATCGAATTCTGGAAGCCTGGGAACTTGAAAATTCATTTGCGGTCGGAATTCTCTGATATTCAGTTTGAAAGGAGCTCTTGCGGCTCGATGCAACCTGTCTATCTTTTCCTATCTGGAGCGCTTTTTCGACATTACTTTCTCGATCATCTTGCAGAGGCGAGCATCCGTTATTGCGCTTACGTCGCCATCATAGGAACTGTCTTCCTGCTCATAGTCCCGATCCTCTGGAATATCAACTTTGGATCTTATTCTTTTTCCAGCTCTGCCTTGCTTCGAACGAGCATAGTAATCGTGCAAAAATTCTCTGAGTATAGTATTTATATGTCCCTACTTTTGATACCCAATAAATATATCCTTATACAACAATAAATATGTCCCTACTTTTTAATTACCTTATCCATTTAAAATTAGATTCCCTTAATACCCTCACACATATAATATTTTTCTTTATTTCAAAATGCAACAAATTTCTTCCTTTACGACTTCACCACCACCACTAGCACCACCACCACCAACATTCAACTACCATTCCACCACCACCATTCAACAACCACCACCTACCAACCGCCACCACTACTGTAGTTGCAGGAAATCCTAAAACACACCCCTTGTACTATCATGACTATGATTTCTAGATCTAAACTTATTTGATATGAAAATAAAGATAAAAGTGCTAAAATTATAAAGAGAGACGCAAGTTTACGTGGTTCGATCAATGTGATCTACATCCACAGGGTTAGGTTTCACTATGATTGTTTGTAATTACATATGAATTACAATTGAGACTCCATTAATGAGTATTTGGAGCTCTTAGTTGAAGAAGGAAGAAGAAGGAGATAATAATAATAAAAATTTTGTTTTCTCTCTCTCTAACTGTGTCTCCCTCTCTCATCCTAAAATGTGTATCCTCCTTTCTCTCTCCTTCTCTTCTCTTTATATAGGTGTTTACATAGTGGATGACAACTCATATTTCCCCTATTTTCGGATCTGGCTTGCGCTATTTTCGCAAGCTTACAAATGTTAATTTCGCAAACATCCTAAATTTCGCACGATCATCATACTTTTCTCATGTTTAAGCTGATGTCATCTGTTATGCCATTTCTGTAATCATTTTGCGATGTCTTCGTGATTTATTTCTAGTAATTTCGCAAGCGTGTCGTTGTTGCGAGATTCTGATCCTACATCTTGCCTCTTTTTTCCTGAATATTGCTTGAAGAGCGATCTTCAGGAAAAAATCCGTTGTTGTAGTTGTTGGAGCGAGATACGTGTTGTTGGAGTAGTCTTTGATCTTTGTTGATAAAGGAACGAGCGAAAGAATACTGGACTTGAAAAGTACGTACTTGCCTCTATTCTTTTGTGAAGTTCCGAAGCGTTGCGAAGTAAATAAGAAGTATCAACCCTTGAAGTATGCGAAGTATGAAGTATCCTTGAAGAAGTATAAGAAGTACTCAATCCTCTAAATATAAGAAGTATCCGTCCTTGAATGAGAATAACAAGTATTTCCTCTATTCATGCAAAATTATCACTCCATTTTTGGTGAGGATTCTTGTTGTTCATTAGTGAACGTCTACTTTGGAAATGATTCTTGCCGAGGAGATAAAGAACATAAAATATTTTCTTGGTAATCCATAGTTTCCTTTGTGCTTTATCTATGAGGGTAGAATCCTTGAGAAAATGTTGAATGTACGAGTTGTTTCTTCATTCTTATCTTGCCTTTGTCTCATGTTTTGTGCTCATGCGATAGTATAATATCTTCAAGTTGCTTATAATTGTGCGAAATAATTGAGCAAGATAATCACATCATTCGGAAGAATCACATTCTGCGAAATTCTGACACATCCTACGAAATTTTGAATCATTATGCGAAATTCTGAATCATTCTGTGAAGTTCTGAATAATCTTGCAAAATTCTTGAATAATTCTGTGAAATTCTGAATAATCCTGAATAATTCTGCTAAATTCTGCGATATTATTGAGACATTCTGCAATATTATTCCGTACAGTTTTGTAAAGTACTTATGCGAACATAATGCTTATGTGATGAATATGTTATGAAATGTGTATGCGATGTTTATGCCATGAAATGATTATGCAATGCTTTTATGATGCGAGTATGATGCTTGTATGATGAGAATGCTTATCTATTTCAATGTATAGTTAAGGTTTGTGTTACTTAGCTCATTTTTCCGTCTAAAATTGATGTAGCTTTAAATTGCTTCCGTTCTTCATTTCTCTGCCTTTTTCTTTAGTGTATGCATTCTTCTTCGTGTAGTTATTGTTCTTCACAAGTTCTTACTTGTGTTTCATCTTCCCTCTTTCCTGCACTATTAGTATCTCATAACAGTATGATCATAATATCAAGTCTTCGGCATTTTCACTGCCTCAGTTTCATTTCCATGTACATATTCGCAAGATTGTTTGCTTACATATAATCATTCTCGCAAGCTTACTTGCTTACTCATTTTCTTATGTGGTCTTATTTTTCCTTCCTAGTTAAAGGTCTTATTTTGCCACCTCTTGTCATTGCGACAAAATCGCAGGACTTTTTGCACTTTCATGCAAAAACCCATTGATCTTGCCTTAACTTTTTATTTTGTATTATTGCCTCTTCAGGATTGTTGCGATAATATGACAGGCCTAAATATTCTTGCGAAAATAAAGCCTCATGACATTGCCGTCTTGCGACGAAATCGCAGGACGTCTTCACACTTTCATGTAATGACCCATTGATCTCGTCTTATCTTTTTCTCTAGTATTATTGCCTCTTCAGGATTGTCGCACAAATATGACAAGCCTTAATACCCTTGCGAGTAAAAATCCTCATGACATTTGCGTCTTAAGACACTTATCATCTCCCTAATGGAGGGTGCCGCCCTTATCTCCCCCATGGTTTCCCCTTCAAGGAGGCGTAATTCTACCATACAAGGTTAAATCCTCCCATCCGGTCTTAACAACAACAAGTTGTTTTCGAAGCCTCTTGTCCCTTTTACCTATAGGGCTTATGGTTACGAGACTGCACCCTAAGTGGGGTTTTCTTCGGGCCGAGTGCAGTATAAGCCAAGACTTGTCAAGAATGGCAAGGTACGCTCCAGACTCCCCTGGCACTCTTGACTCAACCGTGTACCTCGGCGCTTTGATCAGATTCTGCACTCTTTAGAAGAAACCCCTAGTCGTCCAACCTAAAGCAAAATCTTAGGTTGAAAATCCAAGGTACCTCTCCTGGATGGGCTTTATTGAACCCAAATCTCCATGACTCAGGTTCCAGGGGCGGTGTAACCTTTTCGCTGAGTCATGCAACAGGTACCCCCTTCTATGACGTACTTTAGGTCTTACATTTGCCCCTTGCGAAATTTTATTCGCGAACTAGGGTGTACGCCATAAAGGTTCGCCCCATTCTAATCTTAGATTTTTATGGATCTTAGATTGTCTCTTGCGAAATTTTCGCGTTTCTTTGTTCTTTTATTCTTTCATTCATTCTTTCATTTCTGTCATTTATTTCATCCACTCTTTCATTCTCATAATATCATATCATTTGAAGCAAAGTAAATATTCAAGAGAAATTCGAATACATTATAATTCTGAAATCTTTGTAATTCTGCGATTGTATCGCGTTTTGTAAATCAAATCAAAAATCTTTTATTTTCTGTAAAAGAAATATCCTAAAGAATTATATAAATTGGATTTTCTCGGTTTTTTGTAATTTTGAAATCTTTTTAATCGTGCGATTGAATCGTTTTTTGTAAATCAAATCAAAAATATTTTTATTCGTTCTTAGTATAAAGTAAAATGTGCAAGGAAGTGGTACTTATCTTTCATGTGAGTCGTTGTTGTTGTCAAAGAAGTGAATAAATGCTTTGGAATGTATGAATTTCGCGCAGCAAAAAGAAGTGTGAGAAGTGAGACTTGAACCCTTGTCATGTGTCTTGGATTTTCTCGCACCATACTAATTGTGCTAAGCCTCTCTTGCGAAGTAATTAAATACCAACTCTGTGAAATGAATATGTACGAAGAAAAAATTATTTGGTCGCAGGGAGAATCGAACCCATGCCCTCTAGTTTGCATACTCCTTCTCTGACCATCTGCGCTACTTGTTGCTTGCGAAAGAAACACACAATGTTGTAACTGTATTGCACTTCTTCGCCTTTATGATTTCAAAAATGTGCGAAAAATTAATCTTGATGAAGGGACTCGAACTCGTTACTTGTTGCTTCCTTTCTCCAACTCAAACCATCTGTGCGAATTTCTGGTTGTGATTGGGAGGTACAATTCGCGTAGCTTATTCTTATTTAATCGCTCTTTGTATAAATTTTGTCTTCGTCTTTTTGTTTTCTTCTCCCGTGTGGGTGATATTTCTCCATTAGTTGTTTACTCTTTTGCTCTCTCTCCCTTAACTTCCCGTGCTTCCTTGATGAACTTTCTTTGCTGAAACTCTTCCTCCCTTATCTGTTCATGGTAGAAGTCTATGTGATGATGAAATAAGAGCATCTATTGCATCTTGTTTTGCGTGATTGTTCATGGTAGAAATCTACAGCATTTTTTTTTGTGAAATTCGCATAGCTCATTTGGCTGACTCCTTTTATAAGTTGTCCCTCTTTGCGAGATGAGATGTTCCGGGTGCTTATTTCGCAAGTTTATTTCTTCGAAAATAATCCTCTTCTTGCCAATTAATCTTTACTGAGCTGACGGTGAACTTTGTCTACTACTTGACCAAGTTGTGTTTCTCTTGATGTTTCGCTGGTGATATGGTTGTTTTGGTGCGAGTTAATCTACTTCTGCTCTACTTATCTTTGTTACGTTTGGCTTGCAACTAGCTCCATTTGGACTTGCATGTCCTCTTTAATTGTTTCCGTTATTGAACCATATGATTGTTCAGCTTTTCTTTCATCTCCTATTGATATGTACATTCCCTTGTGAGTACCATTAACGGTTAATAATTGTCATGTGAATCCTATAACAAATCATAGAACCCTAATTTGAATTTGCGACATTATATGATATACTCTACGTAATTTTTAAAGTCAAAGGTGGTGAAAGAAAGAATACATCCCTCTCAGTCGTTCTACTCGTTTCCTTCGGATTTGTGGTTGATCTTTGCTAGTGAACCAACTACGTATGCAAGTAAATCTAACGATTTGAAGGGATTTTATTCTCTGAATTGATAGATGTTCCGAACTGGATAGATGATGAAGAAAAGCATTCTAGCGAAGTACACTGATTATATCATTGTGCGAGCTGATTCGTTGAGTCTGTCTTGTGAAGTAAATTTTGAATGTTTTATTTCTTTTCTTCGTTGGTTAGTTCCGATTTTATTTTCTCCAAAGTTGTTTGTTGACGAAGAAAGTTTTCTTTCCGAACTTCTGTCTTTGTTCACTGTCCTTCTAGTTTGGATAACATTGTCACTTCGCAAGGTCTTATCTCTTCGCAAGATCTTATTTCGCCATTTTGTGTTGATTGCTTTGCCTTTAGCAACGGTATTCATAGACTAGTAGTTTCTTTTAATCGTAATCTCTTGGAACTGGTTGAGGTTCGTTTTTTGTTGGGTTTTGTGCATATTGCCCCTGTCAAATAATATCACACAAAGTCACGAAGTCAAAATCTCGCCAAGAAAATATAGATACAATCCTGAATGCTTCATGTTGAATTCTACTCGAATTGATTTGCCTGGCAATCTAACTTAAGATTTCATCTTCGCGGATTCATTTCAATCTCGTTGCCTTTTTACGAAAATGTCATTTTCTCCTCTTCGATTTTCTTTGTCTGGTGGCTAACTGCTTCTTCTTTTGTAGATTGCTTCTGCGAGTTACCACTCTTATTTGGTTGCTCTCGACGTTGATGACGAAATAAGTTTGCTTCTTCGTTGGGTAAAGTTGAATTTTGGTTGGACTATGACTGATCATCTCGCAAATGGTGAACTGTCGAAGTGATGATCTTGTTCTTCGCGGGTGATCACAAAGTTGTTCTTTGCTGGAGCCTCCGTCGAAGTAATGTTTCCATATCTAACTGATGAAGTGATTATTGCTGATCCTTGGTTGTCCAAACCGGCGAGTTAAACCTGAGATACTACGTCTCTGCGAGTTATCTTGTTTCTTACTGATTGCTGACGAAGTTGGTTGAAGAATTGCTGATGAAGATCATTTCCCCGAAATTGATCTGATGGAGAACATTGTATGATAAGTGTACGTGTTCCTTTGTGTTTACTAGTGACGATTCAAACTTGAGTTGAGAAATTGTTCAGATTACTGTTAACTTCTGCGAGATGACCTTTCCAAATTAATTTGCTTTGAGCTGTTTTACTTCGATTGGGGTTGTCTCAATGAGTAGTGACAGGAGTTTGTCTCTCCTTCTGGAAGCGATGATCCCGTACTTGACGAGGTAAAGATTGGACGAAATGATATATTTGAATCTCGCAGGTAATGGTTGGTGACGAAGAGAATTTCTCAGAACTTTTATTCCCTTTGACGAGGTGGTGGTTTGTCACGAAGATAATTTCGCAGGTCTTATCTTTGCTGAAGCAATTTTCGCACGTTGTAAACTTGATATCACTTTGCCTGAACCCTCAAATTAATCTCTGTTGTAAATTCAGCTGGAATACAATCTTCATCCAAATATCATCTTTACATTTGTATACTTGCTTTGCTTCGTCAAGGTTCTGTTTGGGATTGTCTTCGTAGACTGTCCTTCTTCGCTGCAATCAACTAAGTTAATGCAATAAGAAATTCAGGTCGTGAGTTATAATATATCACTGATAGTCCCAACAACTTCGTAACTAGGAAAAACCCCAAATCAACTATAAATTTCTGATACACAGTGTTTTTGTAGGATTGTATCAAGACTGCTTTGAAAACTCCTTTTGAATTTTGTTTTTAATATGAAATCAATTTTTGATGAAGAACAATTAAGGATTTTATGAAACTCTTTCCCAAAAATTTGTTTGTAAATATCCATATCTGAATTTTTGACAACAAAATTGAAGAGATAGAGAGGTTTAGGAGAGGAGATTGTCTTGATTCTTTGCTGCTGTTTCTTTAACTAAGTGGATATGCTGGCCGAGACAACGAGATTTCTCTGCTGCTTCAACTAACTTTGCTGGATCTTACTCGACCAAATTTCATGAAAATCTCTGGATTTTTTATTTGAATTTAACAAGTTGCAGGTGGATAAATCCTTTACTGTCCCTGTTTCTAGCGCCAAAATGTAGTTGCAGGAAATCCTACAACACACCCCTTGTACTATCATGACTATGATTTCTAGATCTAAACTTATTTGATATGAAAATAAAGATAAAAGTGCTAAAATTATAAAGAGAGACGCAAGATTTACGTGGTTCGATCAATGTGATCTACATCCACGGGGTTAGGTTTCACTATGATTGTTTGTAATTACATATGAATTACAATTGAGACTCCATTAATGAGTATTTGGAGCTCTTGGTTAAAGAAGGAAGAAGAAGGAGATAATAATAATACAAATTCTGTTTTCTCTCTCTCTAATTGTGTCTCCATCTCTCATCCTAAAATGTGTATCATCCTTTCTCTCTCCTGCTCTTCTCTTTATATAGGTGTTTACATAGTGGATGACAGCTCATATTTCCCCTATTTTCGGATCTGGCTTGCGGTATTTTCGCAAGCTTACAAATGTTAATTTCGCAAACATCCTAAATTGCGCACGATCATCATACTTTTCTCATGTTTAAGTTGATGTCATCTGTTATGTCATTTCTGAAATCATTCTGCGATGTCTTCGTGATGTATTGCTAGTAATTTCGCAAGCGTGTCGTTGTTGCGAGATTCTGATCCTACAACCACTAATATTCTACCACCACTCCTTCACCACCACCATTACACCACCAGTCCTCCACTACCACTAGTTCGTCGTTGCTACCACCACTAGTCCGCCGCCGCGGCAATCGCCACCGCCGCCACCATCGCCACCGCCGCCACCACCACTGGTTCTGATATTTTTGTATCAACGAAAGTAGTTGATCCAAATAAAAATAGAACCAACAGTAGAATTTGATCCAATTTAGGGGGTCAACAATGGTAGTTGATCCAAAAAAAGGGATCAACAGTAGAATTTGATCCATGTAAATGGAGTGAACTTGGCGTGAATCAAACACGTATCATCTGACATGGAGTCAGTCATGCTACCATTGCACCACAAGTTCAACATTGGAATAAATTTACATGATTTATACTACAAGCATGATTTAAAATACAAGCATGATTATACTTATCCAAAGAAATATTGTCAACAATAGGAATTGAAAGGACAACAACAGTAGTTGATCCAATAGAAAATTGGGTCAACAGCAAGAGTTGATCCAATAAATGGATCAACAACCTTAGTTGATCCCATAAAAAATTGGGTCAACAACAAGAGTTGATCCCATAAATGGATCAACAACCGTAGTTGATCCCATAAAAAATTGGGTCAACAACAACAATTGATCCCATAAAAACATATAAACAACACCAATTGATCATCACCTGTAACTTCATAAACAACAACAACAACTTCATCTCCTTCATTGAAATAACCACCAACAGAACCATCAACCACCATTTATAATCCATAGCAGCAACTGCCACTGTCTTCTATGAAGCTTCAACACCAATTCGAACCGTCTGAACCAATTGAGCAAATACCAGATTCTAATTCAATCCTCCATCTCATCAGATCTGATTTTGAAAATTAATCTTCAAAATCCCGAACCAGTTGGCAGCGAAGAAGGTGCTGATAGTTGCAGAGCTGGTGACGATGAAGATGGTGGTGGTGGGAGTGGTTTGGTTTGATTTGTTTCAATCACAAAACTCTCTATCTCTCAAATCTTAAATCTCTACAACAAAATTGAATATCATACATACCAAATCAGTATCTTCTTTCAATAATTCGAACATGCAAAGATCTCCCTGAATCTCCAACTCGAAATTACGAAATCGAAAACCAAAAACAAATTTGTCGATCCCTGAATCTGGAAAATCAATTATAACCTAAGAAGATGAAGAACAATAATTAACAGGTTGAAAATCGAACATAAACATATTGATAGATCAACTGATTATAGTGGAGGACGTGTTGGTGCGGCGACGAAGGAGTTGGTGGTGATGGTAGTTGCAGACGTTGAAGGGAAGAAGAGAAAGCAGAAGAAATAAAATCTTGATCTGATCTAAAAGAGGGAAGGTACAAATATGGAAAGGAGAAAAAACGTTAGTGGACCCCTGATGGTCTTATAGATAAAGAAGGAAATATTTATTGTGTGACCCCTCTGTCTGCTCGAACTCGTGTGTTTTCTCCATCAGATATGGAGTCTACATACATTCTCTCGTCTTCGAACACCGGTTGTTTCTCGCTTCCTCGATTATTCAGATCTTGGGTTCTGTCATGATCTCGATCTCGACCACGATCTGGGGTACTGTCACGAACACGATCTCGAACACGAATTTGATGTGATTAATTGATGATCGAATCGCTGCTTTTTTCTCCAATTGAACAGTGTAGGGGGTACCTTCAAAAAACCCTCCGATGCTTAAGTTAGCTAGAGTGTTTCACAGGAGTAATAGTGGGGAAGATTTCTTACCATTTAGGGTTGTAAACCATCCATTTATATGTTACAAATTTCCGTTTTCGAGGCAGGCATGAATTGCAATAACTGGCCCTGCATGCCTCGTGACATAAATTTCAATAGCTGGCCCTGCATGCCTCCTGTAATAACTGGTCCTGCATGCCTCCTGTAATAACTGGTCTTGCATGTCTCCTAGAATGTTCCAGAACATTTCCTGTTTCCAGAAACTTCCTCTAGGGTTATGGAACTAAGCCAACAGAAAGGTGTAAGAGACAAAACCCAAGAAATAGATGTAATGGGTTTAAGCCCACGCAGCAGGGTGGAGAAATCCGCAAGCCAAATAAGGACGGGCTGAAATATCAGTGAGCCAATGGCTCAACTCGGCTGGACTCAGCGAGCCGGACGGAATTTGACAGCCACCGGAAAGGTCGCCGGGGGAGGCCGGCAGCATGCTGCTGCTGTCATCGGCGCCGGAGAAGACGCCATCGCCGGCTAACTGTTGCTGTTGACGGTGATGACGTCATGCTGACACAGTTGACGGAATATGCTGACGGCGTTAGGAATGTGTTGACGGTGTTACAGTTAGTTGACGACGTTATGTCGGTAACGGAATATTCTCGGAATATTCTAACGACGTCATAATATTAACGGAATATGCCGAGAATATTCTTTCTCCGTCACCGTTGGCTGACGTCAAGCTGACATCGCTATCGCTGACATCATGCTGACGTCACTCCCGGTGACGTCAGGCGCGCGTGGCATCCGCTGGTTGGTCGTTACTTTTGATGTGTCACGCTGACGTGGAAGTGGTGATGGGCCTCCTTACTTGCTTGATTTGGACCTTTGCACCTGAGCTCCAATGTATAGTGCTTGTGAGGCCTAAGGAGCCATATTTGACTAATAAGAGGAACGTACTAGGCCCAAGTAAGCCCATTTCTAGTGTAAAAATAATAGGGTACAAACATTTATCAATTGGTTCATGTTCACCTTGATTTATCAAAATACGGAACAAAAACTCTTGGATATTTCTGTGGGAGACAGATTTATTCAATCCTATAGACTTTTCTGTATGAGACAGATTTGTTTATCAAGTCTTCGACTTTGGTTCTTAGCAACTCTTGGTTGTGGGTGAGATCAACTAAGAGAATCAAGTGTGTAGTATCATGTTGGGATCAGAGATGTTAGGAGCGCTACTGTACCTTGAATCAGTGTGAGATTGATTAAGGTTCAACTACAATCCATTCCGAAGTTCATTGGTAGTAGGCTAGTGTCTGTAGCGGCTTAATACAGTGTGGTGTTCAAACTGGACTAGGTCCCGGGGTTTTTCTGCATTTGCGGTTTCCTCGTTAACAAAATTCTGGTGTCTGTGTTATTTCTTTTCCGCATTATATTTTGTTATATAATTGAAATATCACAGGTTTTGCGTTGTATCTATCAATTAGGAAATCCAACCTTTGGTTATAGATTGAGATTGGTTGATCCTTGAACATTGGTCTTTGGTACCGTTCAAGTTTACTTATCTTATATTCAATCGGGCTCGCAGATTTCTATTTGCTGATTGCAGATTGAATTAAGAGTTAGAGATATTAAACTCTTTGATATAATTTTCTCTAGATTGAGTCTGACTGTCTAGTTGATTCTCTAGAAAGTATATTGGAGTAAGTCCTCTCATATTTCCAAACGAATTGTTAGGTGTGGTTGTTAGACCCCCAGCATTTTCACCTTGTAATTGGTGTAACGGGTCCTAGTAATTGGTGTAACCGATCTCGGTAATTGGTGTAACCGATCTTGGTAATTGGTGTAACCGATCCTAGTGACTTTTGTAACCGATCACAAGCAATACCATAGGTATATGGTAACCGGTCCTTGTAATTGACGTAATTGATCCTTGTAACTAATGTAACCGTTCCTGGTAACTTGTGTGTTCGATCAAAAGTAAACAATATTGAGGTATAATTGATCCCAATGATTGGTAGAACCGATTGAACCCATGATTGTGAGTTAATACTTGATCAATCACATAGTTGTCTTGGGATACAGATGGACCAATTCTAAACTTGTTTGGAAGTGTGGTATAATCGATCCCAAGATTGTAAATATGAAAGAGGATTTACAAAGAAAAGATGTCAATATACTTTGAACATGAAAAGTAACTCTTATCTTTTATTGTTCAAAGTTATTCCTTAATTACTCAAGGAGATCCTGGTCCGAAATAAATTAAGAATCTTTTAATTAAGGTTGTTAGTTTTATATGCTTTAATTACCAGCAATTAAATGCATATCTCTAGAGATTAAAATTAGTAATGTGCATTTACTAATTGGACATTTTCTATTGAGAGATTTCGGAAAATATTGGACAAAGCATTTCCAGGAACTATGAAAACCTATGCAGTTCTTCAACACATGATTGTTCTAACTACAATGGATGCATGACATACACTGTGAAAGAAAAGTGTTAAAGCCCTAAGATTGAATTTCAATGTGAACATTTAAGCACAACAAGGTTACTGCCATTCACATGAATAACAAGTAGTAAACTAGGGCTTCATCTAAACCCTAGCAGGTGAATTTAGAACATGATTAAGATGATTAAAACACAATTGAATTAAGATAAGTAGTTGGTCCAACTGAAATTGGATGATTTGTTACACAACAAAGGCCCTATTTATACACCAATTTCTTCCAAAAATACTAGAATTGATAAATTAGAGAACAACCACTCACTCAAATCGTATTTTCCGACAAACCCCTTCTGCAATTTAAGCCCACAACTCTTGATTTCATGTTTGCTTTTTCTATTGAAGATAACCCTAGCCTTATATCTCTCAACCCTAGCTTCTAAGGTTACTGTTGTGGAGAAGAAGCTATGATGGATATAGATAGAGGCTAGGAGATTGATTGATAACATAGGGTGGGTGAAAGGTCGGCTGATCTTCAGAGATGGTCGGCAAAGTGATTGATGGAGGAATGAAGGTGAAGTGATGGTGCTGGTACTGGAGAGAAGAAAATGAATGAGGCTGTGGTTGGCTTCTGTTCGTATAAGGGGAGGAGATAGCTGGTGCTTCGGTGTTGGGCGAAAACTACCACATGTAGATGTCATTGGATGTCCATCAGCTACATAGAATCTGACGGCTCGGACTGGGTGCAGGCTTGGGTCTTGGATTTCATCTCTTCTAGGCCCATGTCTTCTTCAAAGCTAATTTCTCAAGCCCACTTCTAATTTTGAGTCTTGCAAACAACATTCTTCACTGCCGTCTAGCTGGAGTTTTGTTGTCTCTCTTCCGTTGTCATCAATTCTCTGCTCTTTTGGTTTCTCCAATCATCCAATCTTTATTTAGTACCTAAAAACACAAAGTTAATTAGTACAAGTATTTATTCTTGAAAATAATGAAATTACAGAATTTCGGATGATATATGATTTTAAAGCGCAAAAGATGAGATAATTGCCAATAAAAAAGTGTAAATGCAATATTTGGCACTCGTCAAATACCCCCAGACCTGACTTTTACTTGTCCTCAAGTGAAACAGGAATTAAGAAATCCTAACTATACCACTGTCGCTGGTCTATCGAATGCATTTAGCGTATGCACTAAGCCTTTAAACCCTAGGTGTCCCTAGTGGACGAGTTGTAGTCTCATGAGGGCCTACCATAGGTGAACCCACAAAACCTTCTCCAACTTCATAGCGTAATAGAGTCCCACGCATCCAAGGAGATATGAGGACATAGAGTTTCTGCATGCTAGTAACAAGAAGTTAGACCTACCAAAGAACGCATTCTCATCCTTAAGAGTTGAGCGAGAAATAACCATACCATATGAAAGAATTCGGGTTCGAGAGTGGTCACAAGCCTCGACTTCTGCCTCACCAATAGCGTTTTATGATAATTATACTCAAAAAGACCTCTTTTTTTATCTGTCATGTGCGCAGACAGGAATAAAGAGAGAAACCCTGCACACGTTGAATGGTGGGAAGGAGAACCTTCCGAAATAATTTCTGGAGACTCCAAAAAATTGTGTGAATAAGAATCTTTTTTTGATGATCTCTAAGAAAGGAAATAAATCATTAGCAAGGATGGGAGTACTCACTTACCTTCACATCTGATCGGCAATCAACACCACTCTCACAACATCCATATAAACGTCTTCAATCTTCGGTCTTCGGTCTTCAACTGTTGATGATGAACTTCTTGAATTTCTTAGAACCTTAACAATTTCTAATTCTTTTCTTCAATTTCCTTGTTGCTTGGAATTTCTTCTAAATTTTTTTTTGTTTACCATGGTGTTTATTGACCAAAACTAAAAACAAAATGTAATAAATATTTTATCTTTTTTTCTTTTTCAATTTTTTTTGGATTAAAACAATTAACACAAACTGAAAATAACAAAATAATAATGAAACTACTAAAGCCATGGAGGAAGGACTTTATCACTTAATTCTTCACAACCTGTATTGTCTTGATTTTATGAACTTCACTAATTCTCATCTTTTTCTGTTTACTTTGCTCTTGTAAAATACCTCTTCAAATGTGTATAGAATTCTGCTCTTTGTACCGTATCTTCACTTTGAATAAGAATTTTACTTACTTGAATTATTGCATGTAAACCTTGGACTATTTCAACTTTTCTTCATAGAATCTGGCGTTGCTCTGGTCGTTGATGATGATGTGTTTCTATGGATATGTTGATGTTGTCGAGTGAGAGAGAATGGTGTTAGCTTCAAATCAAACTACAAGAAGGAGTTTTCATCTTTAGACGTCATCCTCATGATTGACAAAATTATCACTCAAGAGATCAAAAACAGTGCTGAAAGTGGTGCGAAGTTGGGTAGCTCACTATTCCTACCCGGAATTGACGTACGGTAACACACACTCTAAAAGGACTTTTTAGATAGTCACAAAAATTGAAGGTTGGTGCCTCGCTTGATGTAAAAATAGGTAGTCTCCACTAAGGGTGATCACAACTCTAATTCCAAATATCTTTTCAGCACCTAATTCGCCCACCGGCATGGTTAAATCCAACTTTAACGCTCTAATAACTAAGAAACCCGATTGTGTTCTCTAGTACTTCCAAGTTCAGTTATTTCGGTCAGACTCTCTATGTAAACATAGCTAGAAGCATGCTAGTGACTCTAAAATCTCTACAAGTTGGAGGTTTTATGAAAAATATTAACATAGATTTTGAAATTTTTCTCTTTCTCTTTTTTTTTTTTTTTTTAAGACTAAAAACTTTATATGCAAAATACTCCCCCAAACCTAAATCTAACATCGTCCTCAATGTTTCAATATATGAGCAAAAATATAACAACATACCAGGAGAACAGTACAGAGTAGATTTAAAGGGAAGAGATTACCAGATGCAAAAGGATGGTGCTAAACCAGAAGTGGATGAATGCTTTGAAAGCAAACAACAAGATATAGAATGATAAGACAAAAATTTTGGTTAGCATACATAAAAATTATGCAAAAAGAAAAAGGAAAGGGAAAGGGAATGGACTTTTAATCCATATATATGTACACAGGTGAACCAGTTTAGTTTTTTTTTCAAGAAACTACCCATGGCGAAGGCACACTGGGTAGCGAATTTTATTAAAATCAAGAAAAAAGAAGAGGGGGGACTAGGCCTTACCTCCAACAAGACAAGAAGAATAATAAAAGAAAACAAAAACAGGCCTAGCAACTACATATTACGAAATCTATACAACGGAAGAATAGAATTATCAATGAGCGCCTTCCTTCTAATGATCTCTGGAGGTTCATTCCACCAACAAGACTCACCCATGGCTCCACGTTTCGCCAAGATATCAGTCGCTGAATTGCCCTCACGATAAATGTGAGTATAAAACACTTGAATTGAAGCCACGAATTTTAAACAATTCTTCCAATGCGTAGAAAGCTTCCAAGGTACCAAATCAGGATTCTTCAAAGCTTGTAAGACAAAAGTAGAATCACACTCCAATCAAAGCTTACGTATACGTTTTGCACAGGCTAACCTGATCGCATGAATTGCACCCCACAATTCAGCGTGAACTGAGTTATTGGCCCCTAAATTTTGCGCAAGACATCCTTTGATGAGTCCATGAGAATCATGAAAAACCACCCCACAACCAGATGGACCAGGGTTGCCAAAGGAGCAACTGTCGATGTTAGCTTTAAACCAGCCAGGGGCCGGAGTCTGCCATTTCACCAAATAACTTTTGGAATTTTCGGAGAACATCTTTTAATGCCCAGAAAATCCAGAACAAGTTTGTCAGCAGAAGTATAAAAAGAAAAACCTCCATTCTGTCTGCTAGATTCCACAATAAGGCTTTTCAGATGCTTAATTGCCTGATCCAGTGAAGTAGTACAATGCTCGAACCAGTTTAGTCCACATAGATGGGGTCTTCCAAGTCAGTGATCTCAACTTCTGGTGGAAGATACTCTAAAAATGGTTTCAATCTCTGACCATTGACCTTGAAGATATTCTTGTTTGCTCTATTTTCAATTTCAACAGCTCCATGAGGAAAAACATTACGTACCAAGTATGGACCTGACTATCGAGAACGTAATTTTCCTGCAAAAAGAATCAAACGAGTGTTGTACAATAAAACTTTTTGACCAGGTGTGAAAGACTTACGCAAAATGCGTTTATCATGAAACACTTTCATTCTATTTTTGTACATTTTGGCACTATCATATGCATCATTTCTTAATTCTTCTAACTCATTGAGTTGAAATTTCCTTTGGGTACCAGCCTTATCAAGATCAAAGTTCAATTTCTTAACATCCACAGGTAGGTGACAAGCTTTACCATACACTAGTCTATAAAGGGACATGCCAATAGAAGTTTTGTATGCAGTTCTATAGGCCCACAAAGCAGCATTTAAACGTAAAGACCAATCTTTCCTAGTAGGATTAACAGTCTTTTCAATAATATGCTTAATTTCCCTATTAGAAACTTCTACTTGGCCACTGGTCTGAGGATAGTAAGGTGTTGCTACCTTATGAGTGGTTCCATACTTGCTCATAAGTGATTCAAAAGGTCTATTACAAAAATGAGTACCACCATCACTGATTATTGCTCTAGGTGTTTCAAAACGAGAGAAAATGTTTTTTTTAAGAAAAGAAAGAATTACTTTATGGTCATTTGTTTTGGAGGAAATGGATTCTACCCACTTAGAGACATAATCATCAACAACAAGAATGTATAAATTACCTTTAGAGTTAGGAAAGGCACCCATGAAATCAATACACCACACATAAAACAATTCAATAATCAAAATAGGTTGTAAGGGCATGTTTCTTTGTGAGATACTTCCTAATTTCTGACATCGGCCACAAGCAACACAAAAGGCATGACTATCTTCGAACAACGATGGCCAATAGAAACCACTCTGCAAGATATTTGCAGCAGTTTTCTTGGCACTAAAGTGGCCTCCACATGCATGGTCATGGCAGAAAGAGATGACATCTCTTTGTTCAGAATTAGGGACACATCTCCTAATGAGTTGGTCAGGGCAGTATTTAAACAAGTATGGTGTTAGAGCATAGCTCGATTGAACCCACCAAGCATTGGTATCTCAAGTTTGGTTTTCATATTTTAGTGAATTAAAACTTATTTAAGAGTCGCTTTATTATGTACTAGAGTCAACTTCATATAGGTTACCTTGAAAGTATTAGGATATGAGACATTACAAGTATTGCGAAGACTTGAAGAAGTGAAGAAGTAAGAAGCTACAACGACAACATCATCCTTCCACTTGAGGTTAGTGATATTTGAATTGAACTGTTTCATTCCCTAACGTATCTTTCAAGTCGTGCATATTGAAAACAAAACTGCGAAGCATGAATACTCTAGATAGACATAGTATTAAGGAATACAATACGAGGTTTATTGCTTAACCATTAAACTTTATCGATAAGACATCAACATAATCGTTTAAATGCTATTGTAATTATGTATGGGTATGAGGTGAGGATTTTATCCTAGGAAACAATGTTTTTACATGTGTTTTAAGGAGGTAAGTTCATAAACTTGTTTTATGAATCGAAAAGGAAATCGTCAGGTGTTATTGGTATTGTTATTAATTGCATATCTTGTGAACAACCAATATATGTGATTTAGGATAACCGCTCATGACTTGTTTATGTTCTTGGTAAAACTATTCACAAAAGCCTGACTTATGTATTGGTTTGACTTTTATTAGTGAAACCGATCTTAAGTAATCACCTGAGATGGTATGATCGAGTTTGTGATTTGTGTATGACCAACTTTGGGTAACGGAGAACCGATCCTAGTAAGAGGTGCAACACATCACAAAGGGGAATCGATCCTTGTATGAGGTGCAACAAGTTTATAACAGAAAGGAGAACCGATCCTATGGACATGTGCAACACGTTTTTAGGCAAAGGGGAACCGATCCTATGGGCATGTGAAACACATACAAGTTAAATACCATATATATGTGGGGAAACGATCATAGTACCTAGTCAACCGAATTTTGGAAAGCTAGTGTGACGATGCACAATACTCACATGGAGGTAGAACCGAAACTTGTTCTGGTAGAACCGTGAAATTCATGATTTGTGATTGAGTGTTCTTGATCAATCGCATAGTTCTTGAAAGTCAGATGAACCAATTCTAAACTTGTTTGGAAGTGTGTAAAATCGGTTTCAAGGTTTTAAATATGAAAGAGGACTTACAAAGTAAGGATGTCGACATACTTTGAACTCGTAGAGTAATGTTTATATTTTATTGTTCAAAGTTATTCCTTAATATCTAAAGGAAGAAAATCCCATGATCGAAAGATAAATAAGTTAAGAATCTTTTAATTAAGGTTTTTAATTTTATTTTAGGAAAATGAGAATTAGTAATGTGCATTTACTAGTTAGAGATTTTTCAACGAGATTTTCGGTCATTATTTTGGACAGAGCATTTCCAGGAATTATGAAAACCGAATATGGACTTTATTGCATATCATGGGAATATTTTCGATTTTGGAAATTCCTTGGTGTCCAAACTTTCTTGTCTATAAATACTTGAAGTTTGCATTTCTAGCAAAATAATCCTTCGTGATAACAAACTTCCTCGGTTGTGTTGTTACTGGTGAAGCCGCCTATTCGGAGAGGAGAGTAACCTAATTAGGCGAAATCTCTTACGGCCGCTCAGTTTAAAGTATTCTTTGGGATTGAGAAGCTCTATTAGTACCGTTGGTGGGAAACTAGATAATTGCGGTTTATCTTGCGTTTTCAATTGATTTGATTGACTAACGGTGGTTGAAATTTGATTGCACCTAGTTTGTTTATGCTTGAGAATCTTCTCTTCTGATATAAGATTCACTCAAACTAGATCTAAGTTTCGGCGGGGATCTTTAGACTGTTTTTATTTCTGAAGACGATCGTGTGATAATCCATTGTTAACAGACTCCGTTCAGTGTATGATTGATCACAAGAGATTCAAGTTGTTGTATGCAGGTGTTTATTGAAGATCTAAAAAAATTTGAAGATAAAGAAGATATTGTAGATTTCTGATTTGGGGTTCATAATCTTTGGTGTGCACAATACTTGTTTAGGTATAGAGGATCCAATTATAATCGGTTTATCCTTGTGGTAGGTTGGATTGATTAGTTGTGTAGATCGGCATCAATACAATTCTTTGTGATTAAAAGTATTGATTGCAAAATCTTAACAATTACTTCGGTAGTTGAGAATAAGATAGATCTAAGAACCTGACGAAGGAGTTTATATGACATAAACAAAAGAGCCTTTGTCGAACTCATATCACTTGGTTGAAGAGAGTTGCTACCAAACAAATTTGTTGTTCCTTTACTGTTTGGAATACGAACCAAAGTAATTGTTCCAAGTACGTGACTTATTCATAAGTTGGAGGCTTGGGAATACAGACGGAACTAGGTGAACTATAGGTTTAGTTGCTTGGTCTCAACTATACGAAGTTAGTTTAATTTTGTGTAGCGTCTTAATCCTGAGAGTATTCAATTCTGAACAAGGTCCCGAGGTTTTTCTGCATTTGCAGTTTCTTCGTTAACAAAATTTTGCTGTGTCATTTACTCTTATTTTCCGCATTATAATTGTTTTATTATAATTAAAGTAAATTACACAAACGTTAATTCCTATTTACTTGATAAGCAATCCTATTGTGTTTGGTTAAGTCTGAACCTTTTTATCAAGAAAACATACTTCGTTGTTGTATTGTATCAATTTCGTATCAATAGACGATCACACGAAGTGTGAACCGATTAATTGTATTGTCTCGACTCAGTCCATAGACAATCACTTTCAGAGAAAGGACTTATAGGTACGAAAAGTTTTAGCTTGAGTTATATTGGGTACCCTTCCTTTTCAATTGGTATCAGAGCAGGGAAACACGAAAAGATCTAACAATCTGTGTTTAGTGTGATCTAACCTATAAGAAATTGAATCCATGTCTGATTCAGTTAACGTTATGCAAGAGTATGAATACTCAAATGTTGAAGATGTTACTACTTAGTTGACTCATGATCCAGGAGTTGCGAAAACATATAAGATTATCTCTGATGAAAAAGAAGATGTTGATAAAGTGTTGGTAAAACTCATAAAGCCTATAAAATCTTTGTCTTCTAAAATGCTTATATTAAAGACAGACTCAAATCTTCTTATACAGGAGATCAGAGATAAAGACATTCAACTGAATTGTCTAGCCAAAGAGAATATGGATCTCGCTGTCAAACTAGAAGCTCTAGGTATATCTCTTACATTAGATAAAGAGACACGTCCTATGATTCTGACTAATGATGTTGTTGTGATTTCTTCTGACAATGAGGAAACTAAAAGTCCTTGCTCGACTTTTACAGACTGTGATGAAACCGGTTTAATCACATCTGAAACAGATCAAGATCATGGTAGTTTTCCTAACTACATCAAGTTAGAAGAGGATGAGAAACCAGCTTCTAGATATACTGATGATCAAACGAAATCTTGTCCAAAGGAAACTTTGAACCGATTCCGTGATGGTGATCTTAAGGAATACAATTTTCAGTCACTGGACAGGAAACTTATACTTCTTCAACATACGGTGGTAGAAATTTTGAAGGAAGTTTCTTGTCTTAAAAAACTGAAAGACCATTCCTCAGTAGAAAGACAGATCATACCACTACCCGATAAGATCAAATCAAAAGAGTCAGAGGAAAGAGTTGATAATCACTTATGGAAAAAGCTTCCTCCTCACCCATATCAAAACAATTCTAGTTTTGATGAAGAACGAATCCAGAAGAAAGGGAAAGAGAGAATCTTTGCCAAAAGAAACAATCAGGAATTTCCGATAGTTGTTTCAGAAAATCACACTGATGTGAATCATATTAGAATGAGAAAATCTTATGAAAATCTCATTGAAAGAATTAAGAGAGATTTATTTATCTCTGAAAATTCTCACGTCAGTACAGTTTCTCCTCATGATCATATCTCTGAAGTTATAAAAGATCATCGTCTTTGGAGAAATTATTTTGGGCAGAAATTCCCGAAGAGAAACATGAACTATGTTTCTGATACTCGATGTAAGCTAGAAAAAGCTTACTCTGATGCAACTTAGTTGTATCGAACCTGTGCACTCTCATCCCATTCGGTTCTCTTAATTATGGATGAGAAAAACACATAAAAATCAAGGGAACATGTTAATGATAGTTTCCATTTTGAGTAAGAAGAGATATTGAATATCTCCCTTTCATTAAAAAGAGAAGTTCGAAAAACATAATTGTGTATATTTTCGAAAACCTTGTTTCAAAAATATTCTCTTAGATTATTGTCTTCCCTTGGTAAAAGTCTTGTGTTAAGAATGTCTCTTATAACCCGCATTGTTACAAGAAGTGATAGAGGGGAAGCACGGAAAGTAAGAAACTGTCAAGGGTTTGTCCCATATCGAAGAATCAGGAAGATTATCTCGAGAATCGAACCTGATCGTAACTCAGCTAGATCTCAAGAAGAATCATGTCTTTTTTCTATCAATGATTCGGATTTTACCAAATGGTTTCCCACAGATGATATGAGTAATGTTGTGCATGAGTTGGAAGAACTCATATGAAATCTCTTTAACTTGGTTCAAGATCAGGGTGAATTAAAAGACAAAATAAAAGAGATGAAAAGTGAACTCGGAGAGTTGAAGCTTCAAATTGAAAACCTCGAGAAGCAGAAAGTGGGTGCAGACAAGTCTCTTGAGACATGCTTCAAAAGTTTGAACACTTAAGAAACCTCAGTGAACAACAAGAGCACCACTAGAGATTAAGTTATATGCTATAATACTTAATCCAGGAAAATAGACATCAATTTTTGATTTCTTTCAATGATTGTATTAAGTCTATTATGAATAAAACTATTTGATTTATAATTTTTCTTGTAATAATTTTTTATTTACATATCTTGTGCTTGAATGCTTTATTATTGCTGTGGATGTTTATGGGATGTTTGATTTCGGTTTTATTACCTTGATATTCGATCTCATAATGTTGTGAACCCTTATGGTTTGGGTGACTTTTTGATTTAGCAGGATTAAGTTCCATCCCATGTTGATAGGATTTATCAAAGGATCATGAGGGGCTCTGGTAGAAACAATATGTGAAAAAGTCACAATATGTTGAATCGGTTTTGGTTAGCATAAAAGCATATGTGTTTCGACGGTTTTCAACTATTGCTTGCAATTGTTAAAACCGATTTTCAACCTTTCTCTGGTAAAGGTTGGTTGTTGTTATTCTTTTGTTTTGCATAAGGATGACAACATAATGATATTTCGATATCAATTCTCCCTGGAAGAAGATGCAAACATATTGGAGAAGTGTATGCGAAATTTGAAGTAACAATCTTGTTAGTTAATTGTTTTCCTGTTTAAGAAAAGCCTGATTTTTATTTCATATATTTATTGCTTTTGCTTAACAAAATTTCGGTACAATTGATGTTTTATTCCATGATGTGTGTATGGATGTGTGTGTGATTCAATTATTTCCGGTTAAGAAAAACTATTGTTATCTTGCTTTATTGTGTGGTATCAATTGTTTAGGATTACAAAATTTCGGTGCAATTGCGGTGCTCTAATGTGTATGTTGTTTCAATTGCTTCCGGTTGAGGTGAATAATTATGCAAGGTGATTTATTTGGTTTGTATGAATTGTTTATGTCTTAACGAAAGAAAAGGTTTACGGGATGGATTGTTTAGTCCAATTCGATTCCGGATAAGAGAAACTAAGTTAATTCTGATCTTAGTTAGACTTATCAAAGTGGAGGTTTCAGTTATTCAAGTCTAATCGAATGCCTTAACAAGATATGCTAGTTAACTAACCTAGTACTTGTCTTGTTTAACTTAAAGGTCTAAGTTATATGGATAATTAGAACCTGATGAGAAAAATAGAGTTATATTTATTTTGGTCTTATCGAACAAAGCGGTTGTATTTGTACAATCGGTTTAGCAAAGGAACTAAGGTGCTTAGTTGTTCTTTGGTTTTCTAAACTGTTAGGGAAAATTGCTTCAGGAAATTGTTTCTTTGGTAACATATCAAAATAAAACTACTTGTAGTTTCGGTTTTGATATTGGTTATCAAAAATGGTATGTGGAACCCTTGTGCTTAAATCTATAGGTTGCAAGTCGGGTGAGATTTGTAAAATTATTTTCGGTTTGTCCTTTATTTTTCGTTTCTTTGTCATTTTGTGACAAAAATGGGGAGAAATATATGGAGTAAACAAGTGATACTAGCATTGATTTTAAGTTGATTGGTATCACTAAGGAAAATGACAATGGTGCTTAAACGCTTACCTAACGAAAGAGTGAAAGCATAGACTAAGGGGGAGTAACATATCATTACAAAGGAATAACAAAGACGTGCGGATTGAAAATCTACCTATCTTACCTTTAGGGGGAGTATTAACTTTGTTATTATAATGTCAACAACGACATTTAAAGGATTGAATGTACACAGGTTATTGTATTGTTGAATTCAGGAATCAAGCGTATGTGTAATGAATTCTTGTAATTTGTTTATCCATATGATGTAAGAGTTTTGTAACTAAAATTGACAAAGGGGGAGATTGTTAGAGCATAGCTCGGTTGAACCTACCAAGCGTTGGTATGTCAAGTTTGGTTGTCATATTTTAGTGAATCAAAACTCATTTAAGAGTCGCTTGATTATGTACTAGAGTCAACTTCGTATAGGTTAGCTTGAAAGTATTAGGATATGAGACATTACAAGTATTATGAAGACTTGAAGAAGTGAAGAAGTGAGAAGCTACAACCACAACATCATCATTCCACTTGAGGTTAGTGATATTTGACTTGAACTGTGTCATTCCCTAACGTATCTTTCAAGTCGTGCATATTGAAAACAAAACTGGAAAGCATGAACACTCTAGATAGACATAGTATTAAGGAATACAATACGAGGTTTATTTCTTAACTATTAAACTTTGTAGATAAGACATCGACATAATCGTTGAAATGCTATTGTGATAATGTATGGGTATGAGGTGAAGATTTTATCCTAGGAAATAATGTTATTACATGTGTTTTAAGGAAATCACCAGGCGTTATTAGCATTGTTATTCATTGCATATCTTGTGAACAACCAATATGTGTGATTTAGTATAACCTCTCATGACTTGTTTATGTTCTTGGTAAAACTATTCACAAAGGCATGACTTATGTATTGGTATGACTTTTATTAGTGAAACCGATCTTAAGTAATCACCTGAGATGGTATGATCGAGTTTGTGATTTGTGTATGACCAACTCTGGGTAAAGGGGAACAGATCCTAGTAAGAGGTGCAACACATCACAAAGGGGAATCGATCCTTGTATGAGGTGCAGCAAGTTTATAGCAGAAAGGGGAACCGATCCTATGGACATGTGCAACACGTTTTTAGGCAAAGGGGAACCGATCCTGTGGACATGTGCAACACATACAAGTTAGATACCATATATATGTGGGGAAACGATCCTAGTATCTAGTCGACCGAATTTTGGAAAGCTAGTGTGACGATCCACAGTACTCACATGGAGGTAGAACCGAAACTTGTTTTGGTAGAACTGTTAAACCCGTGATTTTTGATTGAGTGTTCTTGATCAATCACATAGTTCTTGAAAGTCAGATGAACCAATTCTAAACTTGTTTGGAAGTGTGACAAATCGGTTTCAAGGTTGTAAGTATGAAAGAGGACTTACAAAGTAAGGATGTCGACATACTTTGAACTCGTACAGTAATGTTTATATTTTATTGTTCATAGTTATTCCTTAATATCTAAATGAAGAAAATCCTAGGATCAAAAGATAAATAAGTTAAGAATCTTCTAATTAAGGTTGTTAATTTTATTTTAGGAAAATGATAATTAGTAATATGCATTTACTAGTTAGAGATTTTCTAAAGAGATTTTCGGTCATTATTTTGGACAAAGGATTTCTAGGAATTATGAAAACCGAATCTGGACTTTATTGCATATCTTGAGAATATTTTCGGTTTTGAAAATTCCTTGGTGCCCAAACTTCCTTGTCTATAAATACTTGAAGTTTGCATTTCTAGCAAACTAATCCTTCGTGACAACAAACTTCCTCGGTTGTGTTGTTACTGGTGAAGCCGCCTATTCGGAGAGGAGAGTAACCTAATTAGGAGAAATCTCTTACGGCCGCTCAGTTTAAAGTCTTCTTTGGGACTGAGAAGCTCTATTAGTACCGTTGGTGGGAAACTAGATAATTACGGTTTATCTTGTGTTTTCGATTGATTTGATTAACTAACAATGGTTGAACTTTGACTGCACCTAGTTTGGTTATGCTTGAGAATCTTCTCTTTTGATATAAGATTCACTCAAACTAGATCGAAGTTTCGACATGGATCTTTAGACTGTTTGTAGTTCTAAACACGATCTTGTGATAATCCATTGTTAACAGACTCCGTTCTGTGCGTGATTGATCACAAGAGATTCAAGTTGTTGTGTGCAGGTGTTTATTGAAGATCTAAGAAGATTTGAAGACAAAGAAGATATTGAAGTATTGATTGCAAAATCTTAACAATTACTTCGGTAGTTGGGAATAAGATAGATCTAAGAACCTGACGTAGGAGTTTATATGAGATAAATAGAAGAGCCTTTGTCGAACTCATATCACTTGGTTGAAGAGAGTTGCTACAAAACAGATTTGTTGTTCCTTTAGTGTTTGGAATACAAACCAAAGGAATTGTTCCAAGTACGTGACTTATTCATAAGTTGGAGGCGTGGGAATACAGACGGAACTAGGTGAACTATAGGTTTAGTTGCTTGGTCTCAACTATACGAAGTTTGTTTAATTTTGTGTAGCGGCTTAATACTGAGAGTATTTAATTCTGGACAAGGTCACGGGGTTTTTCTGCATTTGTGGTTTCCTCGTTAACAAAATCTTGCTGTGTCATTTACTTTTATTTTCTGCATTATAATTTATTTATTATAATTAAAGTAAATTACACAAACGTTAATTCCTATTTACTTGATAAGCAATCCTATTGTGTTTGGTTAAGTCCGAACCTTTTTATCAAGTAAACATACTTCGTTATTATATTATCTCGATCTCGTATGCATAGACGATCACACGAAGTGTGAACCGATTAGTTGTATTGTCTCGACTCAGTCCATAGGCAATCACTTTCGGAGAAAGGACTTATAGGTAGGAAAAGTTTTAGCTTGAGGTATATTGGGTACCCCCGCCTTTTCATATGCGTCATCCCAAAAGAAATATTTCACTTCATCCAAGAATTTAGAAAGGTCTTGTTTAGACCAATGCAAAGGAATTCTTCCTGTAGCGAGGTAGTTAATAATATCAGCAAACCAAGGCATTTCAGACACAAGCATCAATTGTTCGTCAGGGAATCTTTCTTTATATTTAGGGACCCCAAATTCGCCACATGTCGTAACCATAATTATTCTTAATTTTGGTGAAGCCGTGTCATCATTAATTTTCCATGTCATTGCATAGTAATTGGCTGGTTCAACAGGCATTATCTAAAGACACAATCCAGTTGGCAATTTCAAGAGATACTACCATAAGACACAATCGGTGACTCCAAAAGATACTACCATAAGACACAATTTAATTGACAACTAAAACTGATACTAAATTGGAAAACATACGTCTTTTCGGATATTTTGGTTTGAGTTGCATCATAAATTAAGTATCTCAAAAGATACATGTAATTCAAATCTTATACTAAAGTCTAAAAGACACGATGGTTCCTTATTTTTAAAAAAAAAATTGAAGGGTTTTTATTTTTTTTTGAAGGACCTTATTTTTAAAATTGGAAAACATATCTTTTGGTTTGAGTTGCACCTTAACCTCATTATCTCAAAAGACACACCGTTTGCTTCTTTTCTCTATAAATGTTCGATAATATTGGCTTCACAAGTAACCAAAGATATATCGTAGTTTTCCTAAACCAGCCAACTTATAATTTTTGTAACAGAAAAACCTGCACTTCTCCTCATCAAAAAAATTCTCAGAATAATGACAAACTAAGCGTTGAGCCCGAAGAAAGAAGAAGAGAAGAACAAAAGAAATGGTCGACTCAAACCGTATAGTATAGGTAATTATTTAGAAGACAATTTACAGTATTACATGGACACATGTGTATATGTATATATGCATATAACATTTATGTTTTGTTTTTTCCCTGTTCAAACAGAAAATAAAAAGGAGAACATTAAAATTTATGTTTTATATATTTTAACAGTTCTAACAGAAAATAAAAAACGCCGACATGATGCGAATGCAAGAGCTTCGATAACCAAAACAAGAGGCGCACCACAAGGAAATGTTCACCATAAATTTTCTCATCATGTTGTTAATGAGAATGGAAGGATTATAAATACTAAAACTCCCTTAGCAGAATCACTAGCAATTACCCAAGATAAGTGTACACATACCAACCAGTTCATGATGTTGAAATGGAAATTGATAATGTTGTCAGCAGATTCGTGCATGACGGGAAAACAATTCCCATATCAATCAATCAATACTTGAAGCTGATGTGTCGCGGCACCATATCAATTATCGCATTTACAACAAAACTAGAGAGCCATGTGGGGTACGAAATTTAAGAAAACGCCTGAAAAGAGACGCGTTCCTGCTTGCTAATGGATGTGTCTTTTGGCCAAGAGTTGCCACATGTCGTTCGATCAATGTTCCTGTTGGCCGGAAGCCATTGTATGTTTTGGTTACTCCTATTGTAGAGACTAGAGACCATATGAAAAGCCACGTTTTTTTTTTGTCAAAAAGACATTATGGAGGCCCTTAGAAAAAAACTTCTCATTCCACGGTATTTTTTTGGAAGGTCACGACTCTTAACTTGGAAAAATATATTTATTCGCGGATAAATCTCAGGAAAAATCATCAGTAAGAATTCTGATGTCTCATGAAAATAGAGTTGGCAGTGAACAACAAAGTTTGTCGCGCAACTTCGTGATCAAGTTCTGAGATAATGGGCACTTCTGCAATCCTATGAGAGTTTTAATTCGCCCGTCTTGCAGCCTATTGTATTCGTAAGAATGTTATTCTCATATCTCTTCTTCTTTCTTTCTTTCTTTCTTTCCATCTAGGATTTAACTAGAGGGAGTCCCAAAAGATTGACCATTTGTGTTTGTGAATGTGTAAAAATAATAATCACATTTCTTAGTCAGTAAGTGTTTTAATTTGCATTTGAGATGGTATCGTATTATCCTTGGCCTAGGGGTCAGATGGGTTTATTCGTAAACATCAGAGATAGTTGATACTGCAACTAAACAGTGAAGGCATCTACGAAATCGGACTCAACGGTACTTCCCATGAGATGGGACTGCAGGTTGGGGTCAAGGCAACAAAAGCTCTTCGTTAAAAAGAGCAATGACCAGACACTGATTGCCAATGTCCCATTAATAGTTGCAATATCACAAGAAAAGTGTGTGCAGTCAATGCTTGAAAGTTTTTTTTTGAAGAAACCATGGTTTGAAAGGTGGAAACGGAAGAATACATGTTTTCATGTCATTGTTCGTTTTTCTTTCCCATGTTTTTTTGCTTATACTTTTTGTCTCACTTTAATATTTGCTCCATATTCTTATACTTTTTTCTTTTTCGTAGAATCATCTATTGCAAAGATGAAATTTAAAATGACGATTTTGTAGAAGAAACTCCCGGAACAAAGTAAGTTTGTACTTTCCGCATATATTGATGGTTGGATTTTCCATATACATTAATATTTAAATTTATTTGCCGGAGACTTATAACAGGATGAGGGTTTCAAAAGAGTGCCAAATGGATAGAATATGAATCATCTGAATTCCTCTGAGTATTTGTTGAACGACACTCATTTAAGAACGCTCGATAATCAATTACTTGCTCTTTTTGAGATTATTTTGGTTACATATTTTTATTTGTTTGATTTACTTTTATACGAGATAAAGATTATTACATTAACTAGTTGGAAGCCTAACAAGCTAAGCTCCAACAACATACTACTACATTAATTGAACAGGTTGCTGTGCTAGCACACCAGCGAACCTCATGGGTAACCTAGTCAAGGGAGCCGAAACGGATAGTGGGACTGAGATTGTGTCACAAGGGGGCAAGCTAACTCTACCTTCCATGTTAATTCCTACAATATTACGTCATTGGGACCTCCTGGAGCCCATGAAATTTTGGGAAACGGGAATGACCAGCTGAGCTGGATGCCCGTTTTTTGATTGATTGATCACTTAATTTAATTGATGAACAGACAATAGACGATATACAATTCTCTGTTGCATCCAAATTGTTTGAACCACATAGATTGTTTGAACTAATCTTTTTGCTTTTGGTTTGAAGGCATCATATGAAATATGCAAGTAGTCATTCGTTTTATAACTGCAGGTAAAGATGTCATTAGCGGAATAACCTTCCCCAAGTATTGCACTTATTTGGCCCATCTTGGTAACATTCTTTCTTTAGCATACAAATTGAGAAATGGATAACCTGAAAACTAATGAAAACCAGTTGGATAAATATGTGATCAGCCGTCTTATCAAAATGCCACATGAAAGTAATCTTCTAGCACAACTGCTCATAATGGCAAATTGATCGCCATCAAGAATTTGAAAGGGTCACACAGTTAGATCGATACTCATTGCATCTAGAAAAAAAAAGGGCATCAATATAACTCACCAACGGTATAGAGGTATTTACTTTAATTACAGGAAGTGCAAATGGCAAGAATACGTACGGATATATAATAGCCGATGAAAGAAATCTGGCTTAAAGAGGATTGCTAAATTTCATCCGAGTTTTATGGCAATGCAATTATACCCGTTACTGTTTTTTTATGCTTAAGATGAAAATGGATATATTCGAAAAATCGCATACAGGGACGTCGCCTCCACCAAAGGGAAAAAGGTCAGAAGCTTAAAATAATGCGGGAATGCACATAGGGCACCACAACGATCAAACGAAGGCGTCATTAGAATTCATAAAGGTCATGTTTGTAAGAATCCAAATTGAGATTTTTTGTGAAAACCCAAAACAAATTGAGAGATGAACTTTGGAATGCTTTGAAAGATGAAGGCATGTCAGGCGACACATCACCTGCGTCTGTTGGAAAAATGGATCTGTGTTACCATCTTCACTTACTGAAGGGCCGATATACATGTCGCGAAACTATCAGATTTAGGGGACTCTCCACATTGCTTCATAATCCCGGTGAGGTCATAAATAAAACAATCTCTACACTTGATGACAGCAGAAAGAACGGAAGACTGACCTGATACCGTCTCAAGGGCATTCAAGATTAACGTAAATCAACTAACAAAGGCCTTTCAGGGAAAAAAAAACATTTGGCAAAGTTCGGGCAGGTGCCTACACTGCATCATTGAACTTAAAATAAAGCATGTCATGTGGATGATGTGTTACTTATTTATCTGTTTTAACAATTCACACCATTGAATTTCAAAAGCGAGGGCTTTCTCGCGCGCATACCTTTTTCTTGTTTCTACATCACAAAAATAAACAAAAACCGTCTACAAACGACGATAAAAATCATACTAACAGGAATACCAAATAAGAATGCAGACCCAAAGGATGTTGTCCACATTAATAAAGTAGCATGAACAGCTAATACGAATTTTACACACGATGCATTACATACTTCCGGTGCGTATGCACCGGGTTAGAGGCGGCTTGTGATTATATAAAAAGCAAGGACTCGTCAACAGATTCAACATTCAAACTAGACAAGTGATCAGCAACAACATTTTCAAACCCTTTCTTATCTCGAATTTCGAGGTTAAACTCTTGTAACAAGAGTATCCATCGAATTAGACGAGCCTTAGCATCTTTTTTGGATAAAAGATATTTCAATGCAGCATGGTCAGAATATATGATGACTTTAGACCCTATCAAATAAGATCTAAACTTATCCAATGCAAACACAACAACTAGTAATTCTTTCTCAGTGGTGAAATAATTCAGTTGAGCATCATTAAGTATATTACTAGCATAGTAGATCACATAAGGGAGTTTGTCTACTCGTTGTCCTAAAGCAGCTCCTACAACGTAGTCAGACGCATCACACATAAAATGGTAAGGTCCAGTCGGGTGGTCGGACTATAGGAGCATATGTGAGAAGAGCTTTCAGTTGCTCCCATGCTTCCTTACAAGCGTCATCAAAGACAAATGCAACATCTTTTGCAAGCAGACTACACAAGGGTCTTGAAATTTTACTAAAGTCTTTGATGAAATGCCGATAAAAACCGGCATGGCCCAAGAATGACCTTACTTCCCTCACAGATCGAGGTTGAGGCAAGTGTTGAATGAGATCAATTTTAGCTTTATCTACTTCAATGTCTTTTTCAGAAATGATGTGCCCTAGAACAATGCCTGATTTAACCCTGAAATGACATTTTTCCCAATTCAAAACCAAATTCTTTTCCTTACATCGAATCAACACAAGAGTAAGATGATGCAAACATTCATCAAAAGACCCAAAGACAGAAAAATCATCCATGAAAATTTCAAGAAACTTATCTACCATGTCAGAAAATATGCTCATCATGCAACGTTTAAAAGTAGCGGGTGCATTATACAACCCAAAAGGCATACGACAATAAGCAAATATTCCATAAGGACAGGTAAATGTGGTCTTTGGTTGGTCTTCCGGTGCTATATGAATTTGGATATAACCCGAATAGCCATCTAAGAAGCAATAGTGACTGTGTCTCGACAACCTTTCTAGCATTTGGTCAATGAAGGGAAGAGGAAAGTGGTCTTTTTTTGTTACTGTGTTCAACTTCCTATAGTCAAATACAAACTCGCCACCCTATGGTCACACGAGTGGGGACTAGCTCATTCATTTCATTTTGAACTACAGTAATGCCAGACATTTTGGGTACAACTTTGAATGGGACTGACCCACTGGCTATCTGGAATTGGGTATATGATACCCGCATCAAGCAATTTCAAAATCTCACCTTTAACAACATCTCTCATATTGGGGTTAAATCTCCTTTGTATTTCCCTAGATGGTTTAGTATTTTCTACAAGATTTATATGATGCATGCAAATTGTGGGACTTATACCTTTTAGGTATGAGATGGTCGAACCTAAGGCCTCTTTATGTTCTTTAAGCACTTCTAAAAGTTGACTTTCTTGTTTCGTGTCTAAACATGATGCAATTATAACATGTAAAGTCTCATAAGAACCTAAGAAAACATATTTCAAAGTATCATGCAATGGTTTCAAGTCAAGCTTAGGTGGTTAAACAAGAATTAGGGCAGAAAGTGGGAGTGGCTCCACATCATTCTGCCATTTAACAATATCCATGGGTGGCACAGATTCAAGCAAGGAGTGATCCTCACTAATGTACTCAGAATAAAAAAAGATCTAAGTCAAAGTTATCTAAACATGCTTGCAAAGGGTCCACAGATAAGATGTCAGGCAATGAGTCTTGAATCAAACTCTCAATCATGTTAATCTCATGCAATTCAGTATCATCACATTCAATGAGTTGTTGACTAATGTTAAAAACATTGGGTTCTATGGTCATGTTACCAGAATATAAATTCAATACTCCATTACGACAGTTGATGATAGCATTGGACGTCGCCAGGAAAGGACGTCCTAAAATAACAGGAATGTGGCAATCTGGGTTTTGCACAAGTTGAGTATCTAACACAATGAAGTCCACGGGGAAATAAATTTTTTCAAACTTGATTAACACATCTTCAACAATACCACGAGGGATTTTACAGATCTGTCCGCTAATTGTAGCGTAACAGGCTGGGGTTTCAGCTCCCCGAGACCTAACTGCTCACACACAAAATACGGTAAAAGGTTCACACTTGCACCTAAGTCTAACAAAACCCTATCGATTGTATGGTCACCTATAGTGCATGTGATAGTTGGACTACCTGGGTCTTTAAACTTAGGTGGGGTCTTGTTTAGAATAATTGAACTTACCTGCTCAGTGAGAAAGGCACGCTTGTGCACATGAAGCTTTCGCTTTTGTGTACATAGATCTTTCAAGAATTTAGCATATGAATTTATTTTCTTGATTGCTTCAAGAAAAAGGATGTTTATATTGACTCGTTTAAACATTTCTAACATCTCACTGTATTGGGTATATTTCTTCTGTTGCACCAATCTTTGAGGAAATGGGGCTACAGGCACAGATGATGGTAAAGGAACATTGACATTAGTAGAATTCTTAGAGTCGCTATCATGCTCAGATACTTTTCTACATTAGATGTTTTCTGTGGTGTTGTGTGCACTGGTGAGTCTGATGTAGACTCACTTGTCTGTGGCTCACCCACATTGTTATCAACAAATTTTCCACTACGACGAGTGGTGACATCATTCACTTGATATTGTGAGGACTCATTGAAACCTGACGTGCTTGCCTGAAATGCACTTTTTGGATTTTGTTGGGGATGACTAGGGAGTTTAACTTTTTCTCTCTCATTTAGTGCATCACAGATTTGGCCCAATTTGAGTTCTAAACTCGCAAACTTCTGGTCATTTAACTTTTGATATTGCAATAAATTCTGATTCATTTGGTTTACACCATCATCAAAGCTAGGCTTTTTCTCTATAGGGTACTGTGTGTGTGATTGCACTTGAGGATTTCTAGGATATGAGTATCCTTGGTTATTACTAGTTGTACCTCCTTGTACAGGCCCTTTAGACCAAGAAAAGTTAGGGTGATTTCTCCACCCTGGGTTCTAAGTCTGAGAATAAGGGTTGTTCTCTTGCTTATGATAACAAGGATTGGCCTGCTCGATTTTAGACTCTTGAAATGCATGTAGGTCTGGATAGCTATCCACTAATTAGTCTGAACCGTGACATGCTGCACAATGAGCTGTCTCAAATGGTTCATGGAGAGTAGGGGCAGTAGTTTTCACATTCTGCAGCTCTAGCGTTATCGCTTCTACTTTTTTAGTCAAGGACACAATCTTTGCATTTCCCTCGAAGTCAGACTCAATTCTATGGACTTTAGCTACAGGGGTAGTCTTGCTGGGTTCACGAATGGATTCCCACTGTTGAGTTTTTTCAGCAACTTCGAATAAGAAATTCCAAGCCTCTTTAGAGCTTTTATTAATAAATGCACGATTGCACATTGACTCAACTGTGGATCGGGTACTGACATCTAGACCTTCATACAAAATTTGCACGAGTCTCCATTTTTCAAAACCAAGATGAGGACATTGGATCAATAATTCACTAAATCTCTCTAGATATTTGGCCAAGGTCTCACCCTCTTGAAAAAACGGGGGTCTAATAACACCACCTAATATTTCACTTAGCAATCTGTATGGACTAACTCCGAAATACTTTGCTAGAGAATCAACTAGACAGTCAGACTAAATCTAGATTAAAGTATCTCAAGGAGTCAATATCTCTCACTTGTTTTGATTTACTCAAGATAAACAAGAGCGAGTCTTTAATCAAACACAAGGAATAACTTGGACGGTACCAAAGACCAATATCCAAGGATCAATCAATATCAATCAACAACCAAAGGTTGGATTTCCAATTGATGATCTTAACACACAACCTGTATTATTTCAATTATATAAAATATAATGCGGAAAAGAAATAACACAGACACCAGAAGTTTTGTCAACGAGCCTACTACAGACACTAGCCTACTACAAGCTAACTTCGGACTGGACCATAGTTGAACCCCAATCAGTCTCCCACCGATCCAAGGTACAGTTGTACTCCTACGCTTCTGATCCTAGCAGGACACTACGCACTTGATTCCCTTAGCTGATCTCACCCACAACTAAGAGTTGCTGCAACCCAAAAGCGCAGACTTGATAATAAACAAATCTGTCTCACACAGAAAAGTCTATCAAAGGATAAACCTGTCTCCCACAGAAAAACCTTAGGTTTTGTTCCGTCTTAAGATATAAAATCAAGGTGAACAGGAACCAATTGGTAATCCGGTCTTATATTCCCGAAGAACAGCCTAGATTAATCAATCACCTCTCAACAATCCTTCTTGACTACACAAGCGGTTTGTCGAGGAATCACAAACAGTGAGACGAAGATGTTTGTGACTTCTTTATCTTGCCTATCGGAGAACTCTCACGATCTCAAGCCAATCAAAGATTGTACTCGTACGATAGAAGATGCAAGATCAGATCACACAACTAAGATAAAAGTAGTATCGGTCTGGCTTCACAATCCCAATGAAGTCTTTAAGTCGTTAACCTGGTTTTAGAGAAGAAAACCAAAGGTTAAAGGAGAATCGGCTCTAGCGAGCGCACTAGTATCACACGGACGTGTGGGGATTAGTTTTGCCCAATGCTAGATATCTCCTTTATATAGCCTTCAAATCAAGGTTTTTCCTTAGTTACAAAGCAATCCATATTCACCGTTAGATGAAAACCTTATTTAGATTCAAGCTAATATTTCTCAACCGTTAGATCGAAAACTTAACTTGTCACACACACTTGGGTAGACGTTTACTGGGTTTGTGAAAACCATGCCCAAACATGTACGTGTATGTTGGTTCAACATAGTAACCCAAAAGGCTAACCATATGAGCATTTCATATTAACCTAGTTCTTCACCATAACTAGTTCAATTGACTCAAATGAACTAGTTAGAGAGTTTTTCAAGTGCTATGAGATCTTATGTAACTACACAAGACACAATTGAAACAAATATGATTCGATTCGATGAATCGGCTTATGAACTTTATAGCCACGGTTTGCATAAAGCATTCCTTAGTAATATAAGTTTCATGTTCAGAGCAAATCTTTAGATCATAACCACTTAAGCTCACAAACAAGTTCGCGGACTTAAGGAAACCGGCAGAGTTTTCCAAACTCAGCAGAAAATCTCGGCAAAGAGACTTCCGCCAGTTCGCGGACTAAACACGCAAACGAGTTTTTGGAAAATCCCAGCAGAAATTCTCGGTAAGAGAACTTTCATCAGTTCACAGACTGAGTTCCCCAACTGGGTTCGCGGACTTGGAAAAGCCAATTCCTCCGGTTTCTCTCAATCAACAAAGTTCGAAAACTTCGGATTAAGGAATACATGGTTATGTAATCTAAACTCTCATTCCAACCATTGAGACATTCTCAGAGGACGTTATATAGCCGTTATTCACAGACCGTTTCACGTCAGAGCAATTCTCAAAGTAATTGAAACTTTTCATGACTTTCATCACTAGGTGAAGATAAACTTGATCAAAGCGAAACGCTTTACCAACACACGATTTCGAGAAAAATATGAGTAGTGAATACTCAGCTCGAAATGTCAAATGTGTATGATCCAGTCTATATAGCATACGATTTTTTGTCTCATAAGAAGTAGGAGATAGAATAGATAGACTTTTGAGTGATACATAAGTTCAAGTCTCCACATACCTTTTTGTTGATGAAGTTCCACGGTTCCTTGAGTAGATCTTCGTCGTTGTATGATGAATCGCCATGAAGTCCTTGAGCTCAACTACACTTTTCTATCCTAGTCCGAGACTTAGCTATGTATACTAGAAATCAAGACTCATAGTTTTGATCACTAACATTGACAAACATGCTTGATATGGAAACGCATGCGAGGTCGACCGAGCTGTGCTCTAATAATCTCCCCCTTTGTCAATTTTAGTGACAAAACTATTAATACATATGGAATACAAAAAGATAAACTTTAGTGGCTCCTATTCCATAGTCTAATCTTCAACGTTCCTTGAAATCTTCGTCCTTCCAAGTACTCCAATGATCCCAAAGGTTGTAAGTTTAGCACCACCGTTTTTGAAGATCCGTAGCTATAACAATGAGAGAAATCGAGATTCTCGATCATTATTATACAGTGTCATAGTCTCATTATATAACATCAAAGTCCAATTGCATCACGACTTTAACAGCAATACTATGGTGATATGTATCACTCCCCCTTAGTCAATACTCCATCTCGATCATGGAAACCACTCCCCCTTACACAATGATCTGAAAACCATATGTATTTGTAGTGTGAACTACATTATTTCTCCCCCTTTTTGTCAATAAAATTGGCAAAGCTAAAAGAACGGGATCATAATGAAATTTCCACAAGAGACATTTCATAAACTAAAAGAAAATACATACCAACTTAATTTAGATGCAATCATAAAGCCGAAGCTAAATGCATTCATCAAGGAGTTTTAAGATACAAGATAACCCGTATAAAATTCCACAGCCGCGCACCCCGCAAGATATTACCATTAAGCACAAGTTCAAAAGAACTCTCCCCCATTTGATGTCATTCCCGAAAGAACAAGAAGAGCGACCTTAATTTCGAAAGAAAAGAAGGATTTTTTAATTGGACACCAAGAACCATGGAAATGATTTTCTATATCCAAAACTCAATCAAATTAATCACAAGTAAACCCATGATTAATTTAATTGGAATACGCAACTAAATCAAACCACAAAAGTGATCAATTTAATTGATTATGCTCAACATAAGAAAACTCACGGAGCTACGACTAAGATAACCACACGGAGATGACTACCTTAATCGTTCGAATACTCAACATAAGGAAAACCTTACGGAATAAACGACTACATCAACCAATAGAACATGATTAGTATAGCCGTTCATATACTCAACACAAGAACTTGTGGAATATATGAAAAACTCAACTAGATTAATTACAAGAGAACCTATAATTAATCTAATTGGAATACACAACCAAACTAATCACCGAAGCAATCAATTTAATTGTCAAAAGATTTTGCTCGACAAAAGAAGACTTTCGGAGCAAATAACTAAATAACCAATCAAGATGATTAATTTAGTTCAAGAATGCTCAACATATAGCATCTCATGGAACAACCAACAAGGCCAATATTAATCGACATAGTTGTAAGGTGCTCAACATAAGATACACAATGGAGCCTTCACGATAAAACATAACAAAATGGATCAATGAAGATCAATACCGTGGATAACATACAAGGATCTATTCTATTTTCCATCACGATTTGCATAACGACATAATAGACTTTATCCTTGTCAAACAAAAGACTTCATCCTATTTTCCACCAAATAAATGACTGCATAGGCATAACTTTTGTAATTGTCAAAAGTCCATTCGTCCTTTCATCGATACGAATATCAATTTATGAACGACTTTACTTTTGACACAATATGGGACCTTCAAGTTCACGGACGCAAACAATACATATCCCATAAAAATATTGCAATACTTCAAAACAGATTAATACTGCAATAATATCATCCTCCAAATATTTTTAGAATTTAAAAACCAATAAACCTAGAAAAATAACATAAGAAGATGAAAACAAAAATAGCTATGTGTAGTCACAATCTTCGCTATTAAAAGCACTAGTTATTCTTCCAACTAATCCAAAAAGAAGACATACTAGGCAACAATTCCTTTGAGAAATTCTTTATCATTCCCGAACTCCTTGTTATCGACAACCATCGGGACATAAGGTTCACGGAGATAAGTGTCAATACCCACGAACTGTCTTGGCTGAAGAGGTCGAATTAGGCTCCTCTGAATTTCCAAAGATTTAGACACGAACGTCTTTATTTCATAAATCTCCCTTCTTATTTCCTTTAACTCATCAAGAACAACGGAAAACTTCTGAGAGTTAGAAGGAACAACGCTGGGTTTTCTTGTATTCCTTCTTTTTCTTTTTAGGGACTTAGAAACAAGAGATTTCTCTTTTTCCTTGATTGAAGACTTAACAATCATGTTGACATCCTTTCCATCTGACGACATAGTGCTTTGAGAACAGTTATGAACAATCGGATTTGTGTGATGGAATCACTTAACTCAACAAGCAGTCTTATAAAGGATGTCAAAAGGAAAAAGGAATGTAGGGTTCGAAACCTATTGACAGGTTCGTATACGCCCAACTCTAAAACCCTATAAAGAGTAGAATTGTCGATAATAACCCTTTCTTTTATTTGATAGACAAAAAATAACAAATCTAAGAAAAGAAGGAAAAACTTTTCTGAAGCCTGGATCAACACTCACTCTTGTCTCTTTTCGAACAGGCACATGAGACAAGATTTTCCCAACAACACAATCAAGTTGTGTTGTGATCAACGATTTGTCCATCTTTTTCCTCATGGGAGGAATCCTCTGATCTCTGTCTATCAAAATGATTTGTTAAGGGGCGGTCAGTTTTCAAGGGATGTGTTAAGCACAGTCCAGTCTGTTACAAAGGGGAAGCCAGCATTTTACATATTGTTAAAAGCAGGCGCGCGTATTTCTTCTTCCTCCCGACGAGACTTCTGCATGGATATTTGTTGCTCGATATTTTGCTGCTATCATGATCATCTCGTAAATATGTAGTGTTGAGTTATTACTGATCTCAAATGAGTTCGTCAGGATTAAAAAGATGGAGTAGATACTCGGGATTGTGATGCTGTTATCAAATGCTGCCATTGGCAGTGATGCCGATGAAGTTTGATGGAGATGGAGTGATTGTTTCCATTGACGAGAAGGAGACGAGTAAACTGAAATGATGAAGTACAACATAGAGAATACGAAGGAAAACGAGTATTGGTTTGCTGCCATTATCTAAGGAAGAAAAAGAGCTCAGCAATGAACAAATAAAGGTGTTGAATATCATGATGACTGGTCGTGATAGGATAACGATGATGAACCTCTGTCATTTCCGAGAAAAGAAGATGGGTCACTGGTAAAAAATTTAAGAAGGAGACTGCCAGTATTGATGATCCGATGGAGCTGCGGCTGTTAGCATGAAGGAGTTTTGCTTGAGAACAAAACACAGAAGATGTTGCTCGAGAATATCAATGGAAGTGAGACTCGAGTTGCTGCTAATGATCACGGGAGTATTGATGGAACTGAGTTGCCGATGAAGTTTGATCGAGATGGCAGAGATGGAGAACTCGCAATATTTGAACTATATACTGTTTTCATTATCGGCAGTAGATGATGTCATTGATTGATCATGATCATGGCAGTAATGCTCGGGATTTGTTGTGACTGAAGAACACGACCAGGCAAGAATGAACTCAAGCTGGCATTGAACGTTGATGCCATTGTTGGTGACGAGCTCGAGTCCGAGAATAGGTCGATGTTGAATGATAAAACAAGAATTCGTGTTTGATTTGGAACCAGTTTACTTGACCGCAAAACAGGGGTGAAACAATCTTGTTGCTACCGTGAGTAGTATGGACTCTATGGAAGATCTGTAGGTTATTTCCTCGTCTAAGATAAACATGAATCACTTGTAGGCGTATGTAGAGATTAGGTACTATTGGGAAGTTGAAACTTGACCGAGAATTCAGAGTTTGGATGAGAATAGAGTCGGCAAAAAACAGTCACCAGGCCAAGCTTTCACCGTCGATTTATGAGATGAATGGTGGAGATTTGAACGTGTTTTAGGATTCGAGTCGGCTAAGGTAAGTTTGGTGATTATCAGATTCGAAATATCATCTACAAAAGGCTATAAATAGAGGCTCGAATCACCACAGAGAAGTATCTCCTCACCCTCACTTTCACGTCCAGAAACTGTTCGACAGAAGTACCCAAAGAGAGAACAGAAGCATTAAGAGTTCATATATGCAGTAGTAGCTAAAGTTTTCTTGCAAAAAAGCGACAGTGGATGATCTCCTGCAACAGAAGCAGCAGTAGCTAGAGTTCTTCTACAACTACAGTTTGCTTTCTATAAACTCCATTATGTCTAGCTAATTTACTTATTTGATTGAGGATGAATTCTAAGTACTATATATGATTTGATTTAGTATATGAATCTGTTCTGATTTCTTCATATGATTATTGTTTGTGTTTATTATTAAAAATGAATATGATTGATTGATAGATTGTTTAGGTGGCCAACTGAATATATTTTTTAACTCAAACTAATGTTAATAAGGGTTAGGATATCCGTAATTGTTGAATAATTTCTTACACAAGTAGAGAACGTGAGACCTTGCGGAAGGATTCCGTAAAGCAATCGCGTGTAAACACAACACTAGAAAGTAGACCGAGCGTACTGAGTCTAACTACTAGGATTAAACCTAAATTCACATACCATAAAGCATTCGACTGAATTACATCTTGTAAGCGTACCTCAAGGTGGTTCAGATGGAGTTTTAGACTAAACGATGCATTATGGGTGTATAGAACATCATACAAGACGCTGATTGGTATGTCTCCGTATAGATTGGTTTCTGGAAAAGCTTGCCATCTCCCAGTTGAACTTGAGCACAAGGATTTATGGGCAGTAAAGATGTGCCACATGGAGTATGAAAAAGCGGGGAAACAAAGGCAACTACAAATCAATGAGCCAGAGGAGATACGTAACGATGCTTACGAGAGTGCTCGTATATACAAGGAAAAGACTAAGCTTTTCCATGACAAGATGATTTCTCGAAAGAATTTTGTTGTGGGACAAAAATTTCTTTTATTTAATTCTTTTCTTCGTTTATTTCCTGGTAAGCTAAGGTCCCGATGGATTGGACCTTTTATTGTTAGTAATGTTTTTCCTCATGGTGCAGTTGAGATTACTAGTAGTAAAACTGGGATAACATCCAAGGTCAACGGCCATAGATTGAAGCCATATTACGAAAACTTATCTACTGAGAATGTGGACGCAATTAGACTTCAATATTTACTCCCTCTGGAGGAGTAGTAAGGAGACTGCCCAGTCGGGCTGACGACTTTAAACCAAGCGCTAATGGGAGGCAACCCATAGTTTTTGTATCTTAAACCCTTTTATTTTTTTGTTTTTATTATTTTCATATCATATTTTCATCCCCATGTTTAATTTCATTGAATCCTGAATCTATCTTAGGAGAGAATTATGACGAATACCTTTTCGTCAGAAATATTCAGACTGCGCGTAGTTTAGTCCAGAGACCATAACTGTCAGAACGTTTATCGAAAAACTGTTCCCTTTTTACACTTTGTAGAAAACACTTAGATGAACAACTTTTGTGAAATGGAGTTTTTCCAAATTCCTCACCAATTTGCAAAGTTTTTGTGTTTTATCTGCTGCAGAATTTTCGGTTTTACACATTGAGGACAATGTGAAGTTTAAGTGTGGGGAGTATTTTGCATATAGATTTTTCATTTTTTTTTTGCATAAAACCTTCAACTTGTAGAGATTTTAGAGTCACTAGCATACTTCTAGGTATGTTTACATAGAGAATTCTGACCGACATAACTGAATTTGGAAGTGTTAGGGAACTACGTTCGGATTTCTTACGAATTGGAGTGTTAAATAATGGATTTAATCATGCCGGTGATGAAAATGAGGTGCAAGGAGAAATGCATTATTAGAATTTCTGATCAATCATTAGTGGAGACTACCCATTTTCATATCAACCGAGGCACCAGACCAGATTTCTTTTTTATAAATGACTAAAGAGCTTTCTTCTGAGTGTGTGTCACCGCACGTTAATTCCGGGTAGAATGGTGAGCTACCCAACCTCCCACCAATAGAAGCACTATTTTTGATTTCTTGAGTGCTAATTTTGTCAATCATGAGGGTGACGTCTATAGATGAAAACCACCTTCTTGTAGTTTGATTTGCAGTTAGCACCATTCTCTCTCGCCAACGACAGCTTCATAGAAACACACCATCATCATCAACAAGTGGAGCAACATCAGAATCTACAAGGGAAGTTGAAGACGTTTGAGGTTTACAAGCAACAATTCAAGGAAGAGCAAAATTTTCATATCCAAGTAAAAACAACATATAATGAGCGGATTTTTATATATATGTTGAAGACTTATTACAAGAGCAAAGAAAATCAAAAGATGAGAATTATTGAAGTTTATGATACAAAGACATTACAAGTTGTGAAGATCAAAGTGGTAACATACTTCTCACATGGCCATGTTAATTGTATTTCATATTTATTGTTTTAGTTGCAATCTCTTTTCAAAAAAATAAATAAATAAAAATAATAATAATAATACAAAGAGATTTGCATTTAGGTTGTTATTTCATCAATAAGGCCATGTGGAAGAAAAACATATAAAGAAGTTTCAAACAACAAGGAAATTGAGGAAAAGAGTTACAAATTGTCAAAGTTCTGCGAAGTTCAAGAGTTTATCATCAACAGTTGAAGAGACCGAGAAGATGAAGAAGACGAGCTGAAGACTGCGTTTCTATTGGATGCTGTGAGAGTGGTGCTTTCGTCACTGCCGATCGGATGTGAAGGTGGTAAGTACTCCCATCCTTGTTATAGTGGTTGATTTCCTTTCTTAGAGATCATCAGAAAATATTTTTATTTCCCACGATCTGGTGGGCTATCCAGAAATAATTCGGAAGGTTTCCTTCCCACCATTCAACGTGTGTAGGATTCTCTCTTCATTCCTACATGCACACATGTGAGACCCATAAAAAAGCTGTCTTATTGAGTGCAATTATCATAAAATCCTTTCAAGTGAGGCAGAAGTCGAGGCGAAATGCTTATTGATCGCTCTCAAACACGCATTCTCTCATTATGGTGTGGTTATTTCTCACTCAAGATTTAAGAATGAATATGTTCTTTGGTATTTCTAACTTCTTATTACTAGCATGCAGAAACCCTATGTCCTCATAGCTCTTTGGATGCTTGGGAAGCTGGAACGCTTTGAAGTTGGAGTAGGTTTTGTGAGCATACCTCTCGTAAGCCCTCACGAGACTATAACTCGTCCACTAGGGACACCTAGGGGTTTAAAGGCTTGTTGCACATGCTAAGTGAAACCGTATCCTTGGCGAAATAGAGTTGTTGTATTTTGTATTTAGATAGTTTGCTCGAGGACTAGCAAAAGCCAAGTGTGGGGGAATTTGTTAAGTACATATTTTGCATACATTTAGTGTCGAATCCATGCTAGTATTTGCTACATTTTCTTGTGAATTATTGTATATTACGTTTGTTTTTCTTTTATTTGTGTTTTATTAGGTGAATCATCCAAAAGAAGTGAATTGGCACTTAATTGTGCAATAAAAGAAGCTAGGTACAAGTGGAGAATGGTCAAATACCAAGTGAAACTCATTCAAATACAAGATTTATACTTTTCTTCTTGAAGAGGACGAAAATATGAAGCCAACGACGAAAAGATGAAGTAATTTCGAGTTCGCATGAAGAAGTTATGCGCAAAACAAGAAGTTGGAAGCATAAAAGGGAAAAATGGTCATTTCGCGGGCAACTACTATTGGTACCTCGTCGAGTGTTGAGGGGAATCCAATATGTTAAGGGGCGGTCAGTTTTCAAGGGATGTGTTAAGCACAGTCCAGTTTGTTACAAAGGGGAAGCCAGCATTTTACATATTGTTAAAAGCAGGCGCGCGTATTTCTTCTTCCTCCCGACGAGACTTCTGCATGGATATTTGTTGCTCGATATTTTGCTGCTATCATGATCATCTCGTAAAGATGTAGTGTTGAGTTATTACTGATCTCAAATGAGTTCGTCAGGATTAAAAAGATGGAGTAGATACTCGGGATTGTGATGCTGTTATCAAATGCTGCCATTGGCAGTGATGCCGATGAAGTTTGATGGAGATGGAGTGATTGTTTCCATTGACGAGAAGGAGACGAGTAAACTGAAATGATGAAGTACAACAGAGAGAGTACGAAGGAAAACGAGTATTGGTTTGCTGCCATTACCGAAGGAAGAAAAAGAGCTCAGCAAAGAACAAATAATGGTGTTGAATATCATGATGACTGGTCGTGATAGGATAACGATGATGAACCTCTGTCATTTCCGAGAAAAGAAGATGGGTCACTGGTAAAAAAAGTTAAGAAGGAGACTGCCAGTATTGATGATCCGATGGAGCTGGCTGTTAGCATGAAGGAGTTTTGCTTGAGAACAAAACACAGAAGATGCTGCTCGAGAATATCAATGGAAGTGAGACTCGAGTTGCTGCTAATGATCACGGGAGTATTGATGGAGCTGAGTTGCCGATGAAGTTTGATCGAGATGGCAGAGATGGAGAACTCGCAACATTTGAACTATATACTGTTGTCATTATCGGCAGTAGATGATGTCATTGATTGATCATGATCATGGCAGTAATGCTCGGGATTTGTTGTGACTGAAGAACACGACCAGGCAGGAATGAACTCAAGCTGGCAGGAACGTTGCTGCCATTTTGGTGACGAGCTCGAGTCCGAGAATAGGTCGATGTTGAATGATAAAACAGGAACTCGTGTTTGATTTGGAACCAGTTTACTTGACCGCAAAACAGGGGTGAAACAATCTTGTTGCTACCGTGAGTAGTATGGACTCTATGGAAGATCTGTAGGTTATTTCCGCGTCTAAGATAAACATGAATCACTTGTACGCGGCTGTAGAGATTAGGTAATATTGGAAGTTGAAACTTGACCGAGAATTCAGAGTTTGGATGAGAATAGAGTCGGCAAAAAACAGTCACCAGGCCAAGCTTTCACCGTCGATTTATGAGATGAATGGTGGAGATTTGAACGTGTTTTAGGATTCGAGTCGGCTAAGGTAAGTTTGGTGATTATCAGATTCGAAATATCAGCTACAAAAGGCTATAAATAGAGGCTCGAATCACCACAGAGAAGTATCTCCTCACCCTCACTTTCACGTCCAGAAACTGTTCGACAAGTACCCAAAGAGAGAACAGAAGCATTAAGAGTTCATATATGCAGTAGTAGCTAAAGTTTTCTTGCAAAAAGACAGTGGCTGATCTCTGCAACAGAAGCAGCAGTAGCTAGAGTTCTTCTACAACTACAGTTTGCTTTCTATAAACTCCATTATGTCTAGCTAATTTACTTATTTGATTGAGGATGAATTCTAAGTACTATATATGATTTGATTTAGTATATGAATCTGTTCTGATTTCTTCATATGATTATTGTTTGTGTTTATTATTAAAAATGAATATGATTGATTGATAGATTGTTTAGGTGGCCAACTGAATATATTTGTTAACTCAATCTAATGCTAATAAGGGTTAGGATATCCGTAATTGTTGAATAATTTCTTACACAAGTAGAGAACGTGAGACCTTGCGGAGGGATTCCGTAAAGCAATCGCGTGTAAACACAACACTAGAAAGTAGACCGAGCGTACTGAGTCTAACTACTAGGATTAAACCTAAATTCACAGACCATAAAGCATTCGACTGAATTACATCTTGTAAGCGTACCTCAAGGTGGTTCAGACGGATAGACTCTGGCGACTAAGCGTACCTGTTGTCAGTGGCTTAAGGGATTTTGGAGATAGCTAAGCGTATTTGTTATCTTACGGTTAGTAATAATCTATGATTAATGATGAATGGATGAATATACTACTTTGATGAATATTTAGTTACGAAGAAGGATTCCTCGATCATCTCACTCCATTTTGCTTGCAATCTTAATTACTTCTCATTGTTATTATTTATTTAGCTTTTGAATCTAAAACAAAAACCCCCATTTGTGACATTTTTGACAACTAAACTCCCTGCTCTTCGTGGGAACGATCCTTGCTTCCATTATATTACCAGCTAATTGTGTGGAAATAAGATTATTAATTTGTTGAGCCTACGACACCCATCAAATTTTGGCGCCGCTGCCGGGGGGGTAGCTTTAGTTGTTTCTTTTTTTTTTTTTTGTTTTTTTTTTTTAATTTGTTTTTAGTTTTTTTTTTTTTTTTTTTAGGTACTTAATCTCTGGCATCAAAGGATTGGGATTACCCCAGGTGCGGAATTCAAACTCGAAAGGGAACGGTACTAAAAGCACGTCCAAAGTTGCAACAAGAACCTTCTGCAGTAAAGATGGTTAATACAACGACGGGGGAAATCCTCCACCACCTCCACCCGTGGAGAGGAAGTTAGGAGAGTTGACATCTCCATGCTTAGATTCGCAACCACTGTGCATTACAATCACTAACCCAGTGGAGCTGAAGTCGAATCTACTTCATCATATACCAAAGTTCAAGGGACATCCAGGTGAAAATCCAAATCGACACCTTCAACAGTTCCAGAACACAATGACAAGTCTGAGGCATGCAACCGCAGACAGAGATATGGCTATGCTACAAGCCTTCCCGTTCTCATTGACAGACTTAGCAGAAGAATGGTTGTATTGTCTTCCTCCAGGGAGTGTTACAACATGGACTGAGATGAAAAAGCTATTTCTGGAGAAATATTTTCCTGCTTCGAAAGCGGCATCCGTTCGTAAGGAGATTAGTGGCATTCTACAGATGTCTGGGGAGTCTCTATATGAATACTGGGAGAGGTATAAGAAGTTGTTGGCAAGCTCCCACACCATAATATATCCTCAATACTTATCATTCAATACTTCTACGAAGGATTACTTCCAGAACAGAGGAATTTGATTGATGCGGCTGCCGGTGGTTCACTTACTGAGAAGACAATCGCAGGCAACCAGTTTGATTGAGAGTATGGCTTCCAATGCTCAACAATTCTACACCAGAAACAACTCTAATGTCAGAAGAGTTAGCGAGATAGGAGAGTCTGCACAGTCAGAGCAACGGATGAACAACATAGAGAAGGTAGTACAACGAATGGCGGCAGTGATTATTCCTACTTATGAAGAAGAGTCTGAACAGGTGAATGCTATGTTCCCTAATCAGAGGCCAAAGTATGATCCCTACTCTAATACTTATAATCCAGGTTGGAAAGATCATCCAAATTTTAGTTATGCAAATCAGCAAGCTGCAGCTCCTAATCCGTATGGGCGACAAAATGGTTTTCAACAACCACAGTTCCGACCACAACCTCCACCTCAACAGCAAACTCAGAATTCTAGTTTAGAGGAGATGATGAAAATGATGATGCAAAAGCAAGATGCAAATGCTCAGCGTCAAGATACAATTCTGCAGAAGCAAGATATGGCTATAAAGGACTTGCAAACTCAAATTGGACAATTGGCTACAGACATGAATGAAATAAAAGCACAAAATTCGGCAAAGTTGCCATCACAGCCTTTCGTGAATCCAAGAGCGAACGTTAATGCTGTAACTCTAAGAAGTGGGAAGCAAACAGAAGAGCCAAAACAACAAGAAAAGTTTAGTCACGACTTGGAAGAGGAAGTAGAAGTGGAAACCGTTCCAAAGGAAAATCCAACCTCAACTGGCCAACCTAAGGACAAAGTTCATACCTTTACCACACCACCTCCTTTTCCTAGTCGTTTTGCCAAGTCAAAGAAGCAAGCTCTAGACAAGGAGATTATGGATATTTTCAGCAAGGTGCATATCAACATTCCATTTATTGAGGCCATCAGAACGGTACCCAGGTATGCCAAGGTTCTGAAGGATTTGTGCACAAGGAAGGAGAGGTTAATTGCTAACGAGATCACTCAGGTGGGAGAAAGTGCTTCAGCTATGTTGTTGAAGAAGATGCCTGCAAAGTGTAAAGATCCTGGTGGTTTTACAGTGCCAATTACTATTGGTGAAAAACGGTTTGAGCGTGCTTTGCTTGATTTGGGAGCTTCCATAAGTGTGATGTCAGCCGATGTTTATGATTCATTGAATCTTGGGCCTTTAAAGGAGACAGGGATTATCATTCAATTGGCTAATAAGTCTAACATATATCCTAAGGGACTCGTGGAAGACGTGTTGGTGCAAGTGAATGAACTAATCTTTCCGGTTGATTTCTTTGTTGTGGATATGCAAAATGGGGACAATTGTTCGTCTACTTCATTACTTCTTGGGAGACCATTTATGAAGACTGCTAAGACGAAGATTGATTGTGATACTGGGACACTCACTATGGAGTTTGACAAAGAGGTTATACGCTTCAATATTTTTGAAGCCATGCGTTATCCAAGTGATATCCATTCCGCATTTTCTGTTGATGTTATTGGTTCATTAGCACAACAGATGTTTGATTTGCACAACGAAGATGAACTTGAATCTGTGCTACAAAATAGCATAGATATGGACGTCCATGGCATGCCTAACTTGGATGTTGATATTCCCAAAGAGTTTGTTGAAACATGTGGTGCTTTAACGGCATCACAAGAAGTTAAGAGGTAATATTTCATATATCTCCTTACCTGTAACTGATGAAGTTCCTTTACCTTCTGTTGTGCAGGCACCTAAATTAGAGCTGAAACCTCTACCAGATCACTTAAAGTACGCTTACTTGGGTGATGGGGAAGAGCTTCCAGTCATTATTGCAAAGAATCTCACAGCAGTACAGGAAGAACGCCTTCTTCGGGTTCTGAAAGAGCACAAAACGGCTATTGGTTGGACAATTGCTGATATCAAAGGAATTAGTCCAGCCATGTGCATGCATAGAATCCTAATGGAAGATGATGTAAAGCCAGTACGTGATGCTCAGCGTAGGCTTAACCCCCCAATGATGGAGGTCGTGAAGAAAGAGATCCTCAAATTACTAAGTGTGGGGGTGATTTACCCAATTTCTGACAGCAAATGGGTTAGTCCGGTGCAAGTGGTGCCTAAGAAATCAGGTGTCACTGTTGTTAGAAATCAAGATGATGAACTTATTCCAACAAGAGTTCAAACAGGATGGCGAGTGTGCATAGACTACAGAAAGCTCAATTCGGCTACCGCAAGGATCACTTTCCTTTGCCTTTCATTGATCAGATGTTAGAGAGGTTAGCGGGACATTCTCATTATTGCTTTTTGGATGGTTATTCGGGCTACAATCAAATTGTTATTGCACCGGAGGATCAAGAGAAGACTACCTTTACTTGTCCTTTCGGTACATTTGCATACAGAAGAATGCCATTTGGTCTTTGCAATGCGCCTGCCACTTTTCAAAGATGTATGGTTAGTATATTTTCTGATTACGTGGAAAACATCATTGAGGTGTTTATGGACGACTTTAGTGTTTATGGCGATTCATTTGATATTTGTTTAAATAATCTTGAACTTGTGCTTAAAAGATGCATAGACACTAATTTGGTTTTAAACTGGGAGAAATGCCACTTTATGGTAAACCATGGAATTGTACTTGGCCACATCGTTTCCTCTCAAGGGCTCGAGGTAGACAAGGCAAAGATAGACTTGATTAGGAACTTACAATACCCCACTTCGGTGAGGGAAATTCGCTCGTTTCTTGGTCATGCAGGTTTTTATAGGAGGTTTATCAAAGATTTCTCCAAAATCTCAATGCCGATGTGCAAATTGTTGCAAAAGGAGGTTGCCTTTAACTTCAACCAGGAGTGCAAGGGCCTTTAATAAATTGAAGGAATTGTTGACTACTGCACCAATTATTAAGTCACCTGACTGGAGTTTGTCGTTCGAGTTAATGTGTGATGCAAGTGATTATGCAGTCGGAGCTGTTTTGGGTCAAAAGTAGACAAGAGGTCACATGTGATTTATTATGCATCAAGGACCCTAAACGATGCTCAAATCAACTATTCTACTACTGAGAAGGAGTTGTTGGCTATAGTATTTGCATTAGAAAAATTTAGAGCTTATTTGGTGGGTACCAATGTGATTGTATATTCTGATCATGCAGCACTACGGTACCTATTAAAAAAGAAGGAGGCCAAGCCAAGACTCATACGTTGGATTCTTTTGCTGCAAGAATTCAATATGGAAATCAGAGATAAGAAAGGTGTTGAGAATACAGTTGCCGATCATCTTAGTAGACTTGTTGTTTCCGAAGAAGCACTTCCTTTACAAGATCGTTTTCCAGACGAACAACTTTTCTCAATTGAAGAATCAACACCTTGGTATGCTGATATAGTAAACTATTTGGTTACAAGGCAAGTACCTAGTACGATGTCTAACTTTCAAAAGTTAAAGCTTAAGAAAATAGCCAAGCAGTATGTGGGATGAGCCCTACTTGTGGAAATATGGTGCTGATCAGATTATTCGCAGGTGCGTACCTAACTCTGAATTTCAATCTTTTTATCTTTTTGTCATTCTTATGCTTGTGGTGGTCACTTTGGTGCAAAACGTACCGCTCTCAAAGTCCTTGAGAGTGGCTTTTATTGGCCTACCCTATTTGAGGATGCATATGCTTTTTGCAAATCTTGTGATAGATGTCAACGAACAGGCAATCTAGGTGCTCGAAATCAAATGCCCCTCAATCCTATTCTCACTGTCGAGATTTTTGATGTGTGGGGCATTGATTTTATGGGTCCTTTTGTTAATTCGAATGGAAAATTTTATATACTTCTTGCTGTGGATTATGTTTCTAAATGGGTGGAAGCAAAAGCCACCCCTACTAATGATTCTCAAGTTGTATGTGAGTTTGTGAAGGAATATATTTTCTCTAGACATGGTACACCAAGAGTGGTTATCAGTGATGGAGGCTCGCACTTCAAGAAATCCTTTCACGCTCTCCTCAAGAAGTACAACATTACACACAAGATTGGTACGCCGTATCACCCACAACTAGTGGGCAAGCTGAAATTTCAAATCGTGAGATAAGTCCATCTTGAGAAAACCGTTAACACCACACGAAAGGATTGGAGTTTTAGACTAAACGATGCATTATGGGTATAGAACAGCATACAAGACGCGATTGGTATGTCTCCGTATCGATTGGTTTATGGAAAAGCTTGCCATCTCCCAGTTGAACTTGAGCATAAGGCTTTATGGGCAGTAAAGATGTGCCACATGGAGTATGACAAAGCGGGGAAACAAAGGCAACTACAAATCAATGAGCTAGAGGAGATACGTAACGATGCTTACGAGAGTGCTCGTATATACAAGGAAAAGACTAAGCTTTTCCATGACAAGATGATTTCTCGAAAGAATTTTGTTGTGGGACAAAAAGTTCTTTTATTTAATTCTCGTCTTCGTTTATTTCCTGGTAAGCTAAGGTCCCGATGGATTGGACCTTTTATTGTTAGTAATGTTTTTCCTCATGGTGCAGTTGAGATTACTAGTAGTAAAACCGGGATAACATCCAAGGTCAACGGCCATAGATTGAAGCCATATTACGAAAACTTCTCTACTGAGAAGGTGGACGCAATTAGACTTCAGATTTACTCCCTCTGGAGGAGTAGTAAGGAGACTGCCAGTCGGGCTGACGACTTTAAACCAAGCGCTAATGGGAGGCAACCCATAGGTTTTGTATCTTAAACCCTTTTATTTTTTGTTTTTATTATTTTCATATCATATTTTCATCCCCATGTTTAATTTCATTGAATCCGGAATCTATCTTAGAAGAGAATTATGACGAATACCTTTTCGTCAGAAATATTCAGACTGCGCGTAGTTCAGTCCAGAGACCATAACTGTCAGACTGTTTATCGAAAACTGTTCCCTTTTGACACTTTGTAGAAAACACTTAGATGAACAACTTTTGTGAAACGGAGTTTTTCCAAATTCCTCACCAATTTGCACAGTTTTTGCGTTTTATCTGCTGCAGAATTTTCGGTTTTACACATTGAGGACAATGTGAAGTTTAAGTGTGGGGGAGTATTTTGCATATAGATTTTTCATTTTTTTTTTGCATAAAACCTTCAACTTGTAGAGATTTTAGAGTCACTAGCATACTTCTAGGTATGTTTACATAGAGATTCTGACCGACATAACTGAATTTGGAAGTGTTAGGGAACTACGTTCGGATTTCTTACGAATTGGAGTGTTAAATAATGGATTTAATCATGCCGGTGATGCAAATGAGGTGCAGGGAGAAATGCATTATTAGATTGCTGATCAATCATTAGTGGAGACTACCCATTTTCATATCAACCGAGGCACCAGACCAGATTTCTTTTTTATAAATGACTAAAGAGCTTTCTTCTGAGTGTGTGTCACCGCACGTTAATTCCGGGTAGAATGGTGAGCTACCCAACCTCCCACCAATAGAAGCACTACTTTTGATCTCTTGAGTGCTAATTTTGTCAATCATGAGGGTGACGTCTATAGATGAAAACCACCTTCTTGTAGTTTGATTTGCAGTTAGCACCATTCTCTCTCGCCAACGACAGATCCATAGAAACACACATCATCATCAACAAGTGGAGCGACATCAAATCTACAAGGAAGTTGAAGACGTTTGAGGTTTACAAGCAACAATTCAAGGAAGAGCAAAAATTTCATATCCAAGTAAAAACAACATATAATGAGCGGATTTTTATATACATGTTGAAGACTTATTACAAGAGCAAAGAAAATCAAAAGATGAGAATTATTGAAGTTTATGATACAAAGACATTACAAGTTGTGAAGATCAAAGTGGTAACATACTTCTCACATGGCCATGTTAATTGTATTTCATATTTATTGTTTTAGTTGCAATCTCTTTTCAAAAAAAAAAAATAAATAAAAATAATAATAATAATACAAAGAGATTTGCATTTAGGTTGTTATTTCATCAATAAGGCCATGTGGAAGAAAAACATATAAAGAAGTTTCAAACAACAAGGAAATTGAGGAAAAGAGTTACAAATTGTCAAAGTTCTGCGAAGTTCAAGAGTTTATCATCAACAGTTGAAGAAGACCGAGAAGATGAAGAAGACGAGCTGAAGACTACGTTTCTATTGGATGCTGTGAGAGTGGTGCTTTCGTCACTGCCGATCGGATGTGAAGGTGGTAAGTACTCCCATCCTTGCTATAGTGGTTGATTTCCTTTCTTAGAGATCATCAGAAAATATTTTATTTCCCACGATCTGTGGGTCTCCAGAAATAATTCGGAAGGTTTCCTTCCCACCATTCAACGTGTGTAGGATTCTCTCTTCATTCCTACATGCACACATGTGAGACCCATAAAAAAGCTGTCTTATTGAGTGCAATTATCATAAAATCCTTTCAAGTGAGGCAGAAGTCGAGGCGAAATGCTTATTGATCGCTCTCAAACACGCATTCTCTCATTATGGTGTGGTTATTTCTCACTCAAGATTTAAGAATGAATATGTTCTTTGGTATTTCTAACTTCTTATTACTAGCATGCAGAAACCCTATGTCCTCATAGCTCTTTGGATGCTTGGGAAGCTGGAACGCTTTGAAGTTGGAGTAGGTTTTGTGAGCATACCTCTCGTAAGCCCTCACGAGACTATAACTCGTCCACTAGGGACACCTAGGGGTTTAAAGGCTTGTTGCACATGCTAAGTGAAACCGTATCCTTGGCGAAATAGAGTTGTTGTATTTTGTATTTAGATAGTTTGCTCGAGGACTAGCAAAAGCCAAGTGTGGGGGAATTTGTTAAGTACATATTTTGCATACATTTAGTGTCGAATCCATGCTAGTATTTGCTACATTTTCTTGTGAATTATTGTATATTACGTTTGTTTTTCTTTTATTTGTGTTTTATTAGGTGAATCATCCAAAAGAAGTGAATTGGCACTTAATTGTGCAATAAAAGAAGCTAGCTACAAGTGGAGAATGGTCAAAGACCAAGTGAAACTCGTTCAATTACAAGATTTCTCTTTTTTCTTCTTGAAGAGGACGAAAATATGAAGCCAACGGAGAAAGAATGAAGTAATTCTGAGCTCGTATGAAGAAGTTATGAGCAAAACAAGAAGTTGGAAGCATAAAAGGGAAAATGGTCATTTCGCGGGCAACTACTATTGGCATACCGTCGAGTGTTGAGGGGATCCAATCTGTTAAGGGGCGGTCAGTTTTCAAGGGATGTGTTAAGCACAGTCCAGTTTTACAAAGGGGAAACCAGCATTTTACATATTGTTAAAAGCAGGCGCGCGTATTTCTTCTTCCTCCCGACGAGACTTCTGCATGGATATTTGTTGCTCGATATTTTGCTGCTATCATGATCATCTCGTAAAGATGTAGTGTTGAGTTATTACTGATTCAAATGGTTCGTCAGGATTAAAAAGATGGAGTAGATACTCGGGATTGTGATGCTGTTATCAAATGCTGCCATTGGCAGTGATGCCGATGAAGTTTGATGGAGATGGAGTGATTGTTTCCATTGACGAGAAGGAGACGAGTAAACTGAAATGATGAAGTACAACAGAGAGAGTACGAAGGAAAACGAGTATTGGTTTGCTGCCATTACCGAAGGAAGAAAAAGAGCTCAGCAAAGAACAAATAATGGTGTTGAATATCATGATGACTGGTCGTGATAGGATAACGATGATGAACCTCTGTCATTTCCGAGAAAAGAAGATGGGTCACTGGTAAAAAAAGTTAAGAAGGAGACTGCCAGTATTGATGATCTGATGGAGCTGCGTCTGTTAGCATGAAGGAGTTTTGCTTGAGAACAAAACACAGAAGATGCTGCTCGAGAATATCAATGGAAGTGAGACTCGAGTTGCTGCTAATGATCACGGGAGTATTGATGGAGCTGAGTTGCCGATGAAGTTTGATCGAGATGGCAGAGATGGAGAACTCGCAACATTTGAACTATATACTGTTGTCATTATCGGCAGTAGATGATGTCATTGATTGATCATGATCATGGCAGTAATGCTCGGGATTTGTTGTGACTGAAGAACACGACCAGGCAGGAATGAACTCAAGCTGGCATTGAGCGTTGATGCCATTATTGGTGACGAGCTCGAGTCCGAGAATAGGTCGATGTTGAATGATAAAACATGAACTCGTGTTTGATTTGGAACCAGTTTACTTGACCGCAAAACAGGGGTGAAACAATCTTGTTGCTACCGTGAGTAGTATGGACTCTATGGAAGATCTGTAGGTTATTTCCTCGTCTAAGATAAACATGAATCACTTGTAGGCGGCTGTAGAGATTAGGTAATATTGGGAAGTTGAAACTTGACCGAGAATTCAGAGTTTGGATGAGAATAGAGTCGGCAAAAAACAGTCACCGGGCCAAGCTTTCACCGTCGATTTATGAGATGAATGGTGGAGATTTGAACGTGTTTTAGGATTCGAGTCGGCTAAGGTAAGTTTGGTGATTATCAGATTCGAAATATCAGCTACAAAAGGCTATAAATAGAGGCTCGAATCACCACAGAGAAGTATCTCCTCACCCTCACTTTCACGTCCAGAAACTGTTCGACAGAAGTACCCAAAGAGAGAACAGAAGCATTAAGAGTTCATATATGCAGTAGTAGCTAAAGTTTTCTTGCAAAAAAGCACAGTGGATGATCTCCTGCAACAGAAGCAGCAGTAGCTAGAGTTCTTCTACAACTACAGTTTGCTTTCTATAAACTCCATTATGTCTAGCTAATTTACTTATTTGATTGAGGATGAATTCTAAGTACTATATATGATTTGATTTAGTATATGAATTTGTTCTGATTTCTTCATATGATTATTGTTTGTGTTTATTATAAAAAATGAATATGATTGATTGATAGATTGTTTAGGTGGCCAACTGAATATATTTTTTAACTCAATCTAATGCTAATAAGGGTTAGGATATCCGTAATTGTTGAATAACTTCTTACACAAGTAAAGAACGTGAGACCTTGCGGAGGGATTCCGTAAAGCAATCGCGTGTAAACACAACACTAGAAAGTAGACCGATCGTACTGAGTCTAACTACTAGGATTAAACCTAAATTCACAGACCATAAAGCATTCGACTGAATTACATCTTGTAAGCGTACCTCAAGGTGGTTCAGATGGATAGACTCTGGCGACTAAGCGTATCTGTTTTCCAGTGGCTTAAGGGAGTTTGGAGATAGCTAAGCGTATTTGTTATCTTACGGTTAGTAATAATCTATGATTAATGATGAATGGATGAATATACTACTTTGATGAATATTTAGTTACGAAGAAGGATTCCTCGATCATCTCACTCCATTTTGCTTGCAATCTTAATTACTTCTCATTTCTTTATTATTTATTTAGCTTTTGAATCTAAAACAAAAACCCCCATTTGTGACATTTTTGACAACTAAACTCCCTGCTCTTCGTGGGAACGATCCTTGCTTCCATTATATTACCAGCTAATTGTGTGGAAATAAGATTATTAATTTGTTGAGCCTACGACACCCATCAGATGACTTAGGTTTATCTCTTGAAAACCGTTTATTTCTCTTCAACAGAAGATCCCTAAACTGTCTTGTGATCAAGGAGACTGATTTGTCAAGATCTTCATCCGAAAAATCATCTTCAGACTGATCATCCTCAGAGACATGAACACTCTTACCTTTGACAAGTAATTTAGTGTTTTTTTGTGCTTTAAAGGAAACATCCTTACCGACTTTGGATGTATGCTCATGGTCAAATATCTTAAGCTTTCCAACGAAGGTGTTTCTGGAAAGATTATCGAGGTTATTCCCTCAACGATGGCATGCTTCTTAGACTCGTATCTAGATGGCAGCGGTCTGAGAATTTTCATCACAATGTCCTTTTCAGGAATAGTCTTACCCAATGCAAAATATGCATTAACAATTTCAGACACTTTGTGATTAAACTCATCAAATGTTTCTTCATCTTCCATACGAAGGTTCTGCCAATCGGAATTAATTTTTTGAAGCCTAGCATCCTTTTCACTGGAGTTTCCTTCAAATACGGTTTCTAAGACATCCCAAGCATCTTTAGATCTAGTACAGTTTGTCACATGATGCTGAAGATTTGGGGTTATGGAATGTACGATAGCATTCAAACCTTCGGAATTTTGCTTTGCAGCAGTTATCTCAATAGCGGTGTATTCACCAATAGGTTTGGGAACGTTTACATCACCAACTGCCACAACGGGAGCATCATAGCCATTAACCACATAACCCATGATTGAAAATCACGCGATTGAAGAAAAGCTCGCATAGAAATTTTCCACCATAAGTAATTGGAGCCATCGAAGACTGGTGGTACGTTAATAGAGATAGCACCTCTGTCCATAGAGTCAGATCGCTACAAACACGGACTTGTTAGGTCTTAAACGTGTTTGCCTGCTCTGATACCAATTGAAAAAACGGGGGTCTAACAACACCACCCAATATTTTGCTTAGCAATCTGTATGGACTAACTACGAAATACTTTGCTAGAGAATCAACTAGACAGTCAGACTCAATCTAGATTAAAGTATCTCAAGGAGTCAATATCTCTCACTTGTTTTGATTTACTCAAGCTCAAATAATAGCGAGTCTTTAATCAAACACAAGGAATAACTTGGACGGTACCAAAGACCAATATCCAAGGATCAATCAATATCAATCAACAACCAAAGGTTGGATTTCCAATTGATGATCTTAACGCACAACCTGTATTATTTCAATTATATAAAATATAATGCGGAAAAGAAATAACACCAGAATTTTTGTTAACGAGGAAACCGCAAATGCAGGAAAACCCTGGGACCTAGTCCAGATTAAATACACACTGTATTAAGCCGTTACAGACACTAGCCTACTACAAGCTAACTTCGGACTGGACTATAGTTGAACCCCAATCAGTCTCCCACCGATCCAGGGTACAGTTGTACTCCTACGCCTCTGATCCCAGCAGGACACTGCGCACTTGATTCCCTTATCTGATCTCACCCACAACTAAGAGTTGTTGCAACCCAAAATCGCAGACTTGATAATAAACAAATCTGTCTCACACTGAAAAGTCTATCAAAGGATAAATCTGTCTCCCACAGAAAAACCCTAGGTTTTGTTCCGTATTAAGATATAAAATCAAGGTGAACAGGAACCAACTGATAATTCGGTCTTATATTCCCGAAGAACAACCTAGATTAATCAATCCTTCTTGACTACACAAGCGGTTTGTCGAGGAATCACAAACAGTGAGACGAAGATGTTTGTGACTTATTTATCTTGCCTATCGAAGAACTCTCACGATCTCAATACAATCAAAGATTGTACTCATACGATAGAAGATGGAAGATCAGATCACACAACTACGATAAAAGTAGTATCGGGATGGATTCACAATCCCAATGAAGTCTTTAAGTCGTTAACCTGGTTTTAGAGAAAAAAACCAAAGGTTAAAGGAGAATCGACTCTAGCGAGCGCACTAGTATCACACAAACGTGTGGGGATTAGTTTTGCCCAATGCTAGATGTCTCCTTTATATAGCCTTTAAATCAGGATTTTGCCTTAGTTACAAAGCAATCCATATTCACCGTTAGATGAAAACCTGATTTAGATTCAAGCTAATATTTCTCAACCGTTAGATCGAAAACTTAGCTTGTCACACACACTTGGGTAGACGTTTACTGGGTTTGTGAAAACCATGCCCAAACGTGTACGTGTATGTTGGTTCAACATAGTAACCCAAAAGGTTAACCATATGAGTATTTCATATTAACCTAGTTCTTCTTCACCATAACTAGTTCAATTGACTCAAATGAACTAGTTAGAGAGTTGTTCAATTGCTATGAGATCTTATGTAACTACACAAGACATAATTGAAACAAAGATGATTCGATTTGATGAATCGGATCATGAACTTTATAGCTACGGTTTTCATAAAGCATTCCTTAGTAATTTAAGTTTCATGTTCAGAGCGCATCTTTAGATCATAACCACTTAAGCTCACAAACAAGTTCTCGGACTTAAGACAACCGGCAGAGTTTTCCAAACTCAGCAGAAAATCTCGGCAAAGAGACTTCCGCCAGTTCGCGGACTAGGTTCGCGGACTAAACACGCAAACAAGTTTTTGGAAAATCCCAGCAGAAATTCTCGGTAAGAGAACTTCCGTCAGTTCGTGGACTAGGTTCGCGGACTTGGCAAATCCAATTCCTCCGGTTTCTCTCAATCAACAAAGTTCAAAAACTTCGGATTAAGGAATACATGGTTATGTAATCTAAACTCTCATTCCAATCATTGAGACATTCTCAGAGGACGTTATATAGCCGTTATTCACAGACCGTTTCACGCCAGAGCAATTCTCAAAGTAATTGAAACTTTTCATGACTTTCGTCACTAGGTGAAGATAAACTTGATCAAAGAGAAACGCTTTACCAACACACGATTTCGAGAAAAAGATAAGTAGTGAATACTCAGCTCGAAATGTCAAATATGTATGATCCAGTCTATATAGCATACGACTTTTTCTCTCATAAGAAGTAGGAGATAGAATAGATAGACTTTTGAGTGATAGATAAGTTCAAGTCTCCACATACCTTTTTGTTGATGAAGTTCCAAAGTTCCTTGAGTAGATCTTCATCGTTGTATGATGAATCTCCATGAAGTCCTTGAGCTCAACTACACTTTTCTATCCTAGTCCGAGACTTAGCTATGTAGACTAGAAATCAAGACTCATAGTTTTGATCACTAACATTGACAAACATGCTTGATATAGAAACGCATGCGAGGTCGACCGAGATATGCTCTAACACCTCTAATTGCACAAAACTATTCATACTTTGACGAATTTCCACGGTCTTATGGTTTGGAAAAAAAACTTTTTGAAAAATTCTTTTGTTAGTTCTTCCCATGTTCCAATGGACTGTGTGACAAAGTGCGGGTACAATAACCTCACCAAATATTTCGCTTAGCAATCTGTATGGACTAACTCCAATATACTTTCAAGAGAATCAATTAGACTCAATCTTAATAAAGTGTTAGAGTATAGCTCGGTTGAACCCACCAAGCATTGGTATGTCAAGTTTCGTTGTCATATTTTAGTGAACCAAAACTCATTTAAGAGTTTCTTGATTAAATGTACTAGAGTCAACTTCGTATTGGTTAGCTTGAATGTATTAGGATATGAGACATTAAAAGTATTGCGAAGACTTGAAGAAGTGAAGAAGTACGGAGCAACAACCACAACATCATCCTTCCATTTGAGGTTAGTAATATTTGACTTGAATTGTTTCATTCCCTAACGTATCTTTCAAGTCGTGCATATTGAAAACAAAACTGCGAAGCATGGACATAGTATTAAGGAATTCAATACGAGGTTTATTGCTTAACCATTAAACTTTGTAGATAAGACATCAACATAATCGTATGAATACTATTGTGATTATGTATGGGAATGAGGTGAGGATTTCATCCTAGGAAACAATATTGTTACATGTGTTTTAAGGAAGTAAGTTCATGAACTTTGTTTGTGAACCGAAAAGGAAATCGCCAGGCGTTATTGGGGTTGTTCTTCATTGCATATCTTATGAACGACCAATATGTGTGATTAGTATAACCGCTCATGACTTGTTTGTGTTCTTGGTAAAACTATCCACATGAGGCCTGACTTTTGTATTGGTATGACTTTTATTAGTGAAACCGATCTTAAGTAATCACCTGTTGATATGATCGAGTTTGTGTAGTTTGTATGGCCTAATACTGGGTAAAGGGGAACCGATCCTAGTTAGAGGTGCAACACGTCAAAAAGGGGAATCGGTCCTTGTATAGGGTGCAGCAAGGTTTATAGTAGAAAGAGGAACCGATCCTATGGACATGTGCAACACGTTTTTAGGCAAAGGGGAACCGATCTTATGGACATGTGCAACACATATGAGTTAGATACCATATATATGTAGGGAACCGATCCTAGTACCTAGTCAACCGAATTTTGGGAAGCTAGTGTGACTATGCACAGTACTCACATGGAGGTAGAACCGAAACTTGTTTTGGTAGAACCGTTAAACCCATGATTTGTGATTGAGAAGTTCTTAATCAATCGCATAGCTCTTGAAAGTCAGATGAACCAATTTTAAACTTGTTTGTAAGTGTGGTAAATCGGTTTCAAGTGAGTAAGAAGGAAGTAAATCCCAGGATCGAAATTAAATAAGTTAAGAATCTTTAATTAAGGTTTTTAATTATATATGGAAAATAAGAATTAGTAACGTGCATTTGCTAGTTAAAGATTTTCCAAGGAGATTTTCGATCATTATTTTGGACAGAGCATTCTCAGGAATTATGAAAACTGAATATGGAAATTATTATAGAATATCTTGAGAATATTTTAGTTTTGGAAATTCCTTGGTGTCCAAACTTTCTTGTCTATAAATACTTAGAGTTTGCATTTCGGGTAAACTAATCCTTCGTGACAACAGACTTCCTCTTTTGTTGTTGTTACTGGTGTAGCCGCCTATTCGGAGAGGAGAGTAACCTAATTAGGCGAAATCACTTACGGCCGCTCAGTTTAAAGTCTTCTTTGGGATTGAGAATCTCTAGCGCGTACCGTTGGTGGGAAACTAGATAATTGTGGTTTATCCTTTGTTTTCATATTGATTTGATTGACTAACGGTGGTTGAAATTTGATTGCACCTAGTTTGTTTATGCTTGAGAATCTTCTCTTATGATATAAGATTCACTCAAACTAGTTCAAGGTTTCGACATGGATCTTTAGACTGTTGTTAGTGCTAAAGACGATCTTGTGATAATCCATTGTTAACAGACTCCATTCTGTGTGTGATTGATCACAAGAGATTCAAGTAGTTGTGTGCAGGTGTTTATTGAAGATCTAAGAATATTTGAAGACAAAGAAGAGATAGAAGATTTCTGACTTGGTTATATAAATCTTTGGTGTGCACAATACTTGTTTCGGTAAAAGAGGATCCAACTATAATCGATCTATCCTTGTGGTATTTTGATAGAATAGTTGTGTAGATCGTCATCAATACGTTTCCTTGGGATTAAAGGTATTGATTGCAAAATCTTAACGATTACCTTTTGGTGATTGAATATAAGAAAGATCTTGGAACCTGGAAAAGGAGTTTATGTTAAGATAAACAGAAAAGCCTTTGTCCAACTCATATCACTTGGTTGAAGAGAGTTGATACCAAACAGATATGTTGTTCCTTTACTGTTTGGAATACGAACCAAAGGAATTGGTCCAAGTATGTGACTTTTTTACAGGTCGGAGGCGTGGGAATACAGTCGGAACTAGGTGAACTATAGGTTTAGTTGCTTGGTCTCAACTATACGAAGTTGGTTTATTTTGTATAGCGGCTTAATCTTGAGAGTATTCAATTCTGGACAAGGTCCCGGAGTTTTTCTGCATTTGCGGTTTCCCTCGTTAACAAAATATTGCTGTGTCATTTACTTTATATTTCCGCATTATAATTGTTTTATTATAATTAAAGTAAATTACACAAACGTTAATTCTTATTTACTTGATAAGCAATCCTATTGTGTTTGGTTAAGTCCGAACCTTTGTATCAAGTAAACATACTTCGTTGTTGTATTGTCTCGATCTCGTATCCATAGCGTTGTATTGTCTCGACTCAGTCCATAGACAATCACTTTCGGAGAAATGACTTATAGGAAGGAAAAGTTTTAGCTTGAGGTATATTTGGGTACCCTCGCCTTTTCAATTGGTATCAGAGCAGGCAAACACGAAAATATCTAACAATCTGTGTTTTGTGCGATCCAACCTATAAGAAGTGAATCTAATGTCTGATTCAGTTAATGTAGTGGCAGGATTTGACTACTTTATAAGATCGTGGTGGAAATCACGTATGAAGTATGTAATACTCTTATTCCTAAACATGTTAGGAATTATGCTTATGTATGTCTTGAGTGACTTACATGATCCTTTGGTCATCATAGAATTGTATACCATTATGGTAAATAACTATGGTACAATGGCCTATGAGGCATGTCGTATCTTGAAAATGCATGAGATTCTTCTTAAGATTTTTATGAACATCGGCTATTGTGTTCCAGCAAAATCATGAATCTTAAATATATTTTGGATGGTCTACCAAAGTATACGCATGTACATTTTCAGATCAACGATTGTCAATGTTCCGCTTTCTAGGATGCGTTTTTGGAAAATATGTATTCCTACAAGGACTAAGTTTTCAGTTAATAATTTTATTAACAATGGATTGCTTCATGCACCTCACAACTGTTTTAATGAAGCAAGTGATCTTTTGAAATTTTATATGGTTTATGATTCTTATGGTATTTTTAAAAAATATCATATTTTGTTCAATTTTTCCTCTGCATACTCTAGTAAATTCTTGAATGAATCTCAAGTGATATTATGACATTCTGGTAATAAAATAGTACACAGACTATTGGACAAAAACATGGAATCAACCTGAAATAAAGATCCAGTCCATAGAAAAACGGTTTTCCAAAAGAAAAACCTAGATACAAAATCGGAATTGTTTCCCCATAAGCCACGGTTTCCGATTTTGAGTGTTTTTCCTAAAACTAGTTATTTCCGGTTTTTGATTTCAAGTCTTCCTATAAAAGATAATCTCTTGCTATGTGTTCAAACATATTGGGGAAGATTGGTCAAAACCGTAACTAGGGTTTTTCATATTTTCGCAAGTATGAGAAAAAGGAAAACAAGAGAAGAAATCTCCGAATTAGACAAGTTTGTCTTGAATCCTATCATCCCTCCCAGGGAAGTTGAGAAAATCAAGCTTCCTCACTTAATAAAAGGTAAGCATGCTCTTACGAACTTCGTAGATAACACTTGTTTTAAAAAAAATCAAGCTTTGAAGGACTGAAGAGAAGAAATTCGATCCAGAAGTTTCATAAACCAATTATGTGAAGTTTGTTCAAGACCGAACCTGGGGAAATATGTTTGGATTTGAAAAATATTCACATGACATAGTAACAATTTTTTATGGTAATATTCAAAATATTGATCATGAAAAACTTACGTTTTTCACCCTGGTTGGAAGTACTTTTCTTCATGTCAACAGAAAGATGATATCAGAAATCATCAACTTCAAAGGGAAGAGTCATATGATTACTGGTTTTGAAATTGAGCACGATAACATTTCGAAACTTATCACTGGAAAAAATGTTGAATGGAGAAAGGAAGGATGATAACCAAAGAAGTAGCCTTATACTTGAGGATTTTCGGTAAACTTGATGTACCAACACTCTTTGCTTGCTCAAGAGATTCCTCTCTATGGAATAGAGAATTTGCTGAAGTGGTTTATTACCTTCTTGAAGGCAAGAAACAGATTGATATTTGTGGAATAATTATAAATCAAATGATCAAAATCATTGAATCTCTCAATGTCACAGGTTTTCATAGAAACCTTGGATATCCCTGTATTATCACCAAGTTATGTGAAGAAGCAATAGGAATCTTCCCTGGAGATAAGAAAGATATCAAAATTGTATCTCAGGAATTATTAACCGGATGAGTGGAACTCAAAATGGATCAAGCATCTCATATGATCAAATCTATAGTAATGGAGATCTCTTGTTTCACATTTTACGTCTTGGAAGACAATTGGACTGTATTCAGAGACAGTTGATGTTTGCTTACAGACATGATCCAGAAACTCTTGAAGGGATCGTACCAATTAATAATGAGCTTCTTAAGAGAGAACAAGAAGAAGACTCTGAGGATTCAGAGGTGCAACCAAATGAAGCCTAACTTGACTTCAAGAAATAGAATAATAGACATCAATTTTTGATTTCTTTCATTGATTGTATTGGTCTATTAATGAATAAAACTACTATGAATAAAATTATTTAATTGGTAATTTTTCTTGTGATAGTTTTCGTTTTACATAGCATGTGCTTAAATGCTTTTATCTTATTGCTATGTATGTTTATGGGATGTTTGATTTCGGTTTTACTACCTTGATATTTTATCTCATAATATGGTGTGAACCCTTATGGTTTGGGTGACTTTTTGATTTAGCAGGATTAAGTTCTAGCCAATGTTAGTAGGCTTTATCAAAGGATCATGAGGGGTCCTGATATAAACAATATGTGAAAAAGTCACAATACGTTGAATCGGTTTTAGTTTGGCATAAAAGCATATGTGTTTCGCATGTTTTCAACTTTTTCTTGCAATAGTTAAAAACTGATTTTCAACCTTTCTCTGGTAAAGGTTGGTTGTTGTTATTCTTTTGTTTTTGCATAAGGATGACAACATAATGGTATTTCGATATCAATTCTCCCTGGAAGAAGAAGATGCGATCATATTGGAGAAGTTGGATGCGAAATTGAGGTAACAATCTTGTTAGTTAATTGTTTTCCTGTTTAAGAAAAGCCTAATGTTATTGCTTATATATTTTGCTTTTGGTTAACAAATTTTCGGTACAATTGATGTTTATTCCATGATGTGTGTGTGGATGTGTGTGATTCAATTGGTTCCGGTTAAGAAAAACTATTGTTATCTTGCTTTTATATGGTATCAATTGTTTAGGCTTACAAAATTTCGGTGCAATTGCGGTGCTATTAATGTCTATGCTGTTTCAATTGCTTCCGGTTGAGATGAATAATTATGCAAGTTGATTTGTTTTGGTTTGTATGAATTATTTATGGGTTGACAAAAGAATATGTTGATGGGATGAGTTGTTTAGTCCAATTCGATTCCGGATAAGATAAACTAAGTTAATTCTGATCTTAGTTAGACTTATCAAAGTGGAGGTTTCGGTTATTAAAGTTTAATCGAATGCCTAAACATGGAAATGCTAGTTAACTAACCTAGTATTTGGATTGTTTAAAATCTAAAGGTCTAAGTTATATGCATAATTAGAAACTGATGAGAAAAATGGATTTTATCTTTGTTTTGGTCTTATCGAATGAAGCGGTTGTATTTATACAATCGGTTTAGCAAAGGAACTAATGTAATTAGTTGTTTTTTGGTTTGCTAAGCTAGTTGGGAAAATTGCTTCGGGCAATTGTTTCCATGATAACATATCAAAACATAATTGCTTTGTAGTTTCGGTTTTGATATTGGTTATCAAAAATGGTGCGTGGAACCCTCGTGCTTGACTCAACAGGTTGCAAGTCTATTTTGAGATTTGTAAGATCCTTTTCTTTTTGTCCTTTATTTTTTTCGTTTTTTTGACATTTTGTGACAAAAAGGGGGAGAAATATATGGAGTAAACAAGTGATGTTGGTGTCAATTTTATATTGATTGGTGTCACTAGGGAAGAGGACCATGGTGCTTGAACGTTTATCTAACGAGTGAGGAAAAGCACAGACTAAGGGGGAGTAACATATCATATGATTTGGTATAAAAAAGACGTGAGGATTGCAAATCTACCTATCTCACCTTTAGGGGGAGTATCAGCTTTGTTATTATAATGTCAACAGCTGTTGCATTTTTAAGGATTGAATGTATGCATGTTATATGTTGTTGAATTCGGGATTCAAGTGTATGTGTAATGAATTCTTGTAATTTTTTTATCCATATTGTAAGAGTTTTGTCACTAAAAATGACAAAGGGGAGATTGTTAAGTATAGCTCGGTTGAACCCACCAAGCGTTGGTATGTCAAGTTTTTTTGTCATATTTTAGTAAACCAAAACTCATTTAAGAGTCGCTTGATTAAATGTACTAGAATCAACTTCGTATAGGTTAGCTTGAAAGTAATAGGATATGAGACATTACAAGTATTGCGAAGACTCGAAGAAGTGAAGAAGTACAGAGCTACAACCACAACATCATCCTTCCACTTGAGGTTAGTGATATTTGACTTAAACGGTTTCATTCCCTAATGTATCTTTCAAGTCATGCATATTGAAAACAAAACTGCGAAGCATGAACACTCTAGATAGACACAGTATTAAGGAATTCAATACGAGGTTTATTGCTTAACCATTAAACTTTGTAGATATGACATCAACATAATAGTTTGAATGATATTGTGATTATGTATGGGTATAAGGTGAGGATTTCATCCTAGGAAACAATGTTGTTACATGTGTTTTAAGGAAGTAAGTTCATGAACTATGTTTGTGAACCAAAAAGGAAATCACCAGGCGTTATTGGGGTTGTTCTTCATTGCATATATTATGAACGACCAATATGTGTGATTAGTATAACCGCTCATGACTTGTTTGTGTTCTTGGTAAAACTATTCACATGAGGCCTGACTTTTGTATTGGTATGACTTTTATTAGTGAAACCGATCTTAAGTAATCACCTGTTGGTATGATCGAATTTGTGTAGTTTGTATGGACTAACACTGGGTAAAGGGGAACCGATCCTAGTAAGAGGTTCAACACGTCACAAAGGGGACTCGATCCTTGTATGGGGTGCAGCAAGGTTTATAGCAGAAAGGGGAACCGATCCTATGGACATGTGCAACACGTTTTTAGGAAAAGGGGAACCGATCCTATGGACATGTGCAACACATATGAGTTAGATACCATATATATGTGGGGAACCGATCCTAGTACCTAGTCAACCGAATTTTGGGAAGCTAGTGTGACTATGCACAGTACTCACATGGAGGTAGAACCGAAACTTGTTTTGGTAGAACCGTTAAACCCATGATTTGTGATTGAGAAATTCTTAATCAATCGCATAGCTATTGAAAGTCAGATGAACCAATTCTAAACTTGTTTGGAAGTGTGGTAAATCGGTTTCAAGTGAGTAAGTATGAAAGAGGACTTACAAAGAAAGGATGTCGGCACACTTTGAACACGTGCAGTAATGCGTATATTTTTATTGTTCAAAGATATTCCTTAACGGCTAAGAAGGAAGTAAATCCGAGGATCTAAATTAAATAAGTTAAGAATATTTTAATTAAGGTTTTTAATTATATATGGAAAATAAGAATTAGTAATGTGCATTTGCTAGTTAAAGATTTTCCAAGGAGATTTTTGATCATTATTTTGGACAGAGCATTCTCAGGAATTATGAAAATAGAATATGGAAATTATTATAGAATATCTTGAGAATATTTTCGGTTTTGGAAATTCCTTGGTGTCCAAACTTCCTTGTCTATAAATACTTGAAGTTTGCATTTCGGGCAAACTAATCTTTCGTAACAACAGACTTCCTCTTTTGTTGTTGTTACTGGTGTAGCCGCCTATTCGGAGAGGAGAGTAACCTAATTAGGATAAATCTCTTACGACCGATCAGTTTAAATTCTTCTTTGGGATTGAGAAGCTCTAGTGCGTACTGTTGGTGGGAAACTAGATAATTGTGGTTTATCTTTTGTTTTCATATTGATTTGATTGACTAACGGTGGTTGAACTTTGATTGCACCTAATTTGTTTATGCTTGAGAATCTTCTCTTATGATATAAGATTCACTCAAACTAGTTCAAGGTTTCGACAGGGATCTTTAGACTGTTGTTATTGCTAAAGACGATCTTGGGATAATCCATTGTTAACAGACTCCATTCTGTGTGTGATTGATCACAAGAGATTCAAGTAGTTGTGTGCAGGTGTTTATTGAAGATCTAAGAAGATTTGAAGACAAAGAAGAGATAGAAGATTTCTGACTTGGTTATATAAATCTTTGGTGTGAACAATACTTGTTTCGATAAAACAGGATCCAACTATGATCGATCTATCCTTGTGGTATTTTGATAGAATAGTTGTGTAGATCGGCATCAATACGTTTCCTTGGGATTAAAGGTATTGATTGCAAAATCTTAACGATTACCTTTTGGTGATTGAACATAAGATAGATCTTGGAACCTGGCAAAGGAGTTGATGTTAAGATAAACAGAAGAGCCTTTGTACAACTCATATCACTTCGTTGAAGAGAGTTGATACCAAACAGATTTGTTATTCCTTTACTGTTTGGAATACGAACCAAAGGAATTGGTCCAAGTATGTGACTTGTTTACAGGTCGGAGGCGTGGTAATACAGACGGAACTAGGTGAACTATAGGTTTAGTTGCTTGGTCTCAACTATACGAAGTTGGTTTATTTTATATAGTGGCTTAATCTTGAGAGTACTCAATTCTGGACAAGGTCCCGGGGTTTTTCTTCATTTGCGGTTTTCCTCGTTAACAAAATCTTGTTGTGTCATTTACTTTATATTTCCGCATTATAATTGTTTTATTATAATTAAAGTAAATTACACAAACGTTAATTCCTATTTACTTGATAAGCAATCCTATGGTGTTTGGTTAAGTCCGAACCTTTGTATCAAGTAAACATACTTCGTTGTTGTATTATCTGGATCTCGTATCCGTAGACGATCACACGAAGTGTGAACCGATTTGTTGTATTGTCTCGACTCAGTCCATAGACAATCGCTTTCGGAGAAAGGACTTATAGGAAAGAAAAGTTTTAGCTTGAGGTATATTTGGGTACCCTCGCCTTTTGAATTGGTATCAGAGCAGGAAAACACGAAAATATCTAACAATCTGTGTTTGGTGCGATCCAACCTATAAGAATTAAATCTAATGTCTGATTCAGTTAACATAGTGGCAGGATTTGACTACTTTGTAAGATCGTGGTGAAAATCACGTATGAAGTATGTAATACTCTTATTCCTAAACATGTTAGGAATTATGCTTATGTATGTCTTGAGTGACTTACATGATCCTTTGGTCATCATAAGATTGTATGCAATACTATTTCTACCAGTTTTGGTAATTTGGGGTGTGTGGATGAGAAATGAATCTAAACCCTAAACAAATGCACTGCACGGGAGTGCTTTTGATTCGAGAAATCAATCTGTACAATTCTGGCCTAAACCAAGAAATGGCCGTTCCAGACTTGCTTCGGTCACAACGTGAAGGAGATGGGGTTGATCTTTGGGAGGGAAGCGAAGAAAGTGTTGAGATTGTGAAGGTGTTGGCTATGTATGACTTGTATCAGAAAGCTGAACTGACTTGCAGAATGTAAGCTATCAGTTCTGGTGTTGGAATACGTTGTATCCACACTTGATTTCTGTTTCGTCTTGTCCTTTGGAAATAGGGAGGAGAACCTATTTATACAAGTCATTGAGCCTAACCCACGTCTCTCATGGGAAGTGGAGGAAGTGGAGTGATGGAGTAGTGGAGTTATGTGTTAGTGTCACACGACCAGTCTTTCCCACTTCTCCCATCATCACTAGTCGTCCATGTCATCCTGACACGTTCTTGTGATGGCGCGTTGCACGTTGCACAATGTAAACCGCCAGACCAACACCCCAGTATGTATCCCCCAGTTTGTGACATGCTTGATGTCTCGAATGTGTGGATGTGGGACCCACAGAAAGTAGCATGTGATGTTAAATTAAATAACTAAGTTATTTAGGAAGTCGATATTTATGAAATATCGTGTGTATTCTATGCAGGTAATGCATCAAATATATTCATCATGTATGAAGCATCGCTGTTTTAAGGCTTAACGGAGTAAGTCACGAATTTAAGCGTCTTAAAATAGCATCACGTCCAGCCTTCTTCGAGTGATCGTTTGGAGGTTATACAGGAAAGCCCTGATTTGGACGATCACCCTATGTGGAAGAGTGGTGGACGGTGATCGTGGTGATGCCTCACTGGTTTCCTAACTCCTGTCTTAGGCTGTCCCTCCAAGATGGCGAAGTTGGACGGACGAGATGACTTGTGACCCACATCTGCGACCGTCAGATTAGGGTTTAGGAGGTGCGCAAGTACCTTCTTTCAGCTTGGTCGAACACATGCATGGGAGATGTTTTTGTCAAGACCGACCGGGCATGCGTGTACACGGCTTGCCGGTGTACACGTCCGCAACTCAATGTCCCATGGAGATGTGATCTAAGCCACTCGATTTTTCCGGCAAATTTGAGTGGTCGAGATCGGTTTGCAATTGGAACCGCGCGACCATGCCTAGTTTGGGCGCACGAATCGAGGCATCTAGCCATGGTCGACCTTGGAAGATTGGTCACGCATGTAGACGGGCCAACGGCGATTGTGTTGACATGCTTGGGACCCTTTGAGTCTACATCTACACCCTCCATCTATGCCTGCGAAGATGGATGGTCGCGACTGATTTGCGACACATGTGATATGTCGCAAACCCTAATTAGGGTTTCATGTCCACGCTACTTTGTATGGACGAATTGGCAAGCTACGTTCCTCTTTTGGGGAGGCCGACCATGTGGGTCCCACATTGGGACGGTGGTGAACATGCCAATACCTTCCTGACGGCTATGGGTCTGATCTAAGCCATCCAAACATGCTGGTGAGGTTGGATGGTCGTGATCAATTTAAGACCTTTAGTGGAATTTCCTGCGACCCTTAAAGCATCACGCCGGTCGAACTTTGGGCGAGCGTTTGCTTCTCTCTGGCTAGGTCATGAGGTGGTCGATTATGTAGCGTGAAGGGGGCCCTCCGGTGTGCAAGACAACGCTTTTCGAACCGGCCATGGTACGATCTATGTCGTCCAACCATGTCGGTGAAGTTGGACGGCCGCGATCTGTTTGAGACCGACATTGGCAGTCTTATGCGTACATGTTTTCCAAGCTGCTTCATACCAGCCCAACAATCCTACTCTAGGCTGGTGTTCGGTGGTTGTTTGGGAGGCGTGGTATGTATTCGACCGACCAGGGCATAAACGGGCCCGCTGGTGGTCATTAAGATGGTAGTCGGCTCCTGCTGAGGATCGTCTAGGCTGGTTAAATCATGCGGCCAACTTGCGTGGTCGTGATTATTTCTGAGACTGTCAGTCCAGATTCAAATATGCTCAATCGGGCTAGTATAACACACCGAGAGATGTATGCTCAATCGTGCTAGTATAACACACCGAGAGAGGTGGGCTCAATCGGGCTAGTATAACACACCAAGAGATGTGGCATGTACTGGTATTTCGTGTATGCCTCACTATTAACACTTGGAGATTCGTGTTACTCTGCTGAGAGCAACACTCAGTCGTCATGCCGCACTAATAATGAGAGTTCTGCGGGAACAACACAGAAATACAAGGCTAGTCATGCATTAATTAATAATGCTGTGAATTCACAGGGTATATGGGATTGTTGCTACATGCACCAACCTGGATGACATTTGTGTATTTAATTCACAGAATACTGGGATTGTTGTTACATGCTCCATTCTAGGTGAATTAGTAAAGTGAAAAAGTAATCATTACTTATCAGTAGCTTTACCCTTTGCAGGATGTCAGCGTATAAATTTGGTTTTACAATTTTAGCCCTGAACTAAAATCCACCATCAACATTAAGTCCCCTGCCTAGCACATAATGGTTTCATCATTGTGGGGTAGGCATGAGATGGTGACATATACAGATAAAACTTATGAGACAAAGTTAGATATTACCAGGAGAGACGGGTTGTCCTGTCCTTGGAGCATGTCACGTTCAAGAGGCGTCCAGGCGAGCGTTCCCCTAGCATGATGTCGGTCTTGCCTGCTTCGATCGACCTTGCTATGCCTGCTTCGGTCAAGAGCCTGCTTCGTGATTGCTCTGCTCGAACGTGGGGCTGATGTGCCTGCTCGAGGGACTGTTGCGCCTGCTTCGCTCGATCGTGGGACTCATCATGTGACTGCTTGATCGAACGTGGGCTTGTTATGCCTGCTTCGGTTACGTGGGTCCACTGCGTGCCTGCTTTGGTCGAACGTGGGACCTGATGTAAGCATGCTTGCTTCGAACATGGGAAGATGTGCATGCTTCGATCAAGCGCGGTTCCACCGTGTACATGTTTCAAACGTCAGCCCTATCATGTTCCTGCTTTGACCGTACGGTTGATGTGCTTTCTCGAGTGTCATCGTTGCTACTTCGACTAAACACCGACCCAGCTAGCTTGACCAAACACCGTCCTTGCTGCCTGCTCGAACGTGGACCCACCGCGTGCTTTCTTTGCTCAAAAATGAACCATGTGTGCTCAAATGTGAATGTGGATCCTGCAGAGAACGTTGAAGCAGCTTCTGGAGCGAGCAGGTCTTGGATAGCGTTGAAGCAGCTTCTGGAGCGAGCAAGTCTTGGAGAGCGTTGAAGCAACTTCTGGAGCGAGCAAGTCCTGGAGAGCATTGAAGCAGCTTCTGAAGCGAATGTGGAAGTGGCTCCTGGAGAGAGCATTGAAGCAGGATTCTGAAGTGAACGTGGGTCCCGGAGAGAGCGTTGAGGCGGCTCTTGAATAGGCCATTGAAGCAAATTCTGCTGGAGGGAGCGTTGAAGTGGCTTCCTCTTCAGTTTGATTTACCCTTGCGAATTCCATGATTCTTGATTGACCATCTCTCTCGTGTTGAAGAAGTTCTAGACTGACGGTGAAGGAACTTCATGCTGAGCCTCAGTCCCCAAGCGTGGTTTACATGGTTCTATCTCTGTTCGTAGTGGTTGTTTCCATGGTGAAGCTCGGGCACTGGTATCAAAAAACGAACAACGGTTCTTAGCTGCGGCTGTGATCAGAAGAGACTGATAGGAAGAGGCGTGACAGCTACGGGCACGAACTTGGCGGTGTCTCGTTATTAGAGCGAGAAGCATGATGGAACCGATAACTTCTTGATGTTGCCTCTGGAATGAAAAAGAGGGAGACAGTCCCCAGACCACGAGTATCCACTTAGCCTTTGACTTGATAGATGTTGTCACGCAGGTTTCATGAGGCCGTCTTTACTACGTTGCGTTTCATAGACATCCAGGAATATCACTGATCTTTGACAATACGTCTGTTCTCTTGAGTGTATACTCGTATTTGAACATCTTGGAATCATAATGATAGCGTGCTTGCATCCATGTTTGAGATGGACAACGCGCTAAAAAGTCCTCGGTCACACTCCTTTGGTAACACAACTACTTCTTCTACGGGAGACGAAATTCTGAAAGCATCTCTTAATGTTTTTGCCGTCATCTTGGACGTTGTTTCATCATTGTGGCAGTCGTGTATGCGGTACTGGAGTTGGAGTTGGCGCGCAGGATGTTGTGTCTCGGTGGTTTTCCTCTTACTGCTTCAGCGAAACTGGTAGCAGGGAAGATGTTGTTGCAGATGAGCGTTCAACAGCTTCAGAGGATGACCAAAAGCGCAGATTCTCCAACATAGCACGATAGAAATGCACCATCGTCTGATAAAGTGACTCGCCCGGATCTTGCTCGACATGACGCGTGGGAATCGTTATCTTCTTGAGGCTGCTCCCTTGAGGTATCGGCTTCAGTGGAATATTTCCTTCATAGAGCGTTGATACGTTGCACCGGCATTCTTTAAACCAAATGGAAGTACAATATAATAAATTTTCCGATAGGAGTTCGAAAATCTATCTTACTTGCGTCATGCTCGTACATCCTTATCTGGTTGTAGCGGCTACATCCATCCATGGAGGAGAACATGCCGTGTCCGCTGGTTGCATCTACTAACATGTCGATGTTAGGTAGAGGAGAATCGTTTTTGGGGCAGCATCTGTTCAAGTCCATGCAGCACCTTATCTGTCCATTTTCCTCGTGTCTGAACTGCGACTCCAAGAGAATATGTCCTGGTACTCTTTGAGAAGTTCCACGAGCTTCGTGCGTTCATCCGTACAAGAGGTTGAGCTGATAGAGATAGGCCTAGGAGATTCCTCAACGATTTCAATCTCATCAGTTGTGGAGTTGGTGCCATCTTGTAGCTGTTGTGGAGCATGTAGCACTTCTTCTTTTCGTTGTTGTAGCATTCCATTGGGTGGAGAGACTGGGTAACAGTCTCCCCTGCTAATTGATAATAGCAGCGTCGGTATACCATTTTCCCTTTCTGGTCACGACTCGCCACAAAAGTTCGTTCCCTCTTGGTGTAAACATGGGTTTCGGCTTCACCGGATGAAGAAGAATGTTTTGTCAGCAAAGATGCGTCGTGGGGATTAGCCCTCAATGATGTGAGTTGGTCCTTCTCCTGGATTGACGCCCATGTGGCATGTGGGGAGTGGGATGAAATGGACTTTGTTTGATTCTTCCTGCGGAGCTTCCTTCGGTTCGAACAGTTCCACTCCGCATATTGGTGCCTTTGGAGACAATGATGCATTCAGCATAGTCTTCAGGCACTGGTGATATGTTGAAGGGACGATCTTATTGTCATGAAGCCATTGTCTCCCTAGTATCATATGGTAATCCGGCTCCTTCTCTATGACTTCGAATTTCACTTTTGACTGAACGGGTCCTACTGATAAATTCGGATTGACATACCCGTATGTCCTAGTCTAGTTTCCTTCAAAGTCTGTGATTGTGGTAGGCTGTTGTACGATCTTGCATGGGAGGACCTTGGCTGTCCTGAGAGTCTTGAGGGTAATCACATTTGAAGACGCTCCTGTGTCGATGAGGGATCTCTTGAACTCTGAATCCTTGATGCGTGCAGTAACATGTAGGGCCCGGTTGTGACCTTCTTCCGCCATCATGTCGTCCTCTATAAATGTAACATTATTCACAGATGTTTCTGGTACGTTTGAGACTTCTGGACGTGGAGGAGTTAGGTGCACGTCCAGGGCTATCTGGTTGATTGCAGCAAACGTCTCCGCCCGCTGATTTTTCGAGAGGTGTAATAGTTCACACAAACTTTCTACTAGAGAAGCCGCTTCTTGATCCACTGGCCTCCGGTTCGTAGTGAAACTATTGACTTGGGGAGGATCGTTGTGAGGATCAGTCCCCAGTGTATGAGTCTCCATGACAGGACCGCTCATATCTGATGTCATCTTGATGAGGAGATGTCGTTTATCGCTTCTTTGATCAGGTCCATGTAGGCCCGCGCCGCTGAAGTACCTGCTCCAGGTGCGTTGAATGCATTCCTTGTTGGATCCAGGGGATGTCTTGGATCTTGTGGCAACCGATCAGTTAATATCTTGAGAAAAGTGAGTACCTCTTTCTTAGTTGCATCCATGTCCGTCTGTGCCTTAGCAAGGACTTCTTGTCTCTCCATCAAATCCACCATTGTAATAGGGGGTTGTCCTCCTCTGGCTCCTCCGTTCCCTCGTCCTGAGGCAGGAGTGACAGTTGCCCTGGTGACGGACGGAGGCGTTATACTCGATGAGACGCCGGGATTTGCAGCTGATCTGACTCTAGTGATAGGAGGCGTCACACCTAATGGAATATCTCCTCCTTCTCCGCTGGTGCTGGTGGTAGAGGACGTAATTCCACGAGATACATTGATTGCATTGACAGGTAACACCACCAATCGGGATATCAACGTCGAGAGTGTTGTCGGCGCTGGCTCGGGATTGGTTGTTGATTCAGACCTAAGATCCACCATTTTTCAATATGAACAAATTAAAATGAAACTGAAAATTGATTTTCCAACCGAGAGATTGATCTCCCACTGTGGTCGCCCATTGTTTATGGGTGAAAACTATTTCTACCGGTTTTGGTAATTTGGGGTGTGTGGATGAGAAATGAATCTAAACCCTAAACAAATGCACTGCACGGGAGTGCTTTTGATTCGAGAAATCAATCTGTACAATTCTGGCCTAAACCAAGAAATGGTCGTTCCATACTTGCTTCGGTCACGAAGTGAAGGAGATGGGGTTGATCTTAGGGAGGAAAGCGAAGAAGGTGTTTAGATTGTGAAGGTGTTGGCTATGTATGACTTGTATCAGAAAGCTGAACTGACTTGCAGAATGTAAGCTATCAGTTCTGGTGTTGGAATACGTTGTATCCACACTTGATTTCTGTTTCGTCTTGCCCTTTGGAAATAGGGAGGAGAACCTATTTATACAATTCATTGAGCCTAACCCACGTCTCTCATGAGAAGTGGAGGAAGTGGAGTGATGGAGTAGTGGAGTTGTGTGTTAGTGTCACACGACCAGTCTTGCCCACTTCTCCCATCATCACTAACCGTCCACGTCTTCCTGACACGTTCTTGTGATGGCGCGTTTCACGCTGCATGCTGTACAAACGCCAGACCAATACCCCAGTATGTATCCCCCAGTTTGTGACATGCTTGATGTCTCGAATGTGTGGATGTGGGACCCACAGAAAGTAGCATGTGATGTTAAATTAAATAACTAAGTTATTTAGGAAGTCGATATTTATGAAATATCGTGTGTATTCTATGCAGGTAATGCATAAAATATATTCATCATGTATGAAGCATCGCTGTTTTAAGGCTTAACGGAGTAAGTCACGAATTTAAGCATCTTAAAATAGCATCACGTCCAGCAATCTTCGAGTGATCGTTTGGAGGCTATACAGGAAAGCCCTGATTTGGCCGATCACCCTATGTGGAAGAGTGGTGGACGGTGATCGTGGTGATGCCTCACTGGTTTCCTAACTCCTGTCTTAGGTTGTCCGTCCAAGCTGGCGAAGTTGGACGGACGAGATGACTTGTGACCCACATCTGCGACCGTCATATTAGGGTTTAAGAGGTGCGCGAGTACCTTCTTTCAGCTTGGTCGAATCCATGCATGGGAGATGTTTTTGGCAAGACAGATCGGGCATGCATGTAGACGGCTTGCAGGTGTACACGTCCGCAACTCACTGTCCCATGGAGATGTGATCTAATCCACTCTATTTGTCCGGAAAAGTTGAGTGGTCGAGATCGGTTTGCAATTGGAACCGCGCGACCATGCCTAGTTTGGGCGCACGAATCGAGGCATTTAGCCATGGTCGTCCTTGGACGATTGGTTACGCATGTATACGGGCCCGTGGCGATTGTGTTGACATGCTTGGGACCCTTTGAGTCTACATATACACCATCCATCTATGCCTACGAAGATGGATGGTCGCGACTGATTTGCGACACATGTGATATGCCACAAACCCTAATTAGGGTTTCATGTCCACGCTACTTTGGTTGGACGAATTGGCAAGCTACACTCCTCTTTTGGGGAGGCCGCCCATGTGGGGCCCATATTGGGCCGTTGGTGAACATGTCAATAGCTGCCTGACGGCTATGGGTCTGATCTAAGCCATCCAAACATGTTGGTGAGGTTGGATGGTCGTGATCAATTTAAGACCTTTAGTGGAATTTCCTGCGACCCTTAAAGCATCACGCCTGCCGAACTTTGGGAGAGCGTTTTCTTCTCCCTGGCTAGGTCGTGAGGTGGTCGATTATGTAGGCGTGAAGGCGGCCCGCCGGTGTGCAGGACAACGCCTGTCTAACCGGCCATGGGACTATCTATGTCGTCCAACCATGCTGGTGAAGTTGCACGACCGCGATTTTTTTGAGACCGACATTGGCAGTCTTGTGCCTACATGTTTTCCAAGATGCTCCATACCAGCCCAACCATCCTACTCTAGGCTGGTGTTCGGTGGTTGTTTGGGAGGCGTGGTATGTATTCGACCGACCAGGGCATAAACGGGCTCGCTGGTGGTCATTAAGATGGTAGCCTGCTCTTGCTGAGGATCGTCTAGGCTGGTTAAATCATGCGGCCAACTTGCGTGGTCATGATTGTTTCTGAGACTGTCAGTCCATATTCAAATATGCTCAATCGGGCTAGTATAACACACCGAGAGATGTATGCTCAATCGGGCTAGTATAACACACCGAGAGAGGTGGGATCAATCGGGCTAGTATAACACATCGAGAGATGTGGCCTGTACGGGTATTTCGTGCATGCCTCACTATTAACACTTGGAGATTCGTGTTACTCTGCTGAGAGCAACACTCAGTCGTCATATCGCACTAACAATGAGAGTTCTGCGGGAACATCACAGGAAATACAAGGCTAGTCATGCATTAATTAATAATGTTGTAAATTCACAGGGTATATGGGATTGTTGCTACATGATCCAACCTGGATGACTTTTGTGTATTTAATTCACAGAATACTGGGATTGTTGCCACATTCTCTATTCTAGGTGAATTAATGAAGAAGTATTCATTACTTATCAGTGGCTTTATCCTTTGCAGGATGTCAGCGCATAAATTTGGTTTTACAAATTTAGCCCTGAACTAAAATCCACCATCAACATCAAGAATCTTAAATATATTTTGGATGGTCTACCGAAGTATAAGCATGTTCATTTTCAGATCAACGACTGTCAATGTTCCGCTCTCTAGGATGCGTTTTTGGAAAATATGTATTCCTACAAGGAATAAGTTTTCAGTTAATAATTTTATTAACAATGGGTTGCTTCAAGCACCTCCCAACTGTTTAAATGAAGCGAGTGATCTTTTGAAATTTTATATGGTTTATGATTCTTATGGTATTTTTAAAAAATATCATATTTTGTTCAAAGGAAAGCATGCTCTTAAGAACTTCATAGATAACACTTGTTTTGAAATATATCAAGCTCTGAAGGACTAAAGAGAAGAAATTCGATCCAGAAGTTTCATAAACCAATTATGTGAAGTTTGTTCAAGACCGAACCTGGGGAAATATATTCGGATTTGATAAATATTCACCTGACATAGTAAGAATTTTTTAAGGTAATATTCACAATATTAATCATGAAAAACTTACGTTTTGCACCCTGGTTGGAAGTACTTTTCTTCATGTCAACAGAAAGATGATATCAGAAATCATCAACTTCAAAGGGAAGGGTCGTATGATTACTGTTTTTGAAATTGAGCACGATAACATTTTGAAACTTGTCACTGGAAAAACTATTAAATGGAGAAAGGGAAGGATGATAACCAAAGAAGCACCCTTATACTTGAGGATTTTCGGTAAACTTGATGTACCAACACTCTTTGCTTGCTCAAGAGATTCCTCTCTATGGAATAAAGAATTTGCTGAAGCGGTTATTACCTTCTTTAAGGCAAGAAACGGATTGATATTTATGGAATAATTATCAATCAAATGATCAAAATCATTGAATCTCTCAATGTCACGGGTTTCCATAGAAACCTTGGATATCTCCGTGTTATCACCAAGTTGTGTGAAGAAGCAATAGGAATCTGCCCTGGAGATAAGAAAGATATCAAAATTGTATCTCAGGGAATTATTAATCGGATGAGTGGAACACAAAAGGGATCAAGCATCTTATATGATCAAATCTATAGTTAATGGAGATCTCTTGTTTCACATTTTACGTCTTGGAAGACAATTGGAATGTATTTAGAAACAGTAGATGTTTGCTTACAGACATGATCCAGAAACTCTTGAAGGAATCGTACCAATTAATAATGAGTTTCTTAAGGGAGAACAAGAAGAAGACTCTGAGGATTCAGAGGTGCAACCAAATGAAGCCTTACTTGACTTCAAGAAATAGAATAATAGACATCAATTTTTGATTTCTTTCATTGATTGTATTGGTATATTAATGAATAAAACTATTATGAATAAAATTATTTAATTGGTAATTTTTCTTGTGATAGTTTTCGGTTTACATAGCATGTGCTTAAATGCTTTTATCTTATTGCTATGTATGTTTATGGGATGTTTGATTTCGGTTTTACTACCTTGATATTCTATCTCATAATATGGTGTGAACCCTTATGGTTTGGGTGACTTTTTGATTTAGCAAGATTAAGTTCTAGCCCATGTTAGTAGGCTTTATCAAAGGATCATGAGGGGTTCTGATAGAAACAATATGTGAAAAAGTCACAATATGTATAATCGGTTTTGGTTTAGCATAAAAGCATATGTGTTTCGCAGGTTTTCAACTTTTGCTTGCAATAGTTAAAAACTGATTTTCAACCTTTCTCTGGTAAAGGTTGGTTGTTGTTATTCTTTTGTTTTTGCATAAGGATGACAACATAATGGTATTTCGATATCAATTCTCCATGGAAGAAGAAGATGCGATCATATTGGAGAAGTTGGATGCGAAATTGAGGTAACAATCTTGTTAGTTAATTGTTTTCCTATTTAAGAAAAGCCTAATTATATTGCTTATATATTTTCCTTTTGCTTAACAAATTTTCGGTACAATTGATGTTTATTCCATGATGTGTGTGTGGATGTGTGTGATTCAATTGGTTCCGATTAAGAAAAACTATTGTTATCTTGCTTTTGTATGGTATCAATTGTTTAGGATTACAAAATTTTGGTGCAATTGCAGTGCTATTAATGTCTATATTGTTTCAATTGCTTCCGGTTGAGATGAATAATTTTTCAAGTTGATTTGTTTTGGTTTGTATGAATTATTTATGGCTTGACAAAAGAACATGTTGACGGGATGAGTTGTTTAGTCCAATTCGATTACGAATAAGATAAACTGAGTTAATTCTGATCTTAGTTAGACTTATCAAAGTGGAGGTTTCGGTTATTCAAGTTTAATCGAATGCCTAAACAAGGAAATGCTAGTTAACTAACCTAGTATTTGGATTTTTTAAAATCTAAAGGTCTAAGTTATATGGATAATTAGAACCTGATGAGAAAAATGGAGTTTATCTTTGTTTTGGTCTTATCGAATGAAGAGGTTTATACAATCGGTTTAGCAAAAGAACTAATGTAATTAGTTGTTTTTTGGTTTGCTAAACTAGTTGGGGAAATTGCTTCGGGCAATTGTTTCCATGATAACATATCAAAGCATAATTACTTTGTAGTTTCGGTTTTGATATTGGTTATCAAAAATGGTGCGTGGAACCCTCGTGCTTGACTCAACAGGTTGCAAGTCTATTTTGAGATTTGTAAGATCCTTTTCTTGTTGTCCTTTATTTTTTAGTTTCTTTGTAATTTTATGACAAAAAGGGGGAGAAATATATGGAGTAAACAAGTGATGTTGGTGTCAATTTTATATTGATTGGTGTCACTAGGGAAGAGGATAATGGCGCTTGAACGTTTATCTAACAAATGAGGAAAAACACAGACTAAGGGGGAGTAACATATCATATGATTTGGTATAACAAAGACGTGAGGATTGCAAATCTACCTATCTCACCTTTAGGGGGAGTATCAGCTTTGTTATTATAATGTCAACAACTGTTGCATTTTTAAGGATTGAATGTATGCAGGTTATGTGCTGTTGAATTCGGGAATCAAGCGTATGTGTATTGAATTCTTGTAATTTTTTTATCCATATGATTGTAAGAGTTTTGTCACTAAAATTGAAAAAGGGGGAGATTGTTAGAGCATAGCTCGGTTGAACCCACCAAGCATTGGTATGTCAAGTTTGATTGTCATATTTTAGTGAACCAAAACTCATTTAAGAGTCGCTTGATTACAAGTATTGTGAAGACTCGAAGAAGTGAAGAACTACGGAGCTAGAACCACAACATCATCCTTCCACTTGAGATTAGTGATATTTGACTTGAAATGTTTCATTCCCTAACGTATCTTTCAAGTCGTGCATATTGAAAAAAAAGTTGTGAAGCATAAACACTCTAGATAGACATAGTATTAAGGAATTCAATACGAGGTTTATTGCTTAACCATTAAACTTTGTAGATAAGACATCAACATAATAGTATGAATGTTATTGTGATTATGTATGGGTATGAGGTGAGGATTTCATCCTAGGAAACAATGTTGTTACATGTGTTTTAAGGAAGTAAGTTCATGAACTTTGTTTATGAACCGAAAAGGAAATCACCAGATGTTATTGGGGTTGTTCTTCATTGCATATCTTATGAACGACCAATATGTGTGATTAGTATAACCGCTCATGACTGGTTTGTGTTCTTGGTAAAACTATTCACATGAGGCCTGACTTTTGTATTGGTATGACTTTTATTAGTGAAACCGATCTTAAGTAATCACATGTTGGTATGATCGAGTTTGTGTAGTTTGTATGGCCTAACACTGGGTAAAGGGAACCGATCCTAGTAAGAGGTGCAACACGTCACAAAGGGGAATCGATCCTTGTATGGGGTGCAGCAAGGTTTATAGCAGAAAGGGGAACCGATCCTATGGACATGTGAAACACGTTTTTAGCCAAAGGGGAACCGATCCTATGGACATGTTCAACACATATAAGTTAGATACCATATATATGTAGGGAACCGATCCTTGTACCTAGTCAACCGAATTTTGGGAAGCTAGTGTGACTATGCACAGTACTCACATGGAGGTAGAACTGAAACTTGTTTTAGTAGAACCGTTAAACCAATGATTTGTGATTTAGAAGTTCTTAATCAATCGCATAGCTCTTGAAATTCAGATGGACCAATTCTAAACTTGTTTGGAAGTGTGGTAAATCGGTTTCAAGTGAGTAAGTATGAAAGAGGACTTACAAAGAAAGGATGTCGGCACACTTTGAACACATGAAGTAATGCGTATATTTTTATTGTTCAAAGATGTTCTTTAATGGATAAGAACGAAGTAAATCCTAGGATCGAAATTAAATAAGTTAATAATCTTTTAATTAAGTTGTTTAATTATATATGGAAAATAAGAATTAGTAATGTGCATTTGCTAGTTAAAGATTTTCCAAGGAGATTTTCGAATATGGAAATTATTATAGAATATCTTGAGAATATTTTCGGTTTTGGAAATTCCTTGGTGTCCAAACTTCCTTGTCTATAAATACTTGAAGTTTTCATTTCGGGCAAACTCATCCTTCGTGACAACAGACTTCCTCTTTTGTTGTTGTTACTGGTGTAGCCGCCTATTCGGAGAGGAGAGTAACCTAATTAAGCTAAATCTCTTACGACCGCTCAGTTTAAAGTCTTCTTTGGGATTGAGAAGCTCTAGTGCGTAAAGTTGGTGGGAAACTAGATAATTGTGGTTTATCTTTTGTTTTCATATTGATTTGATTGACTAACGGTAGTTGAACTTTGATTGCACCTAGTTTGTTTATGCTTGAGAATCTTCTCTTCTGATATAAAATTCACTCAAACTAGTTCAAGGTTTCGATAGGGATCTTTAGACTGTTGTTAGTGCTAAAGACGATCTTGTGATAATCTATTGTTAACAGACTCCGTTCTGTGTGTGATTGATCACAAGAGATTCAAGTAGTTGTGTGCAGGTGTTTATTGAAGATCTAAGAAGATTTGAAGACAAAGAAGAGATAGAAGATTTCTGACTTGGTTATATAAATCTTTGGTGTGCACAATACTTGTTTCGGTAAAAGAGGATCCAACTATAATCGATCTACCCTTGTGGTATTTTGATAGAATAGTTGTGTAGATCGGCATCAATACGTTTCCTTGGGATTAAAGGTATTGATTGCAAAATCTTAACGATTACCTTTTGGTGATTGAACATAAGATAGATCTTGGAACCTGGCAAAGGAGTTTACGTTAAGATAAACATAAGAGCCTTTGTGCAACTCATATCACTTGGTTGAAGAGAGTTGATACCAAACAGATTTGTTTTTCCTTTACTGTTTGGAATACGAAAAAAAGGAATTGGTCCAAGTACGTGACTTTTTTACAGGTCGGAGGCGTGGGAATACAGACGGAACTAGTTGAACTTCAGGTTTAGTTGCTTGGTATCAACTATACGAAGTTGGTTTATTTTGTATAGCGGCTTAATCCTGAGAGTATTCAATTTTGGACAAGGTCCCGGGATTTTTCTGCATTTGCGGTTTTCCTCGTTAACAAAAATCTCGGGACCTAGTCCAGATTTAACACACTGTATTAAGCCGCTACAGACACTAGCCTACTACAAACTAATTTCTGTCTGGAATATAGTTGAACCCCAATCAATCTCACACTGATCCAAGGTACACTTATGATCCTACGTCTCTGATCCCAGCAGGATACTACGCACTTGGTTTCCTTAGCTGATTTCACCCACAACTAAGAGTTACTACGACTCAAAGTCGAAGACTTTAATAAACAAATCTGTATCACACAGAAAAGTCTATGGTGATAGATAAATCTGTCTCCCATAAAAATACGTACAAGTTTTGTTCCGTCTTTTGATAAATCAAGGTGAACAGGAACCAATTGATAAACCAGACTTATATTCCCGAAGAACAGCTCAGTATTATCAATCACCTTATAATAATCTTAATCGACACGACGAAAGAAGATATTGTGGAATCACAAACGATGAGACGAAGATGTTTTTGATTACTTTTATATCTTGACTATCAGAGATATCAATCTCAATCCAATCGTTACGTATGTACTCAACACGATAGAATCAGCAAGATCAGATGACACAACTACAAGAAAGTAGTATCGGTCTGGCTTCATAACCTCAATGAAGTCTTCAAGTCGTTAACCTACAGGGTCTCGAAGAAACATAAGGTTAAAGGAGAATCGACTCTAGATAATACAACTAGTATCACACATGAGGTGTGGGGATTAAGTTTCCCAGTTGCTAGAGTTCTCCCGTATATAGTCTTTCAAATCAGGGTTTGCAATCAATGTTAGCTTAGTAACAAAGCATTCAATATTCACCGTTAGATGAAAACCTGATTAGATTCAAGCTAATATATTTCAACTGTTAGATCGAAAACTTAGATTGTTACGCACAAATGAAATGTACGATTTTAGGTTTGTGTAACCGTACCCAAACATGTACATTTTTTGGTTCAACAATAGTCAACCAAATGGTTAGCCATATGAGCACTTTCATACCAACCATATTCTTCTTCGCCATAACTAGTTAAAAATGACTCAAATGAACTAGTTAGAGAGTTGTTCAATTGCTTAAATCTTATAGAAGTATACAAGACACAATCGAGGCAAAAATGATTTGATTCACTCGAATCGATTCATGAATTTTATAGCCACGGTTTGCAAACTTGCATTCCTTAGTTTATATAAGTATAAGTTCACGAATAATTGTTTTTAGAAATAACCAACTTAAGTTCGCGGACTGAGTTCGCGGACTTAAGTACCCGGAATAAGTTTGTAAACAATTCACAAACTCCAGCAGGTTTTCTCGGGACGAGAACCTCCGACAGTTCGCGGACTGGGTTCCCGGACTGGCTTCGCGGACTGGGTTTCGGTTTTCCTGATCAGAAAAGTACGCATACTTTGGTTCAAGGAATAAGGACTTGTACATACCACACAATTCTTATATCCAACAATGGTTATATATTCTAAACCCTCATTTCAATCATTGAAACATTCTTAGAGGACGTTATATAGTTGTTATTCACAAAACATTTTTCGTCAAAGCCATTTTCAAGTGATTGAAACTTAACATGACTTTAGTCACTAGGTAAAGATGAACTTGGCCAAAGAGAAAGCTTACCAACACATATTTCGAGAAACAGATATGTGAGATAAACTCGGCTCGAAATAGCAAATGTGTATAATCAAAGTCTATATAGCAAAACGATTTTTGTCTCAAGATAGGAGATAGAGTAGACATACTTTTAAGTGATACATAAGTTCAAGTCTCCACATACCTTTTAGTTGATGAAGTTCCACCAGTTCCTTGAGTAGTTCTTCGTCTTGTATGATGATCGCCATGGAGTTCTTGAGCTCAACTACACTTTTTATCCTAGTCCGAGACTTAGCTATAGTAGACTAGAAATCAAGACTTATAGTTTTGATCACTAACATTGACAAACATGCTTGAGATAGCAGCGCATGCGAGTTCGACTGAGCAGTGCTCTAACACTGTGGTTGTAGTGCATTCAGCCAAGACTTGGCTTTCTCTTTTAAAGAGAAAGGAAACAGTCTCAGTTTGAGGGACTCTTCCGGCATTTGGTCGAAACGCAGAGTCCCGCAGATGTCTTGAAAATATCTTACATGGTGGTAAGGGTTTTCAACATCAACCCGTCTAAACACAGGCAATATATGAATTGTGTTTGCTTTTAGTTTAAACTGGCCAGCATCAGCTGGTAGAATGATGCAAGAGGGCTGGCTTTCCCTAGTTAGTTACATCTACTCCTTCATACTACGATCCTGGTTTAATTCTTCACCCATAGTTTCAGATTTCTCGGGGCTATCTATTTCAGAACTGGGTATCTCAATGATCTCCTCTTGACTGATTCTAACTAGACGATTAGTTTGGTCTCTAAAGGACACAGTCATAGCCTAGCAAGCATGACAGATAACATGTTATAACAATCATACAACCAACAATTTTCAACATAGGGAAGCTAAGCTCATATGAACCAAAAGCTGGTTTTCCGAATTAAGCAATTGCAAAACTCAGAGAATTGATGCTTTATGAAAATGACAGTCAGTTCCAGGGAGGAATGCACACCAATTTAAGTTTTGCTGAGATCAGGATATGCACAGCAAAATAACAGATTCGGCAAGCAAATGTAATTCAGATATGAAAGAATCAAGCACACAGATGTTATAAGTTGCAGGATTAAAAGAAATGCTCAGTAGGGTCACCAGCGTATCAAGCAAACATGGTGTTTAAGTGAGTGGTTGTCTAAATTATGCAAGAATACATACAGTTATCAATATTTCAGACTTTTACAGATACATATACCGAGATAGAAATATCAACAGGTGATCATGTTACCCAGATGTTATAGAAACCAAAGATGCCAAGGTATCTAGATCAACAGATAGTCATGATATGTCAATCACATAAACAACAAGTGTAAAAAGGAGTTTAAGAGCAAACCGCCGGCACAAAACCAGGTTTAGGCAATTCCACAAATTATCCTGCTCCTTGTCCTTCCCTTCCTTGTTTCGTAGACAGTATTCGCAGGTACCTGCTGGCTCAAGGGAGAAGCTCAGTTCTCAGAAATGTACAATAACAACACAAATAAGGAATTATCGAAACTGAAAGTAATTGACTGTAAAGAAGCTACAGTTGATAATGATTTCAGATGATTTCACTTTGGTTGTCTATGACTGACAAAATGCAATTAGCAGAATCATGCAGATGTACTGGAATAAGGGAGATGGTAACCATGAATGGGAATGGAATGCAAAAATACAATTAAATGGTTTTTTTTTACAAGAGAATAATTTATGATTACTACGGAATGATATGCTATGCAGTTATCTAGATGAAATCGAAAGGACAGAAAGAAACACTTAACTAATATGCAAGAATGCGTGATATATTACAACATTAGAGTTAAGCTACAGAATGCTCACAACTATAAAAGTTCAGTAGAACTAGAAAGTTACAGATACAGAATATGATGAGATGCAATCTGCTATACTACTGAGATAAAATAAAAAGAAAGAAATTTCAAAATATTCACATAACCCTTATACAACTAACTTACTGATGGATATTTTACAACTGAGAAAGTTAGACAGCTGAGAACTGGCCTATAGTATGGGACCAGTTACAGGACAATGATGCAGAGTAAACTAAATAAATTCCAAGATGCAGAAATGTTGTGACTGAAAAATTACAACTAATACTGACACAAGATGCAGATTAACATGCGGACACATAATTTTACTAGCTACAATTTGGAATTATAACTAGTGCACTTTGATGAGCAGCTACAGATTTTGATCTAATAAAAACAACAGCAAACTAACAGGTTTACTATCTAGGATATGGGATTATGGTAATCTAAAAAGATACAGCATGTAATGACCAATGAACTGAGGTAGGAAACAAAAGAAAAAATTACCAAGATGCTAAAGAACTAACGAGATTATGATGCATGTAACTTAACTGAAACAACTTAGCAACTATAGCTAACACTGAGGAGATGAAAATTATACACATATGGTGTTAGAGCATAGCTCGGTCGACCTCGTATGCGTTGCTATATCAAGCATGTTTGTCAATGTTAGTGATCAAAACTATGAGTCTTGATTTATAGTCTATTATAGCTAAGTCTCGGACTAGGATAGAAAAGTGTAGTTGAGATCAAGGACTTCATGTCGATTCATCATACAACGACGAAGATCTACTCAAGGAACCGTGGAAATTCATCAACAAAAAGGTATGTGGAGACTTGAACTTATCTATCACTCAAAAGTCTATGTATTCTATCTCCTACTTCTTATGAGACAAAAAGTCGTATGTTATATAGACTGGATCATACACATTTGACATTTCGAGTTGATTATTCACTACTTATCTTTTTCTCGAAATCGTGTGTTGGTAAAGCGTTTCGCTTTGATCAAGTTTATTTTCACCTAGTGACGAAAGTCATGAAAAGTTTCAATTACTTTGAGAATTGCTCTGACATGAAACGGTCTGTGAATAACGGCTATATAACGTCCTCATAGAATGTCTCAATGATTGGAATAAGATTTTAGATTACATAACCATGTATTCCTTAATCCGAAGTTTTCGAACTTTGTTGATTGAGAGAAACTGGAGGAATTGGCTTTGCCAAGTCCGCGAACCCAGTCCGTGAACTCAGTCCGCGAACTGACGGAAGTTCTCTTACCGAGAATTTCAGCTGGGATTTTCCAAAAACTAGTTTGCGTGTTTAGTCCACGAACTCAGTCCGCGAACCTAGTCCGCAAACTGGCGGAAGTCTCTTTGCCGAGATTTTCTGCTGAGTTTGGAAAACTCTGCCGGTTGCCTTAAGTCCGCGAACTTGTTTGTGAGCTTAAGTGGTCATGATCTAAAGATGTGCTCTGAACATGAAACTTAAATTACTAAGGAATGCTTTATGCAAACCGCGGCTACAAAGTTCATGAGCCGATTCATCGAATCGAATCATCTTTGTTTCAATTGTGTCTTGTGTAGTTACATAAGATCTCATAGAAATTGAACAACTCTCTAACTAGTTCATTTGAGTCAATTGAACTAGTTATGGTGAAGAAGAACTAGGTTAATATGAAATACTCATATGGTTAACCTTTTGGGTTACTATGTTGAACCAACATACACGTACACGTTTGGGCATGGTTTTCACAAACCCAGTAAACGTCTACCCAAGTGTGTGTGACAAGCTAAGTTTTCTATCTAACGGTTGAGAAATATTAGCTTGAATCTAAATCAGGTTTTCATCTAACGGTGAATATGGATTGCTTTGTAACTAAGGCAAAACCTTGATTTGAAGACTATATATAGGAGACATCTAGCATTGTGCAAAACTAATCCCCTCACGTCTGTGTGATACTAGTGCGCTCGCTAGAGTCGACTCTCCTTTAACCTTTGGTTTTCTTCTTTAAAACCAGGTTAACGAGTTAAATACTTCATTGGGATTGTGAAGCCAGATCGATACTACTTTTATCGTAGTTGTGTGATCTGATCTTGTATCTTCTATCGTACGAGTACAATATTTGATTATCTTGAGATCGTGAGAGTTCTCTGATAGGCAAGATAAAGAAGTCACAAACATCTTCGTCTCACTGTTTGTGATTCCTCGACAAACCGCTTGTGTAGTCAAGAAGGATTGTTGAGAGGTGATTGATTAATCTAGGATGTTCTTCGGGAATATAAGACCGTATTATCAATTGGTTCCTGTTCACCTTGATTTTATATCTTAAGACGGAACAAAAACCTAGGGTTTTCTGTGGGAGACAGATTCATCCTTTGATAGACTTTTCTGTGTGAGACAGATTTGTTTATTATCAAATCTGCGATTTTGGGTTGCATCAACTCTTAGTTGTGGGTGAGATCAGCTAAGGAAATCAAGTGCGCAGTATCATGCTGGGATCAGAGGCGTAGGAGTACAACTGTACCTTGAATCGGTGGGAGACTGATTGGGGTTTAACTATAGTCCAGTTCGAAGTTAGCTTGGAGTAGGCTAGTGTATGTAGCGGCTTAATACAGTGTGTATTCAATCTGGACTAGGTCCCTGGGTTTTCTGCATTTGCGGTTTCCTCGTTAACAAAACTTCTGGTGTCTGTGTTATTTCTTTTCCGCATTATATTTTTATATAATTAAAATAATACAGGTTGTGCATTGGTCTTTGGTACCGTCCAAGTTATCTCTCTTTGATAAAGACTCGCAGATTTCCATTTGCTTGAGTAAAGATCAAATCGAGAGATTGAGATATAAACTCTTTGATATATCTTTTTATTGATTGAGTCTAACTGTCTAGTTGATTCTCATAAAAGTATGTTGGAGTTTGTCCATAGAGATTGTTAAGCGAAATATTGGGTGGTGTTGTTAGACCCCCGCTTTTTCAATTGATATCAGAGTAGGAAAACACGTTAAAAACCTTATAAGTCTGTGTTTGTAGCGATCTGATTATGGACGAGTTTATCTCTAATAACGTACCAGTTCAGAAATTACCAGATGATTCTAAAAGCTTGGATTCAACTGAGAGAACTGTCACATCTAAGTCAATATCTAAACATTCTCTTGATGTAAAAACTGTTGATTGGGAAACTCTCCTAGAAGAACAGTTGGATGAACTTTCTGATGAAGGTGATTCAGATATTGATAGAGATGTTGATGAGGAAGTCTCAGAGTATGTTAAGTTTTTGGATTCATGGAAAATGAAGAAGATTACAACTTCTCATGTCTCACCTCTTCTGATTCCTCTCTGTCGAGAAAACAAGAAATTGAGAAGATGTTACGCAGGTGTTTATTTTTCGAATCGTTCTTGTGAATCGATCCTCAAGGATTCTGAGGAAAACCTACGTATGAAGTCACTTGAATGTGACAATCTTTATCAAAAGTACTTTTTGTTGGAAGAGAAACTTGCAGAATCTGAAGAAAGGTTTAACTCTCAACAAATTAGTTTTGATGACATAGAAAGTGCTTGTCTCGCTCGAGAAAAAAGCCTTAAGGCTGATTTAGCTGCTGCTCTTGATAAAATCAAGATGTTGGAAGATGACTTGAAAAGTTCAATACTAGTTCAAGTAAATTAACCACTATGCTAGGAGCAAGTAAAAATCATCGTGATACACGAGGATTGGGCTATAAGGGAATACATGCTCCAAGTATTAGCAAAGAGGTGAAATTTGTCAAGGCTAATGATTCTTCTCAACAAAAGGTTTCCACTGATGGCAAAAGTGAAATACCTTCACCTGCAGTTAAGGTTCAAAAGAGAAAAGTTTATGAACCTCCAAAGACAGCACACATGGATCGAGGTAAGAACATTCCTTATGTTTGCCACTATTGCGGAAATAAAGGTCACCTAGAAAGGAGATGTCGTTTCCGTATAAGGAATGAGAAACTTCATGATGTACTTGTTTGGGCATCACAAGAAGTTGTGAAAACAAGATCATACATTAAGACTGATCCTCTTAACATTACAGGTTGTAATTGTCCAACCTTTAGGCAAGGGAATCAGTGCTATGATAAACCTAGATTTTCCTATAAACGTCGTACGAATCCTTTTCACAATCATAATGGTTATCAAAAGGATAACTTCGTAAATACGAAGACAAAATCCGATGCTCCCAACTGGAGAAAGACTAACTTGCAAAAGAATAGTCAATCAAATTCTCTTCCGAGAATTCTAGAAGAGAGTAATGGAAAGAAGGTTCCAATTGTTCCTAAACGCACTCAGAAGTGGATACCAAAGAAAGTCGATGATGTTTTGAGTGTGAAAAGGAATGATCTCCCAGAAAATTCCATGACTATAAAGAAGGCAATATCCATGATGTTGGAACTTAACAAGTTTTCTGGGAAAATGGAATTGGATGTAAAAGGTTCTAAAAGCGATCTCTTTCATGATAATCCAAAGGACACTTGTGGTGAGCAAGACATTGTTCACCCCAACACAACTTGATTGTGTTGTAAGTGCATCCTCACAAGGAATGCCCTGTTATGTATACGGTGAGAGAAGCACGAGAATTGGGGCACACAGATTATGTTCGGTAAGGCTTTAGAATTCGTCTGGATTCATCTAAAAATGTATGTCTATAAACTTGAGAAAGATTTGTGCTTTTATTTGCTTAGATAACTTATAATGATTCATGTACCTTTCTTATCGTTCTTTTCTACCTAACTTGATCCGTGTTTAAGGTTCTTAAATGTTTAGGTTTGAAAATAATAGTTCGGGATGTTTGAACTTCATGGTACACCTACCAGGTATGCATAACATCTTTTAGAATCAAAATCCAGGGGTTTAAGTTCGCGGACTTGAAAATTCGTTTGCAAACCCGTATGCATATTTGCATGTAGACGTCGATATTCGGTAAACTTGTTTTGGCCGTAACTTCTTCGTCCGAACTCGAATTGACCTCATTCTTTTTGCACTCTCTTCCTATTTGAGTTATCTTCAAAATGGAGATGATAAACCTTGAATTTTGATGAGTCAAGATTGGTATTCGTCCTGTCTCTTGATTTTGAGTATTTTACTCCGTTTCGTTGCAGTTATTCCACTTCTTTTGGAATTGGGCACTTGGATTCTTGGAGTACCACTCTTATAAGCTCATTTGTATCTTTTAAAAGAATGTTGTTGGTGAATCACAAAGAAGAAAGTTTAAGATGGGCAGTAGTACGTATTACTATGAGATTCTTGAATGTGCACAATTATCTTGTGTGAACTATGATGCATGGTCTTTATTGACTTTGTAAGTTCTTATTTGTTAAAAAAATCTTTTATACGCATTTGGTAGCTATTCTTGGTATAAATTCGGGCGAAAAAGATTGATTCTACCCTCTAAGGAAAAATCATCTTATATGTGCATTACGAGTTTGTCTTGATGCCTAGGAAACTTGTTATGAGAATTTATTCTTGTTTTTGAGAAGGATTACTAGAGTTTGGAATATCCATTATTGTGATTACACATAGCTATGTCCAACGATATCATCTTCATGTTTTAGATTTATTGGTTTAAATTCTAAATTGGTTTGGAAGATGTTTTGCAGTATTTAATTTGTGATATTGCAATATTTTTATGGGATATGTATTGTTTGCTTCCGTGAACTTGAAGGTCCCATATGTTGTCAAAAGTAAAGTCGTTCATGAATTGGTTTTCGTATTGATGAAAGGACGAATGGACTTTTGAAAAATACAAAAGTTATGCCTATGCAGTCATTTATTTGATGGAAAATAGGATAAAATCTTTTGTGTGACAAGGATAAAGTCTATTATGTCATTATGCATATAGTGATGGAAAGATAGAATAGATCCTTGTATGTTATCCACGGTATTGATCTTCATTGATCCATTTTGTTATGTTTTACCGTAAAGGCTCCATTGTGTATCTTATGTTGAGCACCTTACAACTATGTCGATTAATATTGGCCTTGTTGGTTGTTCCATGAGATGTTATATGTTGGGCATTCTTGAACTAAATTAATCATCTTGATTGGTTATTTAGTTATTTGCTCCGAAAGTCTTCTTTTGTCGAGCAAAATCTTTTGACAATTAAATTGATTGTTTCGGTGATTAGTTTGGTTGTGTATTCCAATTAGCTTAATTATAGGTTCTCTTGTAATTAATCTAGTTGAGTTTTTCATATATTCCACAAGTTCTTGTGTTGAGTATATGAACGGCTATACTAATCATGTTATATTGGTTGATGTAGTCGTATATTCCGTAAGGTTTTCCTTATATTGAGTATTTGAACGATTAAGGTAGTCATCTCCGTGTGGTTATCTTAGTCGTAGCTCCGTGAGTTTTCTTATGTTGAGCACAATCAATTAAATTGATCACTTTTGTGGTTTGATTTAGTTGCGTATTGCGATTAAATTAATCATGGGTTTACTTGTGATTAATTTGGTTGATTTTTGGATATAGAAAATCATTTCCATGGTTTTTGGTGTCCAATTAAAAATTCTTATTCTCTTTCGAAATTAAGGTCGCTCTTGTTGTTCTCTCGGGAATGACATCAAATGGGGGGGGGGGTTCTTTTGAACTTGTGCTTAATGGTAATATCTTGCGGGGTGTGCGGTTGTGGAATTTTATAGGGGTTATCTTGTATTTTAAAACTCCTTGATGAATGCATTTAGCTTCCGCTTTATGATTGCATCTAAATTAAGTTGGTATGTATTTTTCTTTTAGTCTATGAAATGTCTCTTGTGGAAATTTTATTATGATCCCGTTCTTTTACCTTTGCCAATTTTATTGACAAAAAGGGGGAGAAATAATGTAGTTCACACTACAAATACATATGGTTTTTAGATCATTGTGTAAGCGGGAGTGGTTTCCATGATCGAGATGGAGTATTGACTAAGGAGGAGTGATACATATCACCGTAGTATTGTTGTTAAAGTCGTGATGCAATTGGACTTTGATGTTACATAATGATACTATGACATAGTATAATAATGATCGAGAATCTCGATTTCTCTCATTGTTATAGCTACGGATCTTCAACAACGGTGGTGCTAAACTTACAACCTTCGGGATCATTTGAGTACTTGGAAGGACGAAGATTTCAAGGAACGTTGAAGATTAGACTATGGAATAGGAGCCACTAAAGTTTATCTTTTTTGTATTCCATATGTATTAATAGTTATGTCACTAAAATTGACAAAGGGAGAGATTGTTAGAGCATAGCTTGGTCGACCTCGCATGCGTTGCTATATCAAGCATGTTTGTCAATGTTAGTGATCAAAACTATGAGTCTTGATTTCTAGTCTATTATAGTTAAGTCTCGGACTAGAATAGAAAAGTGTAGTTGAGCTCAAGGACTTCATGGCGATTCATCATACAACTATGAAGATCTACTCAAGGAAACGTGGAACTTCATCAACAAAAAGGTATGTGGAGACTTGAACTTATCTATCACTCAAAAGTCTATCTATTCTATCTCCTACTTCTTATGAGACAAAAAGTCGTATGCTATATAGAATGGAACATATACATTTGACATTTCGAGCTGAGTATTCACTACTTATCTTTTTCTCGAAATCGTGTGTTGGTAAAGCGTTTCGCTTTGATCAAGTTTATCTTCACCTAGTGACGAAAGTCATGAAAAATTTCAATTACTTTGAGAATTGCTCTGACGTGAAACGGTCTGTGAATAACAGCTATATAACGTCCTCTAAGAATGTCTCAATGATTGGAATGAGAGTTTAGATTACATAACCATGTATTCCTTAATCCGAAGTTTTCGAACTTTGTTGATTGAGAGAAACCGGAGGAATTGGCTTTACCCAGTCCGCGAACCCAGTCTGCGAACTGACGGAAGTTCTCTTACCGAGAATTTCTGCTGGGATTTTCCAAAAACTCGTTTGCGTGTTTAGTCCGCGAACTGGCGGAAGTCTCTTTGCCGAGATTTTCTGCTGAGTTTGGAAAACTCTGCCGGTTGCCTTAAGTCCGCGAACTTGTTTGTGAGCTTAAGTGGTCATGATCTAAAGATGTGCTCTGAACATGAAACTTAAATTACTAAGGAATGCTTTATGCAAACCGCGGCTACAAAGTTCATGAGCCGATTCATCGAATCGAATCATCTTTGTTTCAATTGTGTCTTGTGTAGTTACATAAGATCTCATAGAAATTGAACAACTCTCTAACTAGTTCATTTGAGTCAATTGAACTAGTTATGGTGAAGAAGAACTAGGTTAATATGAAATACTCATATGGTTAACCTTTTGGGTTACTATGTTGAACCAACATACACGTACACGTTTGGGCATGGTTTTCACAAACCCAGTAAACGTCTACCCAAGTGTGTGTGACAAGCTAAGTTTTCGATCTAACGGTTAAGAAATATTAGCTTGAATCTAAATCAGGTTTTCATCTAACGGTGAATATGGATTGCTTTGTAACTAAGGCAAAACCCTGATTTGAGGACTATATATAGGAGACATCTAGCATTGTGCAAAACTAATCCCCACATGTCTGTGTGATACTAGTGCGCTCTCTAGAGTCGATTCTCCTTTAACCTTTGGTTTTCTTCTCTAAAACCAGGTTAACGACTTAAAGACTTCATTGGGATTGTGAAGCCAGACCGATACTAATTTTATCGTAGTTGTGTGATCTGATCTTGCATCTTCTATCGTACGAGTACAATATTTGATTGGCTTGAGATCGTGAGAGTTCTCCGATAGGCAAGATAAATAAGTCACAAACATCTTCGTCTCACTGTTTGTGATTCCTCTACAAAACGCTTGTGTAGTCAAGAAGGATTGTTGAGAGGTGATTGATTAATCTAGGCTGTTCTTCGGGAATATAAGACCGTATTATCAATTGGTTCCTGTTCACCTTGATTTTAATCTAGGTTGTTCTTCTGGTGTCTGTGTTATTTCTTTTCCGCATTATATTTTTTATATAATTAAAATAACACAGGTTGTGTGTTAAAGATCATCAATTGGAAATTCGACCTTTGGTTGTTGATTGATATTGATTGATCCTTGGACATTGGTCTTTGGTACCGTCCAAGTTATCTCTCTTTGATAAAGACTCGCAAATTTCCATTTGCTTGAGTAAAGATCAAATCGAGAGATTGAGATATAAATTCTTTGATATATCTTTTTATTGATTGAGTCTAACTGTCTAGTTGATTCTCATAAAAAGTATATTGGAGTTTGTCCATATAGATTTCTAAGCGAAATATTGGGTGGTGTTGTTAGACCCCCGCTTTTTCATATGGATTGAACAACAAAGTGATAACAACAAGAAAATGGAAAACTAAACACATATATACAGGATTAAACTGAAAATCAGTAAAGTAAATATGAAACTTCAGCTACACCGCTACCGAGTCCCTCGCAGCGGCGCCAAAACTTGGTAGGATTATAAACAGTACCTACAATGACTGCAAGTGCACATTGCCTTATCGTATATAGTGAAAATACAGGTCGATCCTCAGGGAAAAGGTGGGTGTAAGTTGAAGCTACGGTCTCACTAAAACTGATTCGAAACAAGAGTAGCACAAAAGTTGTTTGGTTGGGTGTCGATACGACGAAGATGATTGATGGTAACAGAAATAGTAAAGCAATATGCAAGGCAAGTAAATAAAACAAATGATGATGAGGGTACTAGGGAAGTTGAGTCCACCACTAACTTACACTAGTTATTCTCCTAATGATACTAACTTTGTCCTTATAACTGATAACAGGGGAGGTGTCAATCTTCTGTATATCTAAGGTGAATATAATATGAATTATTCAATCACAACTAAGGTATCTCTCCTAAGCATTAACTATCTTTTCAGGGCACAACTAAGATCAATATATGAGATTAAGCATGAGTTGCAGTTCTTCAACACATGATTGTTCTAACAACAATGGATGCATGACATACACTGTGAAAGTAAAGTGTTAAAGACCTAAGATTGAATTTCAATGTGAACATTTAAGCACAACAAGGTTACTGCCATTAACATGAATAACAAGTAGTAAACTAGGGCTTCATCTAAACCCTAGCAGGTAAATTTAGAACATGATTAGGATGATTAAAACACAATTGAATTAAGATAACTAGTTGGTCCAACTGAAATTGGATGATTTTTTACACAACAGAGGCCCTATTTATACACCAATTTCTTCCCAAAATACTAGAATTGATAAATTAGATAACAACCACTCACTCAAATCGTATTTTCCGACAAACCCCTTATGCAATTCAGACCTGCAACTCTGTATTCGATGTTTGCTTTTTCTATTGAAGATAACCCTAGCCTTATCTCTCTCAACCCTAGCTTCTAGGGTTACTGTTGTGGAGAAGAAGCTATGATGGAGATAGATAGAATCTAGGAGATTGATTGATAGCATTGGGTGTCTTAAAGGTCGGATGAGCTTCAGAGATGGTCGGGAAAGTGATTGATGGAGGGATTAAGGTGAAGTGATGGTGCTGGTACTGGAGAGAAGAAAATGAATGAGGGTATGGTTGGGTTCTGTTCGTACAAGGGGAGGAGATAGCTGATGCTTCAGTGTTGGGAGGAAACAACAAATATTGATGTACCGCATGTAGATGTCATTGGATGTCCATCAACTACATCGAATCTGACGGCTCGGACTGGGTGCAGGCTTGAGTCTTGGATTTCATCTCTTCTAGCCCCATGTCTTCTTCAAAGCTAATTTCTCAAGCCCACTTCTAGTTTTGAGTCTTGCAAACAACATTCTTCACTTGCGGATGAGGTGCAAACAACATTCTTCACTGTCGTCTAGCGGAAGCTTTGTTGTCTCTCTTCCGTTGTCACCAATTCTCTGCTCTTTTGGTTTTTCCAATCATCCAATCTTTATTTAGTACCTAAAAACACAAAGTTAATTAGTACAAGTATTTATTCTTGAAAACAATGAAAATACAGAATTTGGGATAATATATGATTTTAAAGCGCAAAAGATGAGATAATTGCCAATAAAAAGGTGTAGAAAAAATGCAACATTTGGCACTCATCAACAATCACTTTCGGTAAGAGGACTTATAGGTGGATATTTTAAAGATTGTGTTGTATTTGGATACCCTCATCTTTTCAAAAATATTGTGGTGTATTTGGGTACCCTCGTCTTTTCAATTGGTATCAGAGCAGGCAAATACGAAAATATCTAAAAATCTATGTTTGGTGCGATCCAACCTATAAGAATGAATTCGATTTCACGTGAATCGGTTTCAGTTAACGTACCATCAAGATTATATGGCTTCAATATTTCGTGATTGAAGACACGAATGAAGAAAGCAATACTCTTGCTTATGAGTTTCTTGGGAATATGAATTATGTCTATATATTCCTCAGGCAACTTGCATAGATTTCTGAAAGTCATAGGATTATATCTCATGGGATTTAATACTAACTGGTTTAGTAACATTGATACAAACTCCTATGTGACATTTTGTATGTAGGTTTTGAAAATGTACAAGATTCTTCAAAAGGCTTTTCCAATAGTGTCCCATGATTATTATCTTTTTGAAACGTCTGGGATCTTAAATACATTTTGGGCTATCTACCCAAATATATGTCATATTCTTTGGTGCAATTTCATGACAAACTTCTCGCATGCTAACATGAATTCATATAAATTTAATCTAATGCGAGAAAGTGTTTGCTTTAATCTCAGACTATCATACATTGAATTCAAAGCTATCTTGAGTCTTGAAAGTCTATAAATACAAAGACTCAGATAATAACTGGTAACTTCAATCCCAGACATTTATGTGTGTCCTAGTTGTAAACTAGAGTCCTCATCTATTGGCCTAGATTTCCTCTGAGAAACATAATTAGGTTTACGACTTAAAGACCTCACTTAAGGATTCGTGAAGTCAGGTCCGACTATCTTTACCTTCATAGTTTGTGTATCGTGATCTTGTTCTTATTGATCTTTGAGACTCTTGATTTCTTAGATCAGGACGAGATAGTTATAAATCACAAAGTCCTCTTAGTCTCATACTTTGTGATTCCTCAAGATAGATATCTACATTTTTCATAGAATCGATCAAGATTGTTCTTGATAGGTGGTTAATAATCTAATATTTCCAGCATTGAGTGTGAGTGTTCCGGATTTGTGAGGTTTGCTAGCTTTGCCTATCGCAAACAGATCTCCAATCCTTGATCTATACGATTAAAATGGAAATCAAATAGGTTTATCTGTTAAAGGAAGATTGGTATCAAAATTCTCCATTGAGGTTGAAATAACTCTTAGGATATGAAGGACGTCAGTTAAGGGAATAAATTGTTTGAAACCTTGCTAGGTTCAAGGAATGTAAGGAGCATGACTAAATCTGAATTTGTTGGAGGGTTAATTCGGTTTCAATTATATTCCAGTCTGAAATCTGATAGTGGGCGCTAGTGTCTGTAGCGTCTTAATACAATTTAGTGTTCAAATCTAGATGAGGTCCTGAGGTTTTTCTCGTTAACAAAACTTCTGGTGGCTTGTGTTTCTCCTTTTCCGCATTATATTGTTTATCTTTATACACAAATAGTACGTATATCAATCTAGATGTTAAAAACTTTATTAATTGTAATTGATTATGATACTTGCTTGTATAATTCATATCTTGAAAGTTAGATAACAAGTATGGTACTTGGAAGAATTCAGATCCTCTTAATTTGGATACGACTAGCTTGAACTTTGATATTGATTTGAGATATCGTCAAAGTACTCTTCTACACTATGAGTGTCATGGACTTTGTGTTTAGACATATTGATTATGAAAGAGATAAACTTTATATAGAATCGCATTCAAGGAACTTTAATTGAATCTACTTGTAATTGTATTAGGTTTTGTCTATACACGTTGACGAACGTACTCTCTTTTTCAATTGGTATCAGAGCAAGAAGACATCGTTAGACCTAACAAATTTGTGTTTATAATTGACACTAATAATATTTACTAATTGGAAACTGCTTTGGGAGGCTCGTTTCATTCACTTGTAATATACATCAAAATTCCTTAAAGATTCTTCAGAGTTTTTTTGTCAAAGAGACCCTTTAATTGTTCGGTTTCTCTTGATTCTTTCAATTCCACTAAGACCTCCAATCTCTCAGTTGGTGGTAAAGAATTTAAAGAAAAACAAGAGTTCCCTTAACAAGAGTAAAAGTCAAGAACCTATAAATCAAGAGTACGAGGCTTCGTTGTCTTAAAAGGTTGTCTCTCAGTATATTTAAGGAATGCAACAAAGGAAGGTATATAGGCAAAGATCTCTTCATATTCATCAAGAATATTCTGAAATTCTGCAGTATCTTGCAAGAATAAGGTCAATTCCTTGCAATGCTCCGACTCTGATAAAATCCGCTTTCATTATGGACAAGTTGGACAAGTTAGGAGGTCTTGCATAATTCCCAAAAGGAAAACTGCACTGACGATAGCTAATCAAATTGGTTATGAAACTGATTATATTGGTCACATCTTCAACAGGAAGGGAACTGGATGGAGAATCACAAGCATGATTAAGAAGTCTCACCTCATAGATCATACTCCAAGTACAAGAGACGAAGATCATCATTCTGAGATGGTTCATGAGAATCTTCTTGCTCACCCAACTTCTTGTTAACAATAGTTTGGCACCACCCCGTCATGCACATAGCTTGAGATGGGGAAAGTAACAGATAATTAGTTTCGTTTGTGTTTATCTTTGGTTTGTTGTGATGTTTCCATTTCATGTATTATCAGGTGGATCATGCGGGATTTAAGGTGCTAACACATCGCTAACAGTGAGTCAAAATTGTAATGGCTCAATGTGGGTATCAACAACTTTTGTGCTCTTAACAAGTTACTCTCTCTTCCTATCTGACTCCTAAGAAAGAGACGAGAACAAAATCTATATGAATGTTTGTTTAACTAACCAAGATTATTCATGCTCTTAGATATTTATCTAATCATCATGTTGATATTTAAATTTTGGTTGCTCGAAAAAACTCCAACCATCATAAGGTTATCATGTTGGAATTATCAGAATTATCTCGGCTAACTCTATTCATCTTTTTAATATGTAATCAATATTACATAAATTAATTGTTGTTAGTTCGTATAAACTTTGTTGCCCTTAATATTATACAAAGGTATTTCTGAAAGTTGTTTAAGTAAAATAAATATTTGTTATATGCCATGGAGACGTCGCTTATGCGAGTTTGTTTGTACCATCAATAAAATTGATGTCATTCATGGGCTATAATCAAGCTTGTTAGCCAGTGAAAGAAGATTCCAGAAGTCTTATTTCCCTAGTTTCTTGCACATCAAGTTTACATCAGAATTAGGGTTACGTAAACTATATAAATACATGTATCATAAACCCTAAGAGGATATGGAATTTTAGGTTAGCTAACCCGAAGAAAACTATTGAATCATTCAATTAATAAAATATCTCTCGGTTATTCTGTGTATATAGGTACAACTTGTCGAACCACGTTAAATTCATTGCCTCCTCTATTTAGTTTCTTTATATGTTTTCTAGCCCTAATTTCCCCTCAAATCATCAATTCAATCGTGTTTAGTGCCTAAAAGTAATTTTTGGTACAAACATTGGCACCGACTAAGGGGATTTGTGTAAAACGACCGTGCTTTACCGTTGAGAAAAGTGTGGAAGAAATCATGCACAAGGTTCCAAGCAAATATCAGCAGGAAAGGGAACAAAAAAAGTTAGGGTTCACAAAAACTGTTGCGAAGTTGAAGAAACTGTTGGGAAACAGTTGAAGATACTGTTACGAGCAGTTGAAGAAACCGATGTGAGGTTGAAGAAACCGTTGCAACTTTGAAGAGACTGTTGCAAAACCTTTGAAGAAATTGTTACGAATACAATAACAGAAGTTTTGCGAATACAGTAGCAACAGATATAAGCGTTGAAGCCGAGCCGAGCTGTTCGAGCCACTCATATCCTCACCCAAGCCAAGGATCTGGTTCACTAAGTGGTCCAACAAATCTGGTTCGGTCCTCTAAGGTTTTGTTTCGGTCCAACCCTGTACAGACCGTTCGGGTCGAACCAGTTTCCATATCAACTAACACGTCACCAGCCAACTCTGCAGCATTTCCAATTAGCAACTACCACATCAGCATGCCGATCATCGCCACATCAGCAGACACTGTCCTTCTTGTCACTGAAACGTCAGCATCGTCCGGTACCATGTTAGCATTTTGTCCAATCAGGCTCTGCCACGTCTGCAACAGCACGCACGCTTCGTGAATATCTTGTTTTGTCAATAACTTCTTCGTTGTATGTCCGAATTGAGTGATTTTTGGCTCGTTAGAATTGTTTTTCAATTCCCTACAACATGGAAGCCAAAATTCTAGTATTTGAGAAACTGTGATGTGCACTTGGAGCAGCAACATGATCGAGTTCGAGGTTCGTGGATAACGACATGATCGAGTTCGAGGTTTGTGGATAGCGACATGATCGACTTCGAGATGAGGATTGCTTAGACCCTTCAATATTTAGCCTTGCATCACATTGCAAGAACCTTAAGGCTCACCTTGCAAATGAGAATATAAGTCTTGCTCTTATCGCAAGCATAAAATCTCGCATTGCACGCGAGTATGAAGACTTTCACCTTGGCAAGCATAAAGTCTCGTCTCGAAAATCCTTGCCACATCCTTGTACAAAAGCTCGTACTCAATGCAGCGAGCGCTACAACCTTGTTCCATTGCGAGCAAAAAGCCTTGCCATAGTCGCAAATAAACTACATTCCTCTCAAAACTCGACTAGCTCTCGAGCATCAAATCCACCACGTGGAAAAAAATTCTCGCCTAACACGTGAGAAAATTTCATTGCAGGTTATAATAGTTGGGTTGTCTTTGTAGTATCTCTATAAACACTTGGGAGCGAGTTAAGTCATCAACTGTCGACGCAGAAGGAAAAGCAAATCTCTTAACCACCAACAAGTTGGAGGTTAAAAGGGGGCGATGTCTGTATCATCAATAATATTGACGGATAACCCGCTAATTAAGCCTGCCCAAGTTGCTTTCACATCAAGTTTACATCAGAATTAGGGTTACGTAAACTATGTATCCTAAACCCTAAGAGGATATGGAATTTTAGGTTAGCTAACCCGGAGAAAACTATTGTATCATTCAACTAATAAAATCTCTCTCGGTTCCTCCATGTATGTAGGCACAACTTGCCGAACCACGTTAAATTTGTTGTCTCCTCTATTTATTTTTTTATACGTTCTCTAGCACTAATTTCCCCTCAAATCATCAATTCAATCGTGTTCAATGCCTAAAAGTAATTTTGGATACAAACAGAGTTAACAACAATAAATAAGCAAACAAAAGAGATATGGTAAAGAGGTAGTAATTATGTATGGCGAAGAGGTAGTAATTTATCGTTGTAGTTTCGTTATATTACTATTCATGATGGAGTTGGACCATTACAGAAAGTGAGAAATCATATTGATAGGGTACCTACCGAATACAGAATTTGCAACAATTCAGATGAAAGCATTAATCAAATCTTTATTCATTGCCCATTCACACAAGTTGTATGGTTTGCTTCACTTTAGGTATTAGAGTTCAAAAACTTCAACACCTGACAATATTTGGTTTGGTAGCGCAGTGGTTAAACTGTCAGGACAATGAGCATGTTTCCTCTCTTGGTGCTTCTGGTTTAACGTCTATTTTCTCACACCTGAAATGGATGCACACTTTCAATAATCATCATCCAACAAATGAAGGCGTGTCGCAAATTTCATGGAATCCTCCCCGACCACCGATCATCAAGATAAACGTCGATACTACTATCCGAAACAACCATTTCGCATGTGCTGCTGTAGGAAGAGATTATCAAGACAATTTTTTTAGTGCTTGTGCAGCTCTAGGTATCCCTGTGGTAGCTGAAGCGATGGGCTTCTTTATTGCTACTGAATTAGACAAATGGCTGGAAGTTAAGTCAATTATATCTAGGGGCCAGGGCGACTGTCAAAATTTTCATATGGAAATTTCATACAGAACTAGTAGTAAAACACCAAGGTGACCAAATTTGGAGTACAAAAACTCCATTCAAATGTTGGGATCCATTAAAACTCCATATTAAACAAAATTGATACAAAAACCCCAATTTTTTAAAAAATTGATACAAAAACCCCAAACCAAATTGGTTTCATCTTATTTTTGCCTATTTTTCAATCATGAAACCAAAATTTTTAATGATGAAACAGTAAGTTTATGATGAAATCAAATTTTGGTGGTATTGTTTCTGGTTAGTGGGGGTGTTGGTTGGTGGTGATGCTTTTTATGGTGATGATAGTGCTAGTATTTGTTGGTGGGTGTGATATTGGTTGCTAGTAGTGGTAGTTGATGGTGGATATGGTGGTGGTGGTTGGTGATCGTAGTGGTTGGTGATGGTAGTGTTGGTATATATTGATGGTGGATATGTGGTGGTGGTTGGTGATAGTAGTGGGGGTGGTTGGTGATGGTAGCGGTGGATATTGATACAAAAACCTCAAATATTCATATTATTTGGGGTTTTTGTGTCACTTTTATTTGGATGGGTTTTTTGTGGATGGATAGTAACACCTTTAGGGTTATAACTCGCGTCCCGAATTTCATATGGAAAACATTTGATGATATCAAAACGGCTGTTGTTGACTTTCATATGATGGACTCCCACTTTGGCTCACAACTTGGCTGCATATGATGCAATTGCAAACCACACAACGTCCAGAGAAACAACTTTGCTACACACACACCGAAGAGGAGGACCGAGAATTGCACTTCGGGGAAATATGACGGTCCTGGAATGGCTATGAACATTGGGATAGGGAATGGGGCAGGAATGGGCCCCACCCTCCCTCTCACACGGTTGTGAGCTCGGTACTCCTCTTCGGTGTATCTATCATTTTTTGCCAAAGAAAATGGACCTTAATTCAAGTGCCTGACCGCCTGAAGTCTCTTTCTTGTTTTTGTTATCTTTTCCTTTCTGTGTCCCAAAAATAAAATAACGCGCGCTTACAGCCCTAGGGATGTCAACATTCGTGTAAGAAAAATCCAACAAAACAATTGATGTAAAAAAACTCCAAATTTCCCGAACTGTCTAAAATACCCTATGTTCTTATTCATCTTAAAACTAACTGATTAAATTAACTTTATGTTTTATCTCGATTCTGTTGTTTGTTTTCTTCTAGTTCTCTTTCCTAACCTCTCAAACATAAGAAAAACCAGATCTACGAGCTCATTTTCCCTTTCGATTCTCTCTTCTTCTCCTAAAACCTCAGATTAGAAACCAGAAATCATAAATTGAAACAAGTTATGACCTAAAATCAAAAAAGTAGAAGCCAAAATCATGAAAACTGGTTAAAACGGCGAAGAAAAATGCTCGACAATAGAAAAAGAAAGATGAACAGGTCAGTAAAACGATTAAAAATCCTACAGAAGGTAAATTAAATCTTTTGTATCATTTTCTTCGCAAATTATTTAGGGTTTGAAACAACACACATCAGTGTTTTCCTTGTTCGGATTGAGAAGATTTTTTGGTTTCACAAACTATTTTGTTGATTATTGTGGTTAGATAAAACTTTATTCATGCTGTTCTTATTCATATTGAAAGGTTTCACCATTTCCGTTTGTTAAATTTGTTTCCACCAGGACTGTTGGTGTTGGTGGTGTTTTCAGCTTATTATAGTTTTACCGATGAAACAATTTTTGATTTCTCCATTTTCCTTGTTAAATTTCTTTCCAGTAGAACTGTTGGTGGTGTTAGTTTATTCTTGTCTTGTTGATGAAACCATTTTTTGTCTCATCATTTTCCCTTTGTTAGATTTGGTTCCACCAGAACTGTTTGTGGTATTAGTTTATTATGGTCTTTTTGATGAAACCATTCTTGGTTTCATCACTCTTTGTTAGATTTGGTTCCACCGAAACTGTTGGTGGTGTTCGTTTATTTTGACCAGTTTGATGAAACCATATTTGGTTTCATCATTTTCCCTATATTAGATTTGGTTCCACCAGAACTGTTGTTAGTTTTTTCTGGTCTTTTTGATGAAACCATTTTTGGTTTCATCATTTTCCCTTTGTTAGATTTGGTTCCACCAGAACTGTTGTTAGTTTTTTCTGGTCTTTTTGATGAAACCATTTTTGCTTTCATTATATTCCCTTTGTTAAGTTTGTTTCATCAAAACCTTGGTGGTTTTAGTTTATTCGGGCTTTTTCGATGAAACAATCTTTTAATTTCACATCAACAATTTTCTTTTGCGAGCCTAAACACTGAGACATTTGTTTTGTAATTTCAGGAAAGATTTTGGACTTCATGTTTGATACTACATGAAGAAACTCTTGAAGGGAAACACGAAGTCTCATGAAAAGAGTATATCAGAAAAGATGGAAAACATGAGAGCAAAGTCGTCCTATAAGATACCGATGGACAAACCACCAAAGAATTAGAAAAGAAGACACTGCTGTCACTGCACACATAAAAATTAGTGTACTATAAGCTAGTTGTAATACTTGTAATAACTTTTTACAACATTGTATGTTTTTTTTAAATGCTTATAATAGTAAAAGATTTAAATGGTTTATGAATGGTTTCAATTATGATTACCACATTTGTGATTATTGACACCCTGTAACTTAACCCAAACCATATCGATATACTGGATGTGCAGCGAAATGTTATGTGTTTAACTGTTTTATGATGAAACCAAAAAAGGTTCCAGCATATTGCAGGTGAAACCAAAAGGAAAAGGGTCATATCACGGCTTGCTCTCTTAAGATGTAGGAAAATGAATCTTCTCTATTCCTAGAGTTTTGGACCATGAAGTGTTCCTGGTCCTAATTTAAAGTCTTAATCACAACATGTATTCTTAACTTATATGGTGCATATAACAATGATATGACCGCTTAAACATGGTTCGTTCCTGGTCATAAGGCACACATACACCAGAATTGAGGATGTTGATATGAAAAGGCAAAATTATAATATATTTTTAGGCACGAAACATTTTCTTGTTCCAAGGCACAAATGTAATTACACCCAAGTATAAAACTACAACATAAGACAGACCAAACATAGTTTGATATATTGTACTGAACTACTATAACATGGTCTAATAAATAATTTCAAATAATCACTAGTCACATTAATGATACGGTTAGAAAAGTAGTGATGTGACTTTTCTCCAGCCATTATTCATATAAGTGCACTCAGAAATCCTATCTATATATGTTTAGGTGACAACACGCAGTATGTTTAAGTGAATTTTTATTTCTACATAGTAGTAAAACTGATGAAACCAAAAAATATTCCAACATATTGCAGGTGAAACCAAAAGAAAAGACTTAATCTGGATGAAACAGCAGCAGAAAATTAACATGTTTAAATGTTAAAAATGCAGCCAAGAAAACAAATGGACAACAACAGTCAAAGAAAATTAATTCTCAAAACATAATGAGGTGTAAAACATTAATTGAACAAAATAGGAGAATCTTCATCATGAACGCACTTCATTTTCATAAGCTGCAATTGTTTTTGATGGAGATTCGATTACTACAATTAGATCAATTTGAAGATGATCCATTTAAGATGATAATTTGAAGGATTAAACTGTAACGACTTTTCTTCTCTTGGAATTAAGCTGAACGAAGACGAGATCTGAAAAACATATGTTCTTCAATTTCTTCAACACTAAAAACCAATCTTAAGATACAATTCGAAGGATTTAAATCTACGAACTCTTCGCTACTTCAAATAAAATGAAATGAAATGAAAACTAGATCTCAAAATTGATTTCTAAGATAATCAGGTACGAAGTTGAACCTAAAATATTGATGAAATGGAGAGAATCAAATTTATTTGAACCCTAAAATCTAAATACATGAAATTTCGGTAGACAAGATGTCGAATTCTATGTAAATCTGATCTTCATAATCTCTGCATATGTTTCCCTCAAGATCACCATTCTAAATATCGTGTATATACAGTGAAGGGCGAGACTGGAATTATGAGATCTAATAAAAACTGAATTCAACTATTTTGAACTGAAATGGGGCTTTTATTCCATTTTTATTGGATATCGTTTTCATTTAGCCCAAATAATATAGCTGGTGTTTTCTTAACCCAAAGAGTATCACCTTGGTTTTTTAAAGGGGAACATTATCTATATACCCTTAATATGAGGCCGATTAAAATATAGTCCTTTCAAACTTAAATTATACCCCTACCTTCTAAAAGCCCATAACCCGAATCATTAGATTACCGAAATACCCTTTTATAAAGTCTCATAACCGTAGAAAATTAATCTCAGCACTTTTTTTTTCATTTCTCTTTTTCTCCGCCCCCTCTTTCTATCTCTCTCCAAGAACCTCCCAAAATCACCTATTCAACTGAAAACTTCGAAGAAAAATCTTAAAAATCAGAGAAAAAAGTTGTTGTTGATAAAGAGATTTAACAGATCAATTGAAACATAGAAGATCAGAGAAAATCAAAAACAGAATCAAAGCTAGGCTTGGTCTCCACTTTACTGTAAATCTTCAATTGAAGATACAAAATCGAAGGTAAAAACGATTTTATCTCTCAATTAGTTTAAATATTGATTTTTTAGGGTTAGAGTTGATCTAGAAACAATTTATGGTTGAATTTATAGAACGACATCATAAATTGTTTTTATTTTTTCATCTGAAAAGAAATTCTGTAAACCAGAATTGCAGAGATTTAGTTTTGATTCGAGGATATAAAGATATTAAACTTCGCATGTTCGATTCGTTGAAGACAAAATGCTAATTCTAGTTTTTTTGTTCATCATTTGGTATTGCTGCCGTTTGTTTTATATCTTGATTTTGATATTAGGTTTGTTTTAAATTCTGTATTGAAATTGATGATAGTTTTTATTGATATGTATTTAACTGCTAATTTCGTCGATCTAATTATTTTGTTTCAAATCTTCTTTATCTCCTACAGGTTTGTTCATCAACAAAAACATCTTTAAAGGTAACTCTCTAAAATCTCTGATACTGAATCATTGTAAGTTTAGAGTTGTGATTAGTCTATTGTTGGTGTTGATGGTATGGATGCATTGTTCTAGTAGTCTGAAATATATTTTAGTCTGAAATATATTTTAGTCTGCTGTTATAGGAGATTTATTGAAAACAATAAAATCTAATGTATTACTGGATGTGCAGACAACTTGTGCCAGTTGTTCTCAGATTTGGAAGCAACTAGATTTAGTTAGCTTCATTTCTAGAGGCAACTTGTGCTAGTTTCTCCCATATTTTTAGACAACTTACAAAATTTGGTTCCAGATATAGAAAGAACTTTATTGTTATATCATTTTTAGAATAGTTTGTATCATAATTCTTGTTGTTGTTGTGCATCCTATTTTTAGGTGAAGCGGAATTTAGTACTTGCTATGATAGCAAACAATAAAATCAAGTGATTCTGTTGGTGTAAAGAAATCATCGCATTCTCTTGGTGTTAAGAAATTAGGAAAGGTAAAAAAAGGTATACTGGTTTACTTGCTTTTATTCAGCTTCATAGTGATTTTGTTTCATATATTGATTTTCATTCATTTACTGTGTTGTATTAGTAGTATTGTTCAACTTGTGGGTGTTGGTCTTGAAGGGTCTAGATGTAAGAGCAGTAGCAGGTGGTTATATATGGAGCACAATTTGTGCTATGGCTCCAGGTTTGGAAACAACCTGTAGTAGTTGCCTCCAGTCTTGGAAACTACTTTGTGTTAGTTGTTTCCAGTTTTGGAGACAACTTGTGCTAGTTGGCTTCCTTTCTGAAGACAAGTTGTGCTAATTTTCATAATTTAAGTAAACTGATTCAATACTAACTATTTATATTGGTCAAAATAGATTAAGTAAACATTAAAAGCAAAGGGTTTTTACACAGACATTGGAGTTATCGGTTTATTTTGTTGTTGGAATTAATAGGTGATAATATATGAAGAAGCATAATATTTGTCTCATTGTTACATTTAGACCTTTAGTTATAGCTTGCCAAAAGAATGAATCTTGCTACAGCTAGTAGAAGTGGGAATGAACTAGAATACACGAAGTCACCCCACATACAATATTGTTAGAGTATATCTCCATGTATTTTGGAGACCAAAATATAGCACGGTAGAAAGATGAAACAATGATGGGAGCAAGTAGTTTTTTCCATTAGCATCAAGTCAGTTGCAAGCATCGTTGAATCAATAGCTGGCAGCAAGTAGTTTTCTTTTCAATTCTTCTTTTTTTGACACCAAATTAACATAAGAATTAATGTAACTAGATTGATATCTTGTATCTATTAATCACATTGCAGGAACGTGGATTTGGCTCTTCTTACACAGGTAGACCATGCATAAGTGTGCAGCCACCAAGTCTGGATCGTGATCGTGAATTTGTAAGTAGATACCCGAGGAGAGAAGATGATTATGAGAGAGATGCAGGCACTCCTGCAGAAAGACACGGTACTAAGAAACAGAAAGGATTTGAACTGTTCATGGGCTTGACACAGATGCAGATGAAGATGATTTAATGTGTTAAAGTTGTCTAAGTTATAGAAATCCACTTAGTGAATAGTCCAAGGTTTTGCTTTTGTTAGATTTGTGTCTGTTGAATGACACTCTTAACTGAAATGAATGAATCACTATGATGCATTGCAGGCATACAAAATTATGGAGATATCTTAAATGTACAAACTAGTCCATGCAAATTATTTATTTTGTTTTGAATCAACTAGCTGAAGTTGGCTCTGAAATCTGAAGTGCGGGAATAAGTGGAGACAACTAGGCCTAGTTGGTCTCAGAAGTGGAGTCAACTAGCATAAGTTGCCCCAAAAATCTGGAGTCCAGAAAACAAGTTGGCTTTAAAAGTGGAGTGAACTAGCTCAAGTTGGGTCCAAAAACATACAAATGCGCAGTCATTTTGTCAGAAATCTTTTTGAGATTACACAAATATTACACAGAAGGTATGCCATCACAAACCATATATCCTTGATACACTTCATTTAGAGGGAAAAAAAGATCCTTAACACAAATCGTTACAGGGGAGAAGGGAACTCAACTAGTAAGGACAATGCAGATAATCCATATGCTCCTAATACAATTAATATACAGAAAGAATACAATGTCTCAATCTCATATATGCTGAACCTACTACATATTTCCAATGACTAATGGATATAATGTATCCATGTAAGCTTGTTTACAGATCCGCTTCTACACTTGATCGCACAAATGAGCCTTAGAGAAGAGATACCTTCGGGTGCGAACTATCTGCAGCCTGGATAAATTTCTTAGCGACTTGATAAAGTAATACCAAAGAAGACTTGATACCATTTCAGAAGCAAGTTGTTCAAGTTGTATTCAAAGTTGGAAGCAACTTGTGCAAGTTGTTTTAATAATTCCAGACAACTTATGCAAGTTGTCTCCGAAATCAAGGATTCAGGACACTAGTGGCGTCTCATACTGAAGGAAACTATAAAGTGTAAACATCAACTTTAGTAGTCCCCGTATTCGGAAGTAGAAAAAATTCTAACCACATATAAACATACGATAAAAAGGCCCGTCAAAAAGGAAGAAAAATGCATACCAAAAACACATCAAAAAATAATTGAGGCAACTAGCCCAAGGTGTTTCAGTTCTCTTATTAAATCAACCACTACCACCACCAACCATCCTCTATGCTTCTCTACTGGCCCAAATGAAGTATCAGTTCTTTTTATTTTTCCCCATTTTTTCTTGTTACCTACAAAACTTCTTCAACTAGTCCAGATAGTATCCAAATATGGAGGCAACTATGGGCTAGTTGCCTCCAAATATGAAGGCAACTAGCTCAATTTGACTCCAAATCTGGAGGCAACTGGCCCAAGTTGTCTCCAAATGTGAAGGCAACTTGTTCAAGTTGTCTCCAATTTGGAGGCAACTAGCAGAAGTTTTGTCCAACAAAAAGGGTACATAATGAGCTTCTCAAGAAAAATTAATCAAGAAATACTTACAGCACATGCAAGGGTCAGTGGAAGCAGCGAAAATAGAACCATAAAGATACCGTTTGTGAATTACGGATCCCCTGGGAAAAAAAAATAGATGTTATCGTGTTAAAAAATAGATCCCCTGGAACCAAATGACAATTTCATATAAAACAGGCGAAACACGGTTTCCAATTAGTTATCAAATTGTGTACTCAGTACATTCAAATAACTACACCATGTGGTGGTGGTGGACACCAAGCATATAACACCATAGAAATTGTAGTTGTACACAAATTTAGCTAACCACTAAATCCTGAGGCAACTAGCTCAATTTGACTCCAAATCTGGAGGCAACTGGCCCAAGTTGTCTCCAAATGTGAAGGCAACTTGTTCAAGTTGTCTCCAATTTGGAGGCAACTAGCAGAAGTTATGTCCAACAAAAAGTGTACATAAATAAGCTTTTCAAAGGAAAAAAAATCGAAAAATACTTACAACACATGCAGCAGTCAGTGGAAGCAACGAAACAGAACCATAAAAGTAATGTATTGGAATTACAAATCCCCTGGAAAAAAAAAGTAGAGAACTTTACTTCAAAAAAAACTAAATAACAGCTTAATCATAGATGCACATTTTTAGGTATACTGAGTGATTATAATGATTTTACGCTAATGTTAGTGGGAGTTCTACATCATCGTCAGGATATAACAGCTGACCAAAATTATCAAAAGCTGTAAGACAAGTTTGTCTGATGCACTAGTCACCATGATAGCACCATGGGAGTCTCTTCATGCTCAAGTGTTATTCTAATACTAAGGTCCTGCTTTTAGTGATTGTGTGACCCTAAGAAACTCATTGGTATGAAATACAAACTCATTCATGTCACAAATCAAGTCCAATTTAGTAATATAAAAAGCAACTTACTTAAAGTTGTCTCCAACAAAAAGTGTAAAGGAACAAGTTGTTATAACAGAATGAAGTCAACTAGTTTAAGTTTGTTTCCAGATTTGGAGGCAACTAGCATAACTTGTTTCCAACAAAACTACATATGAACAACAAACAGTGTACAAGAATAAGTAGCTAATACAAATGGAACCAACTAGCTCTAGTTGTCTCCAAAACTGAAGCAACTAACTCAAGTTGTCTCCAAAAGTAGAGGCAACTAGCTCAAGTTGTCTATAGCAAAAAATATATATGAACAAGTTGCCAAAAAAAATAAATGAAACCAACTAGTCCAAGTTGTTCCAAATCTAGAGGCAACTCGTTCAAGTTATCTCCAAAATATGGAGGAAACTAACACAAGTTGTCTACCATTGCATCACAAATGAGTGAACCTGACATGGATCGAACACGCATCTTCAGTGGCGGAACTACCTTGTGACTTGGGCCGGCTTAAGCCGGCCCAAAGTCCAGAAAAACTTGTTTTTTCACCATGGTTTTAAGTTTGGCAAAACAGAATCATGCCTAAAACATAGGCTTAAGCCACCCCCACAAATCCAATTGATTTTCAAGCCACCCCCAGCTTTATTTTCCAGTTCCGCCACTGCGCATCTTCTGACGAGGAGTCAGTCGTGCTGCCATTACACCACAAATGCAGCATACCACAATTCGTTTACATATCTTCCTAGTAAGATTTTGTCAAAAAATCAAAACGAAACGTATATATGTAATGATTTGAGAATGGAGCCAAGTGACAACTTTATTTTATATAAATCCAAATCTTAAATGTAACAAGTGGCAATTTCATTTTATAGTAGATCTGATTATCGAAACTAACATTAGTAAGAAACAACATCATTGACATACAATGTACCACTCTGTTTCACTGCAGTGGAAGTCAAAGCTCCACATCATATTAGCTTACTAAATGTCAACCACAAGGCAAGCATTCCCTATGTACACAGACTTCCACGGTTGCCGCCACATCAAGTCTTTTACAGTTAAAACTTGCTAGTGCTACTCTATTAATCACCAGGACATTATTTATTTTTTTGGCATTTAATCACCAAGACATTTTTTTTTTGGCATTCCGAAAATGAGCAAAGAGAACCTAATGTGGAAATCAAGTTAGAGAGGTACGTACCATTGTCGACAATCAAGTTAGAGACTATGTACCATCACCTATATTGCTGCAGACAAATAACAAGAACAATCAATACACAATAAACTCTCTTTATTACACATAAATGACCTGGGAGTGCATATGAGATTATATAAACATAATAAAATGATCCATGAAATGTTCAAATATCCATTCAAACGGAGACATTAAATTTGATCAAAAGGAGAAAACACATAGATAATTAAAAATACAACAAAATGGCAATGCACATAAAAGTTAACCTACACCTAATCCTATACAGTCAAACAGTTTACGGGAACCAAAGCAAGCACATAAAATAATCATCTTATAGCATGAAGGGAACGAAACTAACTTCAAAACCATTAATCCAGACAAAAACTAATAAGATGGCAAAATACCAATGTACAGCAACAATTACTACATCACAAAAATATCTTCAAACATCACCACCAGCATCTCCACGACAACCTCCACCCTCACCTCCAGAATAACATCATCCACCACCACATTAACAACGCAACCACAACAGCCACCAACACCTGCACCATCCATAAAAAAAAAAGTTCACTTTATATTAATAAAGTACACAAGTTTAAGGAGATTTTGATAAAATTTACCATGAAACACTAATTTCGATCAAACTAAAACCTTAAAACTACCTAATTTTTAATGAAATTCCTTGCTGCGCCGTAACTCTAATTCTACTCACCAATCAACAGTATTAGTATCTCTAACACCTGCAACTGCATTAAGAACAAAAACAATGGAAAACAAAGTTCAAAATCTCTATATAATTTGAAATCTGGGCTTGAATTTATGAATTTAGACCTAAATTTGTAGATCGAATCTAAAAACAAATAAATTGAATTACCAGAAATCAAATCCTAAGATGAGATCTCTCCTGAATCTTGATGATGAACTGTTGATGATAATGATTTTCTCTCGATCTCAGTTGATTCTTCGACTAAAGTGAAAGTTTATCCCTCTCTCGATTATTCCGACGAAAACTCTTTCTCAAATGAAAATAAGTTACTACTAAAATGTTCGGATTGAAGATAGTGGTGGAGGTGGTGGTACTGCTTGTGGCGGAGGAGATTGGGACGGTGGTGATTGGAGCGACGAAGATGATTGTTGTTGGAGCGATGGAACTTTTTTTTTTCCTGCGAAAAAGGAAAGTTAGATTGAAAGGATAATAGAGGAATTATGGGAATTAGTGGAGATTTTAAATTTCGATTATACCCTTAAGGGTATTTGTAAATTTGGTAAAGGGTGTGGAGGATCCATGGATAGTAAGGGTGTTTATAACATGGGGAAATTAGGCTCAGGCCCAACCCATGGATAACCCATAATATGAGGCCCTTAATTAAAAAAAGTTTAAATCTAGGCCCCGAGTTTTTAAAAGACCTTGATACCCTTATGCATATTGTCAAGCCCATAATTAAATAAAATTTAAATCTAGGCCCAAAATTATTAAATCTAGGCCCGAAATTATTAAAATACAGTGCGAAGGTGTAAACAGAAGTTACACATGTATATGGCATGTGTAACCAGAAGTTACACATCCTTATGATATGTGTAATGCAAAGTTACACTTGTATATATATGCAAATAAATAGACATCAAAAAAAAACACAAAAAAAAAGTTATTACTTTAATATTCATTTACAATAATTTCTTAGCATGTGTAACTAGAAGTTACACACGCATCTGTTTAGTGTAATTGAGAGTTACATATGTGTCTATCTAGTGTAACTGAGAGTTACACATGCATCTGACTTGTGTATTCAGCGTCAACTCCAGTTCCAGCGAGACCATTACCACGTTTAAGCAATTAGCTTTTATGAAGTTATCTAAAACCTGAAATATAACAACAAGCAATCAGTATTTATACGATTAAAATGAACAGTACATAAAATAATGTATATTTCAGTTTCACAAGCATCTGACTAGTGTAGCTAGCGGTTACACATGCATCTGAATTGTGTAACTGAGAGTTACACATGCATATAACATGTGTAACTAGGAGATACACATTCATCTGGCTAGTGTAGCTAGCAGTTACACATGCATATGACTAGTGTAACTAGGAGTTACACATACATATTGATATGTGTACCCAAAATCAGTATGTGTAAGTAAAAGTTACACATCTAATTAACATGTGTAACTTGCAGATACACATGCATCTGAATTATGTAACTAGGAGTTACACATGCATCTGACTTAGATATGTCAACATAAAATCAGCAAATCCATCTCTAAATGAATAACACTAGCAAAAACGAGAGGTGACTATCAAGCAATTACCAGTCATAAAATAATACAGTTAACCTTGCAAGTGAATGAGAAGCTCTTAATTAAGATATCACTGCTTCAGCAGAAAGACGTTGTTAGCACTGTATTAACAGAAAGACGTTTTACAGTGCTAGTCTAGATGTACCTAAGCCATTTTCATATTATCGATGACGAAGGACATTTTAAGCAACAGAAAGTAAAGCTTCAGACAGTAATTATACTGGCAGAATAATACAAACACCTGGGAACCTTGTGCTAGCACATTAATATCGCAAAAAATGATCACACAACTGATTCAGCAGGGTATAGATATGAACCCAGGAAAACAAAATGCATGTGTAATCAGTAGTTACACATGTAAACAATAGTTACACATGCATATTAGCATAAGTTACACATACAATCATCATGTGTAACTAGAAATTACACATCTAATTATTATGTGTAACTATAAGTATAACCTGCATCTAATTAGTCTAATCTGCATCCACTACTACTCCCTACTACTAGGACTTGATGTTCTTTTCTCAATTTCAAAATATAACCACTATAACATATCCCATCAAATTAGCATGTGTAACTATAAGATACATATGCATATCCCATCAAATTAGCATGTGTAACTATAAGTTACACATCTAATTTGCATGTGTAACTAGTAGATACACATTTATTTGGCTTGTGTACCTAGAAGTTACATATTTAATTAGCATGTGTAACTACTAGTTACACATCCATAGTCTGCCAATGCTAGTTAAACGTGCAAATTGTCATGCATATGGCTTGTGTGATGTGCAGTTAAACAGATGTATGAGTTAAGTGAAACCATTCCAGACCTATATCCATATACTACCTTTCAAGAAAAAGAAGTAGCTAGTCGTAAGTAATCAAGAAGGCTTACTTGATAACGGTGTTCACTTTATCTGTCTGGATGTTTTACATCTTCTTGAAAGCATCCTTGTTTTCTTCTTTTGTTGTCTTCAATCTTCTTCATTGCAGACTCGGTGGTGAGTGGGTATTTCAGGATCTGGTAATGGTCCAGCTTGTTCCTTGGTAGTGCACTAATATATTGGTACTTGGGATTCCTTGCCTTCTGCAATGTCTTTGGCCTGTGAAATATGACTGATGTGCAAATATTCTTAGCCTTCTTCTTAATGGTTGATGCTCCAGCTTTGACAGCCTTGGAAGCTTTGTTAGCCAGCACCTTGGGGTCAGCCTTCTTAGTAACTACATGACAAGCAAATGATATCAGTACCATAGCAGCTAGAACACTTCTCATACAAATGAACAAAACATGACATCCAAAAATCAAAAACCAATGGACACAGAATAGTCAAATCTATCTCATAACTGAATAAACTAGAGCAAGTATACTTCTGTACCTTCGCAAAAGATAGTTTAATTCAATATAATCTTATAATGCTTGTCCATGAATGCAAGTTTCTGATTTTCAATTGCTAAGACATGAAGCAAAGTATATCTTTAGTGTTTCTGTTTTCAATTACTAGGACAACATTGACCAAATGAATTTTCAGAAAAATAAGGCTCTTAATAACTATATACATTGTTTACGTGTATGTGTGGATTGCAGGGAGTGGTGGTGTTGATAATGATACCAAAAAAGTGGTTAAGCAGATGAGGATGGTGTTGTCTAGTGAGCTTCAGGTAAACATGACTCCATAAAATTTGATTGTGATTGCCACATTTCTAGGTATCTATATATGTTGGCATATGGATGTCTAACTGCTAGTTATCCGAAACCTGTAACTAGCAGGATGTGTAACTAGCAGTTACACATTCTGGGATATAAAGTTTATGTTATGTATATTTCAAGTTCTTATGAAAAGGTATATCATGCATATTAGAATGACTAGATAACATTGTTCGGCAGTTGCTTTATGGCCAGCTTGTTCTCAGTAAAGGACCATCATTCAGTTTGGATGAGGATCTAGCAGTAACTACCAGGATGTGTAACTGCTAGTTACACATCCTGGGATATAAAGTTTATGTTATATATATTGCAAGTTATTATAAATACAACTATAACAAGCTTGGTAATACCCAAATTCCACCTTCGTAAATCTAATCAGATCCACGAAATCAATCAGTTCAGCTACAAAGTGAGATACCGATCAATATAGCTTCAATTTTCACATGTTTAATATTTAATTGATTCATACATCCTAATCTAAGTATACAAAAACACAGAAATCACATCCACTCAAACCTCGATAAGATCACAGACAAGCAAAACAAACTAAACATCTAGGAATTGACATCAACTTTACATACAAACCCCAATCAAGTGCATCGATCATGAAATTAACAGTAAAACGAATCATTATCCACCTCCAATAACATGCAACTAAGTCCACTAAAACCAGATCAGAAATTATTTCAAATCCAAACAAAATCAAACCAAATCTAGAACTTCAAGCTCAAAATTCAACCTCAAAAAACCTAGATCAACCACCAAACTACCAAACAAATCTACAAAATATCACAAAAAATCAGTAGTGAGATTCTTACGCTTTTCACCACCAAAGACATGATTAACAGGTTTCTTCCTTCCCAAGAGGCGATTAATAGCAGAATGAACACCTTTTGCTGACGAAGATTTAGGTACTGACTGAATGTTGAGCAGCACAAACCTCATATGAATGTTGTTTCCCAACATTAACGAAAATGTTGATATTTGGAGTCTAGGGTAGGAAAGTAATGTCTCAACAATAGGGGTAGGAAAGTGTATGCAATTGATTTTGTATCAAAACACCACCATTAACTAGCGGTTACACGAAGATAAGACCTTAGGTGTTTTGGAAGTAATGTCTCAACAATAGGGGTAGGAAAGTGTATGCAATTGATTTTGTTTGTTTAGCCACAACAGTCATAGTATAAAAGATCAAAGAAAGGCAGTTGATAACTTAACTTAGCATGCGTAATTATGAGTTATACATGCACCTGACTAGTGTAATTGAGAATTACACATCCATATATGACATGTGTATCCAGCAGTCAATGAAAACACATATGTAACTATAACTTAAACATTCAATTAACATGTGTAACTCCTAATTACACATGTGTATACGAAAGTTACACATGCAATTTGGATGTGTAGACGCAAGTTACACATGTTGTGCATCAAAATTCTAAGACTCATACACTTGCACAATAACTTCTAAGTATCAAGATATTCATACACATTAATGAAACAACACATAACATGTCATATTGCTATAAATTTGTACACAAAGTACATCTATTCATAAAAATGTTGAAAATAAAGCAAGTTATCTAAAATTAGAAAGAAGGAATCATCTTACTTACCACTGACTTTAGATCCTCCTCCAAAACTTCTCAAATACCACCACCTCTACCACTACAACCTCCTCATCTTCCACCAGAACCTGCATATCCACCACCAACACTATTGATGAACATTAGTACCCTCTACAGTTACGATGACGACAAGTAATCACCATCAACAACAAAAACAACAATATTCTAAACGCATACATAGATTTAAAACTTGTTGATTCAATTAAAAACGAGAGAAATCTTATTGATTTTCAGATCTTTTCCCATACGGCGATTTCATTTCTGCTGCTGTTGAAGATCTTCTTGATTCAATTGTTGAATTTGCACAAAAAGTAAGTAATTAGGGTTAAAACGACATTGAAGAAATTCGATTGATTAAAAAAAAATCAGGTTCTTCTTCTTCTCAGATCTGAACAGAATCAATTAAAATAAAAATCAAAAATCTAATCAAACATTGAACTAATAACAGTAAGAATGATTAACCTAATCAAAAACCTAATCCGAAATGATTTCTGCTGCTTCGAATCAACTGAAACTTAGATTCGATTCAAAATCTTCAAAAAACCCAATCGAACAAAAGAAAACCTAATCTGATGCATCTTGAAACCAACACAAACCTATATTCAAATGAAATCCATTCAAAGATTGATTCGTATTGGTGATTAACTGATGATTACCTGCAAAATCGTCTCGTCTTCTTCTTCACAGATCTAAAATCGCATGAGCGGAGAGAGAAAAATAATGCATAAGAGAGAGAAAAAGAAAAGAGAAAATGAAAATATCTTCTGGGATTCCTCCTGTATAAATAGTAAAGGGTAGTTTTGTCATTATTAAAATTCGTAATAATTAATTATGGGCCAGATCTGAAGAAATATTGATATTCTGGGCCTAGTAGTATCATTTCATGAAAGTATGGAGTTGACAGTGGATGATCCATTTGGTGGGGCTTCTATATGTTTGAACCCATATAGCAGGGGGTTATAGTATTTTTCACTTATAACATTGGAAAATTAGTTTCAGGCCCCACCCATGGATAACCCATAATATGAGGTCCTTAATTAAAAGAAGTTTAAATCTAGGTCCCGAATTATTAAAAGACCTTGATACTTTTATGAATATTGTCAAGCCTATAATTAAATAAAATTTAAATTTAGGCCCAAAATTATTAAATCTAGGCTCGAAATTATTAAAGTACAGATCGAATGTGTAAACATAAGTTCCACATGCATATCCAGAAGTTACACATCCTTATGGCATGTGTAATGCAAAGTTACACTTGTTTATATATGCAAAAAATAGACATAAAAAAGAGAACATAAAAAAAAATACATGTATTACTTTAATATTCATTTACAACAATTTTTTAGCATGTGTAACTAGAATTTACACATGCATCTGTCTAGTGTAATCGAGAGTTACATATGCATCTATTTAGTGTAACTGAGAGTTACACATGCATCTATCTAGTGTAATTGAGGGTAATATTAATAATCAACACCTGCAGATTGACACACCAATCCAAAACACCAATTGATCATCATATTCTTCTTTGTCATCTCAAGTCTTACGCAATCGTACCTCCTAACTCATCTGCTCAGAGAGGGTAACCTGTAAAAAGATGGATAAATCAATATTTATGCATGGAAAGACTGACTGGTATTCCAGTATCATACCAGAACATAAAAAAATATGAATGCATGACATAAGATATACAAATCTTAAGTTTTACACATATAATTACCACATGTAACTAGCAGTTACACGATTTCAGAATTTTGACATTTTTGCAGCCTAGTTAGATCGAACTAGCTAACAGGAGAAATCACAAAACATAAGAATGTTCATAACATGAACCTAACCCTAACTTTATTGAACCTGTGTTTACCATGTCAGTCGTCGTGTCGATGCACAAACATGTATACCCTTCGATATAGTAAAATATTTGACCATAATTGTTATACCAGTGCTCATTCTGTATAGTAAGTAAAATCCAAGCTTTGATTCAACAATCAAAAAAACATGGCAACATCATTATATGAAAGAAGGAAAAGCATGAGCAGAAGAAAGATAACAATACAAGTAAAATCCCATATTTTCACCAATCAAAAATTGATTATCTGTATAAAAAAGGTCTGCAATCATGAAATATAACAAGCAGTGAAGAACTGATAAAAAGAATTAAGGTTCAATACCTCAACAGATCAAGTAAGATCCACCACCATCACTATTGTAAGAGGGGAATGAAGTAGCTGAACTAGAAATACAAGCTGAAATAATCAATCAAGAACAAAAAGTAAGTTCAGATTTTGGTCAACAAGCAAAAGTTAACAAATTTGAAATCAAGATAACGAAATCAAGATAAAACTGCTCTAAAAAACTACATCAAAATCAGTATGTGTAAGTAAAAGTTACACATCTAATTAGCATGTGTAACTACAAATTACACATCTATTTAGCTTGTATAACTAGAAGTTACACATCTGATTAGCATGTGTAACTAAAAATTACACATCTATTTAACTTGTGTAACTAGAAGTTACACATCTAGAAGTTACATACCGACTCCATGATCACAGACCAACGTATTATGTTGTTTGTGCAGTTCCTCCATCAAACTTACCAATCGGTGTCTTCATATCACTTTCTTCTTTATTTCAGACCTCTCTCCTAAATCTTTCAATGAATCAAAAACATTTCTTAAATAACATTACACATCTTTTCACAATTGCTTAAATAACATTTCTAAGCCCGTGTCTGACAAGCATTGTTCAACAGTTGCTAAAGTCCAGCAGTTCTTAGGAATATGAATCACAGATATAAACATATTATACGCAAATCAACGATACACGAAGTAGTTTCTTCTAGCAACTAAAACAACGATGATTTTCGCATATATTTATATCAAATTGAAAGCATTACAAGTCCACGTCCAGTATTAACTAAACATAGGAGATAACAAATTTGTATTCTCAACTACTATTAGCTCATAAACAGTTGAAGGGTTAGGAAAAACTATACATAATAAAACTGAGTGCACCACCGAGACCAGAATAGCATGTCATGTGATTAGGTACTGCTAGTCCTCCCACCTACAAACATCAATTGAAACAAAAATAAATATTACTCTCAATCAAATACTAATTAAACCACTTTGACAGATCTTAAATACAAATTGAGTTCATAGGAAAACACATACTCCTAAACATACCTGATTTATAAAATTGAATCCACATACTCCTAAATTATTCTTCAACCCAACTGAAAATCACCTAATCAAAATGAACAAAACAAAAATTAAATTATCAAAAACAGATCAAGATTGGTTCTCGTAGGAAATTAGATTGTGATAAAACTAAATCAAAATTGAAATCGAGAATGAAACTAAAATCGGATCGAGAATAATTACTAACAACAACAACAACAACTAAAAAACAAATCGTACCTTGATTCTGTTGCTATTCTTCCGAAACAGTGATGATTCTTCTTGATCTCAGAAATCAAATGAAACGACAACAACTTCAAATCAGAAAACCTAACATGGAGTAGCTTTGAAACAACAAACTAGAATCAATTGAGAATTCGTAGATTGATGATCAGTTGTTAAATAAATTTGAACCAAATCATTCAGATCTATAAATCCATTGAACATAAATCGATTAAATCAATTCCTGAGATATCTTTGAATCAACTGAAAAATCCATATTTAATCGACGTAGATCAAATCTATTTATTTCAATCGATTAGTTCATTGAGCTATTCAATAGAAATCATCAACGGAGATCCATAAGCATCGTCATATGAAATCGATGAAGCTAAACTCGTTTTATTCTTCTCCGTTAAACTACGACGTTGACGATCTGAAACTGAAAACCCTAATACTCTTCAGAGCAAAAACCAGAGAGAGAAAGTGATGTTGATGTAGAATTTTTGTTTGGATAATCAGGATATTTGTTTGTAAATCTTAGATCTAGGTTTCGAAATCATTTTTTCATTGAGAATTTCGATTATGAATTGTTTCTCGGACTGGTTCTTCATCCAAGAAAGAGAGCTAAAGAAAATTAGAGAGAGAAACTGAAAAAGAAAATGAAACCAAAAATGAAATCTACGCCTAATTTTATAACTATATATACTAAAGGGCTGTTTTGGTATTATGAAGTAAATTTTTTATTTACAGGCCCTGAATTCTAAAATTATGGGCCTAAAAATATCAAAATGTGAAATAATGGAGTTGATAGAGAAGGATCATTTTATGGGGCTTCTCTATATTCAACTCATATAGGAGGGGTTACAGTATTTTTCACTTATAACATTCCCACTTTAGAGCTTAATATGAAAACAAAAACAAAAAAAAGTTAAATCTAGGGTTATTGGAGATAGCGAAATATCATTCCCTAGTCTGCAGAAAAGAGAAAATAGAAAAGAGAAAAAAATAAAAATCACAGCCGTTGAAGTTGCTTTCGCATGCAATATCTCTTCTCATCCGCATCTCGTTATCTCTGTTCTTCATCATCCTCTCTTACTATCCGCCGTTTCTTCACTCCACTCAAAACAATGGATTCCGCAGAAGAATTACTTCGTAAAACCCTAGCCGAAAAACTAACACTAATCGAATCTCAAGGCAACGTAGTTCGTGATTTGAAATCATCATCTGCTACTGATAAATCAGCTTTAGATGAAGCTATCAAGACGCTTGATTCACTGAAACTTGAGAAATCATCAATTGAACAACAATTGTTGGCGTCTTCTGACGGGACTAGTGTTGGTGGTGTGAATAAAGAGGTGTTTAGGAAGAATCTAGTGAATACACTAGAGAGGAGATTGTTTTATATACCTAGTTTTAAGATCTATAGTGGTGTTGCTGGGTTGTATGATTATGGTCCTCCTGGTTGTGCTGTTAAATCTAATGTTCTTGCCTTCTGGCGTCAGGTATACATACAACTTTTTCCCTTTTGTTGATTTCAGTTTGGTATGACTTCATTTTGATGTTGGATTCTGATGCAATTTTGATGAAAATTCATGCAAGATAAGTCTAGTTTGATGTTTTCTTGACTACATTGAGTGGATTTGTTGGAATCAAGTGTTAAATGCTTTCTGGCTGATTACAAAACCGTAGAGGTTATTCAAATGTTAACTTGTTCATGTCTGTGATTTTGCTGAAATAACAATTGTACAATTTTGAGGTGAAATGTGAATTCTGTAAACTGAATTGGTGTTTGTTTTGAGTAAATTTGAAGCTTAGCTAAGTAGGAGGATATGATATGAAAACGCTTTTTTAGCAAGTTTGGAAAATACAAACGCAGCAGGAGTTTGTGGCTCGATATTGTTTTCTAATTCTAATTTGAGCTTAAATTTCAATTCAAGTCTGTGGTTATGCTTTAATGGTTACATATCTGTCAATTATGGTTGGTTGATGAAAAATGAGATTTCTGTAATTGCAATGGACAATTATTTTCTTGCAATAAATGCTGTAAAACGAATTGATGTTTGCATATGTAAAGATTAATTTGCACTAAAGTGAAATAGTTTGGCCCGATGTTTCTACATCTAAAACCTATGTATATCAAGCCTGGAGATTAATTCAGTAAAACTTCTCTCCATCATATACTCAAGTTGCTGGAGATGTGTCTTTTTTATAATGCTGTGCCAAGTAGTTTCCGTTATGTTCATCTTTATGAAGTTCTACGCCTTATTTGATTTCCCTTCAGGTTATCCCCGTAATACAGTGCTAATAAGTTAATGTCTGCTGTTTTGTATTTCAGCACTTTGTACTGGAGGAGAATATGTTGGAAGTTGATTGCCCTTGTGTTACACCTGAAGTTGTCCTTAAGGCGTCAGGCCATGTTGAAAAATTTACTGATCTTATGGTCAAAGATGAGAAAACTGGAACATGTTACCGTGCAGACCATTTGTTAAAGGATTTTTGCAAGGAGAAGCTTGAGAAGGATCTTAGTTTGTCTATAGAGAAGGTCCAAGAGCTTAAACATGATCTTGCTATGTTGGATGATTTCTCTCCTGAACAATTGGGTTCAAAGATTAAGGAGTATGGGATAGTTGCTCCAGATACAAAGAACCCTCTTTCTGATCCTTACCCATTCAACTTGATGTTTCAGACGTCAATTGGCCCATCTGGCACGATCCCTGGGTGAGGTTTTGATTTCGATTTTCTTGGTGAATGTGTTTATATTTGTTGTTTAATAATTACGTTTGCTGCGACAAATTAATATTTCAAGAGTTTTCTAGTACTTACTGGCGGTGTATTTGTCTGTTTCTTGTACTCTTACTGATTGACAGTTACATGCGACCTGAGACCGCGCAAGGCATATTTGTGAACTTCAAGGACTTGTATTACTACAATGGAAGCAAACTCCCTTTTGCTGCAGCTCAGATTGGCCAGGCTTTCCGAAATGAGGTAAGAAACCCTTCTTTTCATGGTCAATCCTATTTTTTGCCCACCCACCTAGATATTCCATCACAGTGTCTCATACTTATGTACATATGACATGTGCAGCAGTGTCGCTTTTTGCTTAAAGACGTGATATTTGATAAATTGCAATAGAGTATAGAACTTTACTGATTAGTTGTTTTTTAAAATATTTTCGTATTGATACTTCTGACTATGAGTTTCGTGTCCGGAATGGCAACAACTCTGTTAGCCGTTAAACTATAATATTTTTGCAAGTTGTCGTTCTATAAAGCTTGAAAAGATGGAAGAAGAAGAAAAATGTTATTGTTACATAGCCTGGAACCAGATAATGGTTCCTTCAGAACTGAAGGGTTTTTCTTTTCGTCTATCTCCTTGTTAGTTTGCAATATAAGTCTTCCTTTATTAATGACTAGACAAAATGAATGAGGCTTAATTAGGCGAATAATCGTTTTTTGCAAATGCAGATATCTCCTCGCCAAGGTCTTCTCCGAGTTCGTGAATTCACTCTAGCTGAGATTGAGCATTTCGTCGACCCAGAGGACAAATCTCATCCCAAGTATGGCGAGGTTGTAGACTTGGAGTTCTTGATGTTTCCTAGGGATGAACAAATGACAGGGAAGGATGCTGTTAAACTTCGCCTTGGTGATGCAGTATCAAAAGTTAGTTACCTCTTCTACTTTTAATTTGTTCTAATTTTATTTATTTGTAATAAAAAGTTGTCTTTCATTCCTTGTTTATGCACCCGTACTGTGATATTACATTGGTTCAGGGAACTGTAAACAATGAAACTCTTGGTTACTTCATTGGGAGGGTATATCTATTCCTTACACGCCTTGGGATCAGTAAAGAACGTCTACGATTCCGCCAGCATCTTGCAAATGAGATGGCCCACTATGCAGCTGACTGTTGGGATGCTGAGATTGAGTGCTCCTATGGCTGGATAGAGTGTGTTGGTATTGCAGATAGATCTGCATACGATCTACGCGCACACTCGGTAAGAGTTTATTGACTACTTTAATTGAGATGTTTTTATCTATGTCATCTGGCTGGCTCTTCTGAATTTCATTAGATCCACTGTAGATGTTGCTCTATAGAAATACAATAATCCTTTCATGACATGTGCTCACCCTTTAGTATCACAAAGTGAAATAGAATAAAGCAATGCATTTCTTTTATTTGCGTGGGGTTATAGTTTGAATGTTGACAAGGGAGTTTAGCATTATGTTGCTAAATATCATATTTATATTTGTTGTGCTTTGTAATAACGAAGTGATATATATGTACGGCATTCTGACAGAAGGCTGATGCTGTATCCCATTATATTGCAGGAAAAAAGTGGCACTCCTCTTGTTGCTCATGAGAAGTTCGCAGTACCAAAAGAAGTGGAGGTATGCTTCCCTATTCTCATTCAACTGCAGATTTCAGTTAATAATTATGTATTTTGTTGTGCTAATACTTCTTAATATTCAATTTCAGAAACTGGTTATTACTCCAGTGAAGAAGGAGCTAGGCCTTGCTTTCAAGGGTAACCAAAAGAAGATAGTGGAAGCATTAGAGGTATACACCAATACTCTTTCTAACTATTGGGATCTCTTCTTTACTATGATAATAAGGCGCCATACCCAGAGATAGGGTCTTTACATTTTTTTACCATGCCTGCTATTCATTTCATCTCCTGTGTCGGATAGGCCATGGATGAAAAAGAGGCTATGGAAGTGAAAGCTGCTTTGGAATCAAAAGGGGAGGTGGAGTTCCAAGTATGCACTCTAGAGAAGGCTGTCACCATTAAATCGAACATGGTCTCAATTTCCAAGGAGATAAAGAAGGAACATCAGAGAGTCTTCACACCATCTGTGATTGAGCCTTCTTTCGGTATTGGGCGAATAATTTACTGCCTCTTTGAGCATTCATTCTACACGAGGCCAAGCAAAGCAGGGGATGAACAGTTGAATGTGTTTAGTTTCCCCCCTGTTGTAGCTCCCATCAAATGCACCGTCTTTCCACTTGTTCAGAATCCAGAATACGAGGCAGTCGCCAAACAAATCTCTAAATCACTAACTGCTGCTGGAATCTCTCACAGAATTGACATAACAGGTATGGGTTGTATCCGGATTTTTCCAACATATTTTCTTGAAATGCTTCAAGCCTACCCCCACCACACCCCACCCCACCCCAAGCACACACAAACACAACACAGATGTGAAAATATTTGCATTTACTTTTTTTGGTTGTTTATGATCTTAATTGAAATTTTAAATAACACAGGCACATCAATTGGGAAACGATATGCAAGAACAGATGAACTTGGTGTACCATTTGCCATTACCGTTGATACTACTACCACAGTGACTATCCGCGAAAGAGACAGCAAGGATCAAATCCGTGTAGAAATCGAGAAGGTGGCATCTGTTGTGCAGGATGTTACTGATGGAGTAAGAACTTGGGCGGATATCCAATGGGAGTACCCATCTCATTCAAGTATGTCAACTGCAGATGAGTGATTCAAGCATAATGGATCACTATTAGGCCAATTTAATGCAAGGACAGTAGTTACATTGTTCCTCTCTCCCATTAGATGGTGAGAGATAAAGTTTGGGCCATACTGATGACATATTTTTGGAATTCTAAGGGCCTGTTTGGTTCAGTTTTCTAAAATCATTTTCTAAACCTGTTTTCAAATAGTTTTAAAAAGTCTTTTTCTATTGTTTTCAGAATTTTCTCACCTCAAAATTGCGGTTGGTTACTCGATTTTAGGAAACAATGTCAATTACATTCATTTGGTTCAGCACCATCAATCATTCTCTATACTACGACAGTTGCAGTGGCACCCCTAAACTCCCATTCACTAGAAACAACTAAGGTGCTAAGTTCAGACGATAATTCTTGAAATGGTGAAGCTTCAAAGCCAAAATGGTTTTGGGGAAAGCTGTCTTTGGTCAAGGATCATCTATTCTTTGAGATAATCCAATCAAAGCAGAAATAAACTTACAATTCTTTCTGATTTTTTCTTAGAAATACTATTGTGAAATGGAAAAAAAAAGTGATAAATACTATTGTGAAATGAAAAAAGTGATTGACGGACCAATCTTCTTAGTCAATTTTAATGAATCCTCGAAAATAAGTGATACTATTTTGATGACAGACCAATCTTCTTAGTCAATTTTAATGAATCCTCGAAAATAAGTGATACTATTTTAATGTTGCTTGAGTTGACCAAAACTTTCCTAAAAATGAAAAAAAAAATTAAGTAGATTTTGGTTAGGTCAAACGAGTTCGGGTATAAAATATGAAGAATAGGTAGCCGAATTCATCTGGAAATGCAATTCGGTTATTGTTTCTGAAGACACAGGTAGCTGAAATTTGTTTTAATGGAGTTTTTGCTTTGTTCTGCTATCGAGTTTCGAGACAGGTAGTCAGACTTTTATTCTAGAGTATACAGAGTAATGTTCGGTTTCCAACATAAATTTTCGACTAAACCGAACTCAACACAATAGTTCTCCGAGTGAAATTCGTTAGGTAAAAGAATTCTCGAATAAACCAAACTCAACATGGGTATTCGCAGAGTAAAGTTCAGTTAAAGGAAAAAATTTCTAACTAACCTAACCAACCAACCACAACATAATGGTTCTCAGAGAAGGGTTCAATTACCAATTTTTTTTTGCGAACCAACCAAGCTCAACATTTGTTGTTCTATACAAGAGTTCGGTAAGGGGACAAAATTTTCCAACCAACAGAACACAACATATTGGTTTTCAGAGAGGAGTTCGATTAGAAAAAAATTGGCGAACCAACCGAACTCAGCATTTGTTGTTCTGTACAAGAGTTCGGTTGCGAAAAAATAGTAACACCCGAAGTGTTCTTCGTGTTATTTTTTTCAGAATGTTCAGTTAGCAAACTAGGTTTTTTTAAAACTACTCCTAACCGAACAAGCTATTGTAACTTCCATTTAAACCTTATTTTGATGATTTTTACTCAATTTTTTCAATCAACAACGAATTAGAAGTGATGAGATTTTCAATCGAACGAGGAACATCATGAAAAAAAGGGAAGAAGAAGAGATTTTTTTTTTCAAAACTAAAAAATTCTGTTGCCTCTCCTCTCTCTCACACGTTTTTGTTTTTGATTTTGGTTATTGATTTATTAAGATTAGATATATATGAGTAGGTTTAGGTGGTTATTAGGCTAGTTATAATTTAAATTGGGGTAGAGGGTAAATTGGTATTTTCAAAACTTTAGGACACCGTTATAAGTATAGGGAAGTTGGCCTAATCAAATCATGGTCCCCAAAAAAATGTTCTTACCTAGAGACTCATGTTGTTAGGGCCCAAAATTTCAATTTTCTTACAATTTTTTTTTTGAAGCATTAGAATGTTATTTGTTAAGTAAATACAACCTTCGATTGGTGTTAAATGCAACCCTAACTAAATACAACTCTCTTTTTGTGTAATTAGCTAAATATAACCGTGATTGTCCTTTACAATTTTTTATATACATCCCAAAATCATGTTGACTGTTTATTTCGCCCTAGTATAATTATCTATTAGTCGACCAGTTGAACTGGAATATTTTTGTTTAGATCACGGTAGATAGTCACACTCGCGATATAACCATTTGGTTTTTATGAGTGAGTCCATGACGCTGCAACCTGCCAAAACTTGCTGACGAGATGGTACAACATATACCCATGTATTGCACCAATTTTCCTTCGTCCAAAGAACCCGATGCCAATACCCTACACTACAGTGCTCTGCTTGAACCCCATGTATTTTAATCAATTTGCTATCATTGTGGTGCGTTAACCTTATCCAACAACTTCAGTACCATAATATAATAAGTTCTCTGAACTTACTCACACCTTGTTAAATGTTAAATGGATTCGACGTAGATTTTGTTTTGATTCATCTAAAAGTTTGGTCTCGATCTTGTTGGATCACTCACGAAATAATTATTACGATTAGGGTTTGAATAATATGTGATTTAGTAAGAAGAAAAAAAAAATCCTAATTAAAATCTTACGTTTTTGGTAACCGTAAATAAATGATTATGGTGGGTTTGGCTGCAGAATTCACAATTCCTAGGTATTTATAATCCAGTGGGATTAAAAATCTCGGGACTCATGCAAACCCTTCGTGCGTTTGGTAACTCATTTAAAATACTTATGATTCATAGAATTTCATGTTTTAGATCTATGTACTGGTTGACATTACCCTCACAATATTAAAATTGTATAAATATATGTAATTTTAAAATTAAAAAGTGGGTCCACAAATCACTTGATGAGTTTCCCAGTAAATCTTAGTACGGAGGGGTCGGACTCCACATGGAAGATTTGCTGGAGAAGTGATTCTCTTAGTTTCCTTAGATACATAAATTTATTTCTTTGGTGAGAGTTAGACTTGTAATGAATTCCATAGTTTGAAGTTGTACATTATAGTTAGCTCAAGTAAATTCTATTAAAATAATTACTACCAAAGATAACTTAAAACTACTAAGAATATATAATGTGTACAAAGAGGTAGTTGTCTAGTGTTGATACATGAAATAACCAATCCTAAATATATGGCCCCTTAACCTATTAAGGGTCCCTTTTAGGGTAGAGAGACTAGGGGACTAGGCCTAACCCACAAGGTTGGGATAGTCCTAGCCCATGAAAGAGGATATTAAATTAATTGGGCTTTAGCCCAAGAAAGAAAGAGAAACCTCTTAGGGTTTGTTAATAACTCGAAGAAAAGGGAAATGGTAGTTAAGTAATATATTAATCTTATGAGCACTTATCCATAAGACGGGAGAGAAGAATTATTATAAAAGGGGAAAGAAAGTATGCTTAGAGGACACAATTAATCCACCACTATTTCTCATAAACCTCTCTACACCTTGGGAATACTTTCTGTGATTATGGCTAGTTCCTCATTCCCACATTTTACTCTATCAACATTAGGCTGCACAGAACCGAACCGTAACCGCTAATCGAACCGATAACCGCACAAACCGAACCGTAACCGCACCGAACCGATAATCCAACGGTCGGTCACGGTTCTAATTTTAATAACCGCTAGATCTTCGGTTCGGACAACGGTTCCACCAATAACCACAACCTAACCGAATCGATTAACCGATTAATGTAGGTCGTTGATTTATTTCTATTCTGATCAATCCTAGCCGTCTAAATTCGAGTAACCCTAGAGTATATATATTAGAAACCCTAAACTATTAAGCAACTTCTTCATTTCCTCTCTGAGACTTGGTCTCTCTCCAGTCGTCTCCATCACCACCACCAGTTGCATATAGTCGCCACCTCCATCAAGATTCAAGACTCAAGAGCACCACCACCTCTATGATCTAGTAAGTAGTAAGTGTTTTCTCCTTGATTGATTTTTTTTTAATCAATTTCTAGGTTTTTTTTTTATTTCTAGGGTTTCTTTTGATTCTCGAGATGATTTGATTTCTGTTTATCAATCGATTCCTGTTGTCAATCGATTATTGTTTATGAATCGATTTAGGGTTATAATTTTTTTTTTTTTTTTATGTTCTCAGACCTTGAAGAGCAGGACCAACAGTTTGAGTTCTTCATTAAAAGATATGGAGTTCTTCTAGAGAGTATTGTCAGCTCAAACGGGTAACTAGTGCTTCAGTTTGACTTGTTCTGTTTGATTTGAGTTCAGTCTTCAGTGTTTATGAGGTTTTGTTGATTATGAAATTGAGTAAAAGGGGTTGTTGATGTAAAATGTCTTGAAAAAGGTTTGTTGATTAATGATCTGTGACTATGAGAAAAAGGGTTTTAAACTTTTAATGGGTGTTGATTGATATGAGGTAACTGAGTTGTTAGAATTACAAATTATACTTAACCAATTAGTACAGTGGCTAGGGTTTGATGATGAAATCCATGATTGTAATACTGATTGGTTCCCAAACTGTTGCTTGAGCTTAAGTAGAATCTTTTGGTCTTCCTTATCTTTTTGAATTGATTTGAATGCTTTGGAATGGTTGAGCACTCTGAATGTTAGGCACTTGAATTTAGTCATGTTTAGACATTCATTATGAATGGTAAGAGCTTGAAATTGAAAGAGCATTTTGGATTTTGCTTGTGTAATTGAGATATTAAAGGTATGTGTCTGAAATCGAATGAGTAGTGATATGTGTGCTTGTATTAAGAACTAAATGTTGGAAATGATGTTTGTTGCAGAGATATGTATGCTTGTATTAAGAACTTGGAAATGATGACAATGCCAGCATTGAAGATGGTAATGGAATCTCTTCTCTTCTTTTTTGACTTAAAATTTGAATGAATGTAGTAACTAACTGTGGCTGATACACTAAGCATGATGAATGTCATAATCTGGTATTGCTTATAAATGACATTTGTCTCAGTTGAAATCGTAGCCTTTGCCATAATTATCAAACTGAAACTACAACTTTCATTTTTTATATTTTATTTACTGAATGTGGTTTTGAAACATATTCATCTGAAAGAAAGATAACGAAAATTGTGAATTTGCTATTGCAATGCCATGTTAACATTCCACTAGTCATTCGCTTATCTTATTTGTTGCTTTTCTTCTTGGTATTATTGTTGCAGACATTTTGGGCAAAGATGAAGATTAAAGGATGATTGGCTTGAGAAATGGATGAACTGCAGTCTTTTACTGGTCTGCTACTTGAGAAATGAAGATCAAGGGGATGACTGCAGTCTTTTACTGGCAACTCTTCATGCTACTTTCTTTATAACTTTGGTTATCTACTTGTTATTGTTAAGACATCAGCTCTGTTTAACTTTGGAAACTCTTCTTTAGACTTTGGTTAATCTTTAGACTTAAGACTTTGTCACTTTGGTTACCTTGTTTTTGAACTTCAACTCAGTTTTTAATCTTTATACTTTGTTTAAGACTTAAGTATGGAATGTATCAGTTTATTAAGAATTTCAGAATGGATGTATATGTACAGGTGCAGGTATAGTTACAAAACCGAACCGAATACTAAATAGTTCGGCTACGGTTTCAACTGTGATAACCGCACTATACACGGTTAGGTCGACAGTTTTACTAATAACCGCACCGCACCGAACCGTGTGCAGGCTCAACATTGCGACCATAGTGGGAGGTTCTTAGCCTATTTTCCAGCATGATACTCCTAAGTACAAGCCAAGAAGTACCAGTGGGCGGAGCACCCCCAAGATTGGATAATGTTTCTATACAAGACGTACATGGAGAAAGTGATGAAGAGATACGGTTCCGAGCAATGGTTACCACACCTATTTTTCAAGGACCAGGAGCGTCTCAGGACGCGTGAACATTCCAAAAGAAAGGAAAAACTTTCAAAGGAAAGATCATAGTCGAGACAAGCGAGCAAGAGATGTCCAAGATGCAAGAGGAGTTATACGCATCTATCAAGAGGCAGCAGGAACTACGTGGGCTCCTGAAGCGAGCAAGGGAAAAAACATGACAACTTCCAGAGTGGTATCCAAAGCTATAACCGCAATTGCATCTGAGAAAACATGCGAGCCGATGCCTAAAGAGGCCATCACTTTTACGGACAAAGATATATGTTACCCAGGAGAGCACCTTCGCCCACCTAACATCCCTCATTAATAAACAACCCCTCAAGCGAGCTTTCATAGACGGCGAAGCTTCACTTAATCTAATTTCATTACATACGCTGGAGTCTCTGGGAGTCTCGCGGACAACAATTAAGATGCGCGCAACGACTGTGAGAGGGTTCAGAGGACAAACTCAGACAACAATTGGGATAATACACTTGATGATGAAGATCGGACCTATCAGAGCACTCACCCCATTTTATGTTCTTGAGGACGACACCACCTTCCACGTACTACTCGGAAGAGGATGGCTCCTGAAACACAAAGTAGTAGCATCAACATATCATCAGTGTGTCAAAACTAATATTAGAGGAAAGCAGTTTCGGATCCCAGCCACGAGCAACCCATTCGGACCATAAGAGGCTTACATGGATGATGCGGTTTTCTACACACAGCCTGTCCTAAACCAAGAAGAACATCCAGAGCATCTAATATCACTTTTAAAATGGGAAGAATTCCAACTAGAAGAACACGTGAAGGGAAAAGCTAAGTCAGTTTTCAGCCCGTCATGGATGGGACCTGCTACGGGAAGCAAAATAGTAATAATTGAGACTAAAAATACTCAGTTCAAATGCTTCTCGTGGCCGGAAGGCGGACACGTTTACCGCTTATAGCAATCATCCGGGGAAGTCTCTCAGCGCCAACACCATTGTGCTATGTCATCAGTAGATGAAGAAATGGCGGAGACGACCCAATAGCGGAGGAATCACAAGCAGAAGTGGAAATTCCCGATTTCAGAAGAAGAAGTAATGAAAAAAATTACCCGAGGATAAAGTAAAAGTCGACCCAACACTTGACGGGTTAGAAGAAATAAACCTTGGCTCGGAGGAAAACCCCTGTTGTGTACGCATAAGTAAACACTTGCAAGAAGAAGAAAGGGAGCGAATTATTAAGTTGCTTCGTGAATACCAGGATGTGTTCGCATTTACGTATGGTGAAATGCCTGGCTTGGATAGTAGTTTAGTCGCGCATAACCTCAGTATCTCGCTCGTACAAGCCAGTTAAACAACGGAGTCGCAATTTCCCGGAAAAGATAGATTTCGCCATCAAGGAAGAAGTGGAGAAGCTACTTAAAGCCAAATTTATCAAGCCAATACAACTCCTCGTGTAGTTATCTAATATTGTACCGGTAGCTAAGAAGAATGGAAAGGTCCGGTGCTGCGTTGATTTCCAAGATTTGAATTGAGCATGTCCCAAAGATGATTTCCCGGTGCCAAACATAGATGTGACGGTAAATAATACATACGGGAATGATATGTTTTCTTTTATGGATGGGTTCATCGGATATAACCAAGTGAGGATGGCAGCGGAGGATGCTCATAAAACAGCCTTCCATACGTCGTACAAAATTTTTTACTATGTTGTGATGCCTTTCGGGCTGAAGAATGTCAGCGGGTAACGATGGCTATTTTTCATGATATATACATTAGATAATGGAGGTATACATAGATGATATTGTGGTAAAATCCAGGGCGCGAAAGACCATTTAGACCACTTGAAGCGCGTCTTTGACAGATGCAGGAAATATCACCTAAAGATGAACCCTCTTAAATGCGCTTTTGGCGTTACTTCCGTAAAGTTTTTGGGATTCGTTGTCACAAACAAGGGGATACTGTTAGAGCAGTACTCGGTTGAACCCACTAGCGTTGGTATGTCAAGTTAGTTGTCAATTTTAGTTGCCAAAATGCATTCTTGATTTAGCATACTAAAGATAGTTTCGGACTAGATTAGGTCTGAGAAGTTGAATCGAAGCTATCCTTAAAGGGTGAAGATTGAAGATTGAAGACTACAAGAAGACATCAACAAGTACTTCATCAACAAAGGTATGTGATTGATTTCATTTGGATTCTTGTTCAATTCTACCTTTTTAATCTATCAAGATAAATGCTCACTCCATGGAACAATTCCAATGACGGTAAATATACATTTATGAATATATACTTGAGGTTATTTGATTCATGACCTTGGAGACAATAACCTTTATTCTTTGTAAAGAATCTCATGTTATAGTGAATGAGCTTATGAATCCAACGAGCCAAGAATCACTCAATTCCGAGTTATAACGATGAAGTTATGAATGATATTAAAGTAACAATTATAAGTGTTGTTGTGATTGTTACAGTTCGTTAGTAGGAAACAATCCATGGGCTGTTTGCAACAGTTCACGGACTTGGGCCCAATTATGTGACTAAAAGGCATTTTTGGTCAAATTGGTGATGTTTCCTTATCTAGACAAGATGTCTATTGGTCCAAACATTTTTGATTGCCATATTAAAGTGTTTGTGATTCCTTCCTAATTTAATTTGTGATTTATTCAGAAAAATACAATTTTCTAAATTAATTATTTATTTAATTATTTTGGCAAGAGTTGTAACTTAGGAAAGACTCCTTATTTAAGAGAGTATTGAAAAAGGAAAATAGCTTTGCTTAGCTTCCAAGCTATTGTTCATTATAAATGAGGAGTTCGTGAGTTTACACGTTTTTCATCCCTTTGGAAAATTAGCGTAAGCTCTGCAGGTTGTTTTCCACGTCTTCTGTTCTTCGTGAAGGAGAGTGAGATAAAAGTCTTTGTATTAGGGATCACAAAGCCAATTTGGATTTAATCTTCGTGATTAATCATACAACTTGTAATCTAGGTTTTTCACCTCTTGTCTATTCTAAGGTTTTCTCTTCTGATATAAAACCATTCAAGAGTTGTTGATCATAAACCCTAGGTTTTGATAGATTTCAGTTTCCGATCGTATACCAACACTTGTTAGTCGAAATCGGAGACTAGAAAGAAAAACTTCTATTGAGACATCTCGTAAAAATCCTTGATAAGTTTGAAACAAGATATCTCTACATTTATTCTAGTTGTTCTTGTTGTAGAATTATTAGGATTTTCTTAACTTGGAAATTGATCTTTGGAATCACCCAAGTTTACTTACGGAAATTAGGTTCACAGACTCCTTGTGTGTACGCATACTTATTGTAAGTTAAAACCCTAATCTACAAGTTTGTTTTGATATTAGTTTTACCTAGTAATTGTTTTTATCAAAATAAACACAAGATTTCCCAAACCTTGATTTACATCTAAAGGGAAATCAAACTGGTGTTTTGTGCAAACAAAATATCGAATCGTATCAATCATGGTGGTGTATCTTCTAGAGAGAACCTTGGGTTCTGCTAGAAGATTTGTGTGAAGAATTTCTAAAGAGAATCGGTATTCTGCTAAGAGTTCTACAAGTGCTTAAGAAGGTATTACATCTAGTCCGAATATGTAGTATGAAATTGGTGTAACAGCTTATTACCAGTGTGTGTTTATTCTGGACTAGGTCCCGGGAATTTTCTGCGTTTGCGGTTTCCTCGTTAACAAAATTCTGGTGTCTGTGTTATTTCTTTTCCGCATTATATTTTATTTATATAATAGAAATATCACAGGTTGTACGTTAAGATCAATCAGTTCTTGTATCCGACCTTAGGGTTGTTGAGTGAATTGATTGACACTTGAACATTGGTCTTTGGTACCGTTCAAGTTAATCCTCTTATATTCAACCGGGCTCGCAAATCCCTATTTGCTGATTGCGGATTGAATCAAGAGATAGAGATACAAAACTCTTTGATATACTTTTAATAGATTGAGTCTAACTGTCTAGTTGATTCTCTTGAAAGTATATTGAAGTTTGTCTATTCAGATTTCCAAACGAAATATTGGGTGGTGTTCTTAGACCCCTGTTTTTTCAATTGGTATCAGAGCAGGCAAACACGCTAAGACCTCATAAGTCTGTGTTTGTAGCAATCTGATTCTATGGACAGAGGTGTTATCTCTATAAACGTACCACCATCCTTCGATGGCACAAACTACCTATGGTGGAAAATTGCTATGCGAGATTTTCTTCAAGCACGTGATTTTCAAACATGGGTATATATAGTTAATGGCTATGATACTCCCGTTGTGGCAGTTGGAAATGTAAACGTTCCCAAGAACATTGGTGAATACAGTCCTGCCGAGATACTTGCTGTAAAGCAAAATTCTGACGGTTTGAATGCCATCATACATGCCATTACCACAGATCTTCAGCACCACGTGACTACGTGCAATAAGTCTAAAGATGCTTGGGATATCTTAGAAACCGTATTCGAAGGGAATGCCGCAGAGAAAGAAGCAAGGTGTTTATGGGTGAAAACTGTTTCTGCGGTTTTTGGTAAATGTGGGTGTGTGGATGAGAAGAGAATCTAAACCCTAAACAAATGCACTGCACGGGAGTGCTTTTGATTCGAGAAATCAATCTGTACAACTCTGGCGTAAACCAAGAAAAGGCCGTTCCAGACTTGCTTCGGTCACAAAGTGAAGGAAATGGGGTTGATCTTAGGGAGGGAAGCGAAGAAGGTGTTGAGATTGTGAAGGTGTTGGCTGTGTATGACTTGTATCAGAAAGCTGAACTGGCTTGCATAATGTAAGCTATCAGTTCTGGTGTTTGGATACGGTTGTATCAACACTTGGTTTCTGTTGTCTTGTTCTGGAAATAGGGAGGAGAACCTATTTATACAAGTCATTGTTCCTTACCCACGTCTCTCGTGGGAAGTGGAGGAAGTGGAGTGACGGAGTAGTGGAGTTGCGTGTGTTAGTGTCACACGATCAGTCTTGCCCACTTTTCCCATCATCACTAACCGTCCATGTCTTTCTAACACGTTCTTATGATGGCGCGTTGTGCACTGCACGCTGTAAACCGCCAGACCAATACCCCAGTATGTATCCCCTAGTTTGTGGCATGATTAATGTCGCGAGTGTGGATCGTGGGACCCACAAAAAGCAGCACGCGATGCTAGATTAAATAAATAAGTTATTTAGGAAGTCGATATTTGTGAAATATCGTGTGCATTCTATGTATGTAATGCATCGAATATATTCAGCGTGTATGAAGCATCGCTGTTTTAAGGCTTAACGGAGTAAGTCGCGGGAAATAGCATCACGTCCAGCTATCTTCGAGTGATCGTTTGGAGGCTGTACAGGTAAGCCCTGACCTGGCCGATCATTCTGTGTGGAAGAATGGTGGACGGTGATCGTGGTGATACCTCACTGGTCTCCTAACTCCTGTCTTAGGCTGTTCATCCAGGCTAGTGAAGTTGGACGGACGAGATGGCTTGCGACCCATATCTGCGACCGTCGGATTAGGATTTAGGAGGTGCTCGAACACCAACCTTTAGCTTGGTCGAATCCAAGCATGGGACACGTTTTTGGCAGGGCCGATTGGGCATGCGTGTAGACGGTATGCTGGTGTAGGTGTCTGTACCTCACTGTCCCATGGAGATGCGATCTAAGCCACTCAATTTGTATGGCAAAGAGGAGTGGTTGAGATCGATTTGCGACAGAAATCCCATGCCGCAAAGGAATTGAAGACCGCACGTCGTGCCTACTTCGGGCGCACGTTTCGCGATGACCAACCATGGTTGGTCTTGGCCGATCAGTCAGGCGTGCAGTCAGCAGGCCACCCTCCGTCTATACCTGCGAAGATGGATGGTTGAGACTGATTTGAGACACATGTGATGTGCCGCAAACCCTAATTAGGGTTTCACGTCCACGCTGCTTTGGCTGGACGAATTGGCAAGCCACGCTTCTATTTTGGGGAGGCCGACCATGTGGGGCCCACGATGGGCAGGTGGTGAACGCGCGAATACCTACCTGGTGGCTATGGGTCTGATCTAAGCCATCCAATCATGCCGGTTAATTTGGATGGTCGTGATCAATTTGGGACCTTTAGTGGAATTTCCTGCGACCCTTTAAGATTTCACGCCAGCCCAACTTCGGGAAACCGTACATGGTTCTGTGGCTAGGTCAGGGGAGAATCGATTATGCAGGCGTGAAGGGGGCCCTCCGGTGTGCAGGACAACGCTTGTCCAACCGGTCATGGGACGATCTACGCCGTTCAACCATGCTGGCGAAGTTGGACGACCGCGTTATTGGTAGTCTTGTGCGTACATGTTTTCCAAGCTGCTCCGTACCAGCCCAACCATCCTACTTTAGGCTGGTATTCGGTGGTAGTTTGGGTGGCGTGGTATGTATTCGACCGACCAGGGCCTAAATGGGCCCGCTGGTGGTCATTAAGGTGGTAGCCTTCTCCTGCTGAGGATCGTCCAGGCTTGTTAAATCGTGCGGCCAACTTGCGTGGTCATGATTGTTTCTAAGACTGATATGGACGGTTCAGATTCAAATATGCTCAATCGGGTTAGTATAACACACTGACAGATGTAGCCTGTACGCGTATTTCGTGCATGCCTCACTATTAATACTTGGAGATTCGTGTTACTCTGCTGAGAGTAACACTCAGTCGTCATGTCGCACTAATAATGAGAGTTCTGCGGGAATACACAGGAAATACAAGGCTGGTCATGCATTAATTGATAATGCTATAAATTCATGGAGTATATGGGATTTTTTGCTACATGCTCCATTCTAGGTGAATTAGTAAAATGAAGAAGTATTCATCACTCATTAATGGCTTTATCCTTTACAGGATGTCAGCGCATAATTTTGGCTTTTACAATTTTAGTTTTAAATGAAAATCCACCATCAACATTAAGTCCCCTGCCTAGCGCATAATGGTTACACTATTGTGGGGTAGGCATGAGATGGTGACATACATATATGAGAAAGACAAGATAAAGGAAGTTTACCCGAAAGAACTTTGACCGTCAGTAATTGTCCATATGAACGCCGCCGTGCAAGCATGGACTCTTTTGGTGGGACTGGTTTCCTTCTTTGGGCGTTTGAATCAAAAGAGGAAACCAATCAAAAGAGGAATCCTTTTTTCATTGGGATTCTTCCAATTATTTGTTTATAAAAGGGGAACGACCCTTTTCTTTTCTCACATATTTTTTTTTGTTTAGCAGCTCCCATCTGTGACTTCCACCGCCGTTCCGGCCGCCGTTGACGTCGCCGGACCTGCTGCCGCCGTCGCTCTTTGCTGCCGGACTTCGTTGCTGCTGCCGCACGTGTATGACGTAGGTACTTCGTCCTTCCTTGCTTTCACGTTTTTTATTTTTATTTATTTTTATTTTTTGAGAGGTAAAACCCTAGTTCTTAGGTAAACCTCTTCCACTCTTGATAAAAACATCTCATCGTAGACGAAACTTCTTCGTATGATTAATTTTTGATGAAATTGATAGCAAAACCGCCGATATTGCTAGGATTGTTTGGTAAAACAAGTCGTGAATCCATGAATATGTTGTTTTTGCTTCTTTTTCCATTGTTGCATGCAAAACCTAGCTTTTAGGTTATAGCTTGAAAAACCCTTGGCTTGAATTTCGTAGACACGACTCCCATGAATAAATAAACCGTGTTATAATACGTGCAAATGAATGCGGGCCCCACCATATATGCTCGGTTGAACGTGAGTCCCACTATGTACGCCTGATTGAACATCGACCCTATACCAGCTTCGTGACCTCGACCGGTCTTGCTTGCTGACGTGGCCCAATACCAGACTTGTGACCTTGATCGGTCCTGACCAATACCGACTTGCGTGGCCCAATACCAGACTTGTGACCTTGATGACCAATACCGGCTTGACGTGACCCAACACCAGCCTATTGTCATGATATCAGTCTTGCTTGACGTGATATCAGTCTTGCTTGGGGATATTAGCCCTGTAATCTCGACCGGCTTCGTGGACTTACCAACACCGGCCTCGTTCGCTGACGTGGCTCAATACCATCCTTGTTTGGACCCAATACCAGCCTTGCTTGTATGATTGTCCCAGCCTTGTGTACTCCAACGTGAATGTGTGTTCTGTCGTGTGTGACTACACATCCCATGCGTTTTCATGCAAGTACTGACTCCCCTGCCTTTTATTGTAGAATGAACAAAAGGGCTCCTATTAAGATGTCTTCTGGGGATAATGCTGATGCCAAGTCAGGGAGTGTTGACAGCTTCAAAGATATTCCAAACATAGATGATGAGTTGTTCACCGTGCCTTTTCCGAACATTAGAAAGCATCCTTCTCACAAGATAGTCCTGCTCTCTGGTTCAGAAAATATGGAAGCTGATCCATCCTCTTCTTCAACACTTGTGATGAGATTTTGTCTTTGGAGAAATGAGTATCCACCTTCACCTATTGACTTCAAGATTTTTCATACCCCGCTGGGTCCTTATGAAGGATGGATGAGACGCATGCTGAATAATAAGAGTATTAAGGTTAATTTGATCAAAGCGCAAATCCTTGATGCGGTCATGGCATCCGCCACTCTTCAAGTTAAGAAAGATGTTGCAGTCTTGGTCACTTTCATTTCTCGGTGGCGTCCCTCTATTCATACAACCATATGTAGATGGGGAGAGATGACCATTACTCTGGAAAGCGTTGTTGCATTGATGAACCTGCCTGTCGCTGGAAGCTTCTTCTATAAACTTTCTGATGCAGAACGTCGTGATTATAATGTTATACTTCGAAATGCGGGAGAATTCGATGATCTGGATAAGGAAAAGAAAGACACGAAATGCTTTTACACTTGGTGGGTGTCGGAGTGGTCTCCTGCAGACCCGAAAACCCGGTCAAGAGTTGGAAAACGAGCTCAGCGTGATTGCATTCCTGTCTTTGTGGTTATCCAGAGACATATTTGACGACAGTTCTGGAAGGAAGACTATAAGAGGTGACCTTGTTATGTTTGCTATAAAGCTGGCAAAAGGTGAGGTCCTTCCCCAAAGTGCCTTGTTTCTTGGATCACTGTATTCTCATCTGGACGCCTTAGCGACGGATATGCATGCTTCCAATGGGTATAAGAAGGTGGAGTCGCATATCCACATTGCTTTTCTTCAGGCGTTTTTGTGGGGGAACATTTCAAAAGCTATGCTCCTGTTCCTGCAACTTCACTCAGCAGTTTGTATGGTGGTTCGAGAATACTTCGTTGGCAGAAGAGACGTCCCAAAACCGGTGTGAAGCTCGTGGATGTCTTAGACAATGTGCTCTCCATAGATTTTCGTCCATGGGGACCGATCCATCCATCCATTGTTCAGCCAAAGACTTTTGCTACTGTTCCTGATGTCGTGCTACGTACTGATGAGCTGCATTCCGGGATATGTCCCGTCTTTATTTGACGAAGCATTTACTGTAACTTCGTACAATATTGACAGAGCTGCTCGGAAAATGGGATTTGACCAGGGTGTTCCATTTGTTCGCCCGTTGGAGGCTCCAAAATAACTTTTCCCGGATATTCTTAATGTTGACACGTTTTCGTCAGTGCAGAGCCTTCCTTTCTTTCCCATCGGAAGAAATACGACGGTAGCCAGCAAGTATAAGGAATTTTGGAGGACACAATTTTTAGCTTTTCAGGAGTTCTCGGAGGATGTTGTGACAGTTCCCCGCGGCGAACCATCTTCTGAAACTTTGAAGAAGCATTTTCGGTTGAAGGCGCTCCCAGGTAAACGAACCAGAGCTGATGACTGCAATCCCCAAGCAGGAGTGAGGTATAAGAAATAGGCATGCGGTTCCGTGGATTTTAATTCTTCAAATATGAAGGTACTTTTAAAATCCCTTTCTGTCGACTCCTTTATCTTTCCATAGTAATTTCTTCTAAAGGTGATTCTTGTTTGGAATCAGGGGATCCCGGAAGAAAACATTTTCACAAGATTGGCACGTATTCAGAACGAGGGGTCTGGCAACACTGGTCTTCATGAGAAGTCTGGCGATACTGATCCTCTTGGCGATGATGAAAAGGATGATGCAGGCTCAGTGGTTGATGCAGGAAGCGTTTCCCAGAACGACAATGTGTCAGAGCGTTTTGTTGAGCTTGTAGATGAGGTCGTGACAGAAATCAGCCTTCAGAGTGAAGCAAACATCAGGAGGAATGCAGGAGAAACAACATTTGCGATTGTTGAGACGGCTCACCTTAAAGAATTTTCTTAGCAGGTTCTAAATGATGAAGCCGTCATGGTGACTTCTTCTGAAATGCCTCATGTGACTGGTGAAGCATTGGTAATGCAACCTGTTGTTCCTGGTGTTATCTTCGATCTTCCCTTCGATACCCCTCATGAAGGTCATGTGTTGGTTGGGGGATTCAGTGTGCTGGCTCAGTTCGAGGAGTTATACACGGTGATATGGAAGAAGCATGGCCACATTGCTACCACCACGAAGCTCAAAAGTCTCCTTGCATTGGTCAACCGCGTCCAAGAAGCTTTATTCTCCATTCGCGGGATGAGTATCACGACCGGTCGCAGTGTTTCTGAGGAGATGATTGAAGACTAGAAGTGTCACCGAGACGTGTTTGTGCAGTATGTTTTCAACGCTCCTTGGTTCTTCAATGGGTTTTCTGAAATCCAGGAGCTTCAGAAACTGCAAGACGAAGTTCCTTTTGCAGACTGTATTGCTCTCCGGGAAGAAGAGGTTGAAAAGTTGTCTAAGGAGTTGAAGCTGAAACAGGCTGCGCTCCAAAGGATGAAAGCCGCTCTTGCCCAGAAGGACGAGTTGCTGCTGAAGGACTTTCCTTGAAGGATTCGTGCCACCTACTTGTGTTCTTTCTTTAGATGCGTTTTAAGTGATTGTGAGGATTTCTTTTCACAATTTGATTTTAGGTTTTGAACTAATATGTGGTTGAATTTTGAATTGGTTTATTTTTTGAGATATTTTTATGAACGATTGATTCTCTGATAGAGATTATTCTAGTATTTGCGTCTTGGTTATGAATGATTATACATGTCATATGAAATTCTAAATATCATGCGAAAAGGAAAGCATGAAGGGAAACAAACATGGTGTTTGATCATTGAATCTCTTTCTCCGTGTGGGATGTCAAGTCCCCAGTAAATTCTAAAACTATCTTGCTTGTAAAATTGTTTGATAGAACTTACTTGCTCTTTGGAACCTCATTTGCATGAAACTGAAACTTCCCAAGCAACCACTTCAAGGAAGCCATACACATTAATTTCCAGAGAGGGAAGACAACTTTTCTGAATTAAGCTTCTCCTGAACGATGCGCTTCAAGGCGTTGCATTCACTGGTAGGGTGATGAAGGAACCGATGATAATGACAATACCTCGGGTCTGCCATTTCTTGATTAGTCGGCAGACGCCACACAGACGGCAGTTGTACTTCTCCACCCATGTCTCCAGCAATTCCAATATCTTCTTCATTGGAAGCGGGAAACATGGATATCTTGAGTCCCGCCTTTCTTTCGTGACGTCTCTCTGTGGTTTTGATGTGGAGTACGTTTTGGAGACGGAGTTGGAAAACCAGTGTGTGTCATCATATCCGCGGCTCGCTTGACTGGATGACGGAATGCGGAAGGCGTCGTAATATCATTGCGGGGTGAATGAGTCGAACGCTCCCATCCTCTGCACTCACGTGTTCCTTGATTGATTTCTCCCTCCTCGAGCATTTATTCACTTGGATGAAAGGTCGCTGTGGATTGGGAAGTCTTCTGATCTTCAACAAGAGTTGAGATATAAATCTTCCAGCAATGCTACGTAAGCTGCAGGCTCCTTTTCTTTATCCGACAAAAGTTGTGGCATCCCAGACAAGTCTTTTCTTCTGTGGAGTTGTCTCGAGTCTCTGTCGCCAGATGGACCATGTTGTTCGTCTCTCCTGAGTCCCTTGTGGCCATGCGCTCTCTCTGCATCTTCACTGGTGAAGACATGACTTCTAGATAAGGATTCAGCGTTTCTTACACCGTCTGGATAAATGCTTGCCGAACCTCCTTGTAATTGAGCTGTTATATCGTTCAAAAGGCGGAATGTTTCGCATTTCCTTCTAGCGATACCAGCTTGGTTTTCCAGGACATCCTCCAGCATCCTAGCCATACTTCCCATGATACCTGAATCCTCTATGGTTTCCGAAGAATCTAGTGGGAGAGGATACATCGTGAGATGAAGACCGAGATTAAAACCAAAGAATGAATAGGTTAATGATTGAATCAGACCCAAGATCTATCCCAAAATTGAGAAGGTTGGAACAAGAATATTGAGAATCCAATTTTGCAACCGAGAGATTAATCTCCCACTGTGGTCGCCAATTGTTTATGGGTGAAAACTGTTTCTGCGTTTTTTGGTAAATGTGGGTGTGTGGATGAGAAACGAATCTAAACCCTAAAAAAATGCACTGCACGAGAGTGCTTTTGATTCGAGAAATCAATCTGTACAACTCTAGCCTAAACCAAGAAATGGCCGTTCCAGACTTGCTTCGGTCACAAAGTGAAGGAGATGGGGTTGATCTTAGGGAGGGAAGCGAATAAGGTGTTGAGATTGTGAAGGTGTTGGCTGTGTATGACTTGTATCAGAAAGTTGAACTGGCTTGCAGAATATAATCTATCAGTTTTGTTGTTTGGATACGGTTGTATCAATACTTGGTTTCTGTTGTCTTGTTCTGGAAATAGGGAGGAAAACCTATTTATACAAGTCATTGTTCCTTACCCACGTCTCTCCTGGGAAGTGGAGGAAGTGGAGTGATGAAGTAGTGGAGTTGTGTGTGTTAGTGTCACACGATCAGTCTTGCCCATTTTCCCCATAATCACTAACCGTCCATGTCTTCCTAACACGTTCTTGTGATGGCGCGTTGTGCGCTGCACGCTGTAAACCTCCATACCAATACCCAAGTATGTATCCCCCAGTTTGTGACATGATTAATGTCTCGAGTGTGGATCGTGGGACCCACAGAAAGCAGCATGTGATGCTATATTAAATAACTAAGTTATTTAGGAAGTCGATATTTGTGAAATATCGTGTGCATTCTATGTATGTAATGCATCGAATATATTCAACGTGAATGAAGCATCGCTGTTTTAAGGCTTAACGGAGTAAGTCGCGGAAAATAGCATCACATCCAGCCATCTTCGAGTGATCGTTTGGAGGCTGTACAGGTAAGCCCTGACTTGGCCGATCATTCTGTGTGGAAGAGTGGTGGACGGTGATCGTGGTGATACCTCACTGGTCTCCTAACTCCTGTCTTAGGATGTTCATCCAGGCTAGTGAAGTTGGACGGACGAGATGGCTTGCGACCCAACATCTGCGACCGTCGGATTAGGATTTAGGAGGTGCTCGAACACCAAACTTTAGCTTGGTAGAATCCAAGCATGGGACACGTTTTTGGCAGGGCCGATGGGGCATGCATGTAGACAACATGTTGGTATAGGTGTCTGTACCACACTGTCCCATGGAGATGCGATCTAATCCACTCAATTTGTATGGAAAAGAGGAGTGGTTGAGATCGATTTGCGACAGAAATCCCATGCCGCAAATGAATTGAAGACCGCACGTCGCGCCTACTTCGTGCACGCGTTTCGAGACGATCAACCATGGTCGGTCTTGGACGATCAGTCATGCGTGCAGTCGGCAGGCCAGTGTACACGTCCGTACCTCACTGTCCCGTGAATATGTGATCTAAGCCACTCAATTTGTCCGGAAAAGTTGAGTGGTCGAGATCGATTTACTATTAAAAACGCGCTTCCATGCCTAGTTTGGGCGCACGAATCGAGACGACCAACCATAGTTGGTCTTGACCGATTAGTCATGTATGTAGGCGGGCCCACGGTGATTGTGTTGACATGCTCTGGGCCCTTTGAATCTACATCTACACCCTCCGTCTATACCTGCGAAGATGGATGGTTGAGACTGATTTGCGACACATGTGATGTGCCGCAAACCCTAATTAGAGTTTCACGTCCACGCTGCTTTGGCTGGACGAATTGGCAAGCCACGCTTCTCTTTTGTGGAGGCCGACCATGTGGGGCCCACGTTGGGCCGGTGGTGAACGCGCCAATACCTGCCTGGTGGTTATGGGTCCGATCTAAGCCATCCAATCATGCCGGTGGAATTGGATGGTCGTGATCAATTTGGGACCTTTAGTGGAATTTCCTGCGACCCTTTAAGATTTCACGCTGGCCCAACTTCGGGAAACCGTACATGGTTCTGTGGCTAGGACAGGGGAGGATCGATTATGCAAGCGTGAAGGGGGCCCGCCGGTGTGCAGGACAACGCTTGTCCAACCGGTCATGGAACGATCTACGCCGTTCAACCATGCTGGCGAAGTTGGACGGCCGCGTTATTGGCATTCTTGTTGTAGCTGCAGGAAATCCTACACTATACCCCTCATATGATTTCATTAATTCTCAACTCATTTTTAGATTTATAATCTTAATTTTATTGATGAATCTTTGAATATTCTTACAAGAAAAGACAAAAGAATCAAGAATAACCTCTGCTCTAGACTTTCTCTCTCCTATTTACTTGTTTCTTACTCAAAAAAGATCCCTCCTTTCTTCACAGTTGAACGACTATTTATAGGGAAATACATAGTGGATGACAGATAATCTGTCCTTTATTTTCGGATATGGATTGCGACATTCTCGCAACCTTACAAATTTTAATCTCGCAAACTCTCTAATTTTCGCAGGATCATCACATCTTTCTCATGATTTTAGCTGACGTCGTTTATTATATCGTTTCTGAAATTGTTCTGCGAGGCCGTTGTGTTGTGTTGTTGATAATTTCGCTGAGATATTACAGCTGCGAGATTCTGATCCTACATCTTGCCTCTTCTCATATCTTCTCCGCGAAGTAGATAATGATGTGAGAAATGCCGCAGTTATCCATTCTTTTATATTCTGCATTTATCACACGTATTCTTTTTCTCATCTGTTTCTTGACACGTCTTTCGTAACTGCTGTTTTTTAACCGCTTATATCTTTCCGCATTTATCGTTTTTACCTTTTCGAGAAAAAATTTCCTCTATATATACTCTTTCTTATTCTATTTTTCTTTCTTTTTATTTTCTCTGCAACTTCATCGTTCTTCTGCAAATTCCATTATTGCAACTTTTCTTCTTTCTTCTTCTTTTAATCTTTTTAAATTCTTCTTCATCTTCATACTGTTCTCTCTGTAGATCTTCATCATTCGTAATTTTCTTCGAAATAATCTTCCTGCTAGTGTTTTCCATGGATTCATCAAGGTTAGTTTTCTTTTTTCTTCCTTATGGGTTTTGCTGAAATTGATCTTGTTTACTGCCTTATTTGATGTTGTTTATGTGATTTCCATACTGTTGTTATTTCAGCAAAAGCGCCTCCAACACTAAATTTACGGTTTAGAACCCTAATATTCCCAAGCCGCAACATAAGATTGTTGCGCATAAAAGAAAGTCTGTGAATCAGAAGGTAGTAAGAAACATTATTCTTTTCTAATAACAATATTGTTGCACATGTTTCTTATCTGGATTGTAATTCGCAGGGTGATAAGGATGTCAATAAACCTCTCAAGAAATCTCGCCACCTTAAAACTGTTGAAACCTATGTTCCATTCCACTTACTTATCTCTTCTAAATCTCCTGCGACATCTTCGCAAGATAAACCATCATCTCCAATTCGCGAAAAAGTTGCCTCAGACTTCATTTCTTCAACTGACCTTTCAATGATTGAAACCCCCATTATTGATCCTTCTGTAAATGAAACTTCTCCTCTTCCTATTGATAATATTTCTCAACCTTCTATCATTTCCAGTTCTCTACCTGAGCCTCTTCCCTTTTCGAAATAAACCGTGGAAGGAATAGATATTGCTTTCAAAGTTTTGTCTGAAGTCCTGGATGATGGCAAGAAGTCTTCCATTGATCCTGTCAAATCTAGTATGTGCGAAATTCTGAGTAAGTATTTTGGTTCTGACAGAGCTGCTTCGCAAACAGCTTTGGAAAAAGAGTGCAATGCTCTTCGTCTCGAAAATCAAAAGCTTCAGAATGTTTTGTTGGATCGTGACAATCTTCGCAAGAAGAATGATGAATTGAGAGGTATGATTTTCTTATCTGTCTTCAATTTCCTTTTAATGGTTTTATCCTTCCCATATTTAATTATCCTTGAAATCCCTCTTTCGCATGTTAAGCCTTAAACCAGAAACGAATAATGGAGAGATATCAATTTGAATCTGCTGTTGAAGAAGCCCGTGTTGATAAAGAAATTTTGATGGATCAATATAACCAATTAGATAACCTCTATTCATATTCTCTTGATCATATAAATAATCTTACCAATGAAAATACCCAATTAGTTCAGAGGCAAGATTTATTAAGTAAAATATCTCGCCTTTCTTATTCTTTAACTAAAGCTAATTTAGGGATGGAAACTTTATCAGATGAGAATAAAACCTTATCTCAAGAGAAGCGAACTTGTTTAAACAAGATGGCGATATCTTCGCAACAACTTAGCATTCTTCAGAAAGTATGTGATGACCAAGAGCAATCTCTTCGCTCTTTGAGAAATGAACTTAAAGAAGTAACAGAGTCATCTATCGCTGAAAGAGATACACTCATTCAAGGTAGAATAGCTTTAAGTGTAAAGGCGAATCAACTTAAAGAACAATATTCCAAATTAGAAGAATCTTATTCTTCTCTTGCGAAGAAAAATGCCTTTCTTATTTCTAAAGAGAAAAATCTTCAGTCTCGACTTAAAGGTTTAGTTGGAGATAAATTTGATGACGCAATGGACCGTTGGGAGAATAGTTGTCTGACCTTGATTCAACACCTTATTTCGCAAAAGGAAGGTAGTCATAATAGTTTGACTGCCTTAACTATCTTTTCTTTGTCATATTTTTGAGTTCTTCATCTTATTGAAATTTTGTATTCTACCTTTCGCAGAGTCTGAGAAGAATCTTCATTCCTCCATTTCTGTTTTGGAGGCTAAATATGCCAAAATTCGCAAAGAAAATGCATTTCGTCTCTCCTTACTGGTTCTCGCGACCGAGCAGAAAGAAGACTTGATTATCTTGCTTATTTTAAGGATATTCAAGATAGGAATCATCAGAGAGCACTTCTTCGTCAAGTTCATCTCCGGGCTGAAGTCCTTGTAAATGATATTTTATTGTCTAAATCTCTTCCTCCTACATCAATCGAACCTTTGGAAGTAGATGATGATGAAGTTCCTCGTCCTGCTGATAGTGATTATGATTATGAAAGTGGTGCAGAGGATAATTTCTTGGAAGATGAAGAAGAAATTCCTTCTAAGGAAGCATCTGCTGGTGTTAATCAAAAAAATGAAAAGAAATCTCTCCTGAAGAAGTTGCTGGCGATAATCAAGGTGCTAGTCAAGGCGAAGATCAGAATCGAAATGAAGGAGAGGCTTGCGATAATGAGAACATTGGCGAAGAACGTCTATTATCTCCTTCTACTGGAATTAATACTGAAGCTTGAGCTTCTTATCTAGTTTTCTTCTTGAATTGTCTTATTTTATCACTTTTGCGAATAATATTCTTCAACCAACTTTGGAATCAATTTTCCTTTTAGTATTTTGCTGATGAGAAAGATAATGCTTCTTGTTTATTGATTCCCATACTTGCCTCTCATTATCTTTCTTGCAAAAATAATCTGTTACGAATACTTATAAATATTTTGTTTTATCATGTGGTCTTATTTTGCCTTCCTAATTAAAGGTCTTATTATGCCACCTCTTGTCATTGCGACAAAATCGCAGGACGTCCTTGCACTTTCATGCAAAAACCCATTGATCTTGCCTTAACTTTTTCTTTTGTATTATGGCCTCTTCAGGAATGTTGCGACAATATGACAGGCCTAAATATTCTTGCGAAAATAAAGCCCCATGACATTGTCGTCTTGCGACGAAATCGCAGGACGTCTTCGCACTTTCATGCGAAAACCCATTGATCTCGTCTTATCTTTTTCTTTTGTATTATTGCCTCTTCAGGATTGTTGCACAAATATGACAAGCCTTAATACCCTTGCGAATAAAAAGCCTCATGACATTTGCGTCTTAAGACACTTATCAGCTCCCTAATGGAGGGTGCCGCCCTTATCTCCCCCTGGTTGCCCCTTCAAGGAGGCGTACTTCTACCATACAAGGTTAGCTCCTCCCATCCAGTCTTAACAACAACCAGTTGTTTTCGCAGCCTCTTATCCCTTTTACCTATAGGGCTTATGGTTACGAGACTGCACCCTAAGTGGGGTTTTCTTCAGGCCGAGTGCAGTATAAGCCAAGACTTGTCAAGAATGGCAAGGTACGCTTCAAACGTCCCTGGCACTCTTGACTCAACCGTGTACCTCGGCGCCTTGATCAGATCTGCACTCCTTGGGAGAGTCCTTATTACCTTAGTCGCCCAACCTAAGTCATATGCTTAAGCTGAGAATCCAAGGTGCCTCTCCCGGATGGGCTTTATTGACCCCAAATCTCCATGACTCAGGTTCCGGTGGCGGTGTAGCCTTTCCCTGAGCCATGCAACAGGTACCCCCTATATGACGTACTTTAGGTCTTACATTTGCCTCTTGCGAAATTTTATTCGCGAACTAGGGTGTACGCCATAAAGGTTCGCCCCTTTCTTTTATGTCATTGTTCTGTGATTATCTCTGCGAAATTTCGCACATCATGATCTTGTTTTGATATGAATAATCTTGCAATTATTTCAGAATCCATAACTTCTCAAAGCTTCTTACGGATAATATCTTTTTAAGTACAACCTGTTCCATGGTCTGTCAAGTCTATGACCAACATCTCTACCTTCTGGATCCATTAATCTATAAGCTCCTGTTCCAACTATCTCCTTAATGATGTAAGGTCCATCCATTTTTTCGCTAATTTTCCACCATTTTCTCGCTGATATATTGGTGTCTCTCGCAGAACTAAATCTCCTGGTTGGAATTCGCGTACTTTGACACGTTTATTATATTCTCGGGCTAATCTTCGCTGATAATTCTCCATATGTTGTAAATCTTTTCTCTTCTTTCTTCTAATTCATCAAGTTTGTTTAAGATCAAACCCACTAAGATTTTTCTCCCAAGCTTCTCTTTTGTTGTCGGAATAACAACTTCTGTTGGTAACACCGCTTCAACTCCGTATGTTAAACAAAAAGGTGACATTCCAGTAGCTTCTCTTCTAGTTGTATTATAAGCCCATACTGCATTATGTACTTGTTCGCACCATGCTCTGTGATGTCCTTCCAATTTCTTCTTTAATATATCTGCATTGTTTTGTTTGTTGCTTCTACCTGCCCATTAGCTTGTGGATACAAAGGAGTAGACTTTCCACATTTTATCTTAATGCATTGTAACATTTCTATGTTCTGTCCTTCAAACTGTTTCCCATTATCAGATACCAACTGCGCAGGAATTCCGAATCTGCAAATGATATTTTCGAATATGAATGTAAAGATATCTTTGTCGCGAATATGGTACTGCCTTCACTTCTGTCCATTTTGTGAAATAATCTGTTGCGACTATTAAGTATCTTCTTTGTCCAGAACCTGGTAAAAATGGCCCCACAATATCTAAGCCCCACTTTCCAAAAGGCCACACACTGGTTGAAGATGACAATGGTGCTCCAGGTGCATGTATTTTCTTTCCATGCTGACAATCTTCGCAACGTCTTGATATTTGTTTTGCATCTTCGTGCATGTATGGCCAGTAATAGCCTTGCATTTTTGCTCTATGTGCCAAAGATCTTCCCCCTATGATTGCCAGCATCCCCACTATGTAACATTTTTAGCACTTTTTCTCCTTCCTCTCGTGTCAAACATCTGAGTGATGGTCCATTAAAGGATTTTCGGTATAGCACCCATCTCTTAATTCATAATTCGTTGCACGGCTTTTTAACTTGTGTGTTTCCAATCTATTTCTTGGTGTTTCTCCTTTCGCCAAATATGCATGAAGTTCCATTCTCCAATCTGCGATATTGTTCGTTTGTTCTTCTTCTTCATGTCTATTATCATCACGTCCACTTCTTCTTCTTCTTTATTGATTGATGGTGACAGAAGTGTTTGTATTTTTATGCATCTCGCAGTTGGATCTGTCATCATGCTTGAGATGAAAGCAAAAGCGTCTGCGAGTCTGTTATCCTTCTTGAAATGTGCCTCCATTTTATTTTTGGGATTTTCGCTGACAATTCTTCAACGAGCTTCTTGTATTTCTTCAAGGATGGTTCATTTGTAGTATACTCTCCCTTTATTTGGCGAATAACTAGCTGCGAATCACTAGTGATCCTGGCATTTTCTAGTTTCATTTCTATTGCGAATTTTAAGGCATGTATCACAGCTTCATATTCCGTTTCATTATTAGTGGATGCGAATTCCAATCTGAATGAAAAAGCCATCTTTATTCCTTCTGGCGAAATTAAAACAATTCCAACTCCATTTCCTTCTCCATTTGATGATCCATCTACCAATATCTCCCATCTATTTGGTTCTGTTAATAAATCTTTTGGATCTCCATGTTCTTCTTCTATATCCATCATTTCTTCTACCGCTTCATCTTCTTCTAAAGGAAATTCTGCCAAGAAATCTGCGACAACTTGTGATTTTGGTGAAGACAAAATTTCATATTTAATATCAAAGTGGCCTACTTGTGTATTCCATCTCCCCACTCTTCCTGATCTTTTAGAATTCTTCATCACTGATTCAATTGGTACTTTTGTTAATACCTTTATCTTGTGCTCTTGAAAATATATGCGGAGCTTAAATGATGCATAAACTAATGCTAAGATTAACTTCTCAATCTTTGAGTAATTCTTCTCGGCAGTATTAAAAGTTTTGCTAATGTAATAAATGGGTTTCTCCACTCCTGCGTCTATTCTCAATAACACAACACTTAATGCATGCGACGTCGTCGCAAGATAGATCAGTAATTCTTCTCCTGATTCTGCTTTTTGCAAAATAGTTGTATTCATAAGATGTTCTTTGATCCCTTGAAAAGCTTTTTCGCATTGATCAGTCCATTTGAATTTCGCACCCTTCTTGAGTATATCGAAAAAATATTTACATTTGTCTGATGATCGCGAAATGAATCTCCCCATCGAAGATAGAAGCCCATTCAACTTCTGTACATCTTTTATTGTTGTTGGTGTTGGAATGTCACGAACTGCTTGCACTTTTTCTGGATCAACCTGTATTCCTTCCTTTGATACAATGTAGCCTAAAAATTTTCCCGATGCAACTCCAATAGTACACTTCTCAGAATTCAGTTTAATGTTATACTGCCGCATTTGTTCAAAAATCTCCCTCAGGTCCTGTACATGGTCTTTAGCTTCTTTACTCTTTATTAACATGTCATCCACGTATACTTCTAATGTTTTGTGTATCCATTTTGCGAACACCTTCTCTAGCATTCTTTGGTATGTCGCTCCCGCATTTCGCAAACCAAATGGCATTTTCGTGTAACAATATAAACCTCTAGGGGCGAAGAAAGCAATATGTTCTTGATCTTCTTCAGCGAGAGGGATTTGGTTATACCCCTTGTACCCATATAAACACGATACCCTATCATTTCCCGCTGCGGATTCCACCATTTGAGGAATATCTGGTAACGGAAAACTATCTTTAGGGAAAGCTTTGTTTAAATCAGTGAAATCTATGCAAATCCTTATTCCTTTATTTTTCTTTGGGACAATAACCATATTCGCTATCCATTCTGGGTATTTAGCTTCTCTTATGATTCCCGCATCAAGCATTTTCTGTAGTTCTTCTTCTATTTGGGAATGGTAAGTTGTTGTTATTTTTCTTATTCTTTGTTTAAATGGTCTCACATTTTTGTTAATCTCCAACTTGTGGCATTAAATTGATGGATCTATTCCCGGTATCTCATCCATGCTTCCTGCGAAAACGTCTTTATATTCTCGCAAAAGGTTAACAGTTCTTTTGTTCTTCTTCTACATCCATCTTGCTTCCAATTCTCAATATTAGAGGTTCTTCTATAGTCCCACCGTTTATTTCTTTTGTTGGTTCCGCGGCAGTGAAACTGGGCTTGGGTTCTCCCGTTGGTGTTGGTTCTTTTATTGTTTTCACAGATCCTTCTCCTTCTTCCAAAATTTCGCTGGGTATTCCCTTGCCTTCTTTTGCCCTTATCATATATACTCTAAATTCTTCTTCTTTCTTTGCTTCCTTTGCCAACTTTCTGCGAAATTGTTTCCTTTTTGCTTGTCCTTCATAATGCTTTACTTCAATTTGATGACATAATTTCGCATTGTCAACATCTCCTCTGATTTCTCCTATTCCATTTGGTGTGGGGAATTTAATACATTGATGCAACGTTGATACTACAGCTTTTATCGCATGTATCCATGGTCTTCCTAGCAACATATTATATGGAGATTCCATATCCACCACGCATAGTATTACATGAGTTTCGATCTCTCCTAGTGGAATTCGTACCACTATTTCTCCTTTAGGTTTTGTTGTGGATTTTCCAAAGCCATGAACAAAATATGTTGAATTGGATATTTCTTCATCTTTAAATCCCATTCCTCTGAATGCATGATAGAATATTATATCCACTGAACTTCATGTATCGATTAGAGTTCTGTTCAATATCCATTCTCCCGTGGATTTTGTTGTTGTCTCCTTCTCTTTCCGCGTAATAGGCACTGTAATAACCAATGAAGATGTGTGGTTCAAATTTTCTTTTGGTATTTCTGCCGCCATGAATGTGATTTTTTGCTTTTCCCAATCTTTCAAGGGTGATGTCTTTTCTACCGCCATAACCTTCCTTCCTTCAAAAATTTCGTTTATGTATTCTTCCTTTGATGTTTTCATGGAATTCATTAACCATTGTTTTTGTTATCATATTACACTCCAATCTTTTTTCATCTTCATTGACTCTAATCATTTTTTTTAACTGGTTCACTGATTTATTTAATCACTTTCTTGATTTGAACAATCTCAATAACAATCTTTAACTTTCGATCTTCAGCCTCCCTGTTTCTAGCGCCATTATGTAGTTGCAGGAAATCCTACACTACACCCCTCATATGATTTCATTAATACTCAACTCATTTTTAGATTTATAATCTTAATTTTATTGATGAATATTCTTACAAGAAAAGATAAAAGAATCAATAATAACCTCTGCTCTAGACTTTCTCTCTCCTATTTACTTGTTTCTTACTCAAAAAAGATCTCTCTCCTTTCTTCACAGTTGAACGACTATTTATAGGGAAATACATAGTGGATGACAGCTAATCTGTCCTTTATTTACGGATATGGCTTGAGACATTCTCGCAACCTTACAAATGTTAATCTCGCAAACTCTTTAATTTTCGCAGGATCATCACATCTTTCTCATGGTTTTAGCTGACGTCGTTTATTATATCGTTTCTGAAATTATTCTGCGACGCTGTTGTGTTGTTGATAATTTCGCTGAGATACTACAGCTGGGAGATTCTGATCCTACACTTGTGCGTACATGTTTTCCAAGCTGCTACATACCATCCCAACCATCCTATTTTAGGCTGGTATTCGGTGGTAGTTTGGGAGGCGTGGTATGTATTCGACCGACCAGGGCATAAATGGGCCCGCTGGTGGTCATTAAGGTGGTAGCCTGCTCCTGTTGAGGATCGTCCAGGCTGGTTAAATCATGCGACCAACTTGCGTGGTCATGATTGTTTCTGAGACTGATATGGACAGTTCAGATTCAAATATGCTCAATCGGGTTAGTATAACACACCGAAAGATGTAGCATGTACGCGTATTTCGTGCATGTCTCACTATTAATACTTGGAGATTCGTGTTACTCTGTTGAGAGTAACACTCAGTCGTCATGTCGCACTAATAATGAGAGTTCTGCGGGAACAACACAGGAAATACAAGGCTGGTCATGCATTAATTGATAATGCTATAAATTCATAGGGTATATGGCATTTGTTGCTACATGCTCCATTCTAGGTGAATTAGTAAAGTGAAGAAGTATTCATCACTCATTAATGGCTTTATCCTTTACAGGATGTCAGCGCATAATTTTGGCTTTTACAATTTTAGCCTTAAATGATAATCCACCATCAACACAAGGCTTCAAAATCTAGCTTCTGATTGGGAAAACCTTCGCATGTCTGATGATGAAACCTTTGATGAGTTTAACCAAAGACTTTATCGAATAGTTAACTCCTCATTTGCGTTAGGAAGAACTATTCCGGAGAAAGATATTATGTGCAAAATTCTCAGGTCTCTACCATCAAGATACGAGTCTAAGAAACATGCCATTGAAGAAGGAAACGATCTTTCGACACTCTCCAGAAATACTCTTGCTGAAAAGCTAAAGATCTTTGATAATGAACACGCAAGAAAAGAGGTGATTTCTCTTAAAGCTGCAAACAATTCTGAATCCTCCAAGGATAAATCTGGTTCGCCAGATATTAAGGATGTTACTCCATGAAAATTTAGAAAATTCTTGAGAGACAGGAAAAAGATTTTTTCTAAAAGTGTGTCATCTCCTAAGGATGATGTCCAAAGTTATAACTGTCGTGGTTTCGGGCACTTGTATTTAGTATGCCCTAGCTGGAGCCGTAGACAATCGGCATATGCAGCAGATTTGCCTACTCTTGATGATGGGCCTGAATATTATAATCCTCAAGAGCTCATAGGCGAGGTTGCATTAACTTCTGAAAAAATGCTTTCGGATACTGATTCTGATTCTGACGAAGAAGTGCTCCATGTTGATCCAATTGCTAATAATCTTCTTAAAAAATGTCATCGGAAACTTTCGAAAGCTGATAGTACCGTTTTCAGTGAGAAAGTTAAATATGACAGACTTCGTAGTCAGAATAAAGACTTGCAAGACCAACTTGTTTCTAGTGGTGCAAGAGATTATCTCAACGAAATACGAAAAAGCTTAAAGAAGAAATTGCCGAATGTCGAGATCGGGAAATTACTCTTCAAGTAAAGTTAGATAACTTGGAAAACATTGAGATGAACTTGTTATTTGATTCGGAACGAGAAGATCTCAAAGTTCAATGTGAATCATCCAAGAATGATCTAGTTATTGCGCTTGAGAAGGTCAAAAATTTGGAAGAAGAAAACTTGATCTTAAAAGAGAGTTTGTCTAGAAATAGCAGCTCAGATAAATTAACCTCGATATTGGGAGCATGTAGAATTCATCGTGATACACGAGGATTGGGCTGTGAAGGAATAAATGCTCCTAGTATTTGCAAAGAGGTAAAAATTTTCAAAGTGAAATATTCTTCTCAACCAAAACCTTCCACGGTTGACAAAAGTAAAGTATCTCTACCAACTACGGATGGCGAAAAGAAGAAATCCTGCCAAGCTCCAAAGCAAGCACATACACATTCAGGTAATACTAAACATGACTTTTTCCATTATACTAAACATTGTTTTTATTGTGGAAAACCAGGTCACTTACAAAGGAATTGCAGATTTCTTAAACGAGATAAAACCAGATATGATTCTGTTAGGATGACAAGATCTGATGTTCCAAACTGGAGAAAAAATGAGTCTCATAATATCAATTCTTTCAATATTCCCCCAAATAAGTTTCACAATTATATTGGGGAGAAAAAAAAATACGTTGCTCCAAAAGCTGCTCAGAAATGGGTACCAAAGAAGACTAATAAAGCAACGAGTACTATTAAGAAGGATCTCCCAGACAAGAGTTTGACAAGGGATAACATCTTAAAAAGGTACGGAACATTTATTGAAAGTTTCAAGGAAGTTTTTAAATTCCTAGAGTTCATGCATGATTTTGTTTCAAATTCCTGTAGCGAGCAAGATTTTGCTCACCTCAACACAACCTGATTGTGTTGAGAGTGCATCCTCGCCAATAAGCCCTAATAAATGCGGTGAGGATTGCAAAAGAATTGGGGAGCACATATTAAGTTAGGAAATTTCTGAATATGTGGAACAATTTATTGTTTCGAGTTGAGTTTAACTCGCTTATATATTCCTCTAAACATGTGTTGGTAAGCTTTCGCTTCAATCAAGTTTATCTTTACCTAGTGACCAAAGTCATAAGGTTTCAATCACTTTAAAAATCGCTTTGACGAGAAATAGTGTAACAACTAGATAACGTCCTCTAAGAATGTTTCAATGGTTGGAATGAGAGTTTAGGTCTATATAACCAATGATGGATATAAGCATTGTGTGGAAACACATATGTGCATAAGTCCTATTCCTTAATCCGAAGTTTACGAACTTTGTTAATTGAGAGAAACCGGAGGAATTGGCTTTGCCAAGTCCGCGAACTGGCGGAAGCTCTCTTGTCGAGAATTTCTGCTGGGATTTTCCAAAAACTCGTTTGCGTGTTTAGTCCACGAACTGGCGGAAGTCTCCTTTCCGAGATTTTCTGTTGAGTTTGGAAAACTCAGCCGGTTGTCTTAAGTCCACGAACTTGTTTGCGTACTTGAGTGGGTTATGATCTAAAGATGTGCTCTAACATGAAACTTAAATTACTAAGGAATGCAGTATGCAAACCGTGGCTATAAAGTTCATGAGCCGATTCAATCGAATCGAATCATCTTTGTTTCAATTGTGTCTTGTGTAGTTACATAAGATCTCATAGCAATTGAACAACTCTCTAACTAGTTCATTTGAGACACTTGAACTAGTTATGGTTAAGATGAATATGGTTAGATACCACATGTATGAGTCTTAATTACCTAACTTGATTTGTGATTGAAGTTCTTAAATTTAACACGTTAGAAGCAATTATCAAAGCCATGGATGTTGGTTTTTATTGTCAAAGAATCCTTTTTCATATTCTTATGGTAACCATTATTGGTGTAAATCCTTATGGAAAAGATTATTCTTCCTTCTAAGTATACCATTTCTTGTTCATACAAGTTTGTATCTTAGAAAAGATGATCACAATATTTGATCTTCATGATTACATATTGTGTATTATTACCATGAGATAGTTCTATTGTTCAGTAACTTGATCTCATGAGAGACTTTCAATGATTGGTTCTTAGTTCGCATCTCCTTGTGGGTTTTCTAAAATCCAATATATAAATCCTTATCTCTGGAGTAAGGTCACTCTTGTTGTTCTTTCAGGAATGACATCTAATGGGGGAGAGTTCTTTTGAACTTGTGCTTAATGGTAATATCTTGTGGGGTGTGCGGCTGTGGAATTTTATAGGGTTTATCTTGTATCTTGAAACTCCTTGATGAATGCATTTATCTTCGGCTTTATGATTGCATCTAAATTAAGTTGGTATGTATTTTTTCTTTTAGTCTATGAAACGTCTCTTCTCGGAAATTTCATTAGGAACCCGTTCTTGTACCTTTGCCAATTTTATTGACAAAAAGGGGGAGAATTAATGTGTAGTTCTACTACATATACATATGGTTTTCAGATCATTGTGTAAGTAGGAGTGGTTTCCATGTACGATGGAGTATTGACTAAGCGGGAGTGATACATATCACTGTAGTATTATTGTCAAAGTTGTGATACAATGAAACTTTGATGCTGTGTAATAATACTATGATGGATCTTCAACAAGTACAGGATGAACACATGAAGAGTTGAAGAACCAAGGAAATCAAGATTGTCATTTTTACTTTTAACAAGTACAAGCCATATGTACAATGGTTTTGTCACTAAAATTGACAAAGGGGGAGATTGTTAGAGCACTGCTCGGTTGAACCCACTAGCGTTGATATGTCAAGTTAGTTTTCAATTTTAATTGCCAAAATGCATTCTTGATTTAGCATACTAAAGATAGTTTCGGACTAGATTAGGTCTAAGAAGTTGAATCGAAGCTATCCTTAAAGGGTGAAGATTGAAGATTGAAGACTACAAGAAGACATCAACAAGTACTTCATCAACAAAAGTATGTGATTGATTTTATTTGGATTCTTGTTCAATTCTACTTTCTAATCTATCAAGATAAATGATCACTCCATGGAACAATTCCAATGACGGTAAATGTATATTTATGTATATATACTTGAGGTTATTTGATTCATGACCTTGGAGACAATAATCTTTATCCTTATAAAGAATCTCATGTTATAGTGAATGAGCTTATGAACCAAACGAGCCAAGAATCACTCAATTCCGAGTTATAACGATGAAGTTATGAGTGATTTATTAAAGTAACAATTATAAGTGTTGCTGTGATTGTTACAGTTCGTTAGTAGGAAACAATCCATGGGTTGTTTGCAACAGTTCACGTACTTGGGCCCAATTACGTGACTAAAAGGCATTTTTGGTCAAATTGGTGATGTTCCTTATCTAGGCAAGATGGTTATTGGTCCAAGCATTTTTGATTGCCATCTTAAAGTGTTTGTGATTCCTTCCTAATTTAATTTGTGATTTATTCACAAAAATACAATTTGCTAAATTAATTATTTATTTAATTATTTTGGCAAGAGTTGTAACTTAGGAACCCTTATTTAGGAGAGTCTTGAAAAAGGAAAATAGCTTTGCTTAGCTTCCAAGCTATTGTTCATTATAAATAAGGAGTTCGTGAGTTTACACGTTTTTCATCCCTTTGGAAAATTGGCGTAAGCTCTGCAGGTTGTTTTCCACATCTTCCATTCTTCGTGAACGAGAGTGAGATAAAAGTCTTTGTATTAGGGATCACAAAGCCAAGTTGGATTTAATCTTCGTGATTGATCATACAACTTGTAATCTAGGTTTTTCACCTCTTGTCTATTCTAAGGTTTTCTCTTCTGATATAAAACCATTCAAGAGTTGTTGATCATAAACCCTAGATTTTGATAGATTTCAGTTTCCGATCGTATACCAACACTTGATAGTCGAAATCGGAGACTAGAAAAAAAAACATCTATTGAGGAATCTCGTAAAAATCCTTGAGAATTTTGAAACAATATATCTCTAGATTTATTCTAGTTGTTCTTGTTGTAGAATTATTAGGGTTTTCTTAACTTGGAAATTGATCTTTGGAATCACCCAAGTTTACTTACGGAAATCAGGTTCACGGACTCCTTGTGTGTACGCGTACTGATTGTAAGTTAAAAACCTAATCTACAAGGTTGTTTTGACATTACTTTTACCTAGTAATTGTTTTTATCAAAATATACACAAGATTTCCAAAACCTTGATTTACATCTAAAGGGAAATCAAACTGGTGTTTTGTGCAAAAAAAATATCGAATCGTATCAATCGTGGTGGTATATCTTCTAAAGAGATCCTTGGGTTCTGCTAGAAGATTTATGTGAAGAATTTCTAAAGAGAATCGGTATTGTGCTAGGAGTTCTACAAGTGCTGATGAAGGAATTACATCTAGTCCGAATACATAGTAGGAAATTGGTGTAACAGCTTATTATCAGTGTGTGTTTATTCTGGACTAGGTCCCGGGGTTTTTCTGCATTTGCGGTTTCCTCGTTAACAAAATTATGGTGTCTGTGTTATTTCTTTTCCGCATTATATTCTATTTATATAATAGAAATATCACAGGTTGTACGTTAAGATCAATAAGTTCTTGTATCCGTCCTTAGGGTTGTTGAGTGAATTGATTGACACTTGAACATTGGTCTTTGGTACCGTTCAAGTTAATCCTCTTATATTCAATCGGGCTCGCAAATCCCTATTTGCTGATTGCGGATTGAATCAAGAGATAGAGATATAAAACTCTTTGATATACTTTTTATAGATTGAGTCTAACTATCTAGTCGATTCTCTTGAAAGTATATTGAAGTTTTTCTATTCAGATTGCTAAACGAAATATTGGGTGGTGTTGTTAGACCCATGTTTTTTCAGATACAGATTAACCCGATCAAGGTAGAAGCGATAACCACTATGACACCATCCGCAAATGTGAAGGAACTAAAAACTTTCATAGGAAGAATATCTTACGTCCGGAGGTTCATCTGGGATTGGCCCAATTGCTATCCATTTTCTCACCACTACTAAAAAAGAACAAGCCATACGAGTGGGGAGATGATCAAGAGCGATCCTTTCAAAAGCTTACAGAATGCCTGATCAGGGCACGAGTTTTACGACCACCAATTAAAGGTGAACCCATCTATTTGTACAAAACTTTTACCAACATGGCAGTCGGAGCATTGCTAGCCCAAGACCTCGGCAATGACCATCTATGTCCGATTCATTACATCAGCAGAGGCTTTAGAGACGCATAATTTAGATACTCGAAAGTGGAACAAGCATGTTTTGCGCTCATATATGCCACGAAGAAATTACGATCGTATTTGCTCGCTCATGATACCATAGTGGTAGCAACTGCCAATCCGATCGCTTATCTAGCCACAAAGCCAGTCACATCCGGCAGAACATCTTGATGGTTACTACAGCTATCCGAGTTTGAATTAAAGTATCAACAGTCCAAAGGAGTACGTGGGCAGGCGTTTGCGGATCTGTTGGCCGCATTTCCAGGAACAGATATGATGGAAATAAGTGACGAAATACGCGGAGAAGTCGCGGAACTTGAGGAAGAAGAACGATCGGAAATATTTTTCGACGGATCATCATATGGTTCTCACGGAGGATCTGGCATAGTTTCCGAAACACCCAAGCGATATTTGTTGTCATTCGCCTTCAAGTTAGATTTCGAGTGCAGCAATAACGTAGCGGAATACGAAGCATTAATCCTGGGGCTACGTATGGCGGAAGAACTTAACTTGGGAGCGATAGACATAAAGGGAGACTCAAAGTTGGTTACAAACCAAATATCAGGAGACTTCCAAGTGAAAGAGGCGCATTTAGCTCCCTATCGAGCGGAGGTCCAAGAGTTGATAGCAAAGAGAGGGAGTACTGTCATTGAGCATACCGGAAGATCCACTAATCGCCATGCTGATGCATTAGAAAATCTAGCAGCAAAAATGCAATTGAATGAAGCGGATTAAGGGATAGTGGTAATAAAAAAAAGAACGTTACCAACTATGTGGAAAGAAGACGCGGCGTTCGAACAAAAGGACGGCTGGAGAAAAGCTTGAAAAGACGAGGGTACCCAATATACCTCAATCTAAAACTTTTCCCCCTATAAGTCCTTTCTCCGAAAGTGATTGTCTATGGACTGAGTCGAGACAATACAACAAATCGGTTCACACTTCGTGTGATCGTCTATGGATACGAGATCGAGACAATACAACAACGAAGTATATTTACTTAATAAAAGGTTCGGACTTAACCAAACACAATAGGATTACTTATCAAGTAAATAGGAATTAACGTTTGTGTAATTTACTTTAAATTATAATAACAACAATTATAATTGCGGAAAATAAAAATAAATGACACAACAAGATTTTGTTAACGAGGAAGCCGCAAATGCAGAAAAACCCCGGGACCTTGTCCAGAATTGAATACTCTCAGGATTAAGCCGCTATACAAAATCAAACCAACTTCGTATAGTTGAGACCAAGCAACTACACCTATAGTTCACCTAGTTCCGTATGTATTACCACGCCTCCGACCTGTAATAAGTCACGTACTTGGAACAATTCCTTTGGTTCGTACGCTAAATAGTAAAGGAACAACAAATCTGTTTGGTATCAACTCTTTTCAACCAAGTGATATGAGTTCGACAAAGGCTCTTCTGTTTATCTCAATAAACTCCTTCATCGGGTTCTTATATCTATCTTATTATCAACCACCAAAGTAATTGTTAATGTTAGAGCACTTCTCGGTCAAACCCGCATGCGTTGCTATCTCAAGCATGTTTGTCAATGTTAGTGATCAAAACTATAAGTCTTGATTTCTAGTATCTTATAGATAAGTCTCGGACTAGGATAGTAAGTGTATTTGAGCTCAAGGACTTCATGGAAATTCATCATACAAGTAGAAGGACTACTTAAGGAACCAGTGGAACTTCTCGACAAAAAGGTATGTGGAGACTTGAACTTATCTGTCACTCAAAAGTCTATCTATTCTATATCCTACTCTTTGAGACAAAAGTCGTATGATATATATATAAATATAGACTAGATTATACACATTTGATATTTCGAGACGAGTATACCTCGCCTATCTATATCTCGAAATATGTGTTGGTAAGCTTTTCGCTTCGACAAAGTTTATCTTTACCTAGTGAGGAAAGTCATGAATATTTCAATCACTTTGAAAATTGCTTTGACGAGAAATGGTGTAACAACTGTATAACGTCCTCTAAGAATGTTTAAATGATTGGAATGAGAGTTTAGATTACATAACCAATGTATTCCTTGAACTGAAGTTCTCGAACTTTGTTGATCAAGAGAACCGGAAGTATGGCAAGTGCCAAGTCCGCGAACTCAGTCCGCGAACTTCCGAAGTTCTCAAACCCGAGAATTTCTGCTGGAGTTGACAAACTACTTGCGTGAGCCAAGCCCGCGAACCCAGTCCGCGAACCGCCGAAGTTCTCAAACCCGAGAATTTCTGCTGGATTTTGTAAACTCTGTCCGGTGTCTTAAGTCCGCGAACCTAGTCTGCGAACTTGAGAAGGTTATATATCTAAAGATGATCTCTGGAATTAATCTTAAAAGACTAAGGAATTATTTTGCAAACCGTGGCTATTAAAGTTCATGAATCGATTCTTGTGAATCAAATCATCTTTGCTTCAGTTGTGTCTTGTGTAGTTACATAAGATTTCCTTGCAATTGAACAACTCTCTTAACTAGTTCATTTGAGTAATTTGAACTAGTTATGGTGAAGAAGAACATGGTTGGTATGAAATGCTCATATGGTTAACCTTTTTGGTTAAACTATTGTTGAACCAATAATGTACACGTTTGGGTGCGGTTAACAAACCTAGAAGCGTACATTCATTTGTGTCTGACAAGCTAAGTTTTCGATCTAACGGTTGAGAAATATTAGCTTGAATCTAAATCAGGTTTTCATCTAACGGTGGATATTGATTGCTTTGTAACTAAGGCAAAACCCTGATTTGAAAGACTATATAAGGGGACATCTAGCAACTCTGCAAAACTAATCCCCACACCTTACGTGTGCTACTAGTTTGCGTGCTAGAGTCGGTTCTCCTTTAACCTTTGGTTTTATTCTTCTGAAACCAGGTTAACGACTTGAAGACTTCATTGGGATTGTGAAGCCAGACCGATACTACTTTTATCGTAGTTGTGTGATTTGATCTTACATCTTCCATCGTAATAGTACAATCATATTTATTGGCTAGAGATTGTTTGATTTCTCCGATAGGAAAGATATCAAAGTAATCACAAACATCTTCGTCTCATTTTTTGTGATTCCATGACATCTTGTTTCGCTACCATATGATTAAGATTGTTGTGAGGTGATTGATTAATCTAGGCTGTTCTTAGGGAATATAAGACCAGATTATCAATTGGTTCCTGTTCACCTTGATTATTATCAAAATACGGAACAAAAACTTTAGGGTTTTTCTGTGGGAGACGGATTGATCCTTTTATAGACTTGTCTGTGTGAGACAGATTTGTTTATTGTTAAAGCCTGCGTTTTTGGGTCGTAGCAACTCTTAGTTGTGGGTGAGATCAGCTAAGGGAATCAAGTGCGCAGTATCCTGCTGGGATCAGAGGCGTAGGGAGTACAACTGTACCTTGGATCAGTGGGAGACTGATTGGAGTTCAACTATAGTCCAGTCCGAAGTTAGCTTGGAGTAGGGCTAGTGTCTGTAGTGGATTAATACAGTGTGTATTCAATCTGGACTAGGTCCCGGGGTTTTTCTGCATTTGCGGTTTCCTCGTTAACAAAATTTCCTTTGTCTGTGTTATTTCAGTTTCCGCATTATATTGTTTATCTTTATAATTGAAATCATACAGGTTGTGCGTGTAGATCATCAATTGGTATAATCCAACCTTTGGTTGTTTGATTGTCATTGATTGATCCTTGGGCATTGGTCTTTGGTACCGTCCAAGTTATTCCGTGTGTTTGATTATTACTTGTTGATTTCTATTAGATTGAGTAAATCAAAAAAAAGAGAGAGATATTAACTCCTTGAGATACTTTTACCTAGATTGAGTCTGACTGTCTAGTTGATTCTCTAGAAAGTATTTCGGAGTTAGTCCATACAGATTGCTAAGCGAAATATTGGGTGGTGTTGTTAGACCCCCGCTTTTTCAGTTAAGATTTTGCAATCAATACTTTTAATCGCAAAGAATTGTATTGATGTCGATCTACACAACTAATCAATCTAATCTACCACAAGGATAAACCGATTATAGTTGGATCCTCTTTTACCGAAACAAGTATTGTGCACACGAAAGATTATGAATCCCAAATAAAAAATCTTCAAAGTCTTCTTTGTCTTCAAATCTTCTTAGATCTTCAATAAACACCTGAACACAATCAACTTGAATCTCTTGTGATCAATCACGCACAAAACAGAGTCTGTTAACAATGGATTATCATAAGACGTCTTTATATCTACAAACAGTCTAAAGATCCCCTTCGGAACTTCGATCTAGTTTGAGTGAATCTTATATCAGAAGAGAAGATTCTCAAGCATAAACAAACTAGGTGCAATCAAATTTCAACCACCGTTAGTCAATCAAATCAATCAAAAACAAAAGATAAACCGAAATTATCTAGTTTCCGACCAACGGTACTAATAGAGTTTCTCAATCCCAAAGAAGACTTTAAACTGAGCGGTCGTAAGAGATTTCACCTAATTAGGTTACTCTCCTCTCTGAATAGGCGGCTTCACCAGTAGAAGCACAACTGAGATAGTTCTTGCTGTACGAGGATTAGTTTGATAGAAATGCAAACTATCATATTTATAGACCAAGGAAGTTTGGAGACCAAGAAATTTCCAAAAACGAAAATATTCTCAAGATATGCAATATATTCCAGATTCGGTTTCCATAATTCCTGGAAATGTTTTGTCCAAAATAATGACCGAAAATCTCTTAGAAAATATCCAACTAGTAAATGCACATTACTAATTTTTCATTTTCCAAAAATAAAATTAAAAACCTTAAATAAAAGATTCTCAATTTATTTTATTCGGTCTGAAATTTTCTTTCTTTAGCTATTAAGGAATAACTTTGAACAATTAAAGATAAGCGTTACTGCACATGTTCAAAGTATGTCGACATCTTTACTTTGTAAGTCCTCTTTCATACTTACAATCTTGAAACCGATATGCCGCACTTCCGAACAAGTTTAGAATTGGTTCATCTGACTTTCAAGAACTATGTGATTGATCAAGAACACTCAATCACAAATCATGGGTTTCACGGTTCTACCAAAACAAGTTTCGGTTCTACCTCCATGTGAGTACTGTGCATAGTCACACTAGCTTTCCAAAATTCGGTTGACTAAGTACTAGGATCGGTTCCCCACATACATATGGTATCTAACTTGTACTTGCTGCACATGTCCATAGGATCGGTTCCCCTTTGCCTAAAAATGTGTTGCACATGTCCATAGGTTCGGTTCCCCTTTCTGCTAAAAACTTGTTGCACCTCATACAAGGATCGATTCCCCTTTGTGATAGGTTACACCTCTTACTAGTATCGGTTCCCCTTTACCCAAAGTCGGTCATACCAATAACACAAAATCGGTCATACCATATCAGGTGATTACTTAAGATAGGTTTCACTAATAAAAGTCATACTAATACAAAAGTCAGGCCTTTGTGAATAGTTTTACCAAGAACATAAACAAGTCATGAGCGGTTATACTGATCACACATATTGGTAGTTCAAAAGATATGCAATGAATAATAATACCAATAATGCCTGGAGATTTGTCTTTCGATTCACAAAACAAGTTCATGAATTTACTTCCTTAAAACAAATGTAAAATATTGTTTCCTAGGATGAAATCTTTACCTTATACCCATACATAATCACAATATCATTCAAATGATTATGTTGATGTCTTATCTACAAAGTTTAATGGTTAAGGAATAAACCTCGTATTGTATTCCTTAATACTATGTCTAACTAGAGTATAATCATCCATGCTTCGCAGTTTTGTTTTCAATATGCACGACTTGAAAGATACGTTTAGGGAATGAAACAGTTCAAGTCAAATATCACTAACCTCAAGTGGAAGGACGATGTTGTCGTTGTAGATCCTTACTTCTTCACTTCTTCAAGTCTTCGCAATACTTGTAATGTCTCATATCCTAATACTTTCAAGATAACCTATATTAAGTTGACTCTAGTACATAATCAAGCGACTCTTAAATGAGTTTTGGCTCACTAAAATATGACATTCAAACTTGACATACCAACACTTGGTGGGTTCAACCGAGCTATGCTCTAAAAATCTCCCCCTTTGTCAATTTTAGTGACAAAACTCTTACATCATATGGATAAACAAATTACAATAATTCATTAAACATACGCTTGATTCCCGAATTCAACAACACAATAACATGTATATATTCAACACTTAAATGCCGTTGTTGACATTATAATAACAAAGCTAATACTCCCTCTAAAGGTAAGATAGGTAGATTTTATCAATCCGCACGTCTTTGTTATTTCCTTTGTAATCCATATAACCACAAGTATATGATATGTTACTCCCCCTTAGTCTATGCTTTCACTCTTTCGTTAGATAAACGTTTAAGCACCAATGTCCTTTCCCTTAGTGATACCAATCAATATAAATCAATACCAGTATCACCTGTTTACTCCATATATTTCTCCCCTTTTTTTGTCACAAAATGACAAAGAAACGAAAAAATAAAGGACAAACCGAAAGGATCTTACAAATCTCAAAATAGACTTGCAAACCTATAGAGTTAAGCACGAGGGTTCCACACACCATTTTTAATAACCAATATCAAAACCGAAACTACAAATTAATTTGTTTTGATATGTTACCAAGGAAACAATTACCTGAAGCAATTTTCCCTAATAGTTTAGCAAACCAAAACTCAACTAAGCACCTTAGTTCCTTTGCTAAACCGATTGTACAAATACAATAGCTTGTTCGATAAGACCAAAATAAAGATAACTCTATTTTTCTCATCAGGTTCTAATTATCCATATAACTTAGACCTTTAAATTTTAAACAAGACAAGTATTAGGTTAGTTAACTAGCATTTCTTGTAAGGCATTCGATTAAACTTGAATAACCGAAACCTCCACTTTGATAAGTCTAACTAAGATCGAAATTAACTTAGTTTCTCTTATCCGGAGTCGAATTGGACTAAACAATTCATCTTGTAAACCTTTTCTTTCGTTAAGCCATAAACAATTCATACAAACCCAATAAATCAACTTGCATAATTATTCACCTCAACCGGAAGCAATTGAAACAACATAGAATCACAACAATTGCACCGAAATTTTGTAAGCCTAAACAATTGATATCGCACAATAAAGCAAGATAACAATAGTTTTTCTTAACCGGAACCAATTGAATCACACACACAAACATACACAAATAATGGAATAAAACATCAATTGTACCGAAATTTTGTTAAGCAAAAGCAATAAATATATGAAATAAAATCAGGCTTTTCTTAAACAGGAAAACAATTAACTAACAAGATTGGTACCTCAAATTTCACATCCACTTCTCCAATATGTTTGCATCTTCTTCCAGAGAGAATTGGTATCGAAATATCATTATGTTTTCATCCTTATGCAAAACAAAAGAATAACAACAACCAACCTTTACCAGAGAAGGGTTGAAAACCGGTTTTTAACTATTGCAAGCAAAAGTTGAAAACCCCGAAACACATATGCTTTTATGCTAAACCAAAACCGATTCAACATATTGTGACTTTTTCACATATTGTTTCTATCAGAACCCCTCATGATCCTTTGGTAAAGCCTACCAACATGGGATAGAACTTAATCCTGCTAAATCAAAAATTCACCCAAACCATAAGGGTTCACAACATTATGAGATCGAATATCAAGGTTAGAAAACTGAAATCAAACATCCCAGAAACATACATAGTAATGATAATTTTTATAGTAGTGAAATTAACATACTAAAGTCATTATACTATTACATATAAGATCAGAACACAAATTTAAAGTTTTACAATACTTAAAACAAATTTTTCAAAAGCTAACAAAGTCTTATGGTTACAACAAGAACCAAACATATTTAGACAAGAGTCTAAGAGCTTGAACTGGTGCCACTCAAACCAAAAACTTCTTCAGATTATGTATCCTTATATTCTTCAGCAATCTCAGTGAGGTCTGAAACCAGTTTTGGATGCTAGAGAGAAGCAAAGTTGACTTGGTACTCTAGACACTCATTTTTCCTACTGAGCCTTCGATAGTAGGTTTTCTAGATCAACATCTTGTGAAGAGGTGCTGGGACCAGCACTAGTATTAGTCTTGGTATGACTTTTTCCTCTCATCCTGTTGATGATAGTGTCATTATGAGGCTTTGTCACAAGTCGTTGAGAATCTTTTGCATCAATTTCATAAGAGCTGCTGATAGGCCTCGGGAAAGCGTATAAAATTGAGTGAAATGAAACGCGGGCCTACAGTAATACCGCAAGTGCACGGTCGTCAGTTGTAGCTCGTGCAAGTACGGGTCGATCCACAGAGATTGGGTGTGTTTTTGAAGTTTCTAGCTAATTGGGTTCCTAAATTGCTGTTGGGCTTTGAATACCCTTTGAGTAAATTGGGCTTAATGGGTTTGTTATTAACAATAAAATGAACTGAGCTTGGGCTCAGTTGGTCTTGAAGTGCACTAGGCTTTGGGCCTTTGATTGAATTCAGGCTTTTGATTAAGCCCACAGTTGACTGAATTGGGATTTTAGCCTTAACCTAAACTGTGGGTGGGCCTTGGGATTAAACCTGGGCTTTTAGCCTTTGGTTTCACTGAATTGAACTTGGGCTTTGTAACTTATGAGCTTTGGAGCATCAGCAGACAGGGAACAGGCAGCAGCAGTGGAGCAGAAGCACAAGGCAATGATGGAAGCAGCAGCAGTACTGCAGGGCAGAGGCAAGTGGTAGCAGGAAAAGGCAACAGGAGAGTTGCAGGGTAGATGGGTTGCAGCAGCAGCTGCACAAGCAGTGCACAGCAGCACAAGGCCAAGAAGACAGCATCACAAGCAAGGAAGAAAAGCAATGCAGCAGTGCAAGGCAAGTGAGAAAGAAAGGATGGCAGTGAACAAAACAGTGATGACAATAAAGAAAACAAGCAGAGAACAATGCAAGAACTAAACAAAGCAAATACTAGACAACAAAGAAAGATAACAAAACAAACCAAGGCCTAAGGCCAAGGGCAGGGATGTGGAGAAGCTAACAGAGCAAAGCTAAGGCACTCTTCTAGAGTGGGAAGAGAACTAGCTTGCTCATTGTCACTAGTGAGCACTAGTTTCTCCCTACTACTCAATCAACACAATGCACCTAAGCATACAAAAGGAATGGCAAGATAATCAGCTTGCTATGAGCACTGATTTCTTCCATTACTCAATCAGTTCAATGCTTCAAAGGTAACTAGCCTAGCATTCCATCAACTAACAGCAAATTAAACATGGCACTAACAGTGACAAAACAAAATTAAACAGGAACACATTAAACAGGAAATTAAAACATGAAATTAAAACATGCATATCAACAGGAAAATAACAATTTTAACAGGAGCACATTTAACAGGAGACAAACAATTTTAACATATGCAGTGAAATTGAGCAGAACACATTAAAGAGAAAAACATTAACATTAACAGGACATGAAAGTCCTGGATGCCGGCTAATCCAAGCATACCTTTCTACACCACACCCATTCTCTATTTATACCCACAGACACATTTAGGGTTTTCAATCAAAATCCCCAAATTTCTCCAATGACAGTACAATTAGGGTTTCGAAATTTACTCACCAAACATGTGATTTGACACTTCAATCGTCGACCCATTATTTTCCTTGTTCACCTGCTCCGTCCCATGCCTCAATTGCATCTTTCCAACTCGTCCTATTTTATTGATTTCTTCCCTAGGTTTTTAGAGAGAAATTAGGGGAGAAAACTATATAATAGGAGGCTAGAACAAGGGGGTAATGATGGAGAAAGATAGGGGTGATGATGGTGGAGGTGTGGTGGTGTACGGTGGATTTTCTGCAGAGGAGAAGGAAGGGGGGCTCGACTGTTTTGGGAAGAAGGGGGTGTTTGGTTAGCTGGTATAGGTTCGGTTGCTAGGGTGTTAGGCGGCTTCATCAAATTGGATGAACAACGAGGATGAGCCGTGGGATGTGGAGCTGGTAGGTAGATCGGACGGTGATGCGGAGGCAAGCGAGGAGCGACCGTCGGATGAAGGGATACAACGAAACGAACGGTGCTAGATTAGGTTAGGTGCTGTAGTGTAAGGCGGGGATATCAAACTTTGATGAACAGCAAGGGAGCAACCGTTGGATTCAACTACCATCTAATCTGAAGGCTTGGAATTTCAGCGCTGTGGTGCTCGGCAGAGACTTCAGATTTTGATGCTCTATGAAGGAGCGACCGTCGGATGCTTCTGAGAACTGATCTGATGGCTGAGAACGGAGGCGCTTTTGTGTGTAGAAAATGAGGTTGTGCGCACCATTCTTCGCGGCTTCCTTGGGTGATTTCTCCCGGCTTTTCACTACTTCTCTGCTCTTTTTGCTCCGCAAGTCATCCAGACTTTATTTATTACCTGAAAATGCAAAATTAATTAATAAAAATATTTATTCTTGAAAACAATGAAAATACAGAATATGGGATAAAATGTAGAATTAATGCATAAAAGATGAGTTAAATGCCAACAAAAAGGGATAAATATATACAATATTTGGCACTCATCAAATACCCCCAAACCTGAATTTTACTTGTCCTCAAGTAAAACAAAACTAAGGAAATCCTAACTATACCACTGTCGCTGGTCTCTCGAATGCATTTAGCGTATGCACTAAGCCTTTTAAACCACTAAGTGTCCCTAGTGGACGAGTTGAAGTCTCGTGAAGGTTTGCTTAGACGTACCTACAAAGTTCTAGGTCAAAATATAAGCTCATATTCCATCAAATGTGACATGTGCAAAACAGTTTAAGCTCACAGCAAAATGGAGATGTCAATCTAGCTATCGAAGGCACAATCCTAGCACTGATAACAAATAAGGACATGTGATAAGAGTGTAAAGTGTATCTACACATGTGTAAAGAAAGATCTGAAGTTATGACTACTAATCACCAAGAGATAGTTTCTCAGGCTAAGAACTGAGGTCGAAATCTAGCTAGCTGTCCGGACTTTACGAGAATTGTGAATGAGTTGGAGGTATTTCACAATTACTCGCGTTGTACATCAATGGCATACACCCTCCTTGCTTATTACAAAGAAACAACAAAAGATGACTCTTTACATGACTCTTATTTACATTGACTATTCTCTTTTTATTTTTGGAACAAGAGATGATGGAATTGATAAATACTTGATTTTTTTTTATTTTTTTTTGTATTTTTCTGATATATTTTTTTCTCTTTTTTTAAGGAAACACTTTTGATACATATACAAAAGGAAACAAAAATTACATGACACTTTGCAAGAGGTAGCCCTTTTTGATGCACCCAGTTAAATTCGATGGTTGTCTTTCTTAATGTAACCTCCACCTTCTATCCCAACCAACCAAAGAACAAGCTAGTCAAGTTTCGTTCAGTATTCTAAAGTGATTGGCAATCGTAACTTCCTATCAAACACCTTGAAGATCGAGGCCAAACATGTATTGGTAGATCGTGCGCGTGCAAATTTCTTATCACTATGTGAATTGTGCTAGAATCAGGGTGCCTAAATATCTAGACTAAGACTCCTAATAATTACATATTTGCACAAGAGTCAACATTTCAAGGTAAATGAGCTCCATTTTTATGATTTTTTAATTTTTTTGAATTTTGATTTTTCAATTTTTTTTTGGAATTTTTCAATTTTTTTTTAAAAAGAAGAAGTTTTGTTTTCAATTATAGCATATTATCATGGTATCTACTCTATACCCCCAAACCTAAACTAAACATTGTCCTCAATGTTTCAAAATATGGAAAGAATTAAAATGCAACATATGGAAAGGGACATGCTGAGTAGAGTAAAAGGAGAGAGAATACCCGATTTCGGCGAAAGCAGAATTAAAACTCCGTTATTCAGGGCAAAAATCCAACATATTTCAGCCGAGATCATATTGGATTAGCAAAATATATACAAAAGGAAATTTAACTAACACATTATCTACAAGAAGATTTGTTTTTTTTTTTTTTTTTTTTAAAAAGAAAATAAAATGAAGAAAATAAAATTTGGTTTTTTTTTTTTTTTTTTTTTTTTGAAAAAGAAAATAAAATTAAGACAATAAAATTTGGTTTTTGAAATGGGAGCAAGCCCACTGTTTGTCCTCTAATGGAATGGAAGGCTGCGGCTCACGAAACACTAAGTTTTAACTTTGAAAGTTGAATTTGGCCCAGTTGGTTAAGGCCCGACGTTTGTTTTAAAACTTTGGTTTCGAGGTCCACTCTTGAGTGGAAGCAAGTCCACAATCAGTTATAAGCTCAGCTGGGTTTAAACCCAGAGTCCAAAATACAAGTCCAATGAAAGAATTTAAACAAGCCCACACAAAATAAATACAAGCCCACAAATTAAACAACAAGCCCAAAAATAAATTATTACAAACCCAACAGAAAATAAAAAGCCCAAAAAAATTGGGTTAATTATTACAAGCCCACAATTAAAGAAATTTGGAAGCCCACGGGTTGGGTTCTCTCAATGAAATGGGTTTAGGCTTACCTTTTTAGCACAGCCCAGCTGCTCTGATATTGTTGCAAAAACCCAGTTGGGTTTTGGTTCTTTTCCTTGGTGGCGTCCCAGCAGAGGAAAAACAGGTTCAGAACAGCAGGTCCAACAACAAATGAAGTGAAGCAGATGCAGATGCAAATGCTATGAAATGAAATACAAAATAGCTAAGAAAAACACAGATAAAACACAGCACCAATCCCCGGCAGCGGCGCCAAAAACTTGATAGGCCTCGGGAAAGCGTATAAAATTGAGTGAAATGAAACGTGGGCCTACAGTAATACCGCAAGTGCACGGTCGTCAGTTGTAGCTCGTGCAAGTACGGGTCGATCCACAGAGATTGGGTGTGTTTTTGAAGTTTCTAGCTAATTGGGTTCCTAAATTGCTGTTGGGCTTTGAATACCCTTTGAGTAAATTGGGCTTAATGGGTTTGTTATTAACAATAAAATGAACTGAGCTTGGGCTCAGTTGGTCTTGAAGTGCACTAGGCTTTGGGCCTTTGATTGAATTCAGGCTTTTGATTAAGCCCACAGTTGACTGAATTGGGCTTTTAGCCTTAACCTAAACTGTGGGTGGGCCTTGGGATTAAACCTGGGCTTTTAGCCTTTGGTTTCACTGAATTGAACTTGGGCTTTGTAACTTATGAGCTTTGGAGCATCAGCAGACAGGGAACAGGCAGCAGCAGTGGAGCAGAAGCACAAGGCAATGATGGAAGCAGCAGCAGTACTGCAGGGCAGAGGCAAGTGGTAGCAGGAAAAGGCAACAGGAGAGTTGCAGGGCAGATGGGTTGCAGCAGCAGCTGCACAAGCAGTGCACAGCAGCACAAGGCCAAGAAGACAGCATCACAAGCAAGGAAGAAAAGCAATGCAGCAGTGCAAGGCAAGTGAGAAAGAAAGGATGGCAGTGAACAAAAAAGTGATGACAATAAAGAAAACAAGCAGAGAACAATGCAAGAACTAAACAAAGCAAATACTAGACAACAAAGAAAGATAACAAAACAAACCAAGGCCTAAGGCCAAGGGCAGGGATGTGGAGAAGCTAACAGAGCAAAGCTAAGGCACTCTTCTAGAGTGGGAAGAGAAATAGCTTGCTCATTGTCACTAGTGAGCACTAGTTTCTCCCTACTACTCAATCAACACAATGCACCTAAGCATACAAAAGGAATGGCAAGATAATCAGCTTGCTATGAGCACTGATTTCTTCCATTACTCAATCAGTTCAATGCTTCAAAGGTAACTAGCCTAGCATTCCATCAACTAACAGCAAATTAAACATGGCACTAACAGTGACAAAACAAAATTAAACAGGAACACATTAAACAGGAAATTAAAACATGAAATTAAAACATGCATATCAACAGGAAAATAACAATTTTAACAGGATCACATTTAACAGGAGACAAACAATTTTAACATATGCAGTGATATTGAACAGAACACATTAAAGAGAAAAACATTAACATTAACAGGACATGAAAGTCCTGGATGCCGGCTAATCCAAGCATAAAGTTTTACAACACACCCACAAGGCTATTTATACCCACAGACCCCATTAGGGTTCTACCAAAAAAATTCCTAAAATCAAACAGAAATTAGGTAAATTATTTCTACCTAAATTGACAGTACAAATCAGACCCATATCTTCTATAATGCTCCTCCATGCTTCTCCATAACAGTAATTAGAGCTTACTCGAAAATACCCAAATTAACTGAAATTAGGGTTTGATTTTTTTTACCTAATTTGATGTGATAACTCCCAATTCTTCTCGACCCATGCTTCCATTTGTACTCCTCTACCTCTCCATAGCTTCAATTTCTCTCTAGGTCACCTATTTCATCAACCTCTCACGCCTAGGGTTTCATGTTGAGCAGGTGGGGAGTTGGTGGTAGCGGACATGGAGGTACGGCGGTGGTGGCAGTGGAGTTGGTTCTGCAAACAGGGAGGTGATGGTGAAGGTGATGGTGAGGGTCGACTGTTTTGGGAAGAAGGGGGGTGTTTGGTTAGCTGGTATAGGGTTCGGGTGTTCCAGTGTGTGGCGGCTTCATCAAATTGGATGAACAGCGAGGATGAGCCGTGGGATGTGGAGCTGGTAGGTAGATCGGACGGTGATGCGGCGGCAAGCGAGGAGCGACCGTCGGATGAAGTGATATAACGAAACGAACGGTGCTAGATTAGGTTAGGTGCTGTAGTGTAAGGCGGAGATATCAAACTTTGATGAACAGCAAGGGAGCAACCGTTGGATTCAACTACCATCTAATCTGAAGGCTTGGAATTTCAGCGCTGTGGTGCTCGGCAGAGACTTCAGATTTTGATGCTCTATGAAGGAGCGACCGTCGGATGCTTCTGAGAACTGATCTGATGGCTGAGAACGGAGGCGCTTTTGTGTGTAGAAAATGAGGTTGTGCGCACCATTCTTCGCGGCTTCCTTGCGTAATTTCTCCCGGCTTTTCACTACTTTTCTGCTCTTTTTGCTTCGCGACTCATCCGAACTTTATTTATTACCTAAAAATGCAAAATTAATTAATAAAATATTTATTCTTGAAAACAATGAAAATACAGAATATGGGAATAATGTAGAATTAATGCATAAAGATGAGTTATGCCAACAAAAAGGGATAATATATACAATTTTGGCACTCATCAAATACCCCCAAACCTGAATTTTTACTTGTCCTCAAGTAAAACAAAACTAAGGAAATCCTAACTATACCACTGTCGCTGGTCTCTCGATGCATTTAGCATATGCACTAAGCCTTTTAAACCACTAAGTGTCCCTAGTGGACGAGTTGAAGTCTCGTGAAGGTTTGCTTAGACGTACCTACAAAGTTCTAGGTCAAAATTAAGCTCATATTCCATCAAATGTGACATGTGCAAACAGTTTAAGCTCACAGCAAAATGGAGATGTCAATCTAGCTATCGAAGGCACAATCCTAGCACTGATAACAAATAAGGACATGTGATAAGAGTGTAAAGTGTATCTACACATGTGTAAAGAAGATCTGAAGTTATGACTACTAATCACCAGAGATAGTTTCTCAGGCTAAGAACTGAGGTCGAAATCTAGCTAGCTGTCCGGACTTTACGAGAATTGTGAATGAGTTGGAGGTATTTCACACATTACTCGCGTTGTACATCATGGCATACACCCTCCTTGCTTATTACAAAGAACACAAAAGATGACTCTTTACATGACTCTTATTTACATTGACTATTCTCTTTTATTTTTGGAACAAGAGATGATGGAATTGATAAATACTTGATTTTTTTTATTTTTTTTGTATTTTTCTGATATATTTTTTCTCTTTTTTTTTTTTCTGAATATATACATCGTTTTTTTTTTTTTTTTTTTTAAGGAACACTTTTGATACATATACAAAAGGAAACAAAAATTACATGACACTTTGCAAGAGGTAGCCCTTTTTGATGCACCCAGTTAAATTCGATGGTTGTCTTTCTTAATGTAACCTCCACCTTCTATCCCAACCAACCAAAGAACAAGCTAGTCAAGTTCGTTCAGTATTCTAAAGTGATTGGCAATCGTAACTTCCTATCAAACACCTTGAAGATCGAGGCCAAACATGTATTGGTAGATCTGCGCGTGCAAATTTCTTATCACTATGTGAATTGTGCTAGAATCAGGGTGCCTAATATCTAGACTAAGACTCCTAATAATTACATATTTGCACAAGAGTCAACATTTCAAGGTAATGAGCTCCATTTTTATGATTTTTAATTTTTTAATTTTTTTGAATTTTGATTTTTCAATTTTTTTTTGGAATTTTTCAATTTTTTTTAAAAGAAGAAGTTTTGTTTTCAATTATAGCATATTATCATGGTATCTACTCTATACCCCCAAACCTAAACTAAACATTGTCCTCAATGTTTCAAATATGGAAAGAATTAAAATGCAACATATGGAAAGGGACATGCTGAGTAGAGTAAAGGAGAGAATACCCGATTTCGGCGAAAGCAGAATTAAAACTCCGTATTCAGGGCAAAAATCCAACATATTTCAGCCGAGATCATATTGGATTAGCAAAATATACAAAAGGAATTTAACTAACACATTATCTACAAGAAGATTTGTTTTTTTTTTTTTTTTAAAAAGAAAATAAAATGAAGAAATAAAATTTGGTTTTTTTTTTTTTTTTTTTTTTGAAAAAGAAAATAAAATTAAGACAATAAAATTTGGTTTTTGAAATGGGAGCAAGCCCACTGTTTGTCCTCTAATGGAATGGAAGGCTGCGGCTCACGAAACACTAAGTTTTAACTTTGAAAGTTGAATTTGGCCCAGTTGGTTAAGGCCCGACGTTTGTTTTAAAACTTTGGTTTCGAGGTCCACTCTTGAGTGGAAGCAAGTCCACAATCAGTTATAAGCTCAGCTGGGTTTAAACCCAGAGTCCAAAATACAAGTCCAATGAAAGAATTTAAACAAGCCCACACAAAATAAATACAAGCCCACAAATTAAACAACAACCCAAAAATAAATTATTACAAACCCAACAGAAAATAAAAAGCCCAAAAAAATTGGGTTAATTATTACAAGCCCCACAATTAAAGAAATTTGGAAGCCCACGGGTTGGGTTCTCTCAATGAATGGGTTTAGGCTTACCTTTTTAGCACAGCCCAGCTGCTCTGATATTGTTGCAAAAACCCAGTTGGGTTTTGGTTCTTTTCCTTGGTGGCGTCCCAGCAGAGAAAAACAGGTTCAGAACAGCAGGTCCAACAGCAAATGAAGTGAAGCAGATGCAGATGCAAATGCTATGAAATGAAATACAAAATAGCTAAGAAAAACCAGATAAACACAGCACCAATCCCCGCACGCGGCGCCAAAAATGATAGGCCTCGGGAAAGCGTATAAAATTGAGTGAAATGAAAGCGGGCCTACAGTAATACCGCAAGTGCACGGTCGTCAGTTGTAGCTCGTGCAAGTACGGTCGATCCACAGAGATTGGGTGTGTGTTTTGAAGTTTCTAGCTAATTGGGTTCCTAAATTGCTGTTGGGCTTTGAATACCCTTTGAGTAAATTGGGCTTAATGGGTTTGTTATTAACAAAAATGAACGAGCTTGGGCTCAGTTGGTCTTGAAGTGCACTAGGCTTTGGGCCTTTGATTGAATTCAGGCTTTTGATTAAGCCCACAAGTTGACTGAATTGGGCTTTTAGCCTTAACCTAAACTGTGGGTGGGCCTTGGGATTAAACCTGGGCTTTTAGCCTTTGGTTTCACTGAATTGAACTTGGGCTTTGTAACTTATGAGCTTTGGAGCATCAGCAGACAGGAACAGGCAGCAGCAGTGGAGCGAAGCACAAGGCAATGATGGAAGCAGCAGCAGTACTGCAGGGCAGAGGCAAGTGGTAGCAGAAAAGGCAACAGGAGAGTTGCAGGGTAGATGGTTGCAGCAGCAGCTGCACAAGCGTGCACAGCAACACAAGGCCAAGAAGACAGCATCACAAGCAAGGAAGAAAAGCAATGCAGCAGTGCAAGCAAGTGAGAAAGAAAGGATGGCAGTGAACAAAACAGTGATGACAATAAAGAAAACAAGCAGAGAACAATGCAAGAACTAAACAAAGCAATACTAGACACAAAGAAAGATAACAAAACAAACCAAGGCCTAAGGCCAAGGGCAGGGATTGGAGAAGCTAACAGAGCAAAGCTAAGGCACTCTTCTAGAGTGGGAAGAGAACTAGCTTGCTCATTGTCACTAGTGAGCACTAGTTTCTCCCTACTACTCAATCAACACAATGCACCTAAGCATACAAAAGGAATGGCAAGATAATCAGCTTGCTATGAGCACTGATTTCTTCCATTACTCAATCAGTTCAATGCTTCAAAGGTAACTAGCCTAGCATTCCATCAACTAACAGCAATTAAACATGGACTAACAGTGACAAAACAAAATTAACAGGAACACATTAAACAGGAAATTAAAACATGAAATTAAACATGCATATCAACAGGAAAATAACAATTTTAACAGGCACATTTAACAGGAGACAAACAATTTTAACTATGCAGTGATATTGAACAGAACAAAGAGAAAAACATTAACATTAACAGACATGAAAGTCCTGGATGCCGGCTAATCCAAGCATAAAGTTTTACAACACACCCACAAGGCTATTTATACCCACAGACCCCATTAGGGTTCTACCAAAAAAATTCCTAAAATCAAACAGAAATTAGGTAAATTATTTCTACCTAAATTGACAGTACAAATCAGACCCATATCTTCTATAATGCTCCTCCATGCTTCTCCATAACAGTAATTAGAGCTTACTCGAAAATACCCAAATTAACTGAAATTAGGGTTTGATTTTTTTTACCTAATTTGATGTGATAACTCCCAATTCTTCTCGACCCATGCTTCCATTTGTACTCCTCTACCTCTCCATAGCTTCAATTTCTCTCTAGGTCACCTATTTCATCAACCTCTCACGCCTAGGGTTTCATGTTGAGCAGGTGGGGAGTTGGTGGTAGCGGACATGGAGGTACGGCGGTGGTGGCAGTGGAGTTGGTTCTGCAAACAGGGAGGTGATGGTGAAGGTGATGGTGAGGGTCGACTGTTTTGGGAAGAAGGGGGGTGTTTGGTTAGCTGGTATAGGGTTCGGGTGTTCCAGTGTGTGGCGGCTTCATCAAATTGGATGAACAGCGAGGATGAGCCGTGGGATGTGGAGCTGGTAGGTAGATCGGACGGTGATGCGGCGGCAAGCGAGGAGCGACCGTCGGATGAAGTGATATAACGAAACGAACGGTGCTAGATTAGGTTAGGTGCTGTAGTGTAAGGCGGAGATATCAAACTTTGATGAACAGCAAGGGAGCAACCGTTGGATTCAACTACCATCTAATCTGAAGGCTTGGAATTTCAGCGCTGTGGTGCTCGGCAGAGACTTCAGATTTTGATGCTCTATGAAGGAGCGACCGTCGGATGCTTCTGAGAACTGATCTGATGGCTGAGAACGGAGGCGCTTTTGTGTGTATAAAATGAGGTTGTGCGCACCATTCTTCGCGGCTTCCTTGCGTAATTTCTCCCGGCTTTTCACTACTTTTCTGCTCTTTTTGCTTCGCGACTCATCCGAACTTTATTTATTACCCAAAAATGCAAAATTAATTAATAAAAATATTTATTCTTGAAAACAATGAAAAATACAGAATATGGGATAAAATGTAGAATTAATGCATAAAAGATGAGTTAAATGCCAACAAAAAGGGATAAATATATACAATATTTGGCACTCATCAGCTGCAGATTCGAGTAATAAGACATGGAAATCCCATGCTTTTTCCATTCTTCCAGATTCTAATCATTTGTTTGATAATGAACCCACAAAAATCAAGGTTTGAGGTTCCAATCACAATATGATAAATTAATTCAGTGACTTCAGGACTCCACGCTACCTTGTGAATATTACTAGGAGAAAGATTAGGTACAACAAGCTTACCAAAAAACTTGAGATGTTATGGAACATCATCAATACATAAACTGTTACCACTCCAACCACTACCACAAATTATTTCGGCAATATGATGTTTGTTGAAGTCCCTGCTCCTGGGTAGAGAGACATTTTCTAACTGGCATCCAAGAAGATATGCAACAATACTTCTATTTACTTCAAACCTACGTCTCCTAACCATAGTGAATAACTTACATTCTTTTTCATCCACACTGTGTATATTACCATAAAACTCCCTAGTTAACTCTGTAGAGCCAGAGTAGTTACCAGAATGAATATCTCCCCAGTCATTATGGTCATGAATCAATTCATTGTAAAACTTCATATCAACCTACACATACTTCTTTTCATAAATGATTTGTTTATTATGCATTGAACTATACTTCTTGAAGCACTTACGATAAACAAAATAAATCCCAATACTAACATCAAAGTAAAGAGTTGCAAGAGAATCGATAGTTACATCAGTAAAATTCAAATTTGGTGTGATTCTCCTATGGGTTTGATTAGAACCTTCTCCTCTTGTAAAATCCCTACTGTGCATGTTGCTAGAATACACAAATTTTAAATAGAGAGAAAAACACTTACAATCAAAGATGTATGTTGATGTTCGAACTGCACTCTTGGATGTGAAGTTGATGAAAATGTCAAGTACCCATTGAAAAAAGAATAGGATTAAATCAAATTTTTATTTCGAAAACAAGAAGAAATTAGAATTCTTGAGTTTTGATTTGAACCAACTCTCTCTTTTTCTGTCGGACTGTTCGAATAAGAGATTATAAGAGAGTTTATCTTTCTCTTTGTTATTATCACCGAACATCGTGTCGGTTTTGATTCGGCTTCACTAGAATCGGTTCTAAAATTGAACCATGAATCTGAAACCCATTTCTCAAGTGGGTTGTTTAGCCCATATTCGAAACTCATCGGCTTAGAGGCGGTTAATTCACAAATGAGACTTTTGGACAGATCATCATTTTTATTTAACTGTTTCTCTCTAATAACTGTATCGGTATAAGGTACATCGTTTATACAGATATTAGAGTTGATAACAACAAAATTTGGATATGAGTCCAAGTTGTCTTTGTCAAGAGAAAAATTCATGCAATAGTCATGTGCATATTGCCTTCTTTCAGACATTGGCTCTTTAGAAGCTTGTTTTATTGACTCAAGTTCCAAGAGAAAGTTATCCACTTCGTCTTGTAATTGCTGACTGTCACTAAGAATTTTACAGGTCTTTTTGAAAGACTCATCTACCTTTAACTCGTAAAGTTCGAGTTCTAAAGACAGATCACTGATTTGTTTTTCTATTTCAGCAAACTCAATGAATTTTCGACTTATTTTGTCTTTAGGATCTTTAGTGAGTATGAGATACAATTGACATTCTTCTACAAACCAAATCTCTTTGGAGCGTAGAGACTCAACTATTTCATCGTTTGACATTTCCTCAAATGATTTTGAGTAATCTAATCTTGTTTTTGTAGGATCAGAATCTCGCAACAATAATATCTTAGCGAAATTATCAACAACACAACACAACAGCGTCGCAGAACAATTTCAGAAATGATATAATAAACGACGTCAGCTAAAATCATGAGAAAGATGTAATGGTCCTGCGAAAATTAGAGATTTTGCGAGATTAAGATTTGTAAGGTTGCGAGAATTTCGTAAGTCATATCCGAAAATAAATGACAGATTAGCTGTCATCCACTATGTATTTTCCTATAAATAGTCGTTCAGTTGTAAAGGAAAGGGAGAGATCTTTTTTGAGTAAGAAACAAGTAAATAGGAGAGAGAAAGTCTAGAGCAGAGGTCATTCTTGATTCCTTTATCTTTTTTTGTAAGAATATTCAAAGATTGATCAATAAAATTAAGAGTATAAATCTAAAAATGAGTTGAGTAATAATGAAATCATATGAGGGGTGTAGTGTAGTGATGTGTTTTTCAACGATGTTGTAGTAAGATGATTCGTTCACTCAGATTTGTTGAGAATTTGTTTTAAGACTTAATAAAGAAAATAAGGAAAAATATATATACAAAATTTGTCACAGGATGAAGAGAGACCGGGACTCGGGATTCCACTGCTTTTCATATTGTTATGGTTCAGTCATTAACTCTAGATAATATACCTCAAACAAAAGAAGTTGTGACTCTAGTTCTTTTCCAAAAATAGATTTCATAAAATATTATTTGTAAGTTAAAAGCATGACGAATCTAAAATAATTAAAACTAAGCATGCGACATCTAACAAAATAACAAGTAATTAATAGAAATCATAAATCAATTAAATCTATGCAAAAAGTCAATAAAAGAATTAATTCATTTACCACAATCATGAAAAGTTGCTTCCTCCATTGTCCCAGTGATAAGGTTTATCTCATCATGTTGGAAACACACTCAAAGGATTTTTTCATTGCTCAAAAATTGTTTACAATGGTGAAAATGAGGAAAAACAATTAAAACCGGATTTGTAACTGTTATTTCTGTTACAAACCTAATTGTTACAGAGAACGATATGAATAAGGTGTCGCTGCCACTGTAGCATATAAGACTGTCTTGTGACTGTCGTATTCACTGTAGCATAAACGACTGCTTGTGTGGGTCAATGTTCTTCGTCTTCTAGGGTTTCTGCAACAGCAGAACCAACTCTGCAACTCGATCAAACTCCTCTCTTTTCTTCCCTAACTCTCCATAAACCTTCTTTGATACTCCAACATCCTATATATACTACTCAAGCCTTCGAATATCTCCTCATTACTCCGAATAATCTCTTCATACTTCAGGAAGTAAAAAATAAATTCTCGGAATATTTTCTTTCCCATCTTGCATTCCCATGCGTTAAAATGCTGCAGACACGCTCTAGACTTTCTGGTGCACGCATACGACTGAGTCAAGACGTTGTAGAGACACGCAGCGTTTTAAAATATCACCACAGAATCCCGCGTATTGCTCCAACCTCTGTTTCATGGGATATCCACGTAACTTCCCTTTTTTTATCGAAACCAAAAACATTACCACCCCTGTTTGGATAAAACAGGCCCAAATCAAACAAAATCCGAGAGGCAGTCCAACAAAAACTCCCTCGAAATCATGCCAGGCATCTCCGCCGGTGAAAGCTAACTTCCCCTGTATCACTTCAAACTGATCATCCAGCCAAATATAGTTGATTCTAAAGCACATGCCAACTCTGTTAGGCCAAAACAAATCGTTCCCAAAAGTTTCAGCCATTTAGTCTCTCAAGAACCCCACAAATTCTCGAACCCTAATTCTGGTTTTTTTCTAAACCAGATTTTCTCGCAAATTTTGAATTCAAAAGGGAAGAAGAAGGTCGCCCCTTAACCAGCTGCTTGGGTGCGAAAGTCAGATGGGTACCCCTTATCATTTGAGGTGCCCCTTATCCAAAAGTGAGAGTCCGAATAGCACGTGTCCTCCTGGTGCAAATAACAACTTTTCGAGCCGAATTCTCTACACAAGTGTATTTCTCCATAAACACCTACGCATACACAAAAACACCATAATAAGTACAAATCGAGCACCAACAATACAGAAAATTGAGGACAACTTAGACACAAAAATGTGTCTATCATGTAGGATTTCCTGCAACCACATAATGGCGCTAGAAACAGGGACATGAAGATCGAAAGTTGAAGATTGTTGTTGAGATTGTTCAAATCAAGAAAGTGATTAAATAAATCAGTGAACCAGTTAAAAGAAAAAATGATTAGAATTAATGAAGATGACAAAATATTGGAGTGTAATATGATAACAAAAACGATGGTTAATGAATTCCATGAAAACATCAAAGGAAGAATACATAAACGAAATTTTGAAGGAAGGAAGGTTATGGCGGTAGAAAAGACATCACCCTTGAAAGATTGGGAAAAGCAAAAAATTACATTCACGGCGGAAGAAATACCAAAAGAAAATTTGAACCACACATCTCCATTGGTTATTACAGTGCCTATTACGCGAAAAGAGAAGGAGACAACAACAAAATCCACGGGAGAATGGATATTGAACAGAACTTTAATCGATACAGGTAGTTCAGTGGATATAATATTTTATCATGCATTCCGGGGAATGGGATTTAAAGATGAAGAAATGTCCAGTTCAACATATTTTGTTCACGGCTTTGGAAAATCCACAACAAAACCTAAAGGAGAAATAGTGGTACGAATTCCACTTGGAGAGATCGAAACACACGTAACACTGTGCGTGGTGGATATGGAATCGCCATATAATATGTTATTAGGAAGACCATGGATACATGCGATAAAAGTTGTAGTATCAACGTTGCATCAATGTATTAAATTCCCCACACCAAATGGAATAGGTGAAATCAGAGGAGATGTTGAGAATGCGAAATTATGTCATCAAATTGAAGTAAAGCATTATGAAGGACAAGCAAAAAAGAAACAATTTCGCAGAAAGTTGGCAAAGGAAGCAAAGAAAGAAGAACAATTTAGAGTATATATGATAAGGGAAAAAGAAGGCAAAGGAATACCCAGCGAAATTTCGGAAGAAGGAGAAGGACCTGTGAAAACAATAAAAGAACCAACACCAATGGGAGAACCTAAACCCAGTTACACTACCGCAGAACCAACAAAAGAAATAAACATTGGAACTATAGAAGAACCTCTATTGAGAATTGGAACCAAAATGGATGTGGAAGAAGAAGAAAAAACTGTTAACCTTTTGCGAGAATATAAAGATGTTTTCGCAGGAAGCATGGATGAGATACCGGGAATAGATCCATCAATTGCATGCCACAAGTTGGAGATTAACAAAAATGTGAGACCATTTAAACAGAGAATAAGAAAAATTGTAACAACTTACCATTCCCAAATAGAAGAAGAACTACAGAAAATGCTTGATATCGCTAAATACCCAGAATGGATAGCGAATATGGTCATTGTCCCAAAGAAAAACAAAGGAATCAGGATTTGCATAGATTTCAATGATTTAAACAAAGCTTGCCCCGAAGATAGTTTTTCGTTACCATATATTCCTCAAATGGTGGAATCCACAGCGGGAAATGATAGAGTATCGTCTTTAGATGGGTACAAAGGGTATAACCAAATCCCTCTCGCTGAAGAAGATCAAGAACATACTGCTTTCTTCGCCCCTAGAGGTTTATATTGTTACACGAAAATGCCATTTGGTTTGCGAAATGCAGGAGCGACATACCAAAGAATGGTAGAGAAGGTGTTCGTAAAATGGATACACAAAACATTAGAAGTATACGTGGATGATATGTTAGTAAAGAGTAAAGAAGCTAAAGAACATGTACAAGACCTGGGGAGATTTTTGAACAAATGCGACAGTATAACATTAAATTGAATCCTGAGAAGTGTACTATTGGAGTTTCATCGGGAAATTTTTTAGGCTACATTGTATCAAAGGAAGGAATACAGGTTGATCCAGAAAAAGCGCAAGCAGTTCGTGACATGCCAACACCAGCAACAATAAAAGATGTACAGAAGTTGAATGGGCTTCTAGCTTCGCTAGGGAGATTCATTTCGCGATCATCAGACAAATGCAAATATTTTTTTGATATACTCAAGAAGGGTGCGAAATTTAAATGGACTGATGAATGTGAAAAATCTTTTCAAGGGATCAAAGAACATCTTATGAATACAAGTATTTTAAAAAAAGCAGAATCAGGAGAATAATTATTGATCTATCTTGCGACGACATCGCATGCATTAAGTGTTGTGTTATTGCGAGTAGACGCGGGAGTGGAGAAACCCATTTATTACATTAGCAAAACTTTTAATACTTCCGAGAAGAATTACTCAAAGATTGAGAAGTTAATCTTAGCATTAGTTTATGCATCATTTAAGCTCCGCATATATTTTCAGGCGCATAAGATAAAGGTATTAACAAAAGTACCAATTGAATCAGTGATGAAGAATTCTAAAAGATCAGGAAGAGTGGAGAGATGGAATGCACAAGTAGGCTACTTTGATATTAAATATTAAATTTTGTCTTCACCAAAATCACAAGTTGTTGCAGATTTCTTGGCAGAATTTCCTTTAGAAGAAGATGAAGCGGTAGAAGAAATGATGGATATAGAAGAAGAACATGGACATCCAAAATATTTATTAACAGAACCAAATAGATGGGAGATATTGGTAGATGGATCATCAAATGGAGAAGGAAATGGAGTTGGAATTGTTTTAATTTCGCCAGAAAGAATAAAGATGGCTTTTTCATTCAGATTGGAATTCGCATCCACTAATAATGAAACGGAATATGAAGCTGTGATACATACCTTAAAATTCGCAATAGAAATGAAACTAGAAAATGCCAGGATCACTAGTGATTCGCAGCTAGTTATTCGCCAAATAAAGGGAGAATATACCACAAATGAACCATCCTTGAAGAAATACAAGAAGCTCGTTGAAGAATTGTCAGCGAAAATCCCAAAAATAAAATGGAGGCACATTTCAAGAAAGGATAACAGACTCGTAGATGCTTTTGCTTTCATCTCAAGCATGATGACAGATCCAACAGAGAGATGCATAAAAATACAAACACTTATGTCACCATCAATCAATAAAGAAGAAGAAGAAGTGGATGTGATGATAATAGACAATGAAGAAGAAGAACAAACGAACAATATCGCAGACTGGAGAATGGAACTTCATGCATATTTTGCGAAAGGAGAAACACCGAGAAATAGATTAGAAACACACAAGTTAAAAAGCCGCGCAACGAATTATGAATTAAGAGATAGGCTGCTATACCTAAAATCCTTTAACGGACCTTCACTCAGATGTTTGACACGAGAGGAAGGAGAAAAAGTGTTAAAAATGTTATGTAGTGGGGATGCTGGCAATCATAGCGGGGGAAGATCTTTGGCACATAGAGCAAAAATGCAAGGGTATTACTGGCCATACATGCACGAAGATGCAAAACAAATATCAAGGCGCTTCGAAGATTGTCAGCAGCATGGAAAGAAAATAATGCACCTGGATCACCGTTATCATCTTCAACCAGTGTGTGGCCTTTTGGAAAGTGGGGCTTAGATATTGTGGGGCCATTTTTACCAGGTTCTGGACAAAGAAGATATTTAATAGTCGCAACAGATTATTTCACAAAATGGACATAATTGAAAGCAGTACAACATATTCGCGACAAAGATATTTTTACATTCATATTCGAAAATATCATTTGCAGATTTGGAATTCCTGCGCAGTTGGTATCAGATAATGGGAAACAATTTGAAGGACAGAATATAGAATTGCTACTTAATGCATTCAAGATAAAATGTGGAAAGTCTACTCCTTTATATCCACAAGCTAATGGGCAGGTAGAAGCAACAAACAAAACAATTGCAGATATATTAAAGAAGAAATTGGAAGGAAATCACAGAGCATGGTGCAAACAAGTACATAATGCAGTATGGGCTTATAATACAACTAGAAGAGAAGCTACTGGAATGTCACCTTTTTGTTTAACATACGGAGTTGAAGCGGTGTTACCAACAGAAGTTGTTATTCCGACAACAAAAAGAGAAGCTTGGGAGAAAAATCTTAGTGCGGGTTTGATTTTAAATAAACTTGATGAATTAGAATAAAGAAGAGAAAAAGCTTTACAACATATGGAGAATTATCAGCGAAGATTATCCCGAGAATATAATAAACGTGTCAAAGTACGCGAATTCCAACCAGGAGATTTAGTTCTGCGAGAGACACCAATATATCAGCGAGAAAATGGTGGAAAATTAGCGAAAAAATGGGATGGACCTTACATCATTAAGGAGATAGTTGGAACAGGATCTTATAGATTAATGGATCTAGAAGGTAGAGATGTTGGTCATAGACTTGACAGACCATGGAACAGGTTGTAGTTAAAAAGATATTATCCGTAAGAAGCTTTGAGAAGTTATGGATTCTGAAAGAATAGTTGCAAGATTATTCATATCAAAACAAGATCATGATGTGCGAAATTTTCACAGAGATAATCACAGAACAATGACATAAAAGAAAGGGGCGAACCTTTATGGCGTACACCCTAGTTCGCGAATAAAATTTCGCAAGAGGCAAATGTAAGACCTAAAGTACGTCATATCAGGGGGTACCTGTTGCATGGCACAGGGAAAGGCTAAACCGCAATCGGAACCTGAGTCATGGAGACTTGGGGTCAATAAAGCCCGTCCGGGAAAGGCACCTTGGATTCTCAGCTTAAGCATATGACTTAGGTTGGGAGACTAAGGTAATAAGGACTCTCCCAAGGAGTGCAGATCTGATCAAGGCGCCGAGGTACACGGTTGAGTCAAGAGTGTTAGGGACGTTTGAAGCGTACCTTGCCATTCTTGACAAGTCTTGGCTTATACTGCACTCGGCCCGAAGAAAACCCCACTTAGGGTGTAGTATCGTAACCATAAGCCCTATAGGTAAAAGGGATAAGAGGTTGTGAAAACAACTGGTTGTTATTAAGACTGGATGGGAGGAGCTAACCTTGTATGGTAGAAGTAAGCCTCCTTGAAGGGGCAACCAGGGGGGAGATAAGGGCGGCACCCTCCATTAGGGAGCTGATAAGTGTCTTAAGACGCAAATGTCATGAGGCTTTTTATTCTCAAGGGTATTAAGGCTTGTCATATTTGTGCAACAATCCTGAAGAGGCAATAATACAAAAGAAAAAGATAAGACGAGATCAATGGGTTTTCGCATGAAAGTGTGAAGACGTCCTGCGATTTCGTCGCAAGACGGCAATGTCATGGGGCTTTATTTTTGCAAGAATATTTAGGCCTGTCATATTGTCGCAACATTCCTGAAGAGGCCATAATACAAAAGAAAAAGTTAAGGCAAGATCAATGGGTTTTTGCATGAAAGTGCAAGGACGTCCTGCGATTTTATCGCAATGACAAGAGATGGCATAATAAGACCTTTAATTAGGAAGGCAAAATAAGACCACATGATATTACAAAATATTTATAAGTATTCGTAACAGATTATTTTTTGCAAGAAAGATAATGAGAGGCAAGTATGGGAATCAATAAACAAGAAGCATTATCTTTCTCATCAGTAAAATACTAAAAGGAAAAATTGATTCCAAAGTTGGTTGAAGAATATTATTCGCAAAAGTGATAAAAGTAAGACAATTCAAGAAGATAAAACTAGATAAGAAGCTCAAGCTTCAGTATTAATTCAAGTAGCAGGAGATAACAGACGTTCTTCGCCAATGTTCTCATTATCGCAAGCCTCTCCTTCATTTCGGTTCTGATCTTCGCCTTGACTAGCACCTTGATTATCGCCAGCAATTATTTCTTCAGAAGAGATTTCTTTCTCATTTTTATTAACACCAGCAGATGCTTCCTTAGAAGGAATTTATTCTTCACCTTCCAAGAGATCATCCTCTGCACCACTTTCATAATCATAATCACTATCAGCAGGACGAGGAACTTCATCATCATCTACTTCCAAAGGTTGAATTGATGTAGGAGGAAGAGATTTGGACAATAAAATATCATTTACAAGGACTTCAGCCCGGAGATGAACTTGACGAAGAAGTGCTCTCTGATGATTCCTATCTTGAATATCCTTAAAATAAGCAAGATAATCAAGTCTTCTTTCTGCTCGGTCGCGAGAACCAGTAAGGGCAGAGACGAGCAATGCATTTTCTTTGCGAATTTTGGCATATTTAGCCTCCAAAACAGAAATGGAGGAATGAAGATTCTTCTCAGACTCTGCGAAAGATAGAATACCAAATTTCAATAAGATGAAGAACTCAGAAAAATATGATAAAGAAAAGATAGTTAAGGCAGTCAAACTATTATGACTACCTTCCTTTTGCGAAATAAGGTGTTGAATCAAGGATAGACAACTATTCTCCCAACGGTCCATTGCGTCATCAAATTTATCTCCAACTAAACCTTTAAGTCGAGACTGAAGATTTTTCTCTTTAGAAATAAGAAAGGCATTTTTCTTTGCAAGAGAATAATAAGATTCTTCTAATTTGGAATATTGTTCTTTAAGTTGATTCGCCTTTACACTTAAAGCTATTGTACCTTGAATGAGTGTATCTCTTTCAGCGATAGATGACTCTGTTACTTCTTTAAGTTCATTTCTCAAAGAGCGAAGAGATTTCTCTTGGTCATCACATATTTTCTGAAGAATGCTAAGTTGTTGCGAAGATATCGCCATATTGTTTAAACAAGTTCGCTTCTCTTGAGATAAGGTTTTATTCTCATCTGATAAATTTTCCATCCCTAAATTAACTTTAGTTAAAGAATAAGAAAGGCGAGATACTTCATTACTTAATAAATCTTGTCTCTGAACTAATTGGGTATTTTAATTGGTAAGATTATTTATATGATCAAGAGAATATGAATAGAGGTTATCTAATTGGTTATATTGATCTATCAAAATTTCTTTATCAACACGGGCTTCTTCAACATCAGATTCAAATTGATATCTCTCCATTATTCGTTTCTGGTTTAAGGCTTAACATGTGAAAGAGGGATTTCAAGGATAATTAAATATGGGAAGGATAAAACCATTAAAAAGGAAAATTGAAGACAAGGATAAGAAAATCATACCTCTCAATTCATCGCTCTTCTTGCGAAGATTATCACGATCCAACAAAACATTCTGAAGCTTTTGATTTTCGAGACGAAGAGCATTACACTCTTTTTCCAAAGCTGTCTGCGAAGCAGCTCTGTCAGAACCTAAATGCTTGCTCAGAATTTCGCAAACATTAGACTTGATAGTATCAATAGAATACTTCTTTCCATCATCCAGGACTTCAGATAAAACTTTGAAAGCAATATCTATTCCTTCCACGGTTTCTTTCGAAAGAGGAAGAGACTCAGGTAGAGAACTGGCAGTGATAGAAGGTTGAGAAACATTCTCAATAGGAAGAGAAGAAGTTTCATTCACAAAAGGATCAACAAGGGGGATTTCAATCATTGAAAGGTCAGCTGAAGAAATGAAGTCTGAGGAAGCTTTTTCGCGAATTGGAGATAAAGGTTTATCTTGCGAATATGTCGCAGGAGATTTAGAAGAGATAAGTAAGTAGAATGGAACAGAAGTTTGAACAGTTTTAAGGTGGCGATATTTCTTGAGAGGTTTATTGACATCCTTATCACCCTGCGAATTACAATCCCGATAAGAAACAGAGGCAACAATATTGTTATTAGAAAAGTATAATGTTTCTTACTACCTTCTCATTCGCAGACTTTCTTTTATGCGCAACAACCATATGCTGCGGTTTGGGAATGTTAGGGTTCTGAACTGTAAATTTAGTGTTGGAGGCGCTTTTGCTGAAATAACAATAGTATGAAAATCACATAAACAACACCAAATAAGACGGTAAACAAGATCAATTTCAGCAAAACCCATAAAGAAGAAAAAAGAAAACTAACCTTGACGAATCCATGGAAAACACTAGCAGGAAGATTATTTCGAAGAAAATTACGAACGATGAAGATCTGCAAAAGAAATAGTATGAAGATGAAGAAAAAATTAAAAAGATTGAAGAAGAAAGAAGAAAAGTTGCCATAACGGAATTTGCAGAAGAACGATTAAGTTGCAGAGAAAATAAAAAGAAAGAAAAAGAGAGTGAGAAAGAATATATATAGAGGGAATTTTTCCTCGAAAAGATAAACACGATTAATACGGAAAGATATAAGCGGTTAAAAAGCAGCGGTTACAAAATACGTGTTAAGAAACAGATGGAAGAAAGAGTACGTGTGATAAATGCAGAATATGAAGAAATGAACAGTTGCGGCATTTCTCACATCATTCTCTACTTCGCAGAAAAGATATAAGAAGAGGCAAGATGTAGGATCAGAATCTCGCAACAATAATATCTTAGTGAAATTATCAACAACACAACACAACAACGTCGCAGAACAATTTCAGAAATGATATAATAAATGACGTCAGCTAAAATCATGAGAAAGATGTAATGGTCCTGCGAAAATTAGAGAGTTTGCGAGATTAAGATTTGTAAGGTTGCGAGAATTTTGCAAGTCATATCCGAAAATAAAGGACAGATTAGCTGTCATCCACTATGTATTTCCCTATAAATAGTCGTTCAGTTGTAAAGGAAAGGGAGAGATCTTTTTTGAGTAAGAAACAAGTAAATAGGAGAGAGAAAGTCTAGAGCAGAGGTCATTCTTGATTCCGTTATCTTTTCTTGTAAGAATATTCAAAGATTGATCAATAAAATTAAGAGTATAAATATAAAAATGAGTTGAGTAATAATGAAATCATATGAGGGGTGTAGTGTAGGATTTCCTGCAACCACAGTTTTTGTGTTAACTGAATCATTCATTAGATTCATACTTATAGGTTGGATCGCACCAAACACAAATTGTTAGATCTTTTCGTGTTTTCCTGCTCTGATACCAATTGAAAAGACGAGGGTACCCAATATACCTCAATCTAAAACTTTTCCACCTATAAGTCCTTTCTCCGAAAGTGATTGTCTATGGACTGAGTCGAGACAATACAACAAATCAGTCCACACTTCGTGTAATCGTCTATGGATATGAGATCGAGACAATATAACAACGAAGTATGTTTACTTGATAAAAGGTTCGGACTTAACCAAACACAATAGGATTGCTTATCAAGTAAATAGGAATTAACGTTTGTGCGATTTACTTTAATTATAATAAAACAATTATAATGCAGAAATATAAAGTAAATGACACAATAAGATTTTGTTAACGAGGAAACCGCAAATGCAGAATAACCCTGAGACCTTGTCCAGAATTGAATGCTCTCGGGATTAAGCCGCTATACAAAATCAAACCAACTTCGTATAGTTGAGACCAAGCAACTACACATATAGTTCACCTAGTTCTGTCTGTATTCCCACGCCTCCGACCAGTAATAAGTCACGTACTTGGAACAATTCCTTTGGTTCGTATTCCAAATAGTAAAGGAACAACAAATTTGTTTGGTATCAACTCTTTTCAACCAAGTGATATGAGTTCGACAAAGGCTCTTCTGTTTATCTCAATAAACTCCTTCGTCGGGTTCTTAAATCTATCTTATTATCAACTACCAAAGTAATTGTTAAGATTTTGCAATCAATACTTTTAATCACAAAGAATTGTATTGATGCCGATCTACACAACTAATCAATCTAATCTACCACAAGGATAAACCGATTATAGTTGGATCCTCTTTTACCGAAACAAGTATTGTGCACACGAAAGATTATGAATCCCAAATCAAAAATCTTCAAATTCTTCTTTGTCTTCAAATCTTCTTAGATCTTCAATAAACACCTGCACACAATCAACTTGAATCTCTTGTGATCAATCACGCATAGAATGGAGTCTGTTAACAATGGATTATCACAAGACGTCTTTATATATACAAACAGTCTAAAGATCCCCTTCGGAACTTCGATCTAGTTTGATTGAACCTTATATCAGAAGAGAAGATTCTCAAGCATAAACAAACTAGGTGCAATCAAAGTTCAACCACCGTTAGTCAATCAAATGAATCGAAAATAAAAGATAAACCGCAATTATCTAGTTTCCCACCAGCGGTACTAATAGAGTTTCTCAATCCCAAAGAAGACTTTAAACTGATGGGCCGTAAGAGATTTCGCCTAATTAGGTTACTCTCCTCTCCGAATAGGCGGCTTCACCAGTAGCAACACAACTGAGATAGTTCTTGTTGTACGAGGATTAGTTTGCTCGAAATGCAAACTTTCATATTTATAGACCAAGGAAGTTTGGACACCAAGGAATTTCCAAAATCGAAAATATTCTCAAGATATGCAATATATTCCAGATTCGGTTTCCATAATTCCTGGAAATGCTTTGTCCAAAATAATGACCAAAAATCTCTTAGAAAATCTCCAACTAGTAAATGCACATTACTAATTTTCATTTTCCAAAAATAAAATTAAAAACCTTAAATAAAAGATTCTCAATTTATTTTATTCAATCCGGGATGTTCTTCCTTTAGCTATTAAGGAATAACTTTGAACAATTAAAGATAAGCGTTACTGCACATGTTCAAAGTATGTCGACATCTTTACTTTGTAAGTCCTCTTTCATACTTACAATCTTGAAACCGATCTGCCACACTTCCAAACAATTTTATAATTGGTTCATCTGACTTTCAAGTGTTACAACATGGCTCGGTTGAACCCACCAAACGTTGGTATGTCAAGTTTGGTTGTCATATTTTAGTGAATCAAAACTCATGTTAAGAGTCGCTTGATTAGTACTAGAGTCAACTTCGTATAGGTTAGCTTGAAAGTATTAGGATATGAGACATTACAAGTATTGTGAAGTTGTAGTTGCAGGAAATCCTACACTACACCCCTCATATGATTTCATTATTACTCAACTCATTTTAGGTTTATATTCTTAATTTTATTGATCAATCTTTAAATGTTCTTACAAGAAAAGATAAAGGAATCAAGAATGACCTCTGCTCTTGACTTTATCTCTCCTATTTACTTGTTTCTTACTCAAAAAGATCTCTCTATTTTCTTTACAACCTGAACGACTATTTATAGGGAAATTCATAGTGGATGACAGCTAATCTGTCCTTTATTTTCGGATATGGTCTGCGACATTCTCGCAACCTTACAAATGTTAATCTCGCAAGTTCTCTAATTTTCGCAGGACTATCACATCTTTCTCGTGATTCTAGCTGACGTCGTTTATTGTATCATTTCTGAAATTATTCTGCGACGCTGTTGTGTTGTGTTGTTGATAATTTCGCTGAGATATTATCGTTGCAAGATTCTGATCCTACATCTTGCCTCTTCTCATATCTTCTCTGCAAAGTAGAGAATGATGTGAGAAATCCCGCAGCTGTTCACCTCTTCATATTCTGCATTTATCACACGTATTCTTTCTTCTATCTGTTTCTTGACACGTCTTCTGTAACCGCTGCTTTTCAACCGCTCACGTCTTTTCGTCTTAATGGTGTTTATTTCTTCGAGTAACAAAAAATCTCCTTTATATACTCTTCTTACTCTTCTTTCCACTTTCTTTTTACTTTCTCTTCTCTTTTTATTCTCTCATCTCTGCAACTCTGTTATTCTTCTACAAATTCTGCTACTGTAATTTTTCCCCCTTCAATCTTCTTACTTTTTATTCATTCCCATACTATATATTTAAATATGCCTCCAAATGGTCATAGACATGAGAAGAATTTAAAAGATGTCCAAAAAGATCTTGCTGAGAAAGGTTTCACACTCTCTACCATTCCTGGTGAAAGTGCCAAGTCAATTCTTTATGTCAAACTTTTCTCTGATCACTATTGTGATGATCAATCAATCATAATTTCGCTAGGTCAGATTCTCGCAGGTCTCCCCATTCCTCTTTATGACCCAAATATTCCTCTATTCTATGAAATTCTCGCTCACTCGGGATTTTCGCGATCTATCTTCCAACTGAGTGGGGACTGCATCCGTCTGATGCTAGAGTTCGCTAATCGTGGTGCTGGTAAAGGATCTCTGTACTCTAAAAAACTTAGGGATCCTAATTTCGCAGACCTAGAGATAATTGCTGAGAAATATACAGTACGGAGTTTCTTTGAGAACTATGAACTGATCTCCATGAAGAAAGAGAACACTCGCTGGGGTATTCGCTTAAAAAGGAAAGATAACATTGATGGAGCTAAAATTCTCATGCAAGACATTGACTGGAATTCTGGTAAGAACACAACTCCTCTCCAATCCAAAGATGATAAATGGTGTGTTTTTCCTTTAATGCTAAAAGGACCTTACATTGCTGGGTCAAATGTTCTTCCTGCGAATCTCGCTGCTTATCAACCTTGGGTTTTCTCTTGGCCCGAGAAGGAGAAAGAGGTATGTTTCTTCCCGTTTAGTCACTTTATATTTTTTATTTGTCTTTATTATTTTGTTCGCTAACTCTTGCGACATTCTGCAGATCCAAAAACTGAAAGATAGTTATAACAGGACTGGGAAAGCTAGTACTCTGTTAGCTCTTCGCTCATACACAGATGAGGTAAGAAATTTTCTCTTATGATTTTAAATATACTGTTGCTTCCATTTCTTATTTCTATCTGTGTGTGAAGATTATTGCTGAAATAAAGAACCTGCCGATGTTGCGAAGACTGGTGATAAATAAAGGTGCTCTTCGCAGGAAAAATCAACTGCTCCTCCTTCAAAGAAAAGGAAAGTCCGTTCTTCTTCTCCTTCAAATATTCCTCTCAAAATTCCGAAAGTGACAAGGATGATGAGGACAATGATGACTTGCCGCAAGTGAAGATTTTCCACCTGAATCTTCTATGGCTAAGCTCTCTGGCCTCTTTTCTGATTCTCTGCAAGGAATGGGAGATAGCCAATTCGCTAATACCTCCTGCAAGCTCTCGCTACAATTTGCGATGTCCCTTTTGGATGGTGATAGTTCTCTTCGTGGAGTTTCTAGATCAGTGACTCCCGACTTCTTGCATTCCTCAATAGTCTGGTATACTTTTATCCTTTTACTTCTTCATTGTCATAACTCAAAAATCTTTTCTATATTAATATTTTTTATATTTTCTCGCAGGCTGGAAAAGCTTCTTTCGCTGTTGCCTCAGATCTAGAGAGAACGCGAAAATCTTGAAAAGAATCTTCAATTTCGCACAAAATGAAGAATTGGAAGCTGAAGTTAAAGGTCTTCGCGAGAAAAATAGACAACTAGAAATTGATTCTTCTTCGTATAAGAACAAAATCTCTAGTCTTCAGCAAGCTAATAATCAGCTTTACGGTATGTTACTTTTCTCTTTTCCCTTCATTCATTCATCCTGTTGTTTTATCTTATTTAAATGATCCTTTTTGCAGACATTTATGGTCTTTCTGATGAAGCTACCCTTCTTCTTCGTTCATTTCCTAATGCCTTGGATAATGATACCCTTCTTGAGCGTCTTAAATTCCTTAAATAGTTTCTCAAATGATAGAATTTCATCTCTCTCTAATGAGCTTAGATCTAAATTTCGCCTCTTAGAAATTGACCATAGATCTAGTTTAGGCTTAGCCAACCGATTTAAGCGTCTCTTGATTCTAAAGAGAAAACCAATGAGTTAAGAACCAAAATTAGCGGTCTCATAGATGATAAGGATCGCATCTCTGATCAAGGTGCTAAGGCTTTGGCGAAATTCCAAGAGACTCTTCTTGAAGTTCAACTTGAACGAGATGAAGCTAACCGCAAGAACATCGAACTCTGCGAAAGGGAAAACAAATTCGTTCTCGTCTTCTTATAAGTAATGAGGATGAATTTGTTTGGGCTGCGAAAATCTTAGATGATGCCAGAAAAGATTTAGGTGTAAATGTTAGTCTCCAAGTTGAGCATACAACCTTGATTAGAGATATGATTTCTGACAGAGAAGGTTACTAACTGCTCTTCTTTACTAATATTTTGCTTCTTATGAATTTTCATCAAGTTAATAATTGATTGTCCTTTGCTCGCAGATTCTGAAAGTAGATATCGTGAAAAGATTGAGGAACTCGAAGCTAAAAAGGAGGAACTCGCAAAGAATCTTTCTTCTCTCAATGACAAGTATTCTAGATTAAAGAATCAAATCAAGATCACTGTTGCGAATGATGCTACGCATTTTCGCAATCAAACTATCCAAATGGCTTGTGACGATCATAATATCCCTCTTTCTGATTATCCTTGTCTTTTGGAAGAAATCCCACAGAATACTCCCAGTCTGATTATTTCTGATAGCGAAGCTGATGATGAAGAATCTGATGGTGATGAAGGTTCTGATGGTGATGAAGATTCTGACGCAGACGAAGAAGGGAGCAAGTCTGATGAAGATAATGAAGGATCAACTAAGAAGTAGCCTTTGTTTATTTCTTTGATTCTCTTTAATACTTGTACATTTATTCCTTCTTTCTGTATATTTGTGTTTCTTTCATTTTGACCTGCATTCATTAAAACAATTCTTCCTTGCAATACAGTTAATCAATATAATCATTAATTTTTGAATCTTTGTGTAAATCTATCATATGGAGACAAATAACATTTTCTAATTTCATTCATTCCCATACTTGCCTCTGTTATTTGTATCCAAATGAGAGATTTTATAAATTTTTCTTATTTTATGCCTCAATTTCGCAGTTAATTATGTATAATTTCGCAATCTTATGCGAAGTGAATTTTGATTCTTTTCAAAATCTCATTCCTGTGTGGTCTTATTTTGCCTTCCTAATTAAAGGTCTTATTATGCCACCTCTTGTCATTGCGACAAAATCGCAGGACGTCCTTGCACTTTCATGCAAAAACCCATTGATCTTGCCTTAACTTTTTCTTTTGTATTGTGGCCTCTTCAGGAATGTTGCGACAATATGACAGGCCTAAATATTCTTGCGAAAATAAAGCCCCATGACATTGCCGTCTTGCGACGAAATCGCAGGACGTCTTCGCACTTTCATGCGAAAACCCATTGATCTCGTCTTATCTTTTTCTTTTGTATTATTGCCTCTTCAGGATTGTTGCACAAATATGACAAGCCTTAATACCCTTGCGAATAAAAAGCCTCATGACATTTGCGTCTTAAGACACTTATCAGCTCCCTAATGGAGGGTGCCGCCCTTATCTCCCCCTGGTTGCCCCTTCAAGGAGGCGTACTTCTACCATACAAGGTTAGCTCCTCCCATCCAGTCTTAACAACAACCAGTTGTTTTCGCAGCCTCTTATCCCTTTTACCTATAGGGCTTATGGTTACGAGACTGCACCCTAAGTGGGGTTTTCTTCAGGCCAAGTGCAGTATAAGCCAAGAATTGTCAAGAATGGCAAAGTACGCTTCGAACGTCCTTGGCACTCTTGACTCAACCATGTACCTCGGCGCCTTGATCAGATCTGCACTCCTCGGGAGAGTCCTTATTACCTTAGTCGCCCAACCTAAGTGTAGCTGAAAATCCAAGGTGCTTCTCCCGGATGGGCTTTATTAACCCCAAATCTCCATGACTCAGGGTCCGGTGGCGGTGTAGCCTTTCCCTGAGCCATGCAACAGGTACCCCCTTATATGACGTACTTTAGGTCTTACATTTTCCTCTTGCGAAATTGTATTCGCGAACTAGGGTGTACGCCATAAAGGTTCGCCTCTTTCTCTTTTGTCATTTTTCTCTAATTATCTTCTTGTAAAATTCATTATCTCTGCAAGACTGTCGTACATCATCATATTGTATTTGCATTTCGCAATCTCAATTTTGTCATTCAATAAAATGTATTCTTGAGAATTTTTCTTATTGAGAGAGTGTCGCAACAACTTAATCATTCATACATTTCCTGTTTTTATTACCTTTGCCATCCTCTGCTTCTTTATTATCTTCTACTACTGCTTCCTTGGTAGTGGTATGTTCATCATATTTATTCTGAGCTAGCATTAGTTTCGCAACATCTTTTCTTCTTTTCTTTCGATTGCATCCACCATCAACCTCCCACTTCTTTTTGTATCTTTGATTTTGTGTATCCAGTTTTCCTTCTTGTTTGCTCTTCATTCGCAAGATTCTATCTCAGTTTCGTAACACCTCTTTCCTTCAACCCAATCTCCCTTTATGATTCCTACACCGCTGGGGTGAGGGAATTTGATGCACTGGTGGAAAGTTGAAGCTACACCTAGAATCCCATGTAGCCAAGGTCAACCAATTAACGCATTGTAGGGTGATTCTACATCAACGACACAGAATAAGATTTCGGAAGATATAAATGGAATTCGCATAGTAACATCCCCTTTAGGCTTGTTAGAAGTACCATTAAAACCATATATCTTATATGTTGATGGTATAAGATCATTATCTCTTCCTCCCATAGTTTTATAAGTATGATAAAATAAGATGTTCACAGAGCTTCCAATATCGATTAGAATTCTATTAATTGCCCATGAATCTTCAGCTTCAGCTTCATCATCCTCATCTTCTTTCGGTTTTGGATTAATTTCTAATTTTACTACCAATGGATTATCATGCACCTCTTCACCTTCGGGAATTTCTTCTGCGGTAAAAGAAATGATTTGTTTCTGCCATTCTTCTAGTGGCGAGATTTTCGCAATATTCATAATTTGTCTTCCATCGTTATCTCTTGCGAATACTCTACTCAAAACATTTTCATGAAAATCTTCGATTGTTTTATATAAATGTACGATAGAATGACAGAATAGATTCTTTGCTTTTGCACCAACTTCTATGAAGAATGTTTCCTTCTTTTTCATCGTGTTTACTTTGTGATGCTCTGGTGGTGGCGGCAATGGTTGAGATTGTGGGTGCCCTACCAAAAAGTGGTTTATTTTTCCTTGATCTATCATTCTCAAAATAATTCTTTTTACATTTCTGCAATCATTTGTTGTACGTCCATGAAAATTATGATAAGAACAAAACTCATGGCTTCTGTGGTTTGGAGGTGCTTCTGTTCCCATGTTCCATGGTGTTGGTATATTCTCCATCAAAATTATAGCTTCCCATATTTTCTCCACACTTGCATTTAGAGGTGGCATCTTGATTTCTTCCCATATTACCTTGTGACCTCCTTGTCCTCTATTATAATTTTGTCTTTGACCTCCATAAGTTTCTTGTGGTTGATCGAGTCTTTGAATCTTGTTATTTCCACCACGATTGTAGAAATTTCTTTCTCTTTCATACTCCTCTTGATCTGGGCTTCCCATAGCCACCAGTTTCTGTTGATTGTTACCCGTCACCTTCTCTTGATGTACTTGCGAAGTATTCACTATTGTGTTTATTAGCTTGGGTAATAAGATTGCATTCGTTGTTTCTGAGATGGTGTTCGCAACTGGATATGATTCCATTTCATTTTTCCTTTCCTCTAGAGCAATGTATTCTTCTTGAAGTTCTCGCAATTCAGTCATTGTGATCGTATTCTTGACTCTGAAAATTTGTACATACAATAGGTTTGTTGCAAACATAGCATTGATAAATGATAATATAAGATATCTCTCATCTACACGGCCAGCCATTTCTCTACACATAGTTCTCCATCTTTTAGTCAGGTGCTTCAAACTTTCGCCAATCCTCTGTTTTAATCCAAACACATCTTCTATACCAGGTCGCGAAGAATTATTACTTATATATGCCCCTAGGAATGTAGTCTGCAGATGATTGAAGGATGTTATTGTATTCTTTGGTAGACTTTCAAACCATTTTAACGCCTCTCCTGTTAAGTTGGATGCGAAATATTTGCACAATACAACATCATGATTTTCCCATTGCAACATGCACCTCACGTAGGTTTAATGTGTTGAATTGCACAAGTTGTTCCATCAAAAATGCTGGTTAATGCGGGCAAATTGCATTTCGGTGGTATTCCTCCTAATTGTACTTCCCTTGTAAATGGGGTTTTCGCAGCTTCTTCTATAGCTTCATCCAATTGTCTTCTGCCTACTTCTCCTCTATTATTTAGCATTCTTCTCATTTCTTCTAACTCTTTCAAGATTTGTTTATTTACACCCGAATTTTGATCCATTGGTCTTTTTAATTTCTCCTCTCTTCTTATGCATTCATGTCTTTCTTATCTCGCGAAATTTTGCATTTCTTCTTCATTATCCTCATCTCGTCTTCTTCTACGAGTTTCTTCTTCATATCTATCTTGAATTCGCATATGATGATTCCTTTCATTTTCCCCTCCATGATTTTGTTCATTTCTTATCAATTTCATTCGCTGTCTTTCAGCCATCCTCTGTACTCTATCATACTCTTCATTGATATTATCATTATTCTGGTTTTGTGTACGTCTTCTTTCTCGATTGTCGTGATTGTTCTGACGAATTGTCTCTTGAAGCTCTTGTTCTTCCATTTCCGCTCTCAATCTTTCACGTTCGCAAATTAAACGTGCTTGTTCAGCATAATGTCTTTCAATTTCTTCTTCAGTCGTCTGTTGATTTCTTTGAGTTTCTCTTTCATGTAAAATTCTTCTTCCTTCCTCTCGATTTCCTTCGCCATCTTGGTCATTTCGTCCCTGACGTTGTCCGTTCTCTTGATTTCTACCATTTTTCCCATCATCAAAAGTTTCATTTTGTGGAACATAACGATCATCAGCTCTTTCTCTATTTTCGCGATATTCTTCATTAGGATTTGATATTTCTTCTTGAATATTGTTTCCAGCATTAATTGTGGGTGAGTTTCTCCTCATTTCTCTTCTAGTCGATCTTGAATATGATTTTGTAATACTTCTCGATATTCTATTCTGTAATCTTATATTTTCCATCCTCAATTCATGATTTTGCCTTGTTAGATTTACACGTTCTTCTGCCTCAGCTCTTCTTTCTTCATGTATTCTTCATCTCAACGTTTCTAACGCTCCAATTTCCTCATCTCCATGAATTATTCCTTCATCTGCTTCTTGATTTCTCTCTACCTGTCTATGGTTTCTGGTTCGTTGCTCTTCTTCTACTTCTTCTGCCGAATTTGATTGCCAAGTGTGTATACTCACCCTATCATAATCTGTATTCCTCCCTTGTACTAGTGTTTGTTGAATTGGTGGTTGAACTTGATTTTCTATATTACTTCTCATTCTAGTAGATTCTCCCATTTCACTTCTTTCTCTCCCAGCAATTCTCTTGCTTCTTCTAACAGTAGTCGGTTGTTCGGATGTATTTCTTCTTCTAGCCATTTCTTCAATGTTAACAATATTGCAAGAAATTATGTAAAGTTCTTAATCAATCATTTTAAACCTTCACAAATCTCAATATTAATCTTCAATTTTTTCTAGAATAATCTTCAATATGTCCCTGTTTCTAGCGCCATTATGTAGTTGCAGGAAATCCTACACTACACCCCTCATATAATTTCATTATTACTCAACTCATTTTAGGTTTATATTCTTAATTTTATTGATCAATCTTTAAATGTTCTTACAAGAAAAGATAAAGGAATCAAGAATGACCTCTGCTCTTGACTTTCTCTCTCCTATTTACTTGTTTCTTACTCAAAAAGATCTCTCTCTTTTCTTTACAACTTGAATGACTATTTATAGGGAAATTCATAGCGGATGACAGCTAATCTGTCTTTTATTTTCGGATATGGTCTGCGACATTCTCGCAACCTTACAAATGTTAATCTCGCAAGTTCTCTAATTTTCGCAGGACTATCACATCTTTCTCGTGATTCTAGCTGACGTCGTTTATCGTATCATTTCTGAAATTGTTCTGCGACGCTGTTGTGTTGTGTTGTTGATAATTTCGCTGAGATATTATCGTTGCGAGATTCTGATCCTACAGAAGTATTGAAGATGTGAAGAAGCAAGGAGCTACAACGATAATAATCATCCTTCCACTTGAGGTAAGTGATATTTGACTGGAACTGTTTCATTCCCTAACGTATCTTTCAGGTCGTGCATATTGAAAACATAATTGCGAAGCATATTTGAACTCTAGATAGACATAGTATTAAGGAATACAATATGAGGTTTATTTCTTAACCATTAAAATTTGTAGACAAAACATCGCCATAATCATTTGAATGCTATTGTGATTATGTATGGGTATGAGGTGAGGATTTCATCCTAGGGAACAATGTTTACATGTGTTCTAAGGAAGTAAGTTCATAAAATTGTGTGTGAACCGAAAAGGAAATTTCCAGGTGTTATTGGTTTTGTTATTCATTGCATATCTTATGAACAACCAATATCTGTGATTGAGTATAACCGCCCACAACTTGTTTGTGTTCTTGGTAGAACTATTCACAAAGGCCTGACTTTCGTATTCGTATGACTTTTATTAGTGAAACCGATTTTAAGTAATCACCTGAGATGGTATAATCGTGTTTGTGTTTTGTCTGACCAAATATGAGAAAGGGGAACCGATCCTAGTAAGAGGTACAATACATTACAAAGGGGAACCGATCCTTGTATGGGCTGCAACAAGGTTTATAGCAGAAAGGGGAACCGATCCTATGGACATGTGCATCACGTTTTTAGGCAAATGGGAACCAATCCTATGGACATGTGCAACACATATAAGTTAGATACCATATATATGTGGGGAACCAATCCTAGTACCTAGTCAACCGAATTTTGGAAAGCTAGTGTGAATATGCACATACTCACATGGAGGTAGAACCGAAACTTGTTTTGGTAGAACCGTTAAACCCATGATTGTTATTGAATGTTGGTTTGATCAATCACATAGTTCTTGAAAGTCAGATGAACCAATTCTAAACTTGTTTGGAAGTGTGGCAAATCGGTTTCAAGGTTGTAAGTGTGAAAGAGAACTTACAAAGTAAGAATGTCGACATACTTTGAACATGTGCTGTGAATGTTTATTTCTTTAATTGTTCAAAGATATTCCTTAACGGCTAAGGGAAGAGAATCCCAGGATCGAAACATAAGTAAGTTAAGAATCTTTTAATTAAGGTTATTAATTTCATTTTGTAGGGAAATTCCAGAATTAGTAATGTGCATTTACTAATTAGATTTTTCGAGAGATTTCGATCATTATTTTTGGACAGAGCATTTCCAGGAATTATGAAAACCGAATTTGTGCTTTAATGAATATCTTGAGAATATTTTAGGTTTTAGAAATTCCTTGGTGTCCAAACTTCCTTGTCTATAAATACTTGAAGTTTGCCTTTCTTGCAAACTAATCCTTCGTAACAACAGACTTCCTCTTTTGTTGTTGTTACTGGTGTAGCCGCCTATTCGGAGAGGAGAGTAACCTAATTAGGAGAAATCTCTTATGGCCGCTCAGTTTAAAGTCTTCTTTGGGATTGAGAATCTCTAGCGTGTACAGTTGGAGGGAAACTAGATAATTGCGGTTTATCTTTTGTTTTCGATTGATTTGATTGACTAACGGTGGTTGAAATTTGATTGCTCCTAATTGGTTTATTCTTGAGAATCTTCTCTTCTGATATAAGATTCACTCAAACTAGTTCAGATTTTGGACAGGGATCTTTAGACTGTTGTGAGTTCTAAAGACGATCTTGTGATAATCCATTGTTAACAGACTTCGTTCTGTGCGTGAGTGATCACAAGAGATTCAAGTGATTGTGTGTAGGTTTTATTGAAGATTTAAGAAGATTTGAAGACAAAAAAGATATTGAAGATCTAACTTGGGTTTTATAATCTTTGATGTGCACAATATTTGTTTTGGTAAAATAGGATCCAATTAATAATCGGTTTATCCTTGTGGTAGATTGGATTGATTAATATAGTAGATCGGCATCAACACAACTCTTTTGATTAAGAGTGTTGTTGGCTTAATCTTAAACGATTACTTCGGTAATTGAACATAAGATAGATCGAAGGACCTGACGAAGGAGTTTATGTTAAGATAAACGGAAGAGCCTTTGTCCGACTCATATCACTTGGTTGAATAGAGTTGATACCAAACAGATTTGTTGTTCCTTTACTGTTTGGAATACGAACCAAAGGAATTGTTCCAAGTACGTGACTTATTTATAAGTTGCAGGCGTGGGAATATAGAAGGAACTAGGTGAACTATAGGTTTAGTTGCTTGGTCTCAACTATACGAAGTTGGTGTAATTTTGTGTAGCGGCTTAATTCTGAGAGTATCCAATTCTGGACAAGGTCCCGGGGTTTTTCTTCATTTGCGGTTTCCTCGTTAACAAAATCTTGTTGTGTCAGTTACTTTATATTTCTGCATTATAATTGTTTTATTATAATTAAAGTAAATCGCACAAATGTTAATTCCTATTTAAGTCCGAAACTTTGTATCAAGCAAACATACTTCATTGTTGTATTGTCTCGATCTCGTATCCATAGACGATCACATGAAGTGTGAACCAATTATTTGTATTGTATCGACTCAGTCTATAGACAATCACTTTCGGAGAAAGGACTTATAGGTAGGAAAAGTTTTATCTTGAGGTATATTTGGGTACCCTCGCCTTTTCAATTGGTATCAGGGCAGGCAAACACGAAAAGATCTAACAATCTGTGTTTGGTGCGATCCAACCTATAAGAATGAACTCGAGTTCTCATGAATCGACTTCAATTAACGTACCTCCAAGATTTGACGGAACAAACTATTTGTGGTGGAAATATTCTATGAGATCTTTTCTTCAATCACGAGACTTTAATACTTGGCTATTAGTCGTCGATGGTTATATTCGTCCAAAGATAGAAAATTCAGAAAATGAGTTTAAACGCTTAGTAGAGTTTTCGAACGAAGAAAAGGCCCTTGCAAATCAGAATTTAGATGGTTTGAATGCTATTATTCATGATGTAAGTCGTGATTTACAACATCATGTGTCAACATGTAAAACTTCGAAAGAAGCTTGGGATAATCTTCGGATCGTATTCGAAGGAAATTCGTCAGAGAAAGAAGCTAGACTTCAAACTCTCACCTCTGAGTGGGAAAACCTTTGAATGGATGAGAACGACACTTTTGAAGAGTTTCACATTAAACTCTCTGAGATAATTAATGCTTCTTTCTCGTTAGGAAAGACTATTTCTGAAAAAGATATAGTATACAAGATTCTCAGATCGTTGTCATCTAGATACGAATGGACATGTCTTCCAATGTTATTAAATCACCCAATGGTAAAGGGAAAAATAAGACAAGATGCAAAAACTGTCTCAAAAACAGAATTGCTAAAAGTTGCATATGCAATTCCAGTCAATCCCAAGATACTTTGTTAGTTCGAAATAACAAAAGGAGATCTTTTCATACTATACTAGATCAAGAACACTTTGGTTGTTCAAAATCCCATAATGAGAGAAAATCTCATTCTAATGCCACTTGATCGGTATTAAAATTCTTTCCTCACCACGTGTGCCAAATCTTTGAGTGAGGAAGAAGAATCAAGGCACTTTTGTGTAGATTATGGGAATAATATCTAGTATTTGAAGATATTTGATATATTCTTATTTTTAGGAATATTATATTTTCGGCAGTATGAAAAATATAAAAAAATTCTTCTCGTATTTTGATCATCCCTTGTCCGAACTATGGGTCTGGATCAAATGGTTTCTCTGGAGAAGATGCAAGATCATAAAGATCATCTTAAAACTAAGTCCGGATTATCTCTTGATATTAAGGGTAAAATCAGAAAGGGAGATTGGCTTAGCAAGAAGGAAATAGAGAATACTCTGAAGAAAGATCAGTGTATTGAGGCATTGACACACTTTTGTGTTCAATCAAAGACAGAATTACATGCTCTTGCAGAATCCTTCACGAAAATTTCTCATCCGCAAGAGATTCTTGTCAAGCAACAAGGTTTTCTACTTGAAGAAATTCAAAAGCTGAAGAGTAGTAATCCACCTTCATTCAGCTCTGACATGAAGGACTAGGTTGCAAGGAAAACAAACATCAATTTTTGATTTCTTTCATTGATTGTATTGGTCTATTAATGAGTAAAACTATTATGAATAAAATTATTTGATTGGTAATTTTTCTTGTGATAGTTTTCGGTTTACATAGCCTGTGCTTGAATGCTTTTATCTTATTGTTATTTATGTTTATGGGATGTTTGATTTCGGTTTTACTACCTTAATATTCGATCTCATATGTTGTGAACCCTTATGGTTTGGGTGACTTTTTGGTTTAGCAGGATTAAGTTCTATCCCATGTTGGTAGGCTTTATCAAAGAATCATTAGGGGTTCTGGTAGAAACAATATGTGGAAAAGTCACAATATGTTGAATCGGTTTTGGTTTAGCATAAAAGCATATGTGTTTCGACGGTTTTCAACTCTTGCTTGCAATTGTTAAAACTGGTTTTCAACCTTTCTCTGGTAAAGGTTGAGGGTTGTTGCTATTCTTTTGTTTATGCATAAGGATGACAACGTGATGATATTTCGATATCAATTCTCCCTGGACGAAGTTGCAAACATATTGGAGAAGTGGATGCGAAATTTGAGGTAACAATCTTGTTAGTTAATTGTTTTCCTGTTTAAGAAAAGCCTGAGTTTATATTACATATATTTGTTGCTTTTGCTAAAAAAGAAATCGGTACAATTGATGTTTATTCCATGATGTGTGTGGATGTGTGATTCAATTGGTTCCGGTTAAGAAACACTATTGTTATCTTGCTTTATTGTGTGGTATGAATTGTTTAGGCTTACAAAATTTCGGTACAATTGATGTTGTGTGTGATTCAATTGGTTTCGGTTAAGAAAAATTATTTTTATCTTGCTTTTGTATGGTATCAATTGTTTAGGCTTACAAAATTTCGGTGCAATTGCGGTGATTTTAATGTCTATGTTGTTTCAACTGCTTCCGGTTGAGGTGAATAATTATGCAAGTTGAATTATTTTGGTTTGTATGAATTATTTATGGCTTAATAAAATAAAAAGTTGTACGGGATGAGTTGTTTAGTCCAATTCGATTCCGGATAAGAGAAACTAAGTTAATTTTGATCTTAGTTAGACTTATCAAAGTAAGGTTTCGGTTATTCAAGTCTAATCGAATGCCTTAACAAGAAGTGCTAGTTAACTAACATAGTACTTGTCTTGTTTAAAATTGAAAGGTCTAAGTTTATGGATAATTAGAACCTGATGAGAAAAATAGAGTTTATCTTTATTTTGGTCTTATCGAATTAAGCGGTTGTTTTTGAACAATCAGTTTAGCAAAGGGACTAAAGTGCTTAGTTGATTTTTGGTTTGCTAAACTAAATTGGAAAAATTGTTTCGGACAATTGTTTCCTTGGTAACATATCAATATAAAACTACTTGTAGTTTCGGTTTTGATATTAGTTATCAGAACATGATGTGTGGAACCCTCGTGCCTAACTCTACAGGTTTGCAAGTCTATTTTGAGATTTATAAGATTCTTTTCGTGTTGTCCTTTATTTTTTCGTTTCTTTGTCATTTTTGTGACAAAAAGGGGGAGAAATATATGGAGAAACAGGTGATATTGGCATTGATTTTATATTGATTGGTATCGCTAAGGAAAAGAACAATGGTGCTTGAACGTTTATCTAACGAAAGTGTGAAAGCACGGACTAAGGGGGAGTAACATGTCACATGAGATAACAAAGACGTGTCGGCTGAATATCTACCTATCTTCCTTAGGGGGAGTAATATCTTTGTTATTATAATGTCAACAACGACATTTTCAAGGATTGAATGTAAGCAGTTTAACTGTGTTGTTGAATCGGGAATCAAGCGGATGTGTAATGAATTCTTGTAATTTGTTTATCCATATGATGTAAGAGTTTTGTCACTAAAATTGACGAAGGGGGAGATTGTTAGAGCATGGCCAAGCGTTGGTATGTCAAGTTTGATTGTCATATTTTAGTGAATCATGTTAAGAGTCGCTTGATTATGTACTAAAACTCATGTTAAGAGTCGCTTGGTTATGTACTAGAGTCAACTTCGTATAGGTTAGCTTGAAAGTATTAGGATATGATACATTACAAGTATTGCGAAGTCTTGAAGATGTGAAGAAGCAAGGAGCTACAACGACAACAATCATCCTTCCACTTGAGGTTAGTGATATTTGACTTGAACTGTTTCATTCCCTAACGCATCTTTCAAGTCGTGCATATTGAAAACATAACTATGAAGCATATTTGAACTCTAGATAGACATAGTATTAAGGAATACAATACGAGGTTTATTGCTTAATCATTAAACTTTGTAGATAAGACATCACCATAATCATTTGAATGCTATTGTGATTATGTATGGGTATGAGGTGAGGATTTAATCCTAGGGAACAATGTTTACTGTGTTCTAAGAAAGTAAGTTCATAAACTTGTTTGTGAACCGAAAAGGAAATTGCCAGGTGTTATTGGTTTTGTTATTCATTGCATATCTTATGAACAACCAATATGTGTGATTGAGTATAACCGCTCACAACTTGTTTGTGTTCTTGGTAGAACTATTCATAAAGGCCTGACTTATGTATTGGTATGACTTTTATTAGTGAAACCGATCTTAAGTAATCACCTGAGATGGTATGACCGGGTTTGTGTTTTGTCTGACCAAATATGGGAAAGGCGAACCGATCCCAGTAAGAGGTGCAATATATCACAAAGGGGAACTGATCCTTGTATGGGGTGAAACAAGGTTTATAGCAGAAGGGGAAACGATCCTATGGACATGTGCAACACGTTTTTAGGCAAAGGGGAACCGATCTTATGGACATGTGCAACACATATAAGTTAGATACCATATATATGTGGGGAACCGATCCTAGTACCTAGTCAACCGAATTTTGGAAAGCTAGTGTGACTATGCACAATACTCACATGGAGGTTGATAGACACATTTTTTGTCTAAGTTGTCCTCAATTTTCTGTATTGTTGGTTCTCGATTTGTACTTATTATGGTGTTTTTGTGTATGTGTAGGTGTTAATGGAGAAATACACTTGTGTGGAGAATTCGGCTCGAAAAGTTGTTATTTGCACCCGGAGGACACGTGTTATTCGTACTCTCACTTTTGGATAAGGGGCACCTCAAATGATAAGGGGTACCCATCTGATTTTCGCACCCAAGCAGCTGGTTAAGGGGCGACCTTCTTCTTCCCTTTTGAATTCAAAATTTGCGATACCCCCAAACTTATTATTTGCTAGTCCTCGAGCAAAACTAAAAAATAAATAAAACCGAGTTAATCTCGGGAGAGTTTACCAGAGGTGTACCCACAAAACCATTACTCTAGACCCTAGCTATCTAAGCAGAACCTTGGAAGGCACTAAAGAATCTCCTTGGTTGGCATACTTATTGGCTACAGGAGGAAGTACCCTGATGCGAAATTCCAATTGATGTAAACGAGTTTGCACTCAAGCATATTAAAATTCATATAAAGTGACAGAGCTCTACTCAGATAGTTTCTGTACATCATAACCGGAGTCAACCAATCACATGGAAAGATTAAGAAGGTGGATAAAGAGAAAAGATAGATGGTCTAAAGTGAACGGTGTTTCCCATATATGTCTGAAGGCCTCTGCCAAGATGAACCTATCCTAATGGACTGAGATACCAGTCTGACTAATATCAACACAACTGGCATATACAAGAGGACCAGTGGTCGATAAACCTAACTCTAGGTCAACATAACTGGCATATAAAAGGGCACCAGCGGTCGACTTTATTGAATTTATTCCGGTTGGTCTGATGGTCTGGTCTCAATACTCAACTTTTTTTTTTGGTATCTCAATCACCCTATTTCACCCCAGCAAAGGTAACAACTTGAATCGTGTGCCCCACCAAATCACTAAAAAAAATAAAAAACAGAAGGATTAGGATTCAACGAGATATGGCGAAACTACCATGTTTTTTTTTAATTCTAACACCTGAGCTCTGTGCTTTTATGAATAGACTCTTTAGATGTTTCTATCTAATCAGATTGGTTCCTCAACTCCTACAACCAAAATGCTTCCATCCACTTAGACTGGTTAGTGTCATCCTTAATAAACATAAATTTCTAGGCTCTGGAGTTTATTATTTTATTTTTTTTACTGCAACTAAAAAGTTTCTCCCATACCCCCAAACTTAAATCTAACATTGTCCTCAATGTTCTAAAGATAAAATTAAAAGCATGAACAAGGAGAAACTATTACCACTTGAAGCAAAAGAGTTAAGGAAAGATATTACCGTGTTCCATGAGCATGGGTTACCTCCCAAGAAGTGCTAAGTTTAAAGTCTTCAGCCAGACATTGGAAGAATTAGTCACCTCGTAGAATCATATAGCAGCAGCCGGAATAATTGTGGGTCATCTGGATCAAAAAGTGTTATCCACAAGAAGAGGAAAGTGCAACTGACCCAGATGATACCGAACATACCCTTGCTTAAGACAACTACATCTAGTTGCGGTTCAAGTTCAGGCTCTATAAAAGGGTCTAAATAAGAAGTTTTCCTGGAATGGATTTCCTCAAAGACATTCTGAAGATCAGGCTGAAGAGTCTGGAAGTACTTAAGTAAGAACTTAGAATCGCATAACAAAAGCCTAAATAACTGGGGATCCTCTAAGTCAATCAGATTTGACTCACACAGCTGACCACAATGAAAGAGGTGGTCTTCCTTAAGATAATGTGTCGACCCTAATATCCTAAAGTAATTAGGTTTAGTCTCAAAACTTAATAACCAACACATCTGAAAATCATATGTTCCCATAATTGGTTGAAAAGTTTTTGGTGGGAAAACAAAGTCAATCTTGGTATCATAGCCTGGGTTAACCACATCAACCAGAGCATGGGTTTCTAACAACTGAGCTTCTCTATGGAAATCATTAGGTTCGGGAAAATGTGTATGAAGATAATCTTGTAAGATGGTTGAGGCACATATTTCAAGTCCTACAAGAGGGAACTTCCTAAGAGTTAAAGCACACGGAGAATGATAATCAGCCCCAAACTTAGATTTTTTTGTGTCTCTAGAAAGACTAGTCACAACTTCCCTAATTTCTAGGTCATCAGATTCCCGAAAATGGTCAATTGATTCTTCTAAGTCTGGTTCATCCTCACTCATCTCTACGAGTTTATGGTCTTCTAAGATTAGTGTTTCTAAATCGCTAGACTCTAAAACAATATTCTCAGCATAAACTCTTTCCTTTAAACCATCATCACAATCATACAAAGGATTATCAGAGAAAGTTTCATATAAAGGCTCATTAACTAAGGTGTTAATCATGGTTACTTCCTTCGATTCACTGATAGGCACATCAAATAATGGATTATCCAACATACTGCAGGCTAAAGGATCATGAACTACATCGTCTAAAATGGTGGTATCTCTAGTCAAATCCTCATCCTTTTGAATAGGTGAATAATTATTAAAATTATTTGGATTTGTACTAGAAACAACACTATCATTATAAAGCTCAATCAGAGTAACAAATTCCTGATCACTGTGCCTAAATATTTCATGTTCTTCATCAATACTATCCTCATCATAATCATCACTATAATAACATGAAAATGATCGAACCTTATCAAAACAAGTAGTGTTACCAATTCTAACCTCGTCATCTTGATTATGTGAATAAAAACTATCCTTATTTTCGAGGGTGGTATTGGGGAAAACTACACTGGAAATTAAGACTATCCTGAGCAAGTTTTTCCACAATCCTATTTGTATTCTCAGTAAATTACTTGAGGGTCTCTTCTAGAGATATCTTAGTTGACCGCTCTACGGACTCTTCTGGGAGAAGAATATTATAAGTCTCTTTCATAAATAACTTCCGTGTTGACTCATTGAAACTCTTGAGAGACTCTTCTAAAGAAATAGAAGGATTTTTTTGCTCGTATGACCTATGGGTATATGGATAGTGATTGGGCTCACAATGGTATGTACCATAACCTTCAAAAGTTTCGCGTTCCCAATCACTATTCACACTATGGTCATAAAAAGGATAATGTCCAAGCTGTTCAGTCGAATACTCATTGTATTGGATATTATAATACCATTTCGACATCCTAACCGCAAGGGAATTCTAAACAAACACAAAGAAGGCTGACTCGACCACAACAAGCCTATTTTATCTAGCAAACAAAAATCATGATGGGTCCACTTAGATTGTTTCTAGACCAGCTTCTAATCCTTCGAAATGGAATTCGTTATAATTTAAGAAAACCCCTCTGGAATCAATCCGAGTCAAAGTAAGTTGAATAGAGGCGAGGGAAGCTGCGTGGATCTTTGATACCCAAGGCCTCACCGTATTACAAGGCGGCGCAGTCACGCATTCAACTCACAGAAACCATCATGAACTTCGAAGTATGATTAAAAGAGTAACCAATATTTTTCGAACGACTTTCCTATTAAGCTCGTTACCCTATCGATCTCGTTCTAGTCCAAATTTTAAGGCTTAGGTTCGCGTAGGTTACGTGTTCCTAAGGCGGGCAAGAAGGAAACGGTGATGAAATCCGAGTCCTTATCTTGATTTGGCCAGGCCTTGCCCTTTACTAGAAAATTAAATCCGATTTCAGGTCCTCAACATATATGCATACAAAATCATCCAGTAAACCCGCTGACAGGGGATTCGCGGGTGTTTAGAATTCTTACCTCCCGTTCCAGACGGGGGATGAACCGTTGAAGTCGACTAGGGCCATGACTCCTATGTCATGTACGAACCCGAGGGGCCGAGACGATATCGTAATCGTCGTCCTTCTCTGCACAAATTTTATATTTAAAACTACCCTTCCGTAGGGTTTAAAAAAAAATAAAGTCCCAAAGTTCAATGTCCGAAAATAAAAACAATGTCCAAAAATAAAAGATTACAAAAATAAAAATCTTAATTACAGTTTCTAAAAAAAAATAGAATATCTATATATAAAAGTTTTCTTCTTCAATCCTCTTGGATTCCTCCTTCTTTTTCTCTTTGGCTTCGCTTTTGTTTTCAGCACTTTCTCCCCTTTTCTTTAGCTTAGCTCCAAATCTGAAAGAAAATAAGAAATACTAAAACGCATAAAAAAGAACAAAAAGAAAAAAAAAAGAAAAAAAAAACCTAAAAAACAAATCTATAAACAAATCCGCATTGGCGGCGCCAAAAATTGATTTGTTTTTCAATGATGTTGTAGTAAGATGATTCGTTCACTCAGATTTGTTGAGAATTTGTTTTAAGACTTAATAAAGAAAATAAGCAAAAATATAAATACAAAATTTGTCACATGATGAATAGAGATAGGGACTCGGGATTCCACTGCTTTTCATATTGTTATGGTTCAGTCATTAACTCTAAAACAATATATCTCAAACAAAAGAAGTTGTGACACTAGTTCTTTGCCAAAAATAGATTTCGTAAAATATTATTCGTAAGTTAAAAGCATGACGCATCTAAAGTAATTAAAACTAAGCATGCAACATCTAACAAAATAACAAGTAATTAATATAAATCATAAAGCAATTAAATCTATGCAAAAAGTCAATAAAAGAATTAATTCATTTACCACAATCATGAAAAGTTGCTTCCTCCGTTGTCCCAGTGATAGGGTTTAGCTCATCATGTTGGAAACGCACTCAAAGGATTTTTTTCATTGCTCAAAAAGTGTTTACAATGGTGAAATGAGGAAAAACAATTAAAACCGTATTTGTAACAGTTATTTCTGTTACAAACCTAATTGTTACAGAGAACGATATGAATAAGGTGTCGCTGCCACTGTAGCATATAAGACTGTCTTGCGACTGTCGTATTCACTGTAGCATAAACGACTGCTTGTGTGGGTCAATGTTCTTCGTCTTCTAGGGTTTCTGCAGCAGCAGAACCAACTCTGCAACTCGATCAAACTCCTCTCTTTTATTCCCCTAACTCTCCATAAACCTTCTTTGATACTCCAACACCCTATATATACTACTCAAGCCTTCGAATATCTCCTCATTACTCCGAATAATATCTTCATACTTCAGGCAGTAAAGAATAAATTCTCGGAATATTTTCTTTCCCATCTTGCATTCCCATGCGTTAAAATGCTACAGACACGCTCTAGACTTTCTAGTGCACGCATACGACTGAGTCAAGACGTTGTAGAGACACGCAGCGTTTCAAAATATCACCACAGAATCCCGCGTATTGCTCCAACCTCTGTTTCATGGGATATCCACGTAACTTCCATTTTTTTTTATCGAAACCAAAAACATTACCACCCATGTTTGGATAACACAGGCCCAAATCAAACAAAATCTGAGAGGCGGTCCAACAAAAACTCCCTCGAAATCATGCCAGGCATCTCCGCCGGTGAAAGCTAACTTCCCCTGTATCACTTCAAACTGATCATCCAGCCAAATATAATCGATTATAAAGCACATGCCAACTCTGTTAGGCCAAAACAAATCGTTACCAAAAGTTTCAGCCATTTAGTCTCTCAAGAACCCCACAAAATCTCGAACCCTAATTCTGGGTTTTTTCCAAACCATATTTTTCCGCAAATTTTGAATTCAAAAGAGAAGAAGAAGGTCGCCCCTTAACCAGCTGCTTGGGTGCGAAAATCAGATGGGTACCCCTTATCATTTGTGGTGCTTCTTATCCAAAAGTGGGAGTCCGAATAACACGTGTCCTCCGGGTGCAAATAACAACTTATCGGGCCGAATTCTCCACACAAGTGTATTTCTCCATAAACACCTACGCATACACAAAAACACCATAATAAGTACAAATCAAGCACCAATAATACAGAAAATTGAGGACAACTTAGACACAAAAATGTGTCTATCAGAGGTAGAACCGAAACTTGTTTTGGTAGAACCGTTAAACCCATGATTGTGATTGAATGTTGGTTTGATCAATCACATAGTTCTTGAAAGTCAGATGAACCAATTCTAAACTTGTTTGGAAGTGTGGCAAATTGGTTTCAAGGTTGTAAGTGTGAAATAGAACTTACAAAGTAAGGATGTCGACATACTTTGAACATATGACGTGAATGTTTATTTCTTTAATTGTTCAAAGTTATTCCTTAACGGCTAAGGGAAGAGAATCCCATGATCGAAACATAAGTAAGTTAAGAATCTATTAATTAAGGTTATTAATTTCATTTTGTAGGGAAATTCCAGAATTAGTAATGTGCATTTTCTAATTAGATTTTCCGAGAGATTTCGATCATTATTTTTGGACAGAGCATTTCAAGAAATTATGAAAACGGAATTTGTGCTTTAGAGCATATCTTGAGAATATTTTCGGTTTTGGAAATTCCTTGGTGTCCAAACTTCCTTGTCTATAAATACTTGAAGTTTGCCTTTCTTGCAAAATAATCCTTCGTAACAACAGACTTCCTCTTTTTTTTTGTTACTGGTGTAGCAGCCTATTCGGAGAGGAGAGTAACCTAATTAGGCGAAATCTCTTACGGCCGCTCAGTTTAAAGTCTTCTTTGGGATTGAGAAGCTCTAGCGTGTACCGTTGGTGGGAAATTAGATAATTGCGGTTTATCTTTTGTTTTCGATTGATTTGATTGACTAACGGTGGTTGAAATCTGATTGCACCTAGTTTGTTTATTCTTGAGAATCTTCTCTTATGATATAAGATTCACTCAAACTAGTTCAGAGTTTGGACAAGGATCTTTAGACTGTTGTGAGTTCTAAAGACGATCTTGTGATAATCCATTGTTAACAGACTCCGTTCTGTGCGTGATTGATCATAAGAGATTCAAGTGATTGTGTGCAGGTTTTATTGAAGATTTAAGAAGATTTGAAGACAAAGAAGATATTGAAGATCTAACTTGGGTTTTATAATCTTTGGTGTGCACAATACTTGTTTTGGTAAAAGAGGATCCAATTAATAATCGGGTTATCCTTGTGGTAGATTGAATTGATTAATTGAGTAGATCGGCATCAACACAATTCTTTGGATTAAGAGTGTTGTTGGCTTAATATTAAACGATTACTTCGTTAATTGAACATAAGATAGATCTAAGGACCTGACGAAGGAGTTTATGTTAAGATAAACGGAAGAGCCTTTGTCCGACTCATATCACTTGGTTGAATAGAGTTGATACCAAACATATTTGTTGTTCCTTTACTGTTTGGAATACGAACCAAAGTAATTGTTCCAAGTACGTGACTTGTTTATAAGTTGGAGGCGTGGGAATACAGAGTGAACTAGGTGAACTATAGGTTTAGTTGCTTGGTCTCAACTATACGAAGTTGGTGTAATTTTGTGTAGCGGCCTAATCCTGAGAGTATTCAATTCTGGACAAGGTCCCGGGGTTTTTCTGCATTTATGGTTTCCTCATTAACAAAATCTTGTTGTGTCATTTACTTTATATTTCCGCATTATAATTGTTTTACTATAATTAAAGTAAATCGCACAAATGTTAATTCCTATTTACTTGATAAGCAATCCTATTGTGTTTGGTTAAGTCTGAACCTTTGTATCAAGTAAACATAATTCGTTCTTGTATTGTCTCGATCTTGTATCCATATACGATCACACGAAGTGTGAACCGCTTAGTTGTATTGTCTCGACTAAGTCCATAGACAATCACTTTCGTAGAAAGGACTTATAGGTACGAAAAGTTTTAGCTTGAGGTATATTTGGGTACCCTCGCCTTTTCATCAAAAACTATGTGATTGATCAAGAACACTAAATCACAAATCATGGGTTTCACGATTCTAACAAAACAAGTTTCGCTTCTACCTCCATATGAGTACTGTGCATAGTCACACTAGCTTTCCAAAATTCGGTTGACTAGGTACTAGGATCGGTTCCCCACATATATATGGTATCTAACTTGTACTTTCTGCACATGTCCATAGGATCGGTTCCCCTTTGCCTAAAAACGTGTTGCACATGTCCATATGATCGGTTCCCCTTTCTGATAAAAACTTGATGCACCTCATACAAGGATCAATTCACCTTTGTGATAGGTTGCACCTCTTACTAGGATAGGTTTCCCTTTACCCAGAGTCGGTCATACCAATAACTAGGTGAACTATGGGTTTAGTTGCTTGGTCTCAATTATACGAAGTTAGGTGTAATTTTGTGTAGCGGCTTATCCTGAGAGTATTTGATAGATACATTTTTTTTTCTAATTTGTCTCGATTCTATATATTGATAATGCTCATTTTTGTACTTATTATGGTGTTTTATGTGTGTGTAGGTATTTTTGGCCAATAAACATTTTTGGAAAAATCGGCTCAAAAAGTTGCGCGGGGACCGGAGTTAGGGTTGGATTTCTAGGGTGTTTTAGGGAGATTCAATCGCTGATTTTTGCTGGGATGGACGTGATTCAACTAAACAGGCCTGGTATTGGTGATTTAATCGATCAAATTGGGCTGGATAATCCGGAAGAAGAAAACAGAGATCGACTTGTAAACGGAAACTGTGTGGAATTATTTTAGGAATTTCAGGGAGACTAAAGGCGTGGTATTGTTTCCTGAGATGATATTCTATCTAAGGAAGAGTTTCGGATGATTTGGAAGTCTTAGAAACGCGTAAGGAAGTCGGCAGAGAAGATTATTGCCGTGGCTTGCACAAAAAGAAAAAGAGGAATTTAATCGCTATTTTTAAGTTTCTGAGGATTATAAAAGGTGTGTTCGAGTCCCAGGGAAGGGGATGAAGTCATTGGAGCAGTCGCAGAGGAGTTTTTAACACCACAGAGCTGAATTGATCAAGTTGCAGGAAAACCCGAGTTTCTGTTGCTGCTGCTGAAGAACAAACGTTGCAAATAAGAACAACGTCTCAAATTTTAACGCTGCTACAATAACTTCTTTGTAACAGTCAGTCCTTTGTTTTGCAACGCCATTATACCGTTGCAAACAATCAGTTTTATAGTTTTTCATTCTTTTAATCAACTTTTGGGCTAAGAACAAATATTTTGAGCAAGTGATTAATATGAGGAGATAAACCCCGACGGAGGAAGCCATTTTTCCAAATATTATGTGGTAAATTCTATTTAATTTAATTTTTGTAATTCTTTTATGATTATTTGCACTGAACTGAAATTGAATTTATGATTCTGATTAAGTGTTTGTGTTCTCAATTGATGGGTCATGCTTAGGTTAAGTCTTTTGATGGTCCATGCTTTCGATTTACAGCTATTGTTTTGAGAATCTACTTGTCTAGGCGAATATTAGAATCACTTCAAACGTAAAGAGTTGCATAATTATTGACTAGATTAAATCACATAAAAATTGGAGATTGGTGGAATCCTGAGTCTCGGTGCTTTTTATAATCTTGATAACAATTTCTTTTTAAGTTTTCTATTTTAATTTGAGTCTAAAATCGAGTCCACACAATCCGAGTTGAACGAACTTTACTACCACTTTCAAAACTACATCAATTTTTGGCGCCGCCGACGCGGATTTGTATTAGGTTTTAGGTTTTAGATTTATTTTATTTCTTTTAGAATTTTTGTTCTCTTTTACGCGTTTTGGTATTTTTCGATTCTTTTCAGATTTGGAGCGAAGCTACGAGGGAAGAAAAAGTGTTATAAAAGGAAAGCATCGCCAAAGAAGGAAAGCAAAGAGGAATCCAAAAGGAGTGAAGAAGAAGATTTTGTATATAGTTATTTTGTTTTATTTTTAGAAACTGTAAATAAAGTTTTATTTTTTGTAATTTTTATTTTTATTTTTGGACAATTTTTGGACTTTATTTTTGGACTGGGACATTATTATTTTTAAACCCTACAGAAGGGTTGGTTTAAATAAAAACTGTGTGCAGAGAAGGACGGTGATTACGATATCGCCTCGGCCCCTCGGGTTCGTACATGACATAGGAGTCGTGGCCCGAGTCGACTTCAGCGGTTCTTCGCACGTCTGGTATGGGAGGTAAGTTTTTCGAAACACCCGCGAATCCCCTGTCAGCGGGTTTACTGTATTCCTTCATTTGCATATATGCTGAGGACTTGAAAACGGCTGCTTTAATTTCCTAATAAAGGGAAAGGACTGGCCATACAAGATAAGAGTTCGGATTTCATCACCGTTCTCTTCTTGCCCGCCTTAGGAAAACAAAACCAAACGCGAACCTAAGCCTAAAATTTTGACTAGAACGAGACCTATAGGGTAACGAGCTTAATAGGAAAGTCGTTCGAAAAATATTGGTTACTCTTTTGAGCATACTTCGAAGTTCATGATGGTTTCTGTGAGTTGAATGCGTGACTGCGCTGCCTTGTAACCGGTGAGGCCTTGGGTATCAAAGCTCCATTGAGCTTCCCTCGCCTCGATTCAACTTACTTTGACTCAGATTGATTCCAGAGGGGTTTGCTCAGATTGTAACGAGTTCCTTTTCGAAAGAATAGAAGCTGGTCTAGAAACAATCTAAGTGGAACTATCATGCTTTTTGTTTGCTAGAAAATTAGGTTTGATTTGGTTGAGTCAGCCTTGTTTTGTGATTGCATAGAATCCCAAATATCCCGATAGAGCCAAAAATGGCAACTTTAAAAGCTTTGTTGAACCCAACTAGGACTACTCGTCCTTCTTGTATCAGGTTAGCGAAACTGAAGCAAATTATGAACTTAGGCCTGGGACCCTACAGATGCTCCCAATCTTTTTAGGGAAAGAAAATGAAAACCCATACTTCCATGTTAGGGATTTGAGGAAATTTGTAGTACCCTAAAGATTAGAGACCTTGATGATGATGCTTTGAAACTTAGGTTATTTCCTTTTTCCCTGAAAGATAAAGCCAAATCGTGGCTATATAGTTTGGCTTCCGGTTCAATAGAAACATATGAACAACTTACATCTGCCTTTTTGAACAAGTTTTTCCCTAGGCACAAAACATCGTCTATTAGGACGCAAATCTGCACATTTTCTCAACAGGAGGGAGAATCGTTATAGGTATTTGGAAAGGTTCAATGACTTATTAGCCCAATGTCCTCATCATGGTTTAGAAAAGGTTAGGCTAGTTCAAATCCTTTATGAGGGTTTAGATTATTCGACAACAACCATGGTTGAGTCTCTATGCACTGGTGGTTTTGAAAACCAAACTGTTGATGCGGCGATGAATTTTTGAATGAAATCGCCGAAAAGACCCAGCAATGGGAATATTGTAGGGACCCAAGAGAACAATTCTTCTAGGTAGAGGAAACGTTAATAGGGTAGAAGGAGGCTATGAATCAGATGCCAAAATTGTTGCTATAGCAAAAAGGTTAGAAGCTTAGAATTGGGTCACACTAGTGGTAGAGTAGCCTTTTTGGGAAGGCCAGAATATGAAGAAGACCAATGCTTTATAATAAACACTAGACTTGATAACCGTCAAAGTTTGACCCATATTCAGAAACCTATAATCCTGGTTGGAGAAACCATCGAACCTTTCATGGTCTAAGGACCAAGGTCAGTTTAGTAATTCTAATGTTCCCCAGGTTTTGGCTATACTAAGAATACTTCAGGATCAACTCAGTTTCAGAATCAGTCTGATAAAAAATCTTAAGTCTAGAGGAAACTCTCACCTCGTTTTATTCAAAGTACTGAAAATATGCGTCATTGCTTTCACAAAGCATAGAAGCTAGTAATAGGATAGGACAAGAACATAGTCAGGCCATTTCTGAATGAAAGACCAGGTTAGTCTGATCAATGAGTCTCTAAGAGAAAAAGGTAAATTCCCTAGTCAACCGATACCCAATCCTAGAGGAGAAAAACATTTAATCAAGTGAATTCTGTCACAACCCTTAGGAGTGGTAAAACGGTAGACAATAAGGTAGCCATGCCTAATAGTGGACATACTGTAGATCCACCTTCTAGTTCCCAAGATGAGCCCCAGAAGGAGCCACTAACTGAAGAAACCGATAAAATTTCTAGTGATGCCAATGTGGTTCCCGACAGGTCTCATTTTGTACCCAAAGCCCCATATCCACAGTTGTTAGCTCCAACAAAGAGAGAGTCGACTTTCAACGAAATATAGAGATATTTAAGCAGGTAAACATTAACATCCCTTTATTAGAAGCAATTAGGCAAATGCCTGCTTATGCCAAGTTCCTTAAGGACCTTTGTACACGAAAGCGTAAGCTTAATGTCCATAAGAAAGCCTTTTTAGCTGGTCAGGTAAGTTCAATCCTTCTGAACCAAACAGCCCCTAAGTATAAAGACCCTGGATGCCCCACCATATCTTGTGTGATCGGTAATTATTCAGTAGATAAGGCATTGCTTGACTTAGGAGCTAGTGTGAACTTACTCCCTTATCATGTATACAACCAGCTAGGTCTTGGTAAGTTGAAACCGACTAAAATGACATTGCAATTAGCTGATAGGTCTGTCAAAGTACCTCGTGGTGTCATAGAGGATGTTCTGATTGAGGTTGATAAATTTATTTATCCAGTGGATTTCGTTGTTCTAGATACTCAGCCTGTTCAGGATCCTAGTGCTCAAATACCGGTGATTTTAGGTCGCCCATTTTTAGCCACAGCTAACGCTATCATCAATTGTAGGACCGGACTTATGAACATCTCCTTTGGTAATATGACCACTGAACTAAATGTTTTTAATGTTAATAGACAACCTTCTGACGATTTAGAGGAAGTGAATATGATTAGCACTTTAGTTCAGGATCTAACTCAGGATAATTGGGATGACACTTTATTTGGTGATTCCTTAGATGAACTTGATGAGGAAATTCTCTTAAGTCAGTTAGGTGACCAAACTTTTGAACTAGAAGAATCTCTTGAGTACTTTAAAGACTGTACGGACCCTGAGATTCAAGCCATAGTGCTAGGCCTTACGGAGAGTAGTGTTGACCCTAATTTTGGGGGTAATGAACTAGAAGAAGCTCTTGAGTATTTTAAAGACTCTGAGGATCCATAAATTCAAGCAATAGTTAGAGGTTTGTCCGAGAATATTGACTACCTAAGTTTGGGGGTCCCTAACTTGGGATTCGAGCCTAGTGTACCTGAGGTATTACTTGAGTCACTTCCGACTCCGCAACCGGATCCTACTGATATTGTCCAGGAGGAAATTCTAAAAACTTGTTGTTCGAATGAGTCAATTTGTCAAGACATTCATATGAAGCCCAAATGGGCACAACAGAAAAACCCAGTTGTCTTGCAGGAAACCTTGGATGAGGATGTGCTATGTCTGTTCATTTTTCTGATTTGGTGCAGTTGTCTGATAATTGTGGCAATTTTATTTTGTTTTGTTGACCCACAGTTGTTTCGACTATTGATATATGATTTGAAAGGTAATTAGCCATTTTGTGGTATTTGACGTCTGGTTGAAGACTTTAAATTTAGCACTTCTTGGGAGGTAACCCAATCTCATGCAACACGGTAATATCTTTCCTTATCTCTTTGCTTTAAATGGTAACAGTTTCTCCTTGTTCATGCTTTTAATTTTATCTTTAGAACATTGAGGACAATGTTAGATTTAAGTTTGGGGGTATGAGAGAAACTTTTTAGTTGCAATATGAATAAATAAACTCTAGAGCTTATAAATTTATGCCTATTAAGGATTGCACTAACTAATCTAAGTGGATGGAAGCATTTTGATCGTAGGAGTTGAGGAACCAATCTGATTAGATGAAAACATCTAGAAGAGTCTATTCATAAAAGCACAGAGCTCAGGTGTTAGAAATAACATGATAGTTTCACCATATCTCGTTGAGTCCTTTTCACTTCTATTCTTATTTTATTTTGTTTTTAAACTTTGTTTCTCCAAGTGATAGGTGGGGCCCACGATTCAAGTTGTTACCAATGCTAGGGTGAATTAGAGTGATTGAGTTACAAAAAAAAAAAAAAAAAAAAAAAAAAAAAAAAAAAAAAAAAAAAAAAAAAAAAACAAACAAACCAATTAGACCAAACGGATCAAAAAAAAAATGAATGAAATGAAAAAGCTGGAAAAAAATGTTCAGTGAATAAAGTTGACCACTGGTACCCTTGTATATGCCAGTTGTGTTGACCTAGAGTTAGGTTATCGACCACTGGTACCCTTGTATATGCCAGTGTGTTGATATTAGTCAGACTAGTATCTCAATCCATTAGGATAGGTTCATTTTGGCGGAGGCCTTCAGACAGATATGGGAAACGCCGTTCACTTAGTAAACATCAAAACCATCTATGTTTTTCTCTTTATCCATCTTCTTGATCTATCCATGTGATTAGTTTTGACTCCGGATATTGATGTCCATAGTGCGACTATCTGAGTAGAGCTCTGTCACTTTATATGAATTTTAGTATGCTTGAGTGCAAACTCGTGTACAGCAATTGGAATTTTGCATCGGGGTATTTCCTCCTGTATTCAATAAGTATGCCAACCAAGGAGATTCTTTAGTGCCTTCCAAGGTTCTGCGTAGATAGTTAAGGTCTGGAGTAAAGGTTTTGTGGGTATACCTCTTGTAAGCCCTCCGGAGACAACACTCCGCCACTAGGGACACTTAGGGGTTTAAAGGCTTATTGCATACGCTAAATGCAATCGACGATGCCTGCGTCAGTGAGTTAGGATTTTATTTTATTTTATTTTATTTTGCTCGAGGACAAGCAAATAATAGGTTTGGGGGTATTTGATAGACACATTTTTGTGTCTAATTTGTCTCGATTCTATATATTGATAGTGCTCATTTTTTTACTTATTATGGTGTTTTATGTGTGTGTAGGTATTTTTGGCCAATAAACATTTTTGGAAAAATCGGCTCGAAAAGTTGTGCGGGGCACCCCCGGAGGACATTTGCTATTCGGACTCTCAATTTGGATAAGGGGTAACCTAATTACTAAGGGGCATCCCTGCAGGGCATCTACTATTCACACCCCCGGAATGGATAGGGGGAGACCACTTTCTTCTCAAAAATTCAAAAAATTTGGCGGGAAAAATTCCAGCGTAGGAACCGGAGTTAGGGTTGGATTTCTAGGGTGTTTTAGGGAGATTCAATCGCTGATTTTTGTTGGCTGGACGTGATTCAACTAAACAGGCCTGGTATGGGTGATTTAATCGATCAAATTGGGCTGGATAATCCGGAAGAAGAAAACAGAAGTCGACTTGTAAACGGAAACTGTGTGGAATTATTTTAGGAATTTCAGGGAGACTAAAGGCGTGGTATTGTTTCCTAAGATGATATTCTATCTAAGGAAGAGTTTCGGATGATTTGGAAGTCTTAGAAACGTGTAAGGAAGTCGGCAGAGAAGATTATTGTCGTGGCTTGCACAAAAATAAAAAGAGGAATTTAATCGCTATTTTTAGGTTTCTGAGGAGTATAAAAGGTGTGTTCGAGTCCCAGGGAAGGGGATGAAGTCATTGGAGCAGTCGCAGAGGAGTTTTTAACACCACAGAGCTGAATTGATCAAGTTGCAGGAAAACCCGAGTTTCTGTTGCTGCTGCTGAAGAACAAACGTTGCAAATAAGAACAACGTCTCAAATTTTAACGCTGCTACAGTAACTTCTTTGTAACAGTCAGTCCTTTGTTTTGCAACGCCATTACACCGTTGCAAACAATCAGTTTTATAGTTTTTCATTCTTTTAATCAACTTTTGGGCTAAGAACAAATATTTTGAGCAAGTGATTAATATGAGGAGCTAAACCCCATTGCTGAGGCGACGGAGGAAGCCATTTTTCCAAATATTATGTGGTAAATTCTATTTAATTTAATTTTTTTTAATTCTTTTATGATTATTTGCACTGAACTGAAATTGAATTTATGATTCTGATTAAGTGGTTGTGTTCTCAATTGATGGGTCATGCTTAGGTTAAGTCTTTTGATGGTCCATGCTTTCGATTTACAGCTATTGTTTTGAGAATTTGTCTAGGCGAATATTAGAATCACTTCAAACGTAAAGAGTTGCATAATTGTTGACTAGATTAAATCACATAAAAATTGGAGATTGGTGGAATCCTGAGTCTCAGTGATTTTTATAATCTTGATAACAATTTCTTTTTAAGTTTTCTATTTTAATTTGAGTCTAAAATCGAGTCCACACAATCCGAGTTGAACGAACTTTACAACCACTTTCAAAACTACATCAGTATTCAATTCTGGACAAGGTCCCGAGGTTTTTCTGCATTTGCGGTTTCCTCGTTAACACAACCTTGTTGTGTCATTTACTTTATATTTTCGCATTATAATTGTTTTATTATAATTAAAGTAAATCACACAAACGTTAATTCCTATTTACATGATAAGTGAATCCTATTGTGTTTGGTTAATTCCGAACCTTTTTATCAAGTAACATACTTCGTTGTTGTATTGTCTCGATCTCGTATCCATAGACGATCACACGAAGTGTGAACCGATTAGTTGTATTGTCCCGACTCTGTCCATAGACAATCACTTTCGAAGTAAGGACTTATAGGTAGGAAAAGTTTTAGCTTGTGGTATATTTGGGTACCCTCGCCTTTTCAGATTTCATTGCTTGATGTGAATAAATATCTTTTATGCTTTGATTTTGGTTGTGAGATGTTATTTCGGTTTTCACTAACCCTAATTTTCGATCTCAAAATATGGTGATCTCTTACGATTTGTGTGACTTTTTGATATAGCAGGATTTGATTCAAACCTATTGGGTAGATTTATCAAAGGATCATAAAGAGATATTGATTTAAAATCATGTGTGAAAGTCACAATGATGTTAATTGTGAAAAAAAAGAAAGAAAAACAAACAACTAGCTTCAGCAGCATGCCTCACCCTTTTTGAATTTTTTCATTGCACTCGTTACTGCATGAAAAACAACAATTTTGAAAATAATTGACCAAGGAGAAGAGGAGGAGCAGAAGCACAAGATAGAAAAATGAGCTATTGTACTAAATAGAAATGAAACTGATGGAGTTGAAGGGCACGACAACGAATGTGTTAGAGCATTGCTCGGTCGAACTCGCATGCGTTGCTATCACAAGCATGTTTGTCAATGTTAGTGATCAAAACTATAATTCTTGATTTCTAGTCTATTATAGCTAAGTCTCGGACTAGGATAAAAAGTGTAGTTGAGCTCAAGGACTTCATGGCGATTCATCATACAAGTAGAAGAACTACTCAAGTAACCGGTGGAACTTCTCGACAAAAAGGTATGTGAAGACTTGAACTTATCTGTCACTCAAAAGTCTATCTACTTTATCTCCTACTTCTTGAGACAAAAAGTCGTATGTTATATATATAGACTATGATTATACACATTTAGTATTTCGAGCCGAGTATACCTCGCCTATATATATCTCGAAATATGTGTTGGTAAGCTTTTCGCTTCGACCAAGTTTATCTTTACCTAGTGACGAAAGTCATGATATGTTTTAATCACTTTGAAAATTTCTTTGACGAGAAATGGTGTAACAACTATATAATATCCTCTAAGAATTTTTCAATGATTGGAATGAGAGTTTAGATTACATAACCAGTGGATTCCTTGAACCAAAGTTTTCGAACTTTGTTGATCAAGAGAACCGGAAGTATGGCAAGTGACAAGTCCGCGAACTGTCGAAGTTCTCAAACCCGAGAATTTCTGCTGGAGTTGACAAAATACTTGCATGAGCTAAGTCCACGAACCCAGTCCGCGAACCGGCGAAGTTCTCATCCTGAGAATTTCTGCTGGAGTTTGTAAACTCTGTCCGGTGTCTTAAGTCCGCGAACCTAGTCTGCGAACTTGAGAAGGTTATATATCTAAAGATGATTTCTGAACTTAATCTTAAAAGACTAAGGAATGCATTTGCAAACCGTGGCTATTAAATTTCATGAACCGATTCGAGTGAATCAAATCATCTTTGCTTCAATTGTGTCTTGTGTAGTTACATAAGATTTTCTTGCAATTGAACAACTCTCCAACTAGTTCATTTTAGTCTCTTGAACTAGTTATGGTGAAGAAGAACATGGTTGGTATGAAATGCTCATATGGTTAACCTTTCGGTTAAACTATTGTTGAACCAACAATGCACACGTTTGGGTACGGTTAACAAACCTAGAAGCGTGCAGTTCATTTGTGTATAACGAGCTAAGTTTTCGATCTAACGGTTGAGAAATATTATCTTGAATCTAAATCAGGTTTTCATCTAACGGCGAATATTGATTGCTTTGTTACTAAGGCAAAACCTTGATTTGGAAGACTATATAAAGGAGACATCTAGTATTGTGCAAAACTAATCCCCACACCTTACGTGTGATACTAGTTTGCGTACTAGAGTCGGTTCTCCTTTAACCTTTGGTTTTATTCTTCTAAAACCAGGTTAACGACTTAAAGACTTCATTGGGATTGTGAAGCCAGATCGATACTACTTTTATCGTAGTTGTGTGATCTGATCTTGCATCTTCTATCGTAACAGTACAATCATATTGATTGGCTTGAGATTGTTTGATTTCTCCGATAGGCAAGATATAAAAAGTAATCACAAACATCTTCGTCTCATTGTTTGTGATTCCGAAACATCTTGTTTCGCTACCATACGATTAAGATTGTTGTGAGGTGATTGATTAATCTAGGCTGTTTTTCGGGAATATAAGACCGGATTATCAATTGGTTCCTGTTCGCCTTGATTATTATCAAAAGACGGAACAAAAACGTTAGGGTTTTTCTGTAGGAGACAGATTGATCCTTTGATAGACTTGTCTGTGTGAGACAAATTTGTTTATTGTTAAAGCCTGCAATTTTGGGTCGTAGCAACTCTTAGTTGTGGGTGAGATCAGCTAAGGGAATCAAGTGCGGAGTATCCTGTTGGGATCAGAGGCGTAGGAGTACAACTGTAACTTGGATCAGTGGGAGACTGATTGGGGTTCAACTATAGTCCAGTCCGAAGTTAGCTTGGAGTAGGCTAGTATCTGTAGCGGCTTAATACAGTGTGTATTCAATCTGGACTAGGTCCCGGGGTATTTCTGCATTTGTGGTTTCCTCGTTAAAAAAATTTCTGGTGTCTTTATTATTTCAGTTTCCGCATTATATTGTTTTATCTTTATAATTGAAATTATAAAGGTTGTGCATTAGATCAATCAATTGGAGAATCCGATCTAACGGTTGTTGATTGATATTGATTGACACTTGGATATTGGTCTTTGGTACCATCCAAGTTATTCCTTGTATTTGATTAGTACTCTGCAGTTTCTGTTTGAGGAAATCAAATCAAGAGAGAGATATAAACTCGTTGATATACTTTTAATTGATTGAGTCTTGTTGATTCTCTTAAAAGTATATCCGAGTTTGTCCATACAGATTGCTAAGCGAAATATTGGGTGGTGTTGTTAGACCCCCGCTTTTTCAATTGGTATCAGAGCAGGCAAACACGTTTAAGACCTTACAAGTCTGTGTTTGTAGCGATCTGACTCTATGGACAGAGGTGCTATCTCTATTAACGTACCACCAGTATTCGATGGCTCTAATTACTTATGGTGGAAAATTGCTATGCGAGCTTTTCTTCAAGCGTGTGATTTTCAATCATGTGTATATGTTGTTAATGTCTATGATGCTCCCGTTGTGTCAGTTGGAGATATAAATGTTCCCAAACCTATTGGTGAATACACCCCTGCTGAGATAAATGCTGCAAAGCGAAAATCCGACGGTTTGAATGCTATCATACATGCCATTACCCCAAATATTCAGCACCATGTGTCAAATTTCACTAGGTCTAAAGATGCTTGGGATATCTTAGAAACCGTATTCGAAGGTAACTCCAGTGAAAAGGAAGCTAGGCTTCAAAACCTTAATTCCGATTGGGAGAACCTTCATATGGCATATGAAGATATGTTTGATGAGTTTAATCACAAAGTGTCTGAGATTGTTAATTCATCATTTGCATTGGGTAAGACTATTCCTGAAAAGGACATTGTGATGAAAATTCTCAGATCGCTGCCATCTAGATACGAGTCTAAGAAGCATGGCATCGTTGAGGGAAATAACCTTGATAATCTTTCCAGAAATACATTGGTTGGAAAGCTAAAGATCTTTGATCATGATTATACATCCAAAATCGGAAAGGATGTTTCCTTTAAAGCACAGAGGAATACTAAATTACTTGATAAAAGTAAAAGTGTTTATGTCTCTGAGGATGATCAGTCTAAGGATGATTTTTCGGATGAAGATCTTGACAAATCAGTCTCCTTGATCACAAGACAGTTTAAGGATCTTCTATTGAAGAGAAGTAAACGGTTTTCAAGAGACAAACTTAAGTCGTCAGATAAACCTCACAATCGCATCCCTCCTAAAAACAGGGATGCTGACGAGGCTGATGATGAGGATATGCCACAGTGCTTTAAGTGTAAAGGTTTTGGTCATTTTGCAAACGAGTGCCCAAATCGTAGAAAATACACTGGGAACAAAGGTCTTGTTGTAACACTTGATGAGATGTCTGAGATCTATGATTCTGATGAAGACAGGAAATCAAGTGTCGGTCTTCTTTGTGAAAACATTGATTTTGATAATTGTAGCAATACATATATAAACCTTGATGGTTTCAGCGAAGAGGAGAACCCAATCAAGCTGGAAGAATCAATTGACTCATCCTTTGGAAACGCTGGTTTTAATGTTTCAGGATCCACTATGTGTCTAGCTGCGTTCACACCACAGATGCCTGAATATTATCCAAGTTTGACGTGCTCGTTTTGTTCTCGGAAGGGTCATGAACTATCAAGATGTTACAAGTACAATCATCAAGTGAGGCACACCAAACAACTTCAACGAAGAACAAATCAATTAGCAAGGAAGCTTAAACTTGCCCAGAAGACCGCTGAGGTATGTAGGATTTTATCTTCGTCTAAGAAGTTAGTTTCCAAAGACAAGACAAGACCATTTGAGAAGAAAACATGGTCAAATCATTTTGATAGACAGAGGTCAGAAGATTCCTCTCAAGAGGAAATTGGTGGACAAAATTGTTGCTCACCACAACACAAATTAATTGTGTCGTTTGGGAAATCTTGTCTCATGTGCCTGATCAAAAGAGACAAGGTTGTGAACGCATAGGCTTTAAGAAAAGTTGTTTTTCTTAGGTTTATTCTTTTCTGTCTATCAAATAAAAGGAAGGGTTATTTTCGACAATTCTACTCTTTATAGGGTTTAGAGTTGGAAGTCCACGAACCTGTTTAAAGGTTTCAAACCCTACATTCCTTTTTCCTCTTTGATATTCTTTATATCTCAAGACTGCTGGTTGAGATTGTGAATTCCAATCACAACAATCAGTTGGTTATAGCTGTTCTCATAAGCATTATGTCTTTGGATGGAAAGGATGTCAACATGATTTTTAAGCCATCAATCAAGGAAAAAGAAAAATCTCCAGTAATTTCATCCTTAAAAAGAAAAAGGAGGAATACAAGAAAGCCAAGGGTTGTCCCTTCTAACTCTCAGAAATTTTCCGATGTTCTTGATGAGTTAAAGGAAGTAAGAAAGGAGATTCGTGAAATAAAGGCTTGCGTTTTAAGATCTTTGGAAATTCAGAAAGCCCTGGTTCGACATCACCAGCCAAGACGGTTTGTTGATATTAACTTCTTTCTCCATGAACCTTATGTACCAATGGCGGTTGATGACAAGGAGTTCGGGAATGATAAATAATTTCTCAAAGATATTGTTGCCTAGTATGTCTTCTTTTTTTCTTAGTAGGAAGAATAACTAGTGCTTTGAATAGCGATGATTGTGACTACACATAGCTATTATTTTCATCTTCTTGTTTTTAGGTTTTTGGTTTAAATTCTAAAACTGTTTGGAGGATGATGTTTTGAAGTATTTAATCTTTATGATTTGTTATATTGCAACTTGTTATGGGATATTGGTGTTTACGTCCGTGAACTATGTTGTCCCATACTTTGTCAAAAGTAAAGTCGTTCGTGTTCGGTATTCACGTACTAGTAAAAGGATGAATCGAATTTTGACAAATACAAAAGTTAAACCTATATTGTCAATTTTGTTGATGGAAGATAGGTTAAAATCTTTTGTTTTTCAAGGATTATGTCTATTATTGTTGTTATGCAAATAATGATTGAAGATAGAATGAATCCTTGTGTATTCCGCAGTATTGATCATCCCTGATCCATATTCGTATGTATTACTATGAGGCTCCGTAATGTGTCTTATGTTGAGCACGATACAACTAAGTTGATTATTTTTTATTATCTTGGTTGATTGTTCTGTAAGGTACTTTATGTTGAGCATTTTTGAACTAAATTGATCATCTTGTTTGGTTATCTAGTTATTGCTCCGTAAGTTTTCTTGTGTCGAGCAAAACAATTGACAATTAAATTGATTACTTTCGTAATTAGTTTGGTTGTGTATTTCAATTAGATTAATTATGGGTTCTCTTGTAATTGATCTAGTTGAGTATTTTTGTGTCTCCATGAGTCATCTTATGTTGAGCACAAACAATTGAATTGATCACTTTTTGTGGTTGATTTGATTGTGTTTACCGATTAAATTAGTCACGGGTTTTACTTGTGATTAATTTGATTGAGTTTTTGGATATAAAAATCATTCTTATGGTTTTGGTGTCCAATAAAATCCTTCTTTTCTCTTGAAATCAAGGTCGTTCTTGTTTTTCTTTTGGGAATGACATCAAATGGGGGAGAGTTCTTTTGAACTTGTGCTTAATGGTCATATCTTGAGGGGTGTGCGGCTGTGGAATTTTAGAGGGGTTATCTTGTACCTTTAAACTCCTTGATGAATGCTATTAGCTTCGGCTATATGATTGCATCTAAATATGATGATGTGTGTTCTTTCTTTTTAGTCATGAAATGTCTCTTACGGAAATTTCATTATGATCCCGTTCTTGTACCTTTGCCAATTTATTGACAAAAAGGGGGAGAATTAATATGTAGTTCACACTACAAATACATATGGTCTTCGGGTCATTATGCAAGGGGGAGTGGTTTCCATGTGAAATGAAGTATTGACTAAGGGGGAGTGATACATATCACCATAGTATTATTGTTGAAGTTGTGATACAATTGAATTTTGACGTTGTGTAATAATACTATGACACTGTATAACAATGATCGAGACCGATGCTTTCTCATTGTTATAGCTACGGATCTTCAACCTTTGGGATCATTGGAGTACTTGGAAGTGACGAAGTTTTCGAGGAATGTTGAAGATCATACATGTGGAATATGAGCTACCTAAGTTTCTTTATCTTTTGTATTCCATATGTATTGATAGTTTTGTCACTAAAATTGACAAAGGGGGAGATTGTTAGAGCATTGCTCGGTCGAACTCGCATGCGTTGCTATCTCAAGCATGTTTGTCAATGTTAGTGATCAAAACTATAAGTCTTGATTTCTAGTCTATTATAGCTAAGTCTCGGACTAGGATAGAAAGTATAGTTGAGCTCAAGGACTTCATGGCGATTCATCATACAAGTACAAGAACTAATCAAGGAACCGGTGGAACTTCTCGACAAAAAGGTATGTGAAGACTTGAACTTATCTGTCACTCAAAAGTCTATCTACTTTATCTCCTACTTCTTGAGACAAAAAGTCGTATGCTATATATATAGACTATGATTATACATATTTGGTATTTCGAGCCGAGTATACCTCGCCTTCTATATCTCAAAATATGTGTTGGTAAGCTTTTCGCTTCGACCAAGTTTATCTTTACCTAGTGACGAAAGTCATGATATGTTTCAATCACTTTGAAAATTGCTTTGACGAGAAATGGTGTAACAACTATATAACGTCCTCTAAGAATGTTTCAATGATTGGAATGAGAGTTTATATTACATAACCAATGGATTCCTTGAACCAAAGTTTATTGATTAAGAGAACCAGAAGTATGGCAAGTGCCAAGTCCGCGAACTCAGTCCGCAAACTGCCGAAGTTCTCAAACCCGAGAATTTCTGCTGGAGTTGACAAACTACTTGCGCGAACCCAGTCCGCGAACCGGCGATGTTCTCATCCCGAGAATTTCTGCTGGAGTGTGTAAACTCTGTCCGGTGTCTTAAGTCCGCGAACCTAGTCTGCGAACTTGAGAAGGTTATATATCTAAAGATGATTTCTGAACTTAATCTTAAAAGACTAAGGAATGCATTTGCAAACCATGGCTATTAAAGTTCATGAACCGATTCGAGTGAATCAAATCATCTTTGCTTCAATTGTGTCTTGTGTAGTTACATAAGATTTCCTTGCAATTGAACAACTCTCTAACTAGTTCATTTGAGTCACTTGAACTAGTTATGGTGAAGAAGAACATGGTTGTATGAAATGCTCATATGGTTAACCTTTCGTTAAACTATTGTTGAACCAACAATGCACATGTTTGGGTATGATTAACAAACCTAGAAGCGTGTTGTTCATTTGTGTATAACAAGCTAAGTTTTCGATCTAACGGTTGAGAAATATTAGCTTGACTCTAAATCAGGTTTTCATCTAACGGTGAATATTGATTGCTTTGTTACCCAGGCAAAACCCTGATTTGAAAGACTATATAAAGGAGACATCTAGTATTGTGCAACACTAATCCCCCACACCTTACGTGTAATATTAGTTTGCGTACTAGAGTCGGTTTTCCTTTAACCTTTGGTTTTCTTCTTCTAAAACCAGGTTAACGACTTAAAGACTTCATTGGGATTGTGAAGCCAGACCGATACTACTTTTATCGTAGTTTTGTGATCTGATCTTGCATCTTCTATCGTAACAGTACAATCATATTGATTGGCTTGAGATTGTTTGATTTCTCCGATAGGCAAGATATAAAAAGTAATCACAAACACCTTCGTCTCATTGTTTGTGATTCCGCAACATCTTGTTTCGCTACCATATGATTAAGATTGTTGTGAGGTGATTGATTAATCTAGGCTGTTCTTCGGGAATATAAGACCGGATTATCAATTGGTTCATGTTCGCCTTGATTATTATCAAAAGACGGAACAAAAACTTTAGGGTTTTTCTGTGGGATACAGATTGATCCTTTGATAGACTTGTCTGTGTGAGACAAATTTGTTTATTGTTAAAGCCTGCGATTTTGGGTCGTATCAATTCTTAGTTGTGGGTGAGACCAGCTAAGGGAATCAAGTGCGCAGTATCCGGCTGGGATCAGAGGCGTAGGAGTACAGCTATACCTTGGATCAGTGGGAGACTGATTGGGGTTCAACTATAGTCCAGTCTGAAGGTAGCTTGGAGTAGGCTAGTATATGTAGCGGCTTAATACAGTGTGTTTTCAATCTAGACTAGGTTCCGGGGTTTTTCTGCATTTGCGGTTTCCTCGTTAACAAAATTTCTGGTGTCTGTGTTATTTCAGTTTCCGCATTATATTGTTTTATCGTTATAATTGAAATAATGCAGGTTGTGTGTTAGATCAATCAATTGGAGAATCCGACCTAACTGTTGTTGATTGATATTGATTGACACTTGGATATTGGTCTTTTGTACCATCCAAGTTATTCCTTGTATTTGATTAGTACTCTGCAGTTTCTGTTTGAGGAAATCAAATCAAGAGAGAGATATAAACTCGTTGATATACTTTTAATTGATTGAGTCTTGTTGATTCTCTTAAAAGTATATTCGAGTTTATCTATACAGATTGCTAAGTGAAATATTGGGTGGTGTTGTTAGTCCCCTGCTTTTTCAGAATGGATATGAGAAAATCTTCCTGAGGAATTAATGATTGAAAGTATTCTGATGAGATTACCATCCCAGGCGTTAGTCGTTTGTTGTTGCATCACTAAGTTATGGTACAATTTGATTATTAATGATACGAGATTTTGTATGATTCACTATACTCAAAACAAAGATAAACTAGTAAAACCGTTGCCACGGTGGGAGGGTCGACCGAAGAAGAATCTGAAGATGAGGTTTGTCTGCGACTACTTTCGCTCTGTTTAGGGAAAAGTGATACTTTCGTCCCGTCTCAAAAAAAGTGATATTTATGCCCCGTCTCAGAAAAAGTTATACTTTCGCTCCGTTCCAGAAAAGGTATCACTTTTTGTAGAACGGAGCGAAAGTAACACTTTTCCCGAAACGGAGCGAAACTATCCATTTTACCTAAACGGGACGAAAGTATCACTTTTCCTGAAACAAAATGTGAAAGTATCATTTTTTCTGAAATGGAAAATTAGTCGATTCATAAACCAAAATATGGTTGCATGATGTGTTATGCATCCTTTGTGGTGGTTTGCATAATGGTTATGCATTCAATTTTCGAGAATTGCGTCTAAAATGAAAGTATCACTTTTCTTGAAACGGAAGGAGCACATCATTTTATTAGTTGCAACAGAAAATTAGTTGATGCATAAACCAAAATATGGATACACAAAGCATTATGTATCCTTTGTGGCGGTTTGCATAATGGATATAGTGTACATTTAATTTTCTAAAATTGTGCCTAAAATGATAAATATCTCCGAATTTTTCGTAAAAATTCTAAATTTGATATTGTTGTTTGTACTCGTTGCGTAGCTTTTTTTTATTACCTTTCCAACGAGATAAAATTTGTAAAATTCCGAGGCACGGATTTTTAGATATGTTATATTAAAGTTTGCTTTCCAATTATACCCCTAAAAAGATACATAAGGAGTTATAGTAATTGGACTAAAAGGGAGGGATAATTGTGTCAAGTGAAAAAGACCAACCGTGGACACCAAATCCAATTTTTTTGTGTCAATTGCTCACTTACTATTTACAAAAAAGTGGCTATATAAAGGTCCTCCCTCGCTTCGCTCGGTCGGCCCAATTATTTTTAGTCTTTAATCTGCTTAATTTATGTTTGCATAAGTTGTGTATTTAGTGTTAGAGCACTTCTCGGTCGAACTCGCAAGCGTTGCTTTGTCAAGTTTAGTTTCCAAAACTATAAGTCTTGATTTCTAGTCTACTTATAGCTAAGTCTCGGATTAGGATGCAAAGTGTAGTTGAGCATTATACTTCACGGCGTTCATCGATTGAAGACGAAGAACTACTAAGGGGAGCTTATGGAACTTCATCAACAAAAGGTATGTGGAGACTTGAACTCATGTATCACTCAAAATTCTATCTACTATATCTCTTATTTGAGATAAAAGTCGTATAGCTATATAGACTTCGATTATACACATTTGATATTTCGAGCTGAGTTTAACTCGCTTACATATTTCTCGAATCGGTAAGCTTTCACTTTAACCAAGTTCATCTTATATTCTTGACGGAAGTCAAAACATGATCATGTGAAAATCGTCTTGTAACATCTTACATGATTTGTGTGAGACAGTCATTTGATGTAGACTCGGAATGTTTCGTATTGATCATTCGATCACTTGAAAATTGCTTTGAAGCTAATAGTTTGTGTGAGACAGCTATTGTCGTCTTCCAAGAATGTTTCAATGATTGAAATGGGAGTTTGGAACAATTAACCATGATTGGATATAGCAAAATATGCGTACTTGTATCCTAACTGTTGCAAGTTATTCCAAGTTCGGGAACCATAGTATGCATACCCGTATGCGTACTGGTTGGTTAATGAAAGTCCGAGAACTTTGTAAACTGGCGTGAGTTTCAAGTTCAAGAAATTCAACTGAGTTTGGAAGGTATGCGTACCCTTTCTTATACTGGCGAACCCAAACTTAGTCCGGCCACTTAGGTATGCGTACCCGTATGCATACTTGAGTGGGTTATGTTCTAAAATCGGTTTGTTCATGAACTAAACATTTATATAATAAGGAACGCAATCTTTTGCAAACAGTGGCTATAATCTTCTTGAATTGATTCGAGTGAATCAAAATCGATTTTGCTACAATTGTATCTTGTATACTTTTATGAGAATATAAATAATTGAACAACTCTAGAATTAGTTTCACTTGAGTCATTTGAACTAGTTATGGTTAAGATGAATATGGTTGATATGAAAGTGTTCATATGGCTAACTTCCGTTAACTATTGTTGAGCCAACAAAGGTGTACACGTTTAGGTACGGTTACTCATATTTAAATGAAGTCACTTTTCATTTGTGTGTAACAAGCTAAGTTCGATCTAACAGTTAAAAGATATTAGCTTGAGTTTAATCAGGTTTTCATCTAACGGTGAATATTGAATGCTTTGTTACCAAGGTAATATTGATTGCAAACCCTGATTTGAAGACTATATAAATGAGAACTATAGAAATTGGGAAATCTAATCCCCACACCTCCTGCGGGATATTAATTGCGATTAGAGTCGATTCTCTTTTAACCTTAGGTTTTTCCAAAACCCAGTAGGTTAACAACTTAAAGACTTCATTGGGATTGTGAAGCCAGACCCGACTATTTTCTATGTAGTTGCGTGTTCTGATCTTGTTGTTTTTAATCGTGTTGAGTACTATCTTCCCTAATATTTGCTCGAGATTTAATCTCCGATAGGCAAGATAAAAAGTAGTCACAAACATCTTCGTCTCATCGTTTGTGATTCCACAATATCTTGTTTCGCTACCATACGATTAAGATTATTGTGAGGTGACTGATATTACTAGGTTGTTCTTCGTGAATATAAGTCCGGTTTATAAATTGGTTCTTGTTCACCTTGATTAATTTATCAAAATACGGAACAAAACTCTTAGGTATTTCTGTGGGAGACAGATTATCTATTCAATAGACTTTTATGTGTGAGACAGATTGGTTTATCAAGTCTTCGACTTTGGGTCGTAGCAACTCTTAGTTGTGGGTGAGATCAACTAAGGGAATCAAGTGCGCGGAATACGGCGTGGTTCTAGAGGCGTAAGGAATGCGGTTGTACCTTGATCAGTGTGAGATTGGTTAGGGATCAACTACATTCCAGTCTGAAGTTAACTTGGAGTAGGCTAGTGTATGTAGCGGCTTAATACAGTGTGGTGTTCAAATCTGGACTAGGTCTTGGGGTTTTTCTGCATTTTCGGTTTCCTCGTTAACAAAATTTCTGGTTTCTGGGTAATTTCTTTTCCGCATTATATTTGTTTGTATAATTGAAATATCACAGGTTGAGTTCAATCAATTCTGAATCCAACCTTTGGTTGTTGATTATATTGATTGACACTTGGATATTGGTTTTTGATACCGTCCAAGTTATTTCTTATATTCAATCGGGCACGCAAATTACTATTTCTTTGATTGCAGATTGAATTAAGAAATTGAGACATAACTCTTGGATATACTTTTTTTTAAGATTGAGTCTGACTGTCTAGTTGATTCTCTTGAAAGTATATTGGAGTTAGTCCATACAGATTGCTACGAGAATTATTGGTTGTAGTTGTTAGACCCCCGTTTTTTCATTTAATATAACATATGAATTTCGGTTTTACGCTTTTATTATTGGCACATAATAGCTAAAACTGGCTCAACCTTTCTCTGGTGAAGGTTGTTTTGCTTGTTATTCTTTTGTTTTTCATGAGCATAACAACTCACAGAGGGAAAGTTTTTATTGAAATGATGCTTAACGATATATCTTTGTGGGGAGAGTGGTTGTGGAAACCAAGGAAATAATTTTTCTTATATTATTTCCTGATATGAAAACTAAGTTAATTAATTCTGATCTTAGTTTGTCTTATCGAAGCATAAGATAACAATTTTGTGTTAGTTAATTGTCTTCTTGTTAAGAAAAGCTGATTCAATTGCTTATTCTTTGCCTTTGCTTTAAAAAATACGATGCAATTGTTATAATTATATTATTTTGTTTGGATTGTTAAGTTTTAATTGTTTCTGGTTAAGAAAAACTGAGTCAATTCAGATTATTTGTTTTAGTTATTTTAATTTCCGATAACAAAAATTAAGTTAATTCTGATCTTAGTTTATGATTATCAAATGAAGGTTTGATTATTCAAGTCTAATTGATTCCTTGATGAGAAAACTAGTTAACTAACCTAGTTTTTATCTTGTCTAAAAGAAGGTACAACTATTTTATGAATAATAGGAACCTCATAAGAGAAATTGAATGAATCCTGATCTTAGTTGAGTCTTATCAAATAAAGTGATTATACATATATAATAGATTAGGTTTTGTAACTAAGTTATCTTAGTTGACTTATTAGACTAGGGGAAATTTTCTTCGGGCAATTGTTTCCTTGATAACATGCTAAAACAAAATTTTAGGTAGTTTCGGTTTTAGTATTGCTTATCTAAAATGGTATGTGAAATATTCTTGCTTTACTCTTATAGGTTTTACAAGTTCTTATGAATTTGTAAGTTTCTTTCCGTTGGCTCTTATGTGTATTCGTTTCTTTGTCTTTTTTGTGACAAAAAAGGGGAGAAATATATGAAGTTAAACAAGTGATTTATGATCACTAGGAAAGGACATATATGCTTAAAGAATAAAACATAGACTAATGAGGAGAAACATATCATCATGCTGTGTAGTATTTCATACTACAAAAGAGGAATAACAAATATATTGGGATTGAATATATATACCTAGCTTTGCTTTCGGGGGAGTAAAGCTTTTGTTATTCAAATATCGATAACAACATTTATTTTTTGAATATATGCGGGATATTGTGTTGTCGAAACCTGAAATCAAGCGTACGTAGAATGAGTTATTGGTCTAACATTTGTCCACGTTAGGGCTTGGTACCTGGAGTCTGGACTGGACGTTGACCCGCGTTGACTAGGTTAAGTCCTAACTTTTCTTTAATAATTATTAAAAAAATGATATTAAATTAAATTATTAAACGATATTACAAATATACCCTTCACTCTGCAAATATTTACACATTCAATATTAACCCAATAACCCTAATTCTTTCACCTTCCCCATTCTCCTCCTCCAAACCGTCGCCGCCACCATCACTTTCTCTGCTTCCTTGTCACTACCTCTGCAACCATCGTCGCAACCACCATTTCAGTTTATCATCATCACAACAACCCTCACAAATTCGTCTGTTCTGCGATCAATTTGAGATTGAAATCAAACCCAATTTCTAACTGCAACGTTCAACCAGAGATGAACCGAAATACAACACAGATCTAAAAACTAATTCGATCCTAATGACACCATTAGTACCCAGCTCTTCCTCATTTCTTCTTTTAATTCTTCTCCCAAATCGAAACCATCTTCTCAATTATTGCCATCAGAAATCAATGACAACCCTTCGGAAATCAGCCCATCAACAAACACCCACTTATTCTCATCAAACCAGAATCATTCTTCTTCACAACAACACCAACAGAACCTGTCAATTCTTTACCATCTTAAATGGAATCATTGATAATATTCTTTCTCTAATTTCTCGCTGGTTTCACATCTAAAAGGTAAAGCAACTAATACCCCCAAAATCACAAAAGAACTAATAACATTACTATATAAATTCAAATCGGAAAAAAACAAAATGAAATTGAAAGTGGAGCACTCACAAGATAAAATTGACGTTGTAAAACCATTCCCATCAATTCCCCCAATACCCTTCTTCTCAATCTCACCTTTACTGGTTGAAAATCCTCTTTGAAGAAGAAACCCTAAACTGGTTTTGATTAGATCTTGTTGTTTGTTTGTTGATAAAGTAGAAATTCTTCTTATAGTTGACATTGAATTGATGATTGATTGATTAATTAGAAAATCGGATTTTGTTGTTTGATTTCTTTGAACTCTGCTAGTTCGGGTTTAGAGATGGATGACGTCCTGTGAATAACAAGAAAGAAAACGTCACATACTTCTCTACTTTTGGTCTAATGTTAAGGGCACCGCAGTAAAAAAAATTATTAATTTAATTTTCTATAAATGTTAAACAGAAGTCACCAGTCAACATGGGTCAACGTAAGTCCAGGTACCAAGCCCTAACGTTGGACAAATGTTAGACCAAAGCCTAGTATTGGGCAAAACTTGAGTACCAAACACCAATTATCCCTATTTTTAATTCGTTTATCTCCATTTGTATTAGAGTTTTGCCATTAAAAATGATAAAGGGGATATTATTATAGCATTGCTCGGTTGAACCCACCAAGCGTTTGTATGTCAAGTTTGGTTGTCATATTTTATGATCAAAGCTCAATTAGATTCGCTTGATTAAGATTAGTAGAGTCAAAATCGTTTCGGTTAGACTAGAAAGTCTAGGAATGTTGAGACATACAAGTATTACTCCAAATACCTAAAGAACGCGAAAATGTATCGAATACAACGAAGACATCATCCTTCCACTTGAGGTTAGTTTTACTGACTTGACTTGTTTCCATTCCTATCGTTTCTTTCAAGTCGTTTAAGATTGAAAACATAGCATGCGAAGTTATATATAATACTCTAGTATTATACTTGGTCATATTATTATGATCAAAGTTTCAAGGAAGCATATACCATTTTTTGAATGCTTTGATATAATATATTGAATTACGAAGTATAACGTTTATCTTTTGAACTTCGTAAATGCGACATTGACATAATCTATGTAACTCGTTACTTGATTGTGCATTGAGTATAGGTATGATTTCATCCTAGGAAACTATGTTTTATGGCATTGGTTTAAGGAAGTAGATATATGAACTTGTTTCGTAATCGAAAGAAAAATCGGTAGATGTTTTGTTCCGGTTTTCTTTAAAGATCTATTGGATGACCAATTCGTACCTAAGGAGAGAATTAAGGTAAAACCGATCTGAACTTATGTTGAGAGTCAAGGTAGAACAGATCCCTACCTATCTCGGGATACATGGTAGAACCGGTCCTAGCTTTTGTTGGGAGTCAAGGTAGAACCGATCCCTACCTATATTGAGAGTCATGGTAGAACCGATCCTAGTTTTTTTTTAGGAGTCAAGGTAGAACCGATCCCTACCTATATCGGGAGTCATAGTAGAACCAATCCAATCCTATGTCAGGAGTCATGGTATAATCGATCACAAGTGCAAAACCGATTTCCGATATTCACATATACTTTGGAGTTTGTGTGAGTTTGGAAGGGTTTGCTATATAGGAAAGTTCTATATGTTGACATAATTTGAACATGTACATGATTCTTATCATTGATTTTTCAAAGATATCCCTTGATACTCAAGATGATCCCAAACTGAAATATTGGAAAATATTTTAATTAAGATTTTCGAATTTATATGTTATGATTTTCCAGCAATTAAAACATATCTCTAGAAAAACTATATTAGTCAAGTGCTAAGCTAATATTAGATATTTTCTAAGAGAGATTTCGGAATTACAGGTTGGATATTAATTGGAAATATGAAAACCAAAATTAGGTACCTTCCTGCATATCTTGAGAATCTTTTTGGTATTGGAATTTCCTTATTGTCCAAACATCCTTGGTCTATAAATAGTGAAGTTTGTTCTTCTAACAAACTATCATTATCCATGCAAACTCCATCTTTGTTGTTTCTGGTGGAGCCGACTAATAGTATTACTTGTAATACTATTTCGGAGAGGAGAGTACCCTAATTAGGCGAAATCTCTTATGTACGCTTGTTTAAAGACTTCCGTGGGATCAAAAATCTCTAGAAAGTACCATTGATGGGAAATTAGATAATTGCATTGTTATTTTAGTTTTCGGTTATTGATTTGATTGACTAACGATTGGTGAACCTTTGGTTGCACCTAGTTTGACTATTCACGAAATCCTTCTCTTCTGACATATGGTCACTCAAACTAGATCAAAGGATCGGCGTTATCTTTAGAACTACTTTTAGATATGAAGACAACTTTTGATCATCCATTGTTGAGAGACTTCATTCTCTGCGTGATCGATTTTAAGTGGAATCAAGTTTTGTGTGCAGGTACAATTGAAGATAAAAAAAAATTATAATTGGTTTTGCATCTTGTGATATTAGTTTGTACACACATCTTGATCGGCTGGGATCCTAAGATCTAGTTTATCTTTGATAGATTTGATTAACTAGTCATATAAATCGACAACTATCATTTGGTGGTACTCTTCAGTATCCGAATCTGATAGCTTGTGAATCTAGATCTTATTATTTTGGTAATCTAGATCTTGATTAATATAAACCCTACAAAGGATCTTACTTGTTAAACGGAAGAGCCTCTGTCAAAAGTCAACATGTCTTTTATTCAAAGATTGATAGAGTGGTTACCAACAACTTGGTTACTGTTTGAAAGACGATCAAAAGAAGTTGAGTGCTGAAGACTGTATATCGGTAAAAAAACTCAAGATAATGATTTTTGTATTGGGATTCACGTGTGTTTTCCATTCGGTTGTAGGCACATGGATACTGAGGAAATTAAGTAACTATGGGTATATTAATTGGTCTAAATTATACAAAGTTGGATTCGTTCTTCGTATAACGTCTTTATTCTGAGAATATTCAAAACTGGACTAGGTCCCATGGGTTTTCCGCATTTGCGGTTTCCTCGTTAACAAAATCTTGTTGTGTGATTTTCTTTTACTTTCCGTAATTATAATTATTTTATTATAATTAAAAGTAAATACACTTGTATGTAAATCCAAGGCACTTGATATTGATCCTATAGTATATTGGTCTTGTACCGTAACTATTATCAAGTGATTACCTTTGTTGTATTGTCTCCACTTTGTCCATAGACGATGACACAAGGATTATGAATTATAGGTTGATATCGAAAATATTTTGGTGTACTTGGATACAATCGTCATTTCAGACATGTAATAAAAAGACGTTTTTAAACTCCTCGGAAGTAGGGATTTTAGTCAACTCAATGTTGTCATCACCAAAGATCGCATTAGGAATTATGTTATCAAAAATCGGATCAATACTATTACCAGCAGATATACTAGTGTTGGCAAAATAATTAAGAAGAAGAATATTACTTGGTTTTTCCCATCTATCCAAAGACCAGACTTCACTTGAAGAGTATGAATTATACTCCCTTTGTCCCTAAATAAATGATCTAGTTCAAGTTTGCACAATTCTTAAAGCAACGAGGAGAGGAATGTATTTTGAATTATTTTTTACAGTTATACCATTATGGATAATGAGAAAGGATCCACTCACATAGTTATATTCAGACTATCTCAAACTTTTGGTGACATTTTTCCTAATAAAATCTAATCTGTAATGATTTTGAAGTTAATTTTTTTTTTGAGATTTTCTCCTCTTATAAAAATTTATATAACTACTAAAAATGAGCATGTTCTGAAATACCAAACCTTACTATCTATCGATCTTAAACGGTTAAAAATCCATTGATTTTCGACGACTGATTTTCAACGTAGCAAATGGTAGTGTTATACGTCTCGAAATGTTCTTATTTTTAGTAGGAATATGGATCTTTGTATGTGGAACGTATGAAAAATGCCACCCAAAGTGTAAGATAGTATGAATATAAGAGTGTGACTATATCCTCCCTCATGGATAAGAATTAGTTAAATTTAGAAATCATTTATCTCTCAAGCTATACCACGGGTACTCGTAAAATTCACACTGTTAAAAAACATTTTAAAACACCTATATAACGAATATAAACTGGTTATCCAATTATACACATTTTTTAATACTTAATAGTAATCAACTAAAATGGTAGTTGTTAGAAATATCTCTTGTTTAATGATACATTCACCTATTAGTAGGACCAAATTTTGAAAATGAATAGGTCATCTATCTAGGGACAAAGAAAGTATTATGCTTTTTCTTATTAGAAGCCACCACAAGAAAATATTTGGTACATCTATCATGCTCATTAAAAGAACTCATCCCTACTATTTTCAAGCCAATAAATATTTTACATCTTATTTCAAGTTTCTAATTCGTTCTTAAGGTCTTGCAGAACATTTTTTAAAACCATATGATCTGGTTTACCATTTTCTTTATCAAATTTCTTCAACATCATTTCTTTATTTTTGAAAATGTTCTTAAAAACATGCATATTCCGGTAGAAGCAATGAGTAGTACAATTATCCATCTTGACCTATCACAAACAAACAGAGGCAAAAAACTTAGAGCAACTTCTGAACTGCAAAACATGTGTCTTTGAATTGCATATTTAGAGCAGTGTATCATACTTCTCAATCCAGAACATAAACAAATTGATTAAAATCTGAATCAGTTGTTTTTAGGAGCTAGCCGAAAATTTGGAATATTTTAATTAACAGTAGAAACTAATATTTTAATTACAGTCTACAATATCAAATGAAAAAGCAAATCCTGATACATACATATGTTTTAGTGCATCTACGACACACTAAATTTACATCATCAATATAATAATATTTAAGGTTCCACTTTCTTCCTAATTACCCTTCTCCTTTACTTCTTTCTAAATCACTCTCCTTCTCATTTAAGGATAATATGTTTTGACGATGTCCATCAATTGGTCATATATCTGTGCTGGGTCACTTATCCATTTATTTTTATAACTCTGATGTCAATATACCCATATTTTAAATTTATTTCTTACTTCAACACACTTCCAAACACAAACTTGATCACATTAATTGCTTGATCGGTTGTTCTAGTCTCAAAATGCTCCATTTGGTGTCTAATCAGATCAGATTCACTTCCTTCTACGTACCTGTTGGGTATGCTAATTGCACCAGATTTGTTGATATACCTCAAATATAGTTTGAACTTTCCAACATAATCTTTGTCAACTCACGTTATAAAGAGATGAAATAATGCACCATCGATAAGAAATAAATTTGCAAACCCCGAAACTTGTTCCGAAAGACTTTCAATGGTTGGTCTAGAAATGATTTGTTATGAGTTTGAAGAAGGGGGTTCGGGTAGATCTGGTTTTTTCATGTTCATGTTATATTAAAAGGTAAGAAAGTTTTTTGTTCAAAAATGCTTTGTGAGTGAAAAACAATGTTTCAAATAGATAATCTAGGATATGTTTTGAACTACATAAGTTTAGTTCGAAGTCAGTACCCATTTTAAATGATGCTTCTTTAGTATCTTGAATGCAAATATTATAACCAAATTCTGTTTCATTAGACTTTTTATCGAGAAACCAAGTTTTAAACTCTTATGAACAACTTCAGCTTATAAGTATATAAAACTAGTTATTAGAGTGCACACATAAAACTTTTAAGCAACTGGGTTTACCCACATTCTTCCAAATTATTGTAATTCTTACCAAAATGTTGAGGTATCTACGTTTTTCAACCAAACAATATTACCTTTTTCCCTCCTCTGAATATTTATCCATATCCATATCTAATAAATAAGTCAATATTTAATTGTTTTTAATTATATTTCTAGTACATTGTGATTTTAACATAGGAGACACGTTATATTTTTAGTAATTAATTTTGTACTAATACACAAAGTAAATACATTAAGACACTACGAAGGCATCGTCAGATTTTTCCAAGATTATTTTTCAAGATATTTTTTTATAATACTTCATAAATAAAACTTTTTACTAAATTAAATAATCATAAGTAAAAAAAAAAAAACTTCGTATTATCAAATATATTTACCGGAGTGATTACCTCATTTTTATCAAATCTACCTTGCAGAGCTTTGTGGTTTTGCAACAAGATAAACATCGTGTAGGGGTTGAGTTTCTTTGTTGTTGGATGTCTCCAATATATAGTTGTTTTAGATGTAAGTAACGATTTCTTGCAGCTTAAGTAAATCTTAATACTGCTAAATCTAGATTCTTTCTTTGGATTTAGAGAAATTATATTTTTGGATAGATTTGATTTGTATTGAGGTTCGTTCCATTGATTAAAGTATTAGACTAATTTGACACTGAGTAATTACCATATGTAAATTACTTTTAAAGATAACTTCTAAAAATATAAATTGGCAATATGTGCACATTGTACCTAAATCGATACCCAGAACTTGGTTCACAAGGTAGATCAATTCGTGGAAGAACTTAAAACTTTCTTCGCAAAGGAATTAAGCTAAGAATAACAACTCATAAGTGTCTCAAATTTTTTTTCCTTTTAAACAAAAGAAATAAGTGCACCAAACCTATTATAGGAAATTGGCGGTTGCATCTTAAGATCGTGACTTCACCAATTTAAGTTCAAGAACTCAAGCGAGTTCCAAATTCAAGAACTTCGAAGGCTAACTAGGTTTGCGAACTCAGAAGGTTGGATTTACGATCAAACTCAGGAGATTTGGAGTTCAGAAACTTTGAATTTGAACTAGGTTCACGAAATCAAGTGAAATTAGAGTTTGGGAACTTTAAATTTTGACTAGGTTCGCGAAATCAAGTGAACTTTGAGTTCGGGAACTTCTGGCTCTTGAATAGGTTTGCGAACTCAAACGCGCAAAATTTATAGAACTTTTCTTACTTGGCTCTTAATTTCGAAATGCATCAGGCCGAAACTTGAATTCGAAATTTCACAAGATAATTGCCACTGGTTTATTTGTGACATGATCCTTTTTTGAAATTCATTTATTTACTAAATTCTTCGACTTTGATACAATATAAAAATAGATCGAAGAGAAAAAAGTATAAAAGGAAAATCAGTCTTTGTTACCGACCTTTGATTAGGACGTAGTTCTTCAAGTGGCGTATAGCTGATTACAACCTGTTTGACAACCAAAAACAGAAATATTTCACCCTTCGCCTTCTTAAAACAAAAATCATACAAGTTAGAAGCGAAAACACTTTACATTGTTAGAATGGCCGAATGAATCAAGTGTCAAAACAAACATGCATGCATTACACTCTAATCCAAATTTCCAAGTTAATATCTAAAGATTGATTTGATTTTGACTTTTATTAACTAAATTGCGGGTACGACACGTCAAACTATCCGTTAACAACTCCAAATGAGAAAAGAAGATTGGATAATAATTCAGTAAAGAACATAGATTTTCTTTTTCCCACCAAAATAAAATCAAGAGAGAAGTAGGAAGAGCTCAAACAAAGCTCTTTCCCCCCTCTTTCAAAAATGGAGATTCTTTCTCCACTTTGTTCAACCCCTCCTCTTTGTATATCCATATCTTCAAAACCCATCTTCAATTTCTTCCCAATCCCATCTTATCAAAACCTAGGGTTTGCCAGAACAAGAGTCCTGACATTGAAGATAAGTTCGACAAAATTGTATAGTTTTAGAAAAAGGTCTAATTTTTCAATAGAGGGGCAAGTATCTGATGTTGAAGAAGAAGAAGAGGATGAGGAGGAGGAGGAAGATGAAGATGATGATGATGTAGCTGCAGAGGAATATGAAGAATTCATTGTTGATGAAGATACGAATGAAGACGACGACGAAGAAGAAAGTGATTCATTAATTGTATCTTCTTCGTCTTCATCTAGATATGAAGAACATAAATGGCAAAGAGTAGAAAGACTTTGTAACGATGTTAAAGAATTAGGTGAAGGGATTATTGATTACAATGAACTCTCTTCTATTTACGACTTTCGTGTCGATAAATTTCAGGTTTTTATTTACAAAATTTCAATTCTACATTCAAAGTTTGATTTTTGCATATGTTTTGTTTGTTGATTTTACTTTGGTTTTTGTGTCAGAGATTGGCTATACAAGCATTCTTAAGAGGTTCATCAGTTGTAGTTTCTGCTCCAACTAGTAGTGGAAAGACATTGATAGCTGAAGCCGCGGCTGTAGCTACGATTGCAAGGGGAAGGCGAATATTGTATACAACCCCATTGAAGGCATTGTCTAATCAGAAGTTTAGAGATTTTCGGTATAAATGTTTAGTATGTTAACTGTTTGTGTTAAGTACATGGATTCTTTTCTCCTTGATAACAAATGTTTTCTAGTTGAGTCTCCTAGTATGAACTTCAGCAGTTTATGTGCAAGATGATTGGCATTTAAGGCGGCGTATTTTGTTGTTGTTGCAGTGATATGTTTGGTGAAAGTAATGTTGGTCTACTTACTGGAGATTCTGCAGTTAACAAAGAAGCACCCATATTGATTATGACAACAGAAATTCTAAGGAATATGTTGTATCAGAGGTACCATTTTATTGCTTTGTTCAAGTTAAGACTCATGAGCGTACTTTGGTCTTCGAAGTGTTTCGTAGAACTCTAGGCTTCGGTTCATCTCTAATTCAGCAATTTTCATACTTCCCCTAGTTGATTTAGCTGATCAAAGAAACTTTTGCTTTTGGCTCGCTGCTGCCTCTACTACAGTGTTGGAACCGATTCTTCTGGTAGTGGATTATTTCACGTCGATGCAATTGTTTTGGATGAGGTTCATTATCTTAGTGACATCTACAGGGGTACAGTTTGGGAAGAAATAGTAAGTCTCTATTTTAATGCTTAAAATATATCTTAGGATATTCTTTTGTTAGTCCTCATAAGCATTGCAAATTTTCAGGTGATTTATTCTCCTAAAGAAGTTCAGCTTATATGTCTTTCAGCCACAGTTGCCAATGCTGATGAGCTGGCTGGTTGGATTGAGCAGGTAACATGCACTTGCTATGACCTTAATTGTGCTAAATATTAAATTGTGTAACAAACCCTGCATTATATCATTGTTAATCTATGCATTTTCATCACTTCATCATTGGATATACTTCAAAGTCGTATTTTAAAAAAGTAATTAAGCAAGGGTCGTAAATGGGTAATACATTGTCGTAGGCCTGATATGTAAAGTAACTGCAGTGAATAGTTCTAAAGTATGCATCATAAAGAAAAGGACAGCAGGAATACCTGATGATTGGATGTTTTGCAAGCTAATTGCTACCTTCTTTAGGCATTACCTCGACTTAACTTATTATTAAGGCTCATCCTATCTGTTCGTAGCATTTCTTATTTTCTCGGTTTTGTCTAGATTCATGGTAAAACAGAGCTGGTAACATCCACTAAACGACCAGTTCCATTGACTTGGCATTTCTCTACAAAAAAATCTCTGTCACCTCTTCTTAATGACAAAGGAACTGCCATGAACAGGTACATCTCGCTCACCTTTTTTGTGTTTTTTCCCTTGTTTCTGTAAACGATATGATTGTTCATTAACTTTTAGCTTCTGATTACCATCACAAAAGGAAATTATCACTCAATTATCTACAACTTTCTGCTGCGGGAGTTAAACCTTTCAAGGAAGATGGATATAGAAGCAGGAACTCAAGAAGGCGAGAAAGTGACCGCCGCTATAATAGTGCTTCGGATATATCTGGACAGTCGGCACTCTCTAAAAATGACATAAACAACATTCGCCGGTCACAGGTACACTAACATTATTAGTAGATTGATTTCCAACTCAGTTTCCTTTTCATTTCTCCATCTTTCAGAAAAAGATGTGGGCTTGTTTTGTTTCACTTATACGCTTTTAAACATTTTATAAACTACATAGACCGTATCTCAGTTTCAGACATTTACCCTTTACTAACACAAGGACAGTCAGTTATCTAACGTAAGTTAATCTCATCCAGGTTCCACAGGTTAGAGACACATTATGGCACCTTCGGGCAAGGGATATGCTGCCAGCTGTTTGGTTTATTTTTAGTAGGAAAGGGTGTGATGTAGCGGTTCAGTATGCTGAAGACTGCAAGCTTTTAGATGAGTGTGAGATGGCTGAAGTTGATCTAGCATTGAAGAAGTTTCGCATTCAATATCCTGATGCCATCAGAGAGTCTTCTGTGAAAGGTCTGAGGCAAGGGGTTGCAGCACATCATGCTGGTTGCTTACCCCTGTGGAAGTCATTTATTGAAGAGTTGTTTCAGAGAGGACTGATTAAGGTTATTTTTGCGACGGAAACACTTGCTGCTGGGATCAATATGCCAGCTAGAACAGCTGTTATTTCTTCTCTTAGCAAAAGATGTGAAACTGGACGTATCCAGTTAAGTCCAAATGAACTTCTTCAGATGGCTGGTCGAGCTGGCCGTAGAGGTATCGATGAAAAGGGTCATGTTGTCCTTCTTCAAGGTACCAATGAAGGAGCTGAAGAAGGCTGCAAGGTTCTCTTTTCTGGACTAGAGCCTCTTGTGTCGCAGTTTACTGCTTCGTATGGAATGGTGCTAAACCTCCTCGCTGTAAGTACCGTAAGCTTAACTTTGTATTAATGCTAGGCTTTTCAGTAAATAACATTTTCTTTGCTGTGTACAGGGTGCAAGAGTAACTCGTAGATCGAAGGAGACAGATGAAACAAAAGTCTTTCGAGCAGGGCGAACATTGGATGAAGCTAGGAAGATCATTGAACAAAGTTTCGGGAATTATGTTGGAAGCAATGTCATGATTGCTGCCCAAGAAGAGCTCGCCAAAATAGAAAAAGAGATCGACTTCCTAACTCTTGAAGTTACTGATGCTGCTATTGATGAAAAAAGCCGAAAACAGATGTCTGCGAAGGCATATAAGGAGATACATGCATTGCAGGAAGAATTACGGGTACACTCACTCATCACTGCATTTCATGAACCACTAGGCAAAATAAGTCTCTGTATGTTCATTTATTACTATCTTTACCTTGTTATCTGTTTCTTCACAGCATTATCGTTTTTCTACATTCTTGTGAAAATGCTTCATTGAAGCGTTTTCGTTTTTCTATTTTTGCTAAACATTAATGTAGACTGTTTAGCAAGTTGCACATGATGGTACACTGGATACATTTCTCTGGTTTATACGAGTAGTTATAGATCTACTTAAACACAGAGCAACTCTGCGTCCCAGTGTGGTCAAGGTCATATAGCACTCACCCTAGCTATCAATATTGATTGTATGCATTGATGTGTTTCTTAAGTTCATTGCGAAAGATATTATTATTTTCAAACAAATGTGAATTCATATGCTAGGCAATTGCATTTTCAGGCAGAAAAACGACTTCGGACGAAGCTGCGACGAGAGATGGAAATACAAAGAATGGCCGCTCTGAAGCCTATATTGAAGGAGTTGGAAGATGGGCAGTTACCTTTTCTATGCTTGCAACACAAGGATAGTGAAGGGTTTATGCATTTAGTCCCTGCTGTTTATTTGGGCGAGGTTATTTCACTCTCTAGCTCTAAAGTCAAGCACATGGTAAGCAAAGTTCCAAAAAGAACTATTATTCTTGTGTCTTTGAAGTCTCTTTCAAAAAGTACTTGAAAGAAGTCCTTTCTTAGTTATCTTCGATGAAAAGCAAATATATGCTTTGGCATTTATTTTCCACCATCTAAGGATTAGGTACTTAGAGTTGATGAGAATCCTATAGCACCCGTATGATTCAACTGCAGTTTAAAATGCTATTTATCCTACATGACAGATTGATGCAGATGACTCTTTTGAACTAAACACTGTGGATAATGAGTTGGAGGTTGGAGATAGTGACAGACAACTTGATGCCCAGTTGTCCTATTACGTGGCTCTTGGTTCGGATAATTCCTGGTATCTCTTCACACAGAAGTCGATTAAGACAGTTTATAGAACGGGCTTGCCCAATGCTCCTCTAGCTGAGGGTGATGCTTCGCCTCGAGAAATTATGCAGTCGCTACTTGATAAGGAAGAAATTGACTGGGAAAAGCTGTCTGAGTCTGAATTTGGAGGTCTTTGGCGTAAGGAAGGATCTCTTGAAACATGGTCTTGGAGTTTGAATGTGCCAGTCTTGAGTAGCCTTTCAGAAGATGATGAGGTAGAGCTTTCCCTTCTTTCTGTCGAACTGTTAAATACAAGCAATATTATGTAAGTTGTTAATAAATGTGAATTAATGTCAATGATCAGGTGCTAGAAAGGTCACAAGTGTTCCATGATGCTCTTGAACGTTACAAAAAGCAAAGAACTATGGTGTCTCGTTTGAAGAAAAAAATCTCGCGTAGTGAAGGCTTCAAAGAATATAAGAAGATCATTGACGTGACCAACTTTACCAAGGAAAAGATTGAACGACTAAGGGCTCGATCAATTCGCTTAACTAATAGAATAGAGCAAATTGAACCATCTGGGTGGAAGGAGTTTTTGCAGGTACTTCAACTACACTTTCTTTTCCATTTAAGAGCTGATGAACTGTTAGCTATCTTTAGTGAAAAACTTGGTGTGCGAAATTGACATAGTACGTTCATTTACATATGATGATGTGTGCAACATCTCCTCTTTGTATCAGATCAGCAATGTCATACATGAAGCAAGAGCTTTGGATAAAAATACACACGTGATATTTCCACTTGGTGAAACAGCGGCAGCCATTCGAGGAGAAAATGAACTCTGGCTTGCTATGGTGCTCCGGAACAAAATATTATTAGATTTAAAGCCAGCTCAATTAGCTGCTGTCTGTGGAAGTCTAGTTTCCGAAGGAATTAAGCTTCGTCCATGGAAAAATAATAGGTTTTATCTTTATCTTTATTTCAGTTGCTTGTACTTCTACTTTTTTAATGTTGCCTTAAGTCATTCAGATTTCTTTCCGAGCTGAAATTGCTGCATGTCATTTTGCAGCTACGTATATGAGCCGTCCGCTACTGTATTAAACATGATCAAGCTTCTGGATGAGCAAAGAAGCTCGGTTCTTCAGCTCCAAGAAAAACATGGTGTAAAGGTGAGCTTGGCGGAAAAGGGCTTTCTTGATATTTTGCATAAGTACCTTCCATTATTATTCACAAAATATGAAATGTAATTACGCTTTTGTTACAGATTTCTTGTGCATTGGATAGTCAATTTGCTGGAATCATCGAAGCTTGGGCCTCTGGCTTAACTTGGCGAGAAATTATGATGGATTGTGCAATGGATGACGGGGATTTAGCTCGTCTATTAAGACGGACAATCGATTTATTGGTTCAGGTATGTGGCAATCTCAATATTTATTAGATGTCTAAAGTAGTCGTGTAATCATATTCCTATGAAAGTTTTATGGTGCTCGATCAAAATTAACCAGAAGTGAAGAAGAATAAAGATAATGAAGTTCGTATATGTGCGTGTTATAACATGCATACTATATTTTGATCACAGATTCCTAAGTTGCCTGATATTGACCCAGTTCTGCAAAAAAATGCGTTGGCCGCATCTAATGTCATGGACCGACCTCCAATAAGCGAGCTTGCTGGTTAGAGGTGTAAGTAATAACGTGGTATATCCCCATGACTAGCATATTTAAGAGCTGTTTCGATAAAAATTTAATGTTATATCAAATTTTGCAATGTAAAGTGTAAGATGTATTCGGCATTCAAATGGGTACTGCAAATAATGAGAAGTTGTAAAATCAGAAGACCAGATGAGAACACTTATAGTAAATCAAAGTCCGAGAAGTAGCTCTGGAAGTCATCTTGCAACATCTCTGGTCTAGTTCTGTGGGATTGTCGGGTTTTAGGTGCCTGGCATGTGTAAAGGTTCTCTGTTCTTGTAACATTCTTTGCCCTTGGGCCTTAACAATAAACTTAAAACTTACAGGTTGTTTTCTAACCATCTGACTCGTCTGAATTCGACTCTCTGAATCTGACTAAAAAATTACTGAATAACTTTCTGAATCTGATGACATAATAAACAAATATTCTAGCAAATATTTGTATTGGTTGCTAGCATATCACTGCAGACACTTTTGGCCCAAAGTCCATATCTGGTCGAGTCCAAGGCAATAACATATCACTGCAGTCTGCCCTGCGCATAAAATGAATTTCACTGGTACACAAGACCGTAAATCAACGGTGCGGTTCTCTCTATTCAGTAACAGCCGTTAGATGAATTTGGGTCATCTTCACAAACCCTACAAAACCCTTATATTCTCTGTTTTTTCTCATTATCGAGCCAAAGAGGATAGAGAGAAAAGCCAGACTCCAAAAACCCTAACCAGGTCGCTGAAAGGTGGTAAGTAAACATTTTGTATCTCGATTTGGTATTCCAGATCTTTTATCTTGTAAACATATTTTTGATGTATGTTCGTTTCTACTTGTTATGTTTTCAATTGATTTGGGTAGTGAAATGATCTTCAGTAGAGTAACGGGCATGAAATGGTTTGAGAAAGATCGGAGTATAGTGATTGATGATTTGGAAGAATCTAGGGCTTAGCTTGGAATGGCTAAAGATTATCTAGCCTTTTTTTTTCTACTCTAAGCCTCAAATTGAGTTCCGGATGTGTATTAAATGGTGATTGAGATATCCCATTCTGATTTCATTTTTTATGTTCTTTTTATTGTATGATAAACTTGTCATATGAAAGGGAGGGTTTGCCCCTTTTTAATTAGGTTTACCCTAATACGTTTGTTTGTCATGGACAACTTAATTGATATGAAGTAGCTACAACTTGAATTAGGGATAAAATTATGATTTATTGTTGGATAAATCCTAAAACCAGCATGTGTGTCAAATGGTGGGTTTGATCGCTTCTGAGATTGGATGTTTCTGTTTTTTGGGATCTGTTTGATTGACAGATCCCATAATATGTTTTCTTTGCCAGGAATAGATGTGAGCAGCCAACCCAGTAATGGTTTGAAATAGCTATAAGCTTCCATTTGTGGAGTGGTTCGGATACAACAGCGGCGGAACCAGGATTTTTTGCTTTTTCAATTCCAAAATCATAAATGCACTATAATATGCAAGTTATGCGACGTGACATGCTGCCTTTCTTTTCTGCATATCAGGTTTCAACTCGAGAGCTTTTTCTTTTTCCCGAGCACCATTCGCGGAGGTGGTTACGGTTTTGTTGTTGCACAGCCGTTTTTGTCCTTCTAGATCTCTTATGCCCTTTTCAATATACTTGTATTTGGGAAGGGAGAAAAACGAAAAACTAACCAACTAAGGAGTGATAATCTAGTTAAGTGATGTAGTGAACTATTGTTGGTAATTTTTGGACTAAGGGTAACTAATTAAGCACACACGAGAAAGTGGGGGTGGTTATGTTACTACTCTTCACACCCTTTTTCTAGTTAATTAATATACATGAGTAGTAAAAGAACGGAAAGGAGTAAAACAACCTAGTTTAATTGGGGGCCCCAAAAAACAATTAGGGCCCTTCCATTAGAAGACAAAAAAGATCATTAAAACTCAAATTGAGTCACCCCTTAACCAAAATATTTTTAAATGGCTAAACTGCCCCTGAATAATTAGTATTAAAATTTAATTAAGTTAAGTTAATTAGTGTGGTTAGATTAAATTCAGATTTTAGAATCAATCTATTTTTTTTTATTTTTTTTTGTTGTTTGAGTTGAGAAGAAGAAGAGGAGGTTTTAGAGGAAAATTTAGGGTTTTTAGAAGTGAGTAATTCAAGTAGGGGAAATGATGTTGGGGAAGGTTCAAGCAACAAAGATGATTGTGTTGATGGTAAGATTATCTTAAATTCTCCCATGGATTGGATATATGTCACAACACAGAGAAAGAGTCGTCAATGTCGAGGGATGTATACCCCAACGATTCTAGAAAGTCGTCAATATATTGACACCAAAAATGACGACTCAAACCTGCAACTTTTCCAGGTTATGAAAAATCGTCAGAGTATTAAAAAATTTCATTGACGACCCTCAACAGTCGTTAATGTTTAGACTGTTTAAGTGACGATTCTAAACTGTCGAAGATTCATTAATGGCGGAAATGTACGACAGTTTTGGGTCGTCATAAAATGATCAATTCCCTGACGACCCTTTGGAAGGGTCGTTACTGTTTTGGTTACGTATTTGACGACTTAAACAGTCGTTAATATTTTAGAAATGTCGTTATACACTGTCGTTAATCTCTAAAAAAAGTCGTTAGTGTATGACAGTTTAGAGTCATTATTGTTTTGATCATGATGTATATGACGACCCTAAATTATCGTTAATGTCGGTGAAGGGTCGTTACTTGAAAAAAAAAATATTAATCAAGAGTAAAATAGTATATTCATTTTCCGATTTTTACACCCCTAAAAAATTTGGGGGGCAAACAAAATTCCGTGACCCCTAATTAGAAGTTATGGCCCCCAATTAAACTAGGTAAAACAAGCATCGACACACACATAGCAGGTGAGCCTATTCAATAATTGATTTTAAGATACCAAACAGACACGTGTTTTTCTTTATTTGAACGGCTGAGATGATATTATCAAAACTAAATCCATATGGGACTGTGTTTCAATATCTTTAGATTACTTCCGCGTACATCACATCTTCATAATGGGCTAATTCAAATTCATACCTGGGCTAAATTTAACAAATGTTAAAAATTAGAAATCTGTTTTGAGGCATAACAAAATGTTTCGAGGCATACGTTGGGCTGAAGTTATCAGCCGAACCTAGGCAAAATACACAAGGTTCGGTTCAAATTGAGTATGCCTTAATTTATGGTATGCCTCAAAACAGGTTACAAAAATTACACGGCCGAAACAACTTTTTAGAAAATTTGGGGTGGGCTTCAGCCTAGGTAAGCCACCCCTAATACTGTCCCTGGGATACAACTATCTTTACACCTCAATTCCAATAGTTGGTGTGTTTCATACGCATATAATGTAGTTAAGATGGAGTCAACAGTTGCTAGATTTTTTAATTATTGTTTTTTATACTTATTGACTGGATGGATAATCTTAGGGCTGCACAACGGGTAGGGTGGGTAGGATATGGCCTATACCCGCCACCCTACCCGTTTACTGGCGGTTAAGAAAAATTTTACCCGCCACCCTACCCGCCATTAAACGGGTAAGATCCTACCCAACCCATTCTCTGGTGGGTCGGGTAGGGTAGGGTGGCGGGTATAACCGTTTTTATCAGGATACGACCATATAATTTGGAAACAACAAGACAAGAAAGAAAGAAAGGTGCAGCGTGGTCGGAATTCAATCTCCCAAGTGCTGTTGTTCTTCTGTCAATCCCATTGAAAAGCAATCATGGAAGAAGCAGAAGCAATCATTGAAGACGCAGAAGTAAAATTCAACGAACGAGATTATTCTGGGGCGGTATGGTTAGCTGAGATGGCTCAAGAAACATTTCCTAACCTCCACGGTATACAACAGTATATGGCGGCTTATATGGTTCAGGTCGCTGCTTATGAAAGCGAAATAAAAACTATTGTTGCTAGTAGAACTAATGATCCTAATACTCCATGGAATCATAAGTTTTGCGAGGTCAGTATACCAGATTGGTACGGGGTGTTGGATATCTTGGATGGCGATGTCGATTGCGTTGATTCAGATATGATAAAGAAACAATACAAGAGAATGGCATTGTTACTTCATCCTGATAAAAACAACTCGGTTGCTGCTGAGAGTGCGTATGCTGGTAGAGATCAATAGTATAAATAGGCGGGTATGCTGGTAGGGTAGGATAATTTCGAGATTTACCCGCCACCCTACCCGTTTACTGGCGGTTAAGAAAATCTTTACCCGCCACCCTACCCGCCAAATAGTGGATAGGGTAGGATACGGTTAAAAAATTGGCGGGTAGGGTAGGGTTGGCGGGTATGGGTGGGGTATGTGCACCCCTAGATAATCTACAGAGAAGAGATGGCCACAGAAGTCAAAGCAGGGCCCATGGTTCCAGAGTCCTTTTTGAAGAAGCAGAAGAGGAGTGATGAATGTGAACTAGCAAAGAAGCAAGAACTCGAAGCTGCCAAGAAGAAGAACACTGAGAACAGAAAACTTATTTTCAACAGAGCTAAGCAGTATGCACAGGAATACAACGAAAAGGTCAATAGTTCAGGCTTTTCTTCAATTCATGTGAATCATCTTCAATATGCATTTTCACCTAAATGATGAAATATTTTTGATTGTGTAGGAAAGGGAATTAATCAATTTGAAGCGTGAGGCGAAGTTGAGAGGAGGATTTTACGTTAACCCAGAAGCTAAGCTGCTCTTTATCGTTCGAATCAGGGGTATGGATATTTTGTTATTTGTTAAACATATTTAATTTTCTGACATCAATTTGGTTTTTAATTCTTGTATTGTTTGTTGTTTTGCAGTATCAATGCCATGGACCCAAAATCAAAAAAGATTTTGCAGCTTTTGCGTCTAAGACAGGTGATTGATTCCTGCTTGTCTGCCTATATATAGGATCATACTTTTTTAAGATGATGTTTGTTTCTACCCGCGTTCTACTCCGTAAGTAGTCATTTATCAATTTCCTCATGCCATCAGGCTGAGTATGATAGTTATAAACACCATACTAGTTCATGGTTCATTTTAATGTGAAGACATCTCTGGTGGTGTATGTGGTTAGCTATATCCTCATGTCAGAGGTATTTTGAAAACACAAATTAGTATACATACAAATACTATTATTTCACGTACAACCAAATGGACATGGGTGTTGCAAGATCTGGTAGAAAGCTGTGAGAATTACGTCTTAGTCTTATTTTGTAAATGCCAGTTTATGTTGACAAGTTCTGCAGCGAAACAGTTGGCCTTAATGTATATGCATTTCTTCTGAATGCAGATCTTTAATGGAGTATTTCTTAAGGTGAACAAAGCCACATTACAGATGTTGCAAAGAGTTGGGCCTTACGTTACCTATGGGTGTGTATCTTCCGATTTCTTGATGTTTGGTTTTGTGGTGCAGCTATGTATGTTCAGTTTTTGTGGTGGGATTTTAACTTTAATTTGAACTATACTGTCTAATCTTATAGATATCCCAATCTTAAGACTGTCAAGGAATTGATCTACAAAAGGGGTTATGGAAAGCTTAACAAGCGAAGGACCGCTTTGACCGACAATTCCATTATCGAACAGGTTTGAAACGATTCACATAGTTGATATCAAGTTTTAACGGTTCTGGAAATTTGCATTGATGATTCTAAGAAGTTGCAAATTAATCGCAGGGTTTGGGCAAGTATGGAATCATCTGCATTGAAGATCTTATTCATGCGATCATGACAGTTGGTCCCCACTTCAAGCAAGCAAACAACTTCCTGTGGCCCTTTAAGCTGAGTGCACCTTTGGGTGGGCTCAAGAAGAAGAGAAACCATTATGTTGAAGGAGGTGATGCAGGAAACCGTGAAGATTACATTAACAAACTTATGAGGAGGATGAACTAGAGAGACAACCTAAGTTGCTTTATCTAAACATCTTGAGGTTCCTTATCTGACATCTTTGTGGTTCTAGTAAGTTAAGAGTTATGTTAACTCCCACCTTGAACTTTATTTTTGTAGCTAAAGACATGAAATTAGTGATGATGGTTGGTTATTTTCAGTTTTCAAGTTTTGGCATACACCCAATACTTACGGTTTATAGAAAACTTCAGTATCTTTTATCTTTTGCTGAATATTCGTTAGTATGCAGTTTCTTTTATATATATGAATGAAAGGAAATGAAATATATGGACAAACACACAACTTTGTGTGTAAAGTTCCAAAGTAGTGCGCAGCAGAAGATGCATACTTGAGCATATACCTCAAGCTGGCTAGTTAGAAATGCATTAAGTTATGAAATGATGACTCATTGTGGCTTAGAGTAGAAGAAAAAAAGCCAGGTATGAGTGCTACCTAATAGAACTAACGAAAAGAGAACAATGTGCTGGGGAAGCAGTCCGGACAGGGTTGACCAATAGAATGCGTATAAGGCTGCACAAAAGCCGGTCCGGTTTTCTTATAGAAACGGTCCCTATAACTGGTGTTGACCGGTATATCATTTTTAGGACCGGTACCTGTACCTGTCCCGGTGTTGTTCATGTACCGGTAGTACCTGTCCGGTTCTAGGCTGGTACCGGTTTTTTACTCCAAACCGGTTACAGTGATTACGCCAAACATCATCTAATATTTTCGGTCCTAAAAAATAATTGCAAACACAGTCAAGAACTCATTCATCTACACTCCAAAAGACAGCAACCCAATACAAGCAAAACGAAAAAAAAATTGATAGAGGGAAAACCACCCATCTTCAACTGAGTTCAAATCAATGAACTGCATGAAATCATCTAGCACCACCAATTTCAAATCAAGACCTTTGAACTACATTCTACATATAAATTAATATACTACTCTTTACCAGATCATCTCCTCTGCCTCAAATCACTCAAAACCTTCAAAAACAAAACCCTAATATTACTGGAAAACCAATTTCATCACCAAAAATTGGGTTTTACCTGTAACTTAAGTCTAATCCATTTAATTGATTCAAACCCCATCTCAAATCACAATTTTCATCTCCTTAATCAAACCCCGTTTCATGTCCATCGCCATCACCAGGTAGTTCGACAACAACAATAATTGAAGAACAGAAGAAAACAATTACAGATCTGATTCATCATTATCCGCATCGTCATCAATCTTATACCATGATTCGTGTCAAACCCAGATGGTGGTGGTGGTGGTGGAGAAGAAGGTGGTGGTGGATTTGATACAGAGTTACAGACTACAGTTTCTCTGCTCTTCAGTTTGAGAAAAAAGAAAGAAAGAAAGAAAGAAAGAAAGAAGAAGAACGAGTGGTCAATAGTCGATACTCAATAGAATAAATAAGATATAGACGACTCTGAAAACCTAGGATCGATGGTGGTGGTCACTTATGATCAAAAAATCTAACGACTGATAATGACCGGGACATATGGTCCGGTATAGGCCGGGAATCATTAGGAACCGAGTACCTGACCTGGTCATACACCGGTTCCCTTCTCCATTCCCGGTCCCTGTACTTGTTGTTCCGGTTCCGGTTCGGTTCCTGTGCAGCCTTAAATGCATATAGATAGCTTACGCAGAAGCTGCATACTGAGTTTGTCAAAATTACGTGAAGGAATTGGATGTTGGATAGCTAAATTATAGGTTGAGTTTGTCAAACAACCAATGCAATAGTGCCTGATTAGCCCATCGAACTGGAAACTAAGTCATGGTCGAATGCTAGTAAAACAATCACTGCAGAATATTCTAGCAAATATTTGTATTAACCAATCTTATAGACATATGTATTGGTTGTCAAAGTTGCATCAACAAATATTATAGCAATTCTGATGAAATAAAAACAGGTACATTTATATGCCGCTGTTGTCTGTTCTGGGCAGATTACTAGAAAAAAATAGTTAAAGAAACACAATGGACATACATCCCTCAGAAGATGTGAATACTAAAGACTCGCACTATTTACACAAGGGTGGCTCTGATAGCCAACTTAAGAACTATAAAAATTACATTT